>NC_080187.1:116242737-116842737 GCF_030028045.1 Hippopotamus amphibius kiboko | reverse complement strand
TAGAAAGGCGGCGTTAAAACTCAAACACGGCCTTTTTGATTTCTCCAAACTGGGAGCTCTGACTTTTCATCATATCCTTTGTAGTCTAGAACATCCCTTTCTTTTGTCATTTTCTTCTTCAGCTAGATCTACTGGCTAAGGGTAACATTCAATATGACGCTTCTCTTAATCTTTTTATAGCCACTAACTGTAGCTCTCTGGAAACGTTTGCCTCTGACAAACACTATGTCCGACATTTTCCCAAACAAAATATAAAGAAAATGTTGAACTCAGCCTGTTCTACTTTTGTATACTTTTTTCTTTATAGCCAAGTACTAGGATAAAGAGGATGCATAAGTTCAGTGAGTTTTAAAAAAAGGGTATCCCCTTAGACTCATTCACCTGTGTATAAAACAAAATGTTTTAATTCTTTGGAACATCTATTTGGAGGAAGGATCATTCCTGAATTTTATATTTTCACCCATGTACACTGATTGTGAAGTAAGCCCCTACTGCTCTGTTCTATAACCTGCCAGGATGACCATATAGATCCAACAGTCAACTGGACTCTGAGAGACAACTGGAACTAAGAAACCACAGGAGATCCCTCGAGTTACCCTGGTTTTCACTCTTCCCGAGGCTTGGTTGTTCAAATCTCCTTGCTTTCTCAACATATCTGAATATCCTCATTGTAAATTTCCTCTTTCAACTTAAGCAAGCAGAAGTGGATATCTGTTGCAAATAAGCTAAAGATTCCTAGTTTATGATTTAAATTTAAAAATTAAAGATATTAAACTTGTCAGTAATATTAGGCTTTTATATGTTTCTAAACATATTAAATATGGGATGAGAAAAGACAGTACTTTTTTTTCCACTATAAAACCCACGCTACTTGCTTCAACAGGCAGAGTTAACTACCTATAAAAATACCAGCAAAGAGAAACACTCTTATTCAGTGAATTTCTCAAAGGAAGTGGAAGATCTACACACTGAAAACTACATAACATTAGGGAAAAAACTGAAGTAAACATAAACAAATGGAAAGATATTCCATGCTCATGGAGTGGAAGAATTAATAATATTAATATATCCATACTACCTAAAGCATTCTACAGATTCAATGCAATCCCTGTCAAAATACAGTAAGTCCCCTACATACGAATGAGTTCCGTTCAGAGACTGCGTAAGTCCAATTTGTTCATAAGCCCAACAAAGTTAGCCTAGGTACCCAACTAACACAGTCAGCTATACAGTACTGTACTAACTTATGTGATGGGACATGTGAACACGTTTGCATCTTTCAAAGTTCACAACTTGAAGGTTCATATGTAGGGGACTTACGATACCAGTGGCATTCTTCACAGAACTAAAACAAAAAATTATAAAAGTTGTATGGAAACACAAAAGACCCAGAGCAGCTGAAACAATCTTGAGAAAGAATAAAGCTGGACGCGTCATGCTCCTGATTTCAAACTCTATTACAAAGCTGTAGTAAAGCAGTATGGAATTGGCATGAAACAGACACATAGATCAATGGAACAGGATAAACAGCCCAGAAGTAAACCCACGCATGTACGGTCAGTTAATTTATGACAAAGGAGCCAAGACTATACAATGGGGAAAGGACAATATCTTTGATAAGCGGTGTTGGGGAAACTGGACAACCACATACAAAAAAATGAAACTTGACCGCTATCTTACATTATACACAAAAACAAACACAAAATAGATTAAAGATCTGAACATCAAGTCCTGACCTCAAAACTCCTAGAAGAAAACATAGGAGGTAAGCTCCTTGACATAGGTCTTGGTGATGATTTTTTGGTTTTGACACCAAAAGCAAAGGTAACAAAAGCACAAATAAACAAGTGGGACTACATCAAACTAAAAAGCTCTGCACAGCAAAGGAAACCATTACCAAATCAAAAAGCAACCTACCCAATGGGAGAAAATATTCACAAATATGTATTTGATAAGGGATTAATATCCTATATACATATATATATACACACACACAAAGAACTCATACAATCCTATAGCAAAAAAACAGAAACAGAAACCAAACAATCCAATTTTAAAAATGGGAAGAAGATCTAAATATTTATTTTCCATACAGATGGCCACAGGTATGTGAAAAGATGCTCAACATCACTAATCATTAAAGCAAATCAAATGCAAAATGCAAATCAAAACCACAATGAGATATCAGCTCACACCTGTCAGAATGGTTCTTTTTAAAAGGACAAGAAATAAGAAATGTTGTCAAGGATGTGGAGAAAAGAGAACCTTGTGCACTATTTGTGGGAATGTAAATTGGTGCAGCCACTATGGAAAACAGCATGAACATTCCTCAAAAAATTAAAAATAGAACTGCCATGTGATCCAGTAATTCCACTTTTGGGTATTTATCTGAAGGAACCAAAAACACTATTCAAAAAGATATCTACATACCCATGTTCATTACAGCATTATCAACAACAGCCAAGACATGGAAGCAACCTAAATGTCTAGAGATGGATGAGTGGATAAAGAAGAGGTAGTATACATATACAGTGGAATGTTATTCAGCCATAAAAAAGAATGACATTTTGCCAATTGGGGTAACATGGACAGAGCTTGAGGGCACTGTGCTAAGTGAACTAAGTTAGGCAGAAAAAGGCAAATAAATACCATGTGACCTGTCATATGTAGAATCTAAAAAATATGATAATAAAAATTTAAAAATAAAAATCAAGCTCATAGGTACAGAAAACAGATTGGTAGGTGGCAAAGGGCAGGGGTGTGAGAAATGAGTGAAGGCTGTGAAAAGGTAAAAAAAAAAAAAGAATGGAAGGAAGGTAGGAAGGAAGGGAGGGAGGGATGGAGGGAGGGACCGTGAAACAACCGGGAGCTTGATGTTGTTAAGCCTCGAAATTAACCAAACTGTAGATTTTTTTTTTTAGGTGAGCTAATCAATGTCCTTACATTTAAGTCACTTTGGTTGGAGTTGTTCTGTGCAGCTGAAAACAATGTATCTAATAACCTACCAATAAACTGTCAGTTGAAAATAGAAATATATCAGTATTTGCCAACAGTTGAGTCCTTGCACAATATATAATGGTTCTGTCCCTCAAATTTAGTTTAATTCAATGTATCTCAAAAAGAAACTTGAATTAGTATCATGGGGGTGGGGAAAGGAAAGAAGTTGTTAAAATGCACATCCCTTGGCTTTACCATAAACCTACTAAACTGAACCTTGGTATGGTAGGGAGAACAAAAACATGTATTTTAAGTAAGCACTTAAATGATCCTAATGTATTCTAAAGACTAAATGTCACTGACTTATTTAAGACTGGTCACGTGAATCAGTGAATAATATAAGGCAGGATATATAATAAAGTGTTAAAGTGTGAAATGTGGAATATGAGCTTTCAAGTTACGCAGACATTCAGAAGTAGCTTGGCAAGTTGGAAAGCAAGATAGATTGAGGATAGAATACAGGTTCCACCACTTACCATCCAAGTGTTTCAGTTAATTCATCTTTAAACAGGGCTAATAGGGTCTACTTTGCTGTGTGGTTGTAAATTCTGAGATTACATGTTTGAGAAGCATGCGGGGGGTGTGGTGAAACCAATGCAAAAAAAATAGTTGTATTCAATTAAACTGAAATATAATTCTAACAGACTTCTTTTGTCAGTAGTAATTATACTCAGTGGCATATCTGCTTAGACATCGTTTCCAAGTTTTTTAGTTAACTTTAAAACCCTGTACTAATATTACACTGGATTAATTAATAAATAATCTTTGAATACTTGGATAATTTCTATATAAAATAGAATACTGAAATATTGGTCACCAGTATTTGCTTATTAGTTACATATTTATGTTTTCTTATTATTCACATATTCTTTCATATTCACATAAATACTTTTTCTTTACTTAACATGTTCATTTTTGCCACTTTTTGAAGGTGTAAAAATGGTGCTTGTAGCTGTAGGTAGTTGTTTTTTGTGTGTTCATGAAATTTGCTGGTATGCTAACAAGATTGTGCATGAAACAGTTATTACTTATCTTTCAATTTTCTTTGCGAAAAATAAATCGGACATTTTGGTTTAAAATGAGTGTTGAAGCTATTCTGGGAACAATGATTAAAAGATTAAATATGTAGACAAAGTAACGGGATGTATTTTTATTTATCAGTGGGAAAAAAGAGTAGTTTCTTCTTAAAGCAAATATTCTGTACAGCAAGTTAAAGAAGACAGTAGCAAACTTGTATGGGCAGAGAAAGTTTCGACGGTTTCAAGGAAATTAACTGTCTTAGTTTATAATAACTGCAAATGATGAGTCGGAAGAGAAGCAATGAAAGCCATTAAAATGTTGGCAAAGTCGGCTCAGCTTTTATGAGTTTATTTGTAAGATAAAGAGAAAAACCTCATGAATTCTTCACTGCTAAAATATTACATTAACACAGTACTAGAATGTCATTTTCTCTCTATTTAAAATGACAAATTTGTGTAGCAGTATTCAGTCTGCTCTCAGAAGAAGTAGTTGTTTGTTACCTTCTGTATAACCTGCCCAGACAGATGAGATTCTTTTTCTTACTAGATTAGGCAGCATATAGGTGGGTCTTGTTTTTTTATCCATTCAGCCACCCTATGTCTTTTGGTTGGAGAAATTAGTGCATTTACATTTAAAATAATTATTGATAGGTATGTACTAATTGCCATTTTGTTAATTTTTTTTTCTGGCTGTTTCATAGTTCCTCTCTGTTTCTTCTCTCTTGCTTTCTTCTCTTGTTGTTGATGATCTTCTGTAGTGTTATGCTTCGATGCCTTTCCCGTTACCTTTTGTGTATCTATTATAGGTGTCTGCTTTAAGGTTACCATGAGGCTCACATATAACAGTCTCTATATATAACAGTTTATTTTAAATTGATAGCAAATGTGAACACATTCTACAAGTCTACATTTTTACACTCCCCATTTTATATTTTTGATGTCACATTTTACATTAAAAAATTTTTGTGTATCCATAATTAACTAATTATTGTATAGTTTTTACTATTTTTCTCTTTTAACCTTCATACTAGCTTTATAAGTGATTAATCCATTTCCTTTACTATATATTACCTTTATTAGTGAGATTTTTACTTTCCTATGTTTTCTAGTTACTAATTAGTACCCTTTCTTTTCACCTGAAAGAAGACCCTTTAACACTTCTTGTACAGCCAGTTTAGTGTTGATGAACTTCCTTAGCTTTTGCTAGTCTAGAAAACTTTTGATCTCTTCCTCAAATTTGAATGATAATCTTGCTGGGTAAAGTATTCTTGGTTGGAAGTTTTTTCCGTTAAGCCTTTTGTATACATCATGCCAATCCCTTCTGATCTGCAAGGTTTCAGCTGAGAAATCTGCTGTTAGTCTTGTGGGGGTTCCCTTATACATAACAAATTGTTTTTCTCCTGCTGCTTTTAAGATTCTCTTTGACTTTCGGCATTTTAATTACAACGTGTCTTGGTGTGGGTCTCTTTGGGTTCCTCTTGTTAGGAACTCTCTGGGCTTCTTGGATCTGGACATCTGTTTCCTTACCCAGGTTAGGGAAGTTTTCAGCCATTATTTCTTCAAATAAGTTTCCTGCTCCTCTCCCTGCCTCTTGTCCTTATAGGACCCCTATAATATGAATATTACTTTGCTTGATGTTGTTCCACAGGTCCCTTAAGCCATCTTTTATTTTTCCTTGCTGCTTTGTTTGGGTAAGTTCCACTGTCCTGTCTCCCAGGTCACTAATTTTTTTCTTCTGCTTCATCTAAGCCCACTGTTGAACCCCTATAAATGTATCTTTTCAGTTCAGTTATTGTATTCTTCAGTTCTGTGACTTCTGTTTAGTACTTACACTGATATTTTCTATCTCTTTGCTGAAGTTCTCTCTGTTCTTCCATTCTCCTCCTGAGTTCAGTGAGCATCTTTAGGACCATTACTCTGAATTCTTCATTATGTAAATTACTTATCTTCCCATTTCATTTTTTTTTTCCTGGAGATTTATCTTGCTCTTTTGTTTGGAACCTATTCTTCTATTTCCTCATTTTGCTTGACTCTTCATGTTTGTTTCTGTGTGTTAGGTAAGACAGCTATCTCTCCCAGTCTGGAAGAGGTGGCCCCATGTAGGCAATGAGCTTTATTGTTAAATCCTGTCCTAGTTATTGGCTGTCTCTTGAAGTGTCTCCGTTTCAGAACCATGGGCTCAGAAATGCAATCCACCTAGCCACCAGAGCCCAATACTCAAGGGGCATCCTCTGTGTGGGCTGCATGTGCCCACTGGCTTTGGGGGTTTGTGGGGGAGGCAGGATATTCACCCACCACGTCCAATGAAGTGACAGGAACATACATGGAGGGGTGGGCACTCGCCCACCACCTCCAACAGGATTATGGCAGTGACACAGGGGATGGGGCACTCACCTGCTGCCTCTGGCAGGGCTACGGCAGGAGCATGGGGGTGTGGGTGCAAGTTAAAGTGAGAGTACACAAATGGCACCCACTAGCATGTCCGTCCCTGGAGAGAGTCCCAACAAGCTTCTGTCCTTCTGGCAGATGTTTTAAGAATAGCAAATGAATCCCCTTCACATATGGCCTAGGCTCTTTTCAAATTGCTGTTTGTAGACTGAGTCCCAGGGTAAATGAATCTGCGCGTCAGCCCTTTAAGATCAGAATCACCATTCCCTACAGCCCTACGGTTCCTTAGGAGGTAAGCCCTGTTGGTTTTCAAAGCCAGAGGTTTTTGAGGGTTTGGCAGTGAAAACATAAGGTGGTTTTCTTATGCTTTGTTTCTATTCTATTGGTGAAATAAGGTCAATAGATGAGAGTGAGAAAAGTGGATAGGATTTTGGATGTTTGAAGTAAGAGACTATTTTATAGGGAATCTTTTGGGGAATGTGAGGGAAGATTGACAAAGGAAATATCACTGGACTGCTGGGCTTAACTGAGTGTTCCTTTGAGACTTGTCATAAATTTAACGTTGTCTTGTAGCTATATATAGCACATAATGAATGCAGCTGTGATCGTGTAATTTTTTCCCAGCTTCACTGAGCTAGTCTGTTGTAGGTGTGCAATATGTCAAGTGGCAGGTTTAACAAAGGTTAAATTTGTGCCAGGCAACTAGGACTTAGGGACAGAGGAGTAAGACTGTCAAGGCTAGGAGAGAGAGATGGAGTATAATACTGGATCATTAGGGCAGGTGAGTAGGAAATGAGCTATCTCTGGTGGTACTTGAATTTATGTCAGAAACTTTACAAATATGGGCAAAAGCTTTGACAGTAAGGATCAAACCAAATGCTCAGGCAAGGAAACCTAGAATAGTCTTACCAGCAAAGAGCAGGAAGGTAGAATAGGTAGGACAAAAGGAGGTCAGCGATGAAAGAGAGAATAAAGCAGCAAAATTTATCAGCCTTGAAAAGGCAGTGAACTTTAGTCAGCCAAAAATCAGCTGGGTTTGGACCGGGGACAATAGCAGAATAAAAAAACAAACCACGGGATGTGTTATGCTACCACAGAGAGCTATCAAATAATATCTTTCGGTGGGGTGGCCCAGGGCATCTCTGAGACACTCAAGTGGCCCATCCTGGCCCTAAAAAGGCTAATCCATCACAAGCTCAATCCCAATGAAGAATAAACTTAAACTCAGTTCTCTCATGCTGGCTCACAGGACAGCCTTAAGCTTTCACGGTAGATCAAGGACCTTGCCACAAGCTTAATGGGAGCTAAATTTCCAAAATATCTGGGGTGGTAACACTGTGCCCCCAAAGCTGGGACAAGGGTTCCCATAGCTGTGTATTTGACTGGGTTGCCCACAAGGCTGTTCTTTTCTGACACAAAATGTAGGTACCCCCAAAGCAATTCTTTTTCCTATCATTTGCCCTTGAGGATCCATTACTATATTGCATCTTTTTCATATGCACTGTTAATTGCCAGAGTGAATGATTTTGTGAAAAATAATTTTCCTTTCCTCGGTAATGGGAAATTCTTTTCATGCCGTCCAAGTATAATAAGTACCATTTATTCAGTGTTTATATATGCCTGACTACACTAAATTCCTCACATAGTCTCATTTATTCGTCTCAATATGCCTCTAAAGTCGGTATTATCATGATTCTATATTTTTACATATGAGGTAACCGAAGCCCAGAAAGTATAACTGACCTGCCTAGAGTCACGTGACCCATAAGGGCAGAAGCCAGTACTTAAACCTAGAACTTTCCCCAAAATTCCTGCTCTTAAACTGATTGATATGCATAGGCAAGAATATGCAGTGGGAAGCAAGAGGGGACTGATATATTCATACAAGATGGGAGAATATTCTAGCTTCCATCTTCTTACTCGCATGTTCATTCAAGTCCATTATAGGTAAATAAAAAATCCCCCATTACAGATTTGTGGGAGTCTTCTGGGGACTCTTTTACCTACCAGCAAACTTTTCAGTAATGGTGGGGATTATTTTTAAAAAACAAAAAAGGAGGAGAAAAGTGAGAAGTGGAAATGATGGAGAATATTTTCCCCTCCGGGTCCAGGCAAATGCATTTGTCTTATTAACTATCTTGACTCCTGGTGAAAAGACAGACACTCAGCAAGTGAAAGTAGTGCTCTTCCCTAGTACCTGTCCTACCTGTGTGAGGACTAGAAATAATCAGGGGAGAATATCCTATTCAATCTTCTGCATCACATGCTTATTCGATTGGCATTGCTCCAGAGCAAATAAATTACTATGGAAGGAGCAGCTTTACTTGAGTTTCGACTAAACAATAAAAACATCAACAAAACAATAACAATAATAGCAAAAAATAACCATATTAACCACTGTGGATTTGTGTGCCACCTGGATTTTTCAGGAATATGAGGTCCACAGCCCTCATGTGTCTGTTGTTTAATGCCTGGTCTTCTATGGTACATACAGATCAAAAACTCTTCCCTGAAAACTCATGAGAAATTTACATACAGTGAATTCACAGAACCCTCAGTTTTTTTGGTAACTGAACCTGAACGATCATACTTTATTCCTTTCTACTTGACTTTCAAAAGTAACATTTTATTATGCAGGGACATCAAATGTCACATAATTTGCATATATTTGAAGAAATTAACAAGTTATATTTTTTATTCATTTAGTACCTGGCTCAAAATACCAACCTTGAAACATCTCAGAAGAATCCTTATTAATTAGAACTCTCAGTTTTTTATTATGCATTTGGTCAGGGACTAATTGCCATATCATAAACACTCTTTGAACAGCTGCTTTTTTTAAAATGTGTGTTGGTTTCTCGTTTCATCAAACTTAATACATTTTATTTCCCTTGAATATGGAATTCTAATTCAATATTTAACCTTGACTCAAATTTTACCCTTTTTAAAATAAAGACACATTAGTTTTGTAAAAATATTTTTTCTAATTATCTGCTAAGTAAACTTCTTTTCTCTTCTTTTACCTCTAACGGAAACAACTCAATCTTTATGCAAAGATATTTGATGATATATATAATACTGGTTTTACAGAATACCATGTCATTTCATTGCATAATTCATTTTAGTGCTTCTATCTATCAAAATACAGTATTTTGATATTCATCAGAAGTTTCTCTAATAATTTTCTTTCTCCTTTCAAATAGGCACATATAAATGAAGGAACTGCCTTACAACACGTAATTGGGCTGACATTTGCTTGTGTTTGGGGATTTATACAGTGATTTGTCTCCAAAGAGCAACGGAAGTAATTTCTAAAGATGGGAAACATAAAAATGTTAATGTGAAGACGAGAGGGGAGGTTTTAATTAAGGAGAGGGCTGATGAATTGTGCTGGTGATGACAACTCTGACATCATTGCCTGTCTCCGTGAGGACACGAGAGACAAAACAGGAGGGTGCCTTTGGAAAGTCGTAGTTATCATCACCCAAGGCAATGAGCTGTTCAGTACAGCTTAATTACGACTGCTGCTTGTCACCCCGATACTTGACAATGCACCATGTGCACTTTCCTTGCTCTGTCAACTGCCCGCTCTGTCAGCCGACGGAGCATTTGCTGCCAAACGTGTGGCTGTCTTCCATCGCCAGAGAAGATGGATGGTTTACCCACATCTAGCCTCCAGGCAAGGGCCAACTCATTTTCTCCTCAAAATATCTTGTTTCCTGGGACAGGTTCCACCAGAAATTTGACTGGAAATTTGTTTGCTTACTTACCACATCTTAGGTCAGAAAAAAAGGGAGGGAAAAAAATCCCTCGTTTCTGACCGTTCTCATGAAAAATGACTGAAATTGGTCAGATGACAGAATAATTTTAAAAGGAAAACAGCTGAGGTTTTCCAGAAGCTCAATGAGCTCCAGGAGCTAATGAAACAACTGTATCCTCCACAGACACAGCAAAGGAGCACAACGGATTCAAGGGCTGCTCTGCAGCTAACAGTTCTTTGAAAGTCTTTCATTTATTTCTCAGAAGAGATGAGCTCAAGTTGAATAAAGAATTGTTATTTTTTTAAAAAGACAGAGAATGGGAGGTTATAAAAAAGAGTATTTTAGATTCTTATACATGGAAAGATGCACATTTTTTAAAATTACAATCTATCTCTCACTAATGAAGAATATAATTCTCCAGTTTTCAAAGAGTAAAAATTAATGTTAAATTCCAATTTCTTTTACAAATTGAATCATCCTTCAACTATTTCATGTGTTCATCATTGTTTTATTTTTGGTTTTTATAGAAAATTGATACCATAGTTTAGGTAAATCAGCAGCCTTACAATTTTTTGTTTTGTTTTGTTTTAGTTAGGTAAAGTATTCTTTTCATGCATAAGTCCAAGACTCAAGAGTTAGTTTTCAGTGTTGGGCTGACAAATATGGCCTAGGTAACCTTTGCAATTATTTTTGCCTTTCAGAGTAAAAGACCTTTGTTCTTTAGCAGTTAACACCACACACACACTCTCTCTCTCTCTCTCTCTCACAACTTGAAAACTGAGCTTCTGCCAGGCCCCTCTGCCATCTGCCCATGTATGAAATCAGTAATTTGATAGGCTGCATCACATAGACTGACCATCTGCAATCCTGGCAACAGTATTTAAGCTCTGAGATCCCACTAGGAAATCTGTTCAAATATAGATCATCCACTGCTTTATGTTTTCAACTATTTTAAAACTAGATAAAAGAGAAACCTTGGTTATATTCATAGAAATTTCCTTTCCCAAAAGAGAATAACCCAAGTAAGCACTTTTGAAGTTTATATCCAGTTGCATACAATTAGACATTGTGCATTTCTGCAAAAATAGAAGGTTAGTTGGAGATATCAATCAGTAAACAGAGTCTGTAAAATGTTCAACAAATACAGACATTGACTTTGGCATATTCACAGAATTAATGTCTTTTTGGATATAATAGTAGATAATTTTTGTTCTTTAGAATTAACATAAGTTTACATAGTTACTTTCAGTAAATTTAATCACTGGAACTGAAAGAAAGCTGCCTATGCAGCAGTATTGAATGGAGCACTTACAATGTATCTGTAGCATAAGTGGAATGTGCTAGGGAAAAGAAAATTAGAAGATAACTTCAGGAAGAGTTCCATGGCAAAAATAATTTCTACAAATCACATAAAGAGCTATTTGTTTCCTCTCATAAATGTACAGTGAGAATATCTGGTTTAAGTTGTAAAAGATACACACAAAGGCTATCCATAAAGTATTTAATTAATTATACATTTTACAAAGGTACATTTCTATGTCTAGTTACTAATAGTATCAAAATGCCTTAGTGTTCCCCAATCTTATAAAACTTAATATTCAAGAATGGGTTTGATTTCACTGTTTGTTGTCCATTAAAAAAAAAAACAGCTTCAATTAATCCAAACATATTCCTTATATTATTAGGCATTAGAGAAACACTGAAGCATCTGTGGCTCCAACAATCCTTCTTTCAAACTCTGGGCACCTACGTGCCAACAGACAACGCAGAGTGGAGCAGACAGTAAACACCTGCTCTTCAGGATCAGTGATCATTAACCCTGGAGCTCTTCCTAGCAATTCTCTTCCACTCTGGATCTTACCTCCTTACTTCTCTATTCCGCCCCCCCTTAGCCAACTTCCCTGATCACTGCTGTTTGTTTCCTTAAACCTTTAACATCTTCCAGCTCTCTCCTCTCCTCTAGATTTCCTGTGGGAGCCTCCTGACCACCTTGCTCAATTGTCACTTAGTACCTCAGGATTACAGTCTGTGTCTTAACTCTCCTACAAGATTCAAAGCTCCTCAAGGGTATACACATTTTATGCTTCAACCATACAAAGTATTTTGCTAATTACATTACTCAGTAAATTTAAGTCAGTCTCTAGGGCCATCCGATTTCAGCATCAAATTCGCTGGACGAGATCAAAAATAGTCAGAAGATTTTAATCTGCAGGACCCTCCGGTTTATTGGAACTGGCTGCCTGAAAAAAGACTGCATAGCAATACCTGCCATGTCTGTGGGAGGCGGGAATAATGACACACGTGCAAATGTCTGCTCCCCGAGACTAAGTGATTTGGCACGAATTAAATACAAGACGTTGCAGCTTCTCACCCAATTGTTTTCAGAAGATTCTGCAGAAAAAGAATCTTTGACTGGACTTTTATAGGATAATACATGTCCCTGGTTATATGCTCTGCTTCTGCTGAAATGAATATTTGCTTCAGATGAGTATTTATTTCCTTTAGACCAGTGGGTCAGACTCTGCTCAAGAGTCTGAGAAACGCCTGGGGTGCAGCCCAAAATGAATGCTTGCTTTTGGGGATGCAGATCTTTGGGCCTGCATAATATTATCCTTTATAGGTACCCTGCTCCTACTCTAAGGATGGGCCGTGTGCAAGGATGTTCAGCCTCCACAAGGGACTGACTCTCCACTGTTTTAGATTTTAGTAGTAACAGCCATAACAATAGTAATTTCCTGATTTTATTTGCTTTAAGTTTTATTTTATCATATTTAATAGCAATTGTTGAAATTTTTACGACATAAAAACAGAGGCCAAGGCAAGTAGACTTGTATAAGCTTTGAAATTAAAATAAATGGTACTTTGCTTTTCCCAGAACATCCTAATCCCACAGACACTAAAGGATCCTGAGTGTCACTGAACGTGAGGCTTGGGCTCTCATCTCTCCATCTCACATCCTCCACTGCACTGCCAGAGCCAATCTTGATAACAGTTCCTTACTAGTGTGTTCTCATCACAAAACACCACACACCACACTAAACAGCTAAGAAGTCAGCCAAGTTGCCATTTGCCTTTCATCACTGTCTTAAATCTTAGACGTTTAGATTTCAGAAGATCAAACAGTACTTCTCTTGGAATTATAAAGCATTATGTAACCAATTCCATTACCTAAGAAAGTAAAAGCTAACGTGAAAGTTGCCTACTTGTGCCAAATGACCTACCTGTGCTTTAATTTCACTCAATTTACTCTTAGGAACTCACAGCTGCTATGTCTCAAGAGTTGCTGGGGATGCTTTTTCTACTAAATCTACAGAGGTCTTAATATATGGGGGTAATTTTCCTCCTGCATGGAGCGTAAATAAACTAGATAATCAAAATCAGGCTCTGTACTGATGGAAGCAGTGATACAAAAAAAAATATATAAAAAGTTTCACACTTAGAGAAATAATTATGAGTGAAAGAAAAGAAAAACCAAACACTTAAAAAGTACAAAAAAAAAAAAGTACACAAATTTAAAATACTAACAGCATGTATAAACAAATGGGTTAGCCCATACTGTGAAGTGGTAAATGGATTGAGCAAAATGATATGTTCCACATTCTCTTATCTACACTCGTCAAAGTTAATATTGTATAAAGACTTTTGGCTAGCTTATATGTTCCCATTTGTAAAAAAGACCTCTGCACACTCTTCGTATCTTTTCCCCCCTTTTTTGTTGATAGGCAGGAAATTTCATATATACATTTTGCTTATTTTTCTCTGTCAATAGTTTCTTCAGGTCAGTGTAACATTAGAATGATTTGATCTTTTAAGAAAAAGTGTGCTACTGTTTTAAATAACTTTTAAGTAAAATTTTTATTTCATTTCTTTACGACGGAGTTGGCACATAAAGTTTAGAAGATTAAACATACTTTCTTTGATATACTGGTGTGGTTTTATTTCTCTTCTGTTACAAGGGACTAAGAGTCATTTAAATACTCAAATGGGGTGATCTGTGGATTGTACAATGACAAATGCATTTTTAAATAAACCTCTCGCTGGTGCTTAGCTTTGCGGGAGAAGAACTAAATTAAAGGCAGAGAAGTGCATTCCATTTTCAACATACACATTAAGAAGAACTGTACATCATATCCTTCAAAGTCTTTCCAGTTTCATGGCCCTGTCGTTAAAAATGTGCTGAGTGTGGTTTCTCTTCTTAGCTTACATATAAGACATGCATATACTTACTCATTTTTGTCATTACTTTCCCACTCATGTCATACCTCTCCCACTAAACAGCTTACATGTGGTTAATTTTTACCCTGAACTTCAGAATGTTAGTACTTTGTATTCATATAACTTTAATTTTGTAGAAAACAAGATTATTTAACAGTCTCTCTAATGAAGTAGGGAAGGGGACAGGATATGTGAAAAACACCTTTTCCAAAATGGATTTGAGCTTATCTGGCACCTTGGAATTTACCAAAGCATCTTGGGAACTTACCAAGTCCCACTTGCATTTAAGGGACCTAGATATTCTCTGCTGAGGACGTGACAGGTAAGTTTGATTTCAATTCAAATACATTTTGCAAGTGAATATTTGCAAATGTGAATGACTCCATAAAATGAAGAGTTACACCAGATACGGAAGAATTTTTAAAGCAAGGGATGCAATACACTTTGATATAACTATCAGAACATTTGTACATTGGGTTTCAACTTTTTCAGATTTAACAGCATCTATCTTAATAGCTATGATTTTAACTATCACTAAGAAGACTGAGCAAATATTGTAATAAAAATGTTAGAAAAATTGTTACACTTTTGTATAAACAATGTAACTTGTTTTAGATGTATTTTGCACATGCAGATGTTTAACCTGTCCCCCTTTTTTTGATCCCACTGTTTTAATCCTGAGAATGCTTCGATATTTCTTTATAAATGTAAATATTTAAATAAGAATTTTGTCTTCATTGGAATTTTATTTGAAAATATTCGCCACGTATCAATTACTTTCTATAACATTTTACATTAAGCTTTCCTTTGATTAATCAGTTTGTTTTCCATATCCACTTTTTATTTTTTGGCCATGCCATGGCACATGGGATCTTAGTTCCCCAACCAGGGATTGAAACTGTGCCCTCTGCAGTGGAAGCATGGAGTCCTAACCCCTGGACCACAAGGGAATTCCCTCATAAATCCACTCTTTTTTTTAAATGTATTATTTTACTTATTTATTTATTTTTGGCTGCATTGGTTATTTGTTGCTGCCTGTGGGCTTTCTCTAGTTGTGGCAAGCAGGGGCTACCCTTTGTTGTGGTGCACAGGCTTCTCAGTGCGGTGGCTTCTCTTGGTTGCGGACCACAGGCTCTAGGCTCTCGGGCTTCAGTAAATGCGGCACATGGACTCAGTAGTTATGGCACACGGGCTTAGTTGCTCCACAGCATGTGGGATCTTCCTGGACCAGGGCTCAAACCCGTGTCCCCTGCATTGGCAGGCAGATTCTTAACCACTGCGCCAGCAGGGAAGTCCTATCCACTTTTATACTTTGTAGCTTTTGCCTTTTCAAGTGTTCTTTTGCAGACATAAATCTATCAAATCCAAATTTCTCCAAATTTTGTAGTTTTGCTGTGTGTGGTTTTTACTGTCAATGTAAGTTTCTGTTGTTTATTTTCACTATTAATATTTACTGTGAATCCTCGCACATAATTAATTGAGGATTTCCACATTGGTCTAGGATAAATCTACTATAATACTATTTAATACAACCTACCAATTCTAAATATAAACTTTTGGAAAAAAGTCTTTTTTTTTCATAGTGACATAAAATTTAATTGTCTTAGATTGACTCTTTTTAGAGTCAATGGAACAGTAATTTAATTTTCCAAACACTTATACTCACTTTGGATATAATACACAAACTTACTATTGCAGAGCAAATGAAGATTAAAAACAGGCACAAGGTGATTTCAAGATCAAATCACTGGGTACAAATTGGCATGTGTCATTTTCCCTGTTCTCTATGACTTCTGCTATGCAGCTAGGAGAGGTTTTTTCCCTCTTGCATGTGCCCTTTAGGCCCCCCTCAAATTCACATCAGCCAACTAAAACAATTATCAAATGGACTTCCCTGGTGGTGCAGCAGTTAAGAATTCACCTGCCAATGCAGAGAACACGAGTTTGATTCCTGGTCCAGGAAGATCCCACATGCTGTGGAGCAACTAAGCCCCTGAGCCACAACTACTGAGCCTGTGCTCTAGAGCCCATGAGTCACAACTACTGAGCCCTTGCACCGCAACTACTGAAGCCTGCACACCCTAGAGCGCGTGCTCTGCAACAAGAGAAGCCATCACAATGAGAAGCCTGTGTACCACAATGAAGACCCAATGCAGCAAATAAATAAATAAATAAATAAATAAATATCAAATACTAAAGGAATCACCTTTTTGCAACCTACTGGGACTATTTTCTTCTGGTCAATTATCTAAAAGAAGTTACTCTGTCCCAGCCCAGTGCCAGACACAGAGCATGAGCTAAATAAATATTTATAAGTCTATTCTTGAGATGTAAGGGAATACAGAAACCAGTAGTTTTCGAAAGCAAGGTACATTGTGCACATTTATAACATTAGACATCAGTCTGGAAATACCACATTATCTCAACACTTTGCAAGTCTTTAAATAAGCATTTTGGACGTCTTAATGCTGATTTCCACACTCCCAGTCTATTGATGCATCTGTGAAAAACCTTTTGACAAAGATAATCTACATTTTATTTGTGTATCGCTTAAAGTAAAATTAAAGGAGTCGTTCAACAGCAGTAGAGAGCTCAACCAATACTCTAGAAGCAGCTGGAAGGCACCCAGTTGATACCAAGAGCATCCTTTACATGGGAATTCCTCCTTCATGGCAAAGAAAAGAGACAGAAACAAGGAGAGATGATAGAAAAGCCCTCAAACTTGTTGTCTCTGGAAGATTGTAAAAACTGTTTAGACCCAGAAAATTTAACATCAAGTTAGACTATTTGCAAAGAGTAATAACAAAGAGCTCCTAATGACACACATCCCTAGAGGGTTAATGTCCCTGAGTAAGTGTGGACAGAAACAAACTGGACAAACCTTGAAAGGTGGAAGAATGATAAGTTAAAAATTATGGGTGAGAAAGATGAGGAGGAGGAGGAGAAGCAGTTGAGAAAAACCTAAAGTAAATTATGCACATGTTAGATTTCTGTTATTTGTTGCTTTCTTTTTAAACTAGAACATTTCACAGGTAATATGTATATAGGAAAGTTAGTAGATGTATATTATTTTGATAAATCACTTCCAAACATTTTATTATATTATTACCTCCACATTTTTTTTTATAAAGACAAGATGTACTGGGGACAATATTTTAACATCTATGTGGACTTTGAGTTCTGGCCATGATAGAATACAGCCAGAAAAAACTACAGAACTGGAAAAACCATGTCAAGCTATTGCTTTTAGGCACTGGACAACAGAAAGAACGGGATATAATCCTTCAGAAAAGAGAAATGCATGAGGCTACACATTCACTCTGATTTTTTCCTGGGAGCCCTCTTTCCAAAATGAAGTGGAAGCAAGCTGAGTCCAAAAAGAAAACAGTGATCATACTGATTGGAGGAAACAGAAATCAATGTTTGGGGATGCTGAGGGAACTGGAATTTGCTGGAAAGGTACCAGAGAGGAATAAGATGTTCAGAAAAGGAACAGAAATCTTCACAGGATTCCACTGAGTCTGGGCCAAATACTACTTTATACTATGTATAGGGCAAAATTTTACAAGGACTAGAACAGAACAGTTACTGGGGGACTGTGAGTTGAATAATGATTCTGGAGACAATATGATGCTAGGAAAAACTGGAATTCCAACTATCCACGGTGGAGAGAACTTGCTGAACATTCTGGGCATTTAGTTGAGAGCCCAAAATGGATCTGCTTCAGGGGAGTTACACTAAGGCCATCCCAAGCACAACAAAATAAAGTCTTAAACCAAGCCTCAACAGGATCAAGCTGACCCTCTAGTACATTACCTGCCCATAAGTATGAAACTCAATGATCTTTATATGAAAACAAGAAAATCTAGATTCTCAATAATATAGCATCTACAATTCCCTGCAGACTATAAAAAATGACTAGATGTGTGAAGACATAGGAAGGTATAATATGTAACCATGAGAAACAATAGACAAAACAAACAGTCTCAAAGATGACACAGATGTTGGCATTGGAAAGTAAGGTCTTTAAAAACAGCCATTTATAAACACACGAAGGGTTAAAAAAGTACACGTCAAGATGCTAAAGAGTCAAATTATCAAGATATCCTATACAAACAGATGAAGGGACATACCATGTTCTTAGATTGGAAGAATCAATATTGTGAAAATGACTATACTACCCAAAGCAATTGACAGATTCAATGCAATCCTTATCAGTTTACCAGTGGCATTTTTCACAGAACTAAAACAAGGAATTTTATTATTTGTATGGAAACACAAAAGACCCCGAATAGCCAAAGCAATCTTGAGAAGGAAAGATGGAGCTGGAGGAATCAGGCTTCCTGACTTCAAACTGTACTACAAGGCTACAGTGATCAAGACAGTATGGTACTGGCACAGAAATAGAAAGGAAGATCAATGGGACAGAATAGAGAGCCCAGAGATAAACCCATGCACATATGGGCACCTTGTCTTTGACAAAGGAGGCAAGAACATACAATGGAGAAAAGACAGCCTCTTCAATAAGTGGTGCTGGGAAAATTGGACAGCAACATGTAAAAGAATGAAATTAGAACACTTCCTAACATCATACACAAAAAATAAACTCCAAATGGATTAAAGACCTACATGTAAGGCCAGACACTATCAAACTCCTAGAGGAAAACATAGGCAGAACACTCTATGACATAAATCAAAGCAAGATCCTTTCTGACCCACCTCCTAGAATAATGGAAATAAAACCAAAAATAAACAAATGGGACCTCATGAAACTTAAAAGCTTTTGCACAGCAAAAGAAAATCATAAACAAGACAAGAAGACAATCCTCAGAATGGGAGAAAATATTTGCCAACAAAGCAACGGACAAAGGATTAATCTCCAAAATATACAAGCAGCTCATGCAGCTCAATATCAAAAAAACAAACAACCCAATCCAAAAATGGGCAGAAGACGTAAACAGACATTTCTCCAAAGAAGACATACAGATGGCTAATGAGCACATGAAAAGACGCTCAACATCACTAATCATTAGAGAAATGCAAGTCAAAGCCACAATGAGGTATCACCTCACACTGGTCAGAATGGGCATCATCAGAAAACCTAGAAACAATAAATGCTGGAGAGGGTGTGGAGAAAAGGGAACCCTCCTGCACTGTTGGTGGGAATGTAAGTTGGTACAGCCACTATGGAAAACAGTTTGGAGGTTCCTTAAAAAACTAAAAATAGAACTACCATATGACCCAGCAATCCCACTACTGGGCATATACCCTGAGAAAACCATAATCCAAAAAGAAATATGTATCACAATGTTCATTGCGGCACTATTTACAATAGCCAGGACATGGAAGTAACCTAAATACCCACCAACAGATGAATGGATAAAGAAGATGTGGCACACATAGACAATGGTATATTACTCAGCCATAAAAAGGAAGGATATTGAGTTATTTATAGTGAGGTGGATGGACCTAGAGACTGTCATACAGAGCGAAGTAAGCCAGAAAGAGAAAAACAAATACTGTATGCTAACGCATATATGGAATCTAAAAGAATGGTACTGATGAACCCAGTGACAGGGCAAGAATAAAGAGGCACATGTAGAGCACAGATTGAGGACACAGAGGGTGGGGCAAAGGGGAAGCTGGGACAAACTGAGAGAGTAGCACTGACATATATACACTACCAAATGTAAAATAGATAGTGGGAAGCTGCTGTATAACACAGGGACCTCAACTCTATGATGGGTGATGACTTAGAGGGCTGGGATAGGGAGTGTGGGAGGGAGTCGTAGGAGGGAGGGGATATGGGGATATATGCATAAATACAGCTGATTCACTTTGTTGTACAGCAGAAACTGGTACAACAGTGTAAAGCAATTATACTCCAATAAAGAGCTTAAAAAAAGCCATAATCCTCTTCCAATGCACAGAGTTTCAAACTACACACTGAAAAAAAGGAAAAAAATTAAAGGGAAGAACTGACAAAGCCACAATTATAGTTAGATATTTTAACATTCCTCTCTCAGTCACTGACAGAATAAGGAAACTGAAAAATCAGAAAAAATATAAAAGACTTAATATTATCAACCAATTTAACCTAACTGATTGTATTTATGGATACTACACCTAGCATCTAGAGAATACATATTCCTTTAAAGTGCACATGTAATATTCACCAAGAAAAATCCTGTACTGAGCAAAAAAGAAGTCTCAAAAAATGTAATAAGATTAAAATCATGCAAAGTATGCTCTCTGACCACAATAAAATTAAAATTAAAAATCAATGAACACGGCTTCCTAGGTGGTGCAGTGGTTAAGAATCCGCCTGCCAATGCAGGGGCACGGGTTCGAGCCCTGCTCCAGGAAGGTCCCACATACCGCGGAGCAACTAAGCCCGTGCGCCACAACTATTGAGCCTGCGCTTTAGAGCCTGTGAGTCACAACTATCGAGCTCATGTGCTGCAACTCCTGGAGCCCATGTGCCTAGAGCCGGTGCTCCGCAACAAGAGAAGCCACAGCAGTGAGGAGCCCGCGCACCACAATGAAGAGTAACCCCCACTCACTGCAACTAAAGAAAGCCCAAGCACAGCAAAAAAAAAAAAAAAAGACCCAACACAGGCAATAAAATAAATAATAAATAAATAAATAAAATTTTAAAAAAATCAATGAACACAAAATATCAGATATCAAATATTTGAAAATATCAAAATATTGGAAAATTAAGCAATACATTTCTAAATACTTCCATAGGTCCAAAAAAAACATAGAATAATTAGGTAATACTTTTAACTAAATGATAATGAAAGCAAAACAGGTACAAATTTGTGCAATATGGCTAAAGGGAAATTTATAGCTCTACATTAGAAGAGAAGAAGTAAGTTCAACTTTAGCTTTAAAAAGAAAACTAAATTAAATGCAAATAAACAAAAGGAAGAAAATAATAAATATAGAAGCAGAAATCAATGAAACAGAATTTAAACAAACACTAGAGATAATCAACAAAGTCAAAAGTTGATTCTTTGAAAAGATTAATAAAATTGATAAACCTATACCTAGACTGACCAAGAATAAAAGTGGGGGGAAAATACTAGCATCAAGAATGAAAGAGGGTGTCACTAGGGAAACTGCATACATTAAATATCAAAAAGTACTATTATTAAAGATTTTTTGCTGAAAAACTGGACAACTCAGGACAAATGCAAGAAAAAAACTGAGGGGAGGAGACACAAATTGCCAAAACAGACACAAGAAGTTAGAAAATCTGAGTACTACAACATCGCTTTGAATTTGTAATTAGAAGCTTTCCCTCAAGGAAAATTCCAGGCTAATCTGGAGTCTCTGGTGAATTCTACTAGCATGTAAGGAAGAAATAATACTAATTCTAAACAATTTTTTTCAGAAAATAGAAGGAGAAGAAATACTTTCCAACTCATTGTATGAGGCTCGGATAATCTTGATACCAAAACCAGATAATGACATTACAAAAAAAAAAATTTACAGACCAATATCTCTCATGAACATAGACACAAAAGTCCTTAACAAAATATTAGTAATTAAATCTAGCAATGTATAAAAAAGAAAATATACCATAACTGAGTGAAATTTTTCACAGGAAGGCAAAGTTAGTTCAACAACAGAAAATCAATTAATATAGTTAACCACATAAACATTAAAATGGAAAATTGTATGATCATCTCAATAGATACAGAAAAAAGTCAACATCTCTTCACGATAAAAAAAAAGTTAACACTTTAGGAATAGACTCTTATAAGAGATATTTGTAGAAAACCTACAGTTAAAAGTATATTTGATGGTAAAGGACTGAAGGCTTTCTTTTTAAGATTGGGAACAAGCAAGAGATGTCCACGCTCACCACTTCTATTCAACATTTTTCTTGAAGTTCTAGCCAATGAAACAATATGGGAAAAAAAGTATAAACATTGGAAAGAAAAAACTAAAACTCTCCCTTATTCACATATAATTGTTTATATAGAAAATGTCAAAGAATCTACAAAACAACTTCTAGAACTCTTATGTACCTTTAGCAAGGTTACAGGATACCAATACAGGTCAAATACAAAAATCAATTGTTTTTCGAGATTTTAGCAATGAGTACTCAGAAAATGAAATTTAAAACCATCATATATAATAATATTAAAAATATAAAAAATACAATACTCAGAGATAAACTTAGTAAAATATGTGCAAGAGCTCCTCACTAAAAAACTACTAATCATAGCTGAGAAAAAATTAAAGAACACCTGCACTAAAAGAGAAATAGACATTTATGAATTGGAAAGCTCAATATTTCTAAAATGTTATTTCTTCCCAAATTGATCTGTAGATTGAATGCAATCCCAATCACAATCCCAGCAGGCTTTTTAACATTTGTTTTGCTTTTAGAAACTGGTAAGTTGGTTCCAAAATGTATATGAAATGCAAAATATCTAGAAAACTAATCTTGAAAAAGGAGAAATAGATTGGAGAATTTACAGTACTTGTTCAAGAAATACTATAAATTTATAGTAATCAAACTAGTGCAGTATTGGCATAAGGACAGACAAGTTGATCAAGGGAAAGGCATAGAAATCACAGAAAGAAACCCACACTTACTTAAGATCATGAACCTAAAAGCAAAAGCTAAAATGTTGATACATCTAGGAAAATTTTAGGAGAATTTCTTTGCCAACTTGATTTAGGCAAACACTTCTTAGAAGACAGAAAGCGCTAACAATAAAAAACACAAAACAGAAAAAAAACTAGATTTCATTCAAATTAAAAACTTCTGCTCACCAGAGACACCATTAAGAACATTAATAAGCAAGCCACAGACCAGGAGAAAATCTTTGCAAAATACATATCAGACAAAGAACTTGTTTCCAGAATACATAAGTCCTACAAATCACTAACAATAAGACAACCTCATGTGCAAAAAAACTGGCAAAAGATTGAACAGATACTTTACAAAGGAAAAATATACAAATGACAAGTAAGACATGAAAAGTGCTTAACATGTTTATCAGGGAAATTAAAATTAAACCCCAAATGCAATACCACTACACACATGCTAGGATGACTCAAATGAAAAGCAATGACAATACCAAGTGTTGGTGGCAACAACCAGAACTCTCACACATCGCTAGTGAGAGGGTAAAATGTCACAAGATTTGGAAGACAGCTGTGAGGTTTCTTATAGCCTTAAATTCCTACCTATGTCCCATCAATTCCCTGGATATATACCTGAAATTAACGTAAATGTATGTCCACAAATGTGTGTACAAGAATGTTCATGGCAAATTTATTCACAAGTTGATATGAAGTTAATATTTATAATTCATATCATTTATTCACAGTAAGCCCTAAATGGAAACAATCCAAATGTATGTCAAAAGGAAAGTAAGTAAACAAACTGTGCTATATTCAGACAACGGAATACTGTGAAGTGACACAAAGGAATGAACCACTGCTGTATGCAACAACAGGAATGAATCTCCAAAATACTCTGAGCGAAAGAAACCAGATTCACTGATATGAAGATGCAGAACAGGCAAAACTACTTTATGGGTTTAGTCCACAGCAGTAGTTTCCTATAGGAAAGGGAGTTGACTGGGAAGGGACAAGAAGAAATTGGGAGGAAGGAAAATTTCTATTATCTTGAAAATGATGTGGGTTAGATTTACGTGAATTTGTCAAAACTCTTCAAATTATGCTCTTATGATCTGTGCATTTCACTGTATGTAAATTTTACATTAATACCCTTTTTAAAAAAGGAAACCATATCTACTCATGGTTTGCTCTAAGAATACAGTTCTTTCTGAAAACCTAACAATGTCAATGCATGCGTAGACAAGGTGCTTTGTTCATTTCTGTCAAGGCTTTGGTTTTGCATTGGTACTTGATCTGGACCATATTTCATACAATCCACTAACAAATACATTTGAAACATTACTAATTGTTTCTCTAAATGATTCAACCTTTGTTACACTTTTCTACCACTTGAAAAACAACCCATTTTTGTTGTCAAGAATCTGGTCAGTAGCAAGGAGTGTTTTTAGTGAGGATTAGCTGCTTCCTGCGGCATTAACTCCTTCCCGTATACCCTGCAGTTCAGTAATAACTCTCTGCCATTAAAACATAATTTCCTGGGGGCTTTCCTGGGGGCGCAGTGGTTAAGAATCCACCTGCCAATGCAGGGAACACAGGTTCGAGCCCTGGTCAGGGAAGATCCCACATGCCGCGGAGCAACTAAGCCCGTGCGCCACAACTACTGAAGCCTACAGGCCTGAAGCCTGTGCTCCACAAGAGAAGCAACCGCACTTGAGAAGCCTGTGCACTGCAAAGAAGAGTAGCCCCCACTTGAAAGCCCGTGCGCAGCAACAAAGACCCACCGCAGCCAATAAATAAATAAATTTATAAAAAAACAAAACAAAACAAAATTTCCTATGTCCTTAAGCTTGGGCAGCTCTTTCCACCTCTGTATTTTGGTTTGCACTTTGCCCATGATCTGAACAACTTCTGCTTTTCTGCATTTCTCATTCATTCAATAAATATTTATTGCATAGCAACCAGGGGTCAGGTGATGGGTGACTGTATTCAGGCTGGTAAGCATCCAATCCAAAAAAAAAAGCAGATAAGGTTTCATCTCTGAGTTTATAGTCTGGAGCATCTGGGTTCAGACAAATCAAATAATCACACAGGAACGTGTAATTAGAAGTGTGAAACAGCACGACACACACACTGGGAATAGAAGTGAGATGGTACATGACAGCATTTAACAAGTGGATCTCATTTATAACATAACAAGTAGACTTTGATGAGATAAAATTTTAATTGACATCAAGAGACTTTAGAAGAGCAAACTGGGAAATACAGATGAGATGGTGGGTGAATGGGTTTCAGGCAGAGGGAGTGAGTGGCATGTCCAAAATCCTTACAGCAGGAGGGAGCACGGCATTCTACAGGAGCCAAAAGAAGACCAGAGTACTAGAGGGCGCAGGATCAATTAAAGCTGGAGAAACACGCATGCTAAATACTCTAGCCTTTTTGTTCTTGAACAGTAGGAAGCCACCAAGGTGGTTTAAGTATACCTGTTGGGGAGAAGAAAGAATTTTTAAATAGATTTGAAAACACTGCTTTAGCAGTCACAATTCTTCAAGGTTGTTTTACATACTACCTCCCCCATTGTCTTTCCCCTCTAGCAGAGGTGATTTCTATCTCCTCTGAACACCACAGCCATTTTCTTCATCCCTTGTAGAATCCTCACTTACAAAAGTCTCGTACTATTGCTTACTTGTTTACTCATTTCTACAGTATTAAAATGTTGGCAGTCTGGGAATTTCTATTTCACCTTAACTCTCTGCCGTCCTAACAGTGTACTAGGGGTCCAATGTATTTGTTGTCAAATCTATGAAAAACACTAGGGGGAAAGGTACTGATTTATTCTCATCAAATGACCAAACACAGGATGAGCCAGAGCATGTCCATACTTGGCGTAATAAGTGTTGCAATGAGGATACAACACATGGCAGTGAGGTCAGTTACCTCTCAGGAGAGATCTGTTGGCTTCCCAACAGGCCCACGCAGTCAGGAGAACCTCAGGACCATCATCTCATTCCAGTTCAGCTTTGGATGTCTGGGATTTTGATTTCTGGTACATGTAAGGAAATCAGACTCTGGGGAATTGATTCATGGTAACCAAATTCAGAAACAACTGGTATTTTTTTTTAAAGGATGTTACTTTCATTTTACAGAGAACAATTATGTCTTGTGTTCAAATTATGATTTGTAAATTATAGGTGAATATAGCTATAGTTGAAAACATCTCTTGAAAAAGCAAAAAAAAAAAAAAAAGAAAAAAGAAAAAAGAAAAAGCAAAGAATCAGAGCAAGATAAGTTGTCTCCCCTGGATGACCAGAGTTACCCAGCTACCCCACTAGGTATGTAGCAAGGGCCACATCATCAGATTTGTTAGCCAAGGCAAGCTTTTCCTGGTTAGTGCTAGGGACACTCTGGGAAAAATTACTTAAAAACTTTCCTTTCCTAAAAGGGGCATGATATTCTTTAGTATGATAGTCTTTTCTTCAATGTATTAAAATTTTCAAAAAGGTTATGCGTAAGCCTAACAGTGCAGTTTATGAGTAAAACATTTAAAACAATGCCCAGTAAATTATTATCTGATTCATTTAAAGTGAGTTCTTGAATATCTCTTTTCTTATTTTTTTAAGCTCTTTATTGGAATATAATTGCTTTACACTCTTGTACCAGCTTATGAGGTACACCAAAGTGAATCAGTTGTACTTATACACATATCCCCATACCCCCTCCCTCCCGCGATGTCCCCCCACCCTCCCCATCCCGGCCCTCTAAAGCATCACCCAACATCGAGTTGATCTCCCTTTGTTATACAGCAACTTCCCACTAGCTATCTATTTTACAGTTGGTAGTATATATATGTCTATGCCACTCTCTCACTTCGTCCCAGCTTCCCCTTCGCCCCCCACCCCCCCAACCCCATGTCCTCCAGTCCATTCTCTGCGTCTGCATCTTTATTCTTGTTCTGTCACTGGGTTCATCAGTACCATTTTTTTTTTTTTTTTTTTTTTTTTTTTTATTTTATTTTATTTTATTTTATTTTATTTTATTTTTTTGGGGGTACACCAGGTTCAATCAACTGTTTTTATACACATATCCCCATATTCCCTCCCTTCCTTGACGCCCCCCCCCCTCGATTCCCCCCCACCCTCCCTGCCCCAGTCCTCTAAGGCATCTTCCATCCTCGAGTTGGACTCCCTTTGTTATACAACAACTTCCCACTGACTATTTTACAGTTGGTAGTATATATATGTCTGTGCTACTCTCTCGCTTCTTCTCAGTTTCCCCTTCACCCCCCGCCCCCTCCCATACCTCGAGTTCTCCAGTCCATTCTCTGTATCTGCTTCCCTGTTCTTGTCACTGAGTTCATCAGTACCATTTTTAGATTCCGTATATGTGAGTTAGCATACAATATTTGTCTTTCTCTTGGAATATCTCTTTTCTGATCCAGTATGAACTGATGTAATAATTTATATCTGGGACTTCCTAGATGGAGCAGTGGTTAAGAATCTGCCTGCCAATGCAGGGGATACAGGTTCGATCCCTGCTCCAGGAAGATCCCACATGCCACAGGCCAACTAAGCCCATGCACCACAACTATTGAGCCTGCGCTCTAGAGCCCATGAGCCACAACTATTGAGCCTATGTGCCACAACTACTGAAGCCTGAGTGCCTAGAGCCTGTGCTCTGCAACAAGAGAAGCTACTGCAATGAGGAGCCCGGGCACCACAATGAAGAGTAGCCCTGCTCACAGCAACTAGAGAAAGCCTGTGTGCAGCATCAAAGACGCAACACAGCCAATAAATAAATAAATTAACTAACTAATTTAAAAAAGTATGGCATTAACTATTAAAAAAATAATAATTTATCCCTGAGAGGCAATCGTATTTCTTTACTTCCACGTTCTTAAGCATGGAGAAGGTTCCTCGCTATTCTTTATTGGAAGCAAGCTACATTTATTTTGAATAAGTATAACATCTTTACAGCAGTCATCCAAACAATATTTCCTAACGAGTGCAATAAAGCATCTCGATAGCTCAAGAGTTAATTAAGAATCCTAGGGTGCCTAAATTACTTCCCCCCAAATTAACTCAATCTTTATTAGGAAGCATCTCAGTGGGAACATAAGGCTGTGAGAGCCACAGTTTTAACCTTCAGCATTATGCAGGTTAAATTCACACACTTTATGAAATATCTGGCACTTCTGCTCTGCAAAAGACAATGTCAAGAGAAGGGAAAGACAAGCCACAGGTTACGAGGAAATATCTGCAAAAGGCATATCTGATAAAGGACTATCATTCAACATTTACAAAGAATTCTTAAAACAGCAATAAGAAAATGGAGAATCTAATTTTTAAAAATGGGCAAAAGGTCTTAACAGACACCTCACTAAAGAAGATATACACATGGCAAGTAAGCATATGAAAAGGTGTTCAATATCACATGTCATTAGGGAATTGAGATTTTTTTATAAATTTATTTATTTATTTATTTATTCTTGGCTGCATTGGGTCTTCATTGCTGCGAGGGCTTTCTCTAGCTGTAGCAAGGGTGGGCTACTCTTTGCTGTGGTGCACAGGCTTCTTATTTCAGTGGCTTCTCTTGTTGCAGAGCACTGGCCCTAGGTGCTTCAGTACTTGCGGCACATGGGCTCAGTAGTTGTGGCTGGCGGGCTCTAGAGTGCAGGCTCAGTGGTTGTGGCACATGGGCTTAGTTGCCCCGTGGCATGTGGCATCTTCCTGGACCAGGGATCAAACCCATGTCCCTTGCATTGGCAGGCAGACTCTTAACCACTGTGCCACCAGGGAAGTCCCAGGAATTGAGAATTAAAACAATGAGATACCACCACACACCTTTTAGGATGGCCAAAATCCAAAACACTGACAACAGCAAATACTGGAGAGGATGCAAAGCAACACAAATTCATACACTACTAGTGGGAATGCAAAATGAGGCAGCCACTTTGGAAGACCGTCTGGCAGTTTCCTACAAAACTAAACATACTCATCTCACACAATCCAGGAATCACTGTTCTTGGCATGTACTCAAATGCTGACATCTATGTCCACATGAAAACCTGAACATGGAAACTTACGGGAACTTTATTTATAACTGCCAAAACTTGGACGCATTCAAGATGTCCTTTAGAAAGTGAATGGATAAATACACTGTGGTATAAACAGACAATGGAATATTATTCAGTGCTAAAAATGAGTTACCAATTCATGAAAAGACATGGAAGAAACTTAAACACATACTACTAAGTGAACTAAGCCAGTCTGAAAGGGCTGCCTACACACTGGATGATACCTCCCAACTATCTGAATTCTGGAAAAGGCAAAACCATGGAGACATAAAAAAATCAGTCGTTGACAGTATTGCAGGGAGGCAGAACACAGAGGGTTTTTAGGGTAGTGAAAACACCCTGTATGATACTACAGTGGTGGATACATATCATTATATATTCATCTAAACACACAGAATGTGTAATACCAGGAATAACCCCTCATGTGAACTATGAACTCTGGATGATAAAGATGTGTCCATGTACCTAAACAGACATTTCTCCAAATGAGATATTTGGATGGCCAACAGGCACATGCTCAATATCACTAATTATTAGAGAAATGCAAATCAAAAATACAATAAGGTAGCACCTCACAACAGTCAGAATGGCCATCATTAAAAAGTTGACAGGGCTTCCCTGGTGGCGCAGTGGTTAAGAACCCACCTGCCAATGCAGGGGACACGGGTTCAATCCCTGGTCCGGGAAGATCCTACATGCCGCAGAGCAACTGAGCCCGTGCGCCCCAACTACTGAGTCCGCACCCTGCAACTACTGAAGCCTGCCAGCCTAGAGCCTGAGCTCCGCAGCAAGAGAAGCCACTGCACTGAGAAGCCTGCGCACCACAATGAAGAGCAGCCCCTGCTCATCACAACTAGAGAAAGCCCGGGCCCAGCAACAAAGACCCAATGCAGCCAATAAATAAATAAATAAATTTTAAAAATGGTGTTCTTCAAGGTTTAAAAAAAAAGAAAAAAAAGGCTACAAATAAGAAATGCTGGAGAGGGCCTGGAGAAAAGGGAACCCTCCTACACTGGTGGTAGGAATGTAAATTGGTGCAGCTATTTTAGAAAACAGTATGGAGCTTTCTTAAAAAAACTAAAAATAGAGTTGCCATGTGACCCAGCAATCCCAGTCTGGGGCCTCTATCCAGAAAAAACTGCAATTTGAAAAGATACACGCACCCCAATGTTCACAGCAGCACTATCTACAGTAGCCAAGACATGCGAGCAACCTAATGTCCATCTACAGAGGAGCAGATAAAGATCTGCTACATGTATACAATAGAATACTTACTGGGCCGTGATAAAGAATGAAATAATGCCATTGGAAGCAACATGGATGGACCTGGAGATTATCATACTAAGTGAAATAAGTCAGGAAGAGGAAGACAAACACCATATGATGTTACTTACGTGTGGCATCTAAAATATGATACAAATGAACCTATTTACAAAACAGAGACAGACTCATAGACATAGAAAACAAATTTGTGGTTACCAAAGGGGAAAGTGGGTGGGGAAGAGATAAATTAGGAGTTTGGGATTAGCAGATACAAACTACTATATATGAAATAGATAAACAACAAGGTCTTACTGTATAACACAGGGAACCATATTCAATCTCCTGTGATAGAGTGGGAAGACAAGGGGTAGGGAAATAAAAGGAGGAAATATAAAGGCCTCCAGGAATTTTGTAAAAGTATAAAGGAAGTCATAATCCTACACTTGTTCATTGATCCTGAGTTCATAATGATATAATGTTAATTAATATTTTATTTAAATATTAATGAAGGGGGCAGAGTGAAGATGACAGCCTGGGAAGACGCAGAGATCACATCTCCCCACAAACAGATCAGTTGCCAGATGCCAGCGGGGGACCTGAGACCCAAGCAGACTGCGGGAACCCCACAGCAACCAGGTAGGACCTGGGGCAAGTCAGGGGGGCGGGGAAGGGGAAGCCACACTGGACCAGCGCCCCTGGGGGGTGGCTGGGGGAGGTCTGGAGGGACCGTTGAGGGCTGGGGAGATCAGGAAACTGCAACTGGGTTTCTCCCACCCAGGAGGCCAGGAGGCCTGCTGAGCTCCCCAGCTTGAGGGCCTGCTGGGCCCCCCAGCAGGGTCCTCCACCCTCCAAGGCCCCCGCTGGGCTGCCTGGGTCCTGGGGGTGTGTGAAGGAGGGAGGAGGGGTGAGGAGGTGGAGAGGCGGACAGGTGGGGTGGGGGCCTTGAGATTGGGGGATGGGGAGGCGAGAGGGCACTTTGCCTGCCCTCCTTGCCAGGGAGGCCGACTGGGCTCCCAGGCTTGGTCCTTTACGCTCCAGGCCCCCCTCCGGCACGAGAATCCTGGGGGTGTGCGGGGGTGGGGAGGCAGACAGTGGGGATGGGAAGGGATCTCTCCAGGTCAGAAGAATAGGGGAGGCACCGCTGGGTATTTCTTCTGGGCGGGTCCTCCACCTTCCAAGGCTCCTCCAGGCCGTTGATCCTAGAAGTACAGGAGGGAAGCGGTGGGGGGAAAAGAAGAGCGACAGAAGAGGGGAGGGATGCTCTGGGATCAGAGGATCAGGGGAGGAGTGGAAGGCATTTCCGCTGCCCACTGGCCCAAGAAGCCTGCTGGGCTCCTGAGTCTGGTCCCTCGGTCTCTCTGGCTGAGTGGGTCGTACAAGCCTAGGAGGGAGGGAGGAGAGGAGAAGAGGAAGAGAGCCAGACAGCAGTGGGGGGGACCTTGCAGGACCAGAGGATCAGGGGTAGACACTGCAGGAAATCTCCCTACCCACTTGGCACCGGGAGGCCTGGTGCGCCCCCAGGCCTGGTCTTCGGTCCTCCAGGGGCCCCTCTTGGTCTCACTGGTCCTAGGGGTGTAGAAGGAAAGCAGGGAAGAAGAGGAGAGGCAGGCAGGGGAGGGGGCCTTCTGGGATTGGAGGATCAAGGGAGGCGGAGAAGGTATTTCCCCTGCCTACTAGCTCTGGGAAGCCTGCTAGGCTCACAGACCTGGTCTTTCACACTCCAGGCCCCCTCCAGCTGCTTGGGACCGAGGAGAGTGGGGGTGGGGGAGAGGAAGAGAGGCAGACAGGAACCTTAGGAGACTGGGAGATCTGGGGAAGTGCCACAGGCGTTACCCTAGCCCAGTTGGCCCTGAGAAGCCTGTTGGGCATCAGAGTCTGGTCTCCTGCCTTTCAGTGCCCCCTGCAGCTGTGAGGGTCCTAGGGGAATAGAAGAGAGGGGGTGAGGAAGAAGAGAACCCAAGGGGGAGCGACCCTCCAAGATTGGAGAACTAGGGGAGGTGCCTAGCATTTCTCCCACCAACTCGGGCCCAGGGAGCCCACTGGGTACCTTGACCTGGTCCTTTGCCCGCAGGACCAGAGGCATTCCTGGGCTCCTCTGCCTCATTGGGCCTAAGCCCCATTCCCCACCACCCCCAAGGCCTTTTCGAAGTGTAGGCCCTGCCCACTGCCTAACTCCTCCCCCCCATCCCTTGTCTAAGCCCCACCCCCACAGCCAAGGCCTTTTCTGGCTTTTTGTTTTCTTTTTTTTTCTTTCCACCTCCTCACTTAGGCTATTGCAGTTGTTTTACCTTCCAGCTGTTGCTCCATTTTTTTTTAAATTTTTTCTAACACATCTGTTAGGTTCCTATTATCGTATTTTTTATCTTGCTATTGTTCTGCTGTTCTCCTACCTTTTTTTTTTTAATTTTTTTCATTTTCCTGCTCCACATGGCTTGTGGGATCTTGATTCACAAGCCCAGGGTCAGGTCTGAGCTCCTGAGGTGGGAGCTCTGAGTCCAAAACATTGGACTAGCAGGGAAACCCAGTTTGCAGGGAATATTCATCTGCGTGAGGTCTCCCAGAGGTTCTCAACTCAACACGAAGACCCAGCTATACTCAACAGCCTACAAACTCCAGTGCTTGAAACCTCAGACCAAACACCCAGTGGGAGAGGAACACAATCCCACCCATCCAAAGTGGGGGAAAAATGAGGTGACCAAAAAATATGTCACAGATGAAGGAACAAGGTAAAAATACACAAGACCAAATAAATGAAGAGGAAATAGGAAAATTGCCTGGAAAAGAATTCAGAGTAATGATAGTAAAGATGATCCAAAATCTCGATAACAAAATAGAGAAAATACAAGAAACAGTTCATAAGGACTCAGAAGAACTAAAGAACAAACAAACAGTAATAGATAACAAAATAACCGAAATTAAAAATACTCTAGATGCTACAAACAGCAGAATAACTGAGGCAGAAGAATGAATAAGTGAGTTGGAAGATAGAAAGGGGGAAATAACTGCCACAGAGCAGGAAAAAGAAAAAAGAATAAAAAGAATGGAAGACAGTCTCCGAGACCTTGGTGACAAGTGTGGCTATACCTAGAGTAACACTTGGGTGAATTTAACCCAAAGGAGTTACAACTTAATAAAGATATGTAAGATAGCATCAAATCATTCTGGCAAAATATTTTCTGCCACTTTTATATAGTTTGTTTTAAAATATGTTTCAGTCTCTGGAATTTTAAAAAATATTTTAATGTCTTCTATTACATAACTGTTTAAATAGCATTAGGATTAGTAATTAGTTAAACAGCATTCGTACTTACTAGACTCTTTCCAACATTAGGGTTATAGGTTAAAATTATTGCTTTAATCACCTGAGTTAAGACATCTCTACTTTTAGCCCTTGTGACAAAGCAGCAGGAATGGAGAGGCAGCAGACAGTACACTGATTTTAGCATTAACACCTGGCTAGTCTTAACTGACAAGTTTCTCTTGTCAATCACCAGTGCTCTCACCCCATTATCTCTGTCCAGTTCTGGCCTTCCTCATTCCTAACATGATCAGCAACAGTAGCTTCCTCTCAGGGCTCTGGGCCTTCAACTTTCCTCTCCCCCAACCCACCCACTACTCTGCAGCAATCTGGGCATTTGACGCTTTTCCTTAAAGCTTTGGCAATTGTTCAACTGCCTATTGTACTTAAAGTTCAAACTCTATTAAGTAAACCAATTTTCTGTTAGGTAAATCAAGTGAGAAACAAATCTCTCCACAATTCATCTTTAACCTATTTCTTCAGCCTTATCTTTACCCATCCCTTACGCATTCCAAAATACCCTGAACTGTAATTTTTACCTCAATAGCTAAAACACAAACTGTGTGATCATACTCTCTCAGTTCTAATCCCAGTAGTACTACCTTCTAGACAGGTAAACTAAAATTAAGTGCTTAATTTCTCTAAATTTCAGTTTTCCCATCTGCAAAATGGGTACCAAAGGGTTGTTAATATTAAATGACAATTACTCAATAAGGAGTAGCTAATACTAATCACAGCAAACATTTTATTCACTCTTACTTCCATGCCTTTACCCAAAGCTATTTGCCTGACATGTCCCTCCCACCTAGCATCCTTTTCTCAATGAATTCCTGTCTGTCCCTGAAAGTCTGGTTCAAATGGCAACTCTCTTTGAAAGCCTTCCTCTACCATTTCACTTAGAAATTACAGCATTTTGTGCATATTGCACTATCACAACACGCATCTCCCTAGATCTGTATATACACCTTCTCCCCTACACTGTAAGACCTGCACGAAAAACAGTAATATTTTTGCATCCTTGTATTATGGGTTGAATCGTGCCCCTCAAAAAAGATATATTTAAGACCTAATACTCAGTATCTCAAAATGCGGCTTGATTTGGAAGAGGGTTGTTGCAGATATAATTGGTTAAGATGAGATCATGCAGGCGTAGGGTCGGATCCAATCCAATATGACTGGCGTCCTTAGAAGCAGGCAGCAATGTGAAGACAGAGATAGAGAAAACACCACGTGAAGGTGGAGGCAGAGATTGGAGTGACACATATACAAGCCAAGGAATGCCAAGGATTGCTGGCCTTCACCAGAAGCTAAGAGGAGGCAAGGAAGGATTCTCCCTGAGGGCCTTCAGACTTGTAGCCAACACCCCGATCTCAGACTTCTTGCCTCCAGAACTGTGAGATAATAAATGTCTGTTGTTTTAAGCCACCCAATTTGTGGTACTTTGTTACGACACGCCTTGGAAACTAACACATTCCCAGCTTTAGGGAAAAAACTCCAATACATTTTTGTTGAAGACACAAAAGGCTTTAAGAATTTCATATAGTAAATTTGGACTTACACAGAAAAATAGGAATAAGTGTAGATGGCTATAGTAGGTCATCAAAAGTTCTGGCTCTAAGAATCTATGATTCTGTGTGATTTCATATTTTAGTATCATATTTCAACTTCCTTCCCCATCTAAAAATGTAAGATGATAGATTCCTAAGACTTTGAAAACTTTACTACATTCCTCCTTGCCCTGTAACCTACACTGGCTGCTCATAAAATGAAAGTTATTATTAATCATCAAGGCAGTGGTATAAAGTTTTTCAACTGATGATTCATAAAAATGACACAATTATTCATCTTTGTATGTTAGCTGTAAACTAAGAATATTGTGTCTGAGACTCTAGAAAATTTTCCGCAAAGCATTTTTATTTACAACATATTTGCTCTTAGTGGTCTATTAATCTATTATAGTTCTATGCTGATATGTGGCCTACACCTAGAAATGTTAATTTACACAGAAATAAGAGTGTAAAGACATATAAAACTAATATTCTAGGCCAGAATCAAGGTCTACTTGCTACTTTAGAAACTGTAGCTAAGAAAGAGGGGGAAAAACCTAGAAGAACTTGGAAAGAGAAATGTAATTTCAGTCGTTGTTAGAAGGGACATTCATTGTACAACTAAAAATTCCAAAGTATACAAGGAAGGCAGAATGTCATACTACTTGGTGCCTAAAATAACACATTACTATGAAGTAAAACAATTTCATTCTTAGAGCATCGAAAATCCAAGACTATGAAAGTGTGCTTTCTGAGATATCTCTGAGCCTTAACTTCAAGAATGCGCAGTGAAGGTGCTAAATCTGTCATAAAACACAAAGCTCTGCCCTCCCTGAGCCAAGCATCCAATTTTCTGACACCTACATTTACTGTTGGCTCCAAATAGACGTCTCATCTTTTACTGTTTAGGTCTATGAGCACAAGACCCCACAAAGAAGGAAGCCAGTAGAGTGACAGTCCAGTTCTATGGTTTGTGGAACTCCTATCAGTGTACAAGTTCTATTCAGTAATCCAATAATCCAACAGCCATGCATAATCATGGGTTATGTTCTATCCAGAGCCACCATTAGTTTGCCGTGGCAGCTCTGGGTAAATTAGTTTTTTCTGAAGCTGAGTTGCTTCATTCGTAAGTCAGAATAATGACATTATCTGCTTCTTTGGATTTGTTGTGCGGATTAAATGAGAGTAAGCTCAGAATGCTTAACATAGAGTCTGCCACATAGTAATCACCCAGTAAAAGTTAACTCTTACTTTCATCATCGTTATTACCGGGGCAGGTAATGGAACCAGGAAGCAAGTGAAGTGTAGGACCACGCCTCTTTCTCAATGGACACCCAACACTAATACTCCAGGCCGGTGACCAGCAAACTAAGCCTCTGGTCCAAGTACAGTCCAAAGCCTGTTTCTATGAATAATCATTTATTGGAACAGTCACTCCTACTCTTTTACATATAGTCTGTCTGCTTACCCCTGAAGATTGAGTAGTTGTAAAAAAGACCATATAGCCTACAGATCCTAAAATAGTTATTATTTGGTCCTTTAAAAAATAAATTTGCAGATTCTGTACCAGGCCCTTGCTACTTCAAGTGTGGTCCTCAGCAATGTCAGAAATGTAGACACTCAGGCTCCCTAGACCTACTGAACCACAATCTGCACATTTACACAAGATCCCCACATGATTCACGTGCACATTAAAGGTTGAGATGCGCTGGCCAAGGCCAGGGGTCAGCAAATTTTCTGCAAAGGGCCAAAGAGTAAATATTTTAACCTTTGGGGTGACGCACGTCTGTTGCACCTCTTCAACTCTGCCTTCCTAATTCAAGAGCAGCCCTAAACAACATTTAAATCAATGAGCATGGTTCTATACCAATAAAACTATTCATGGAAGCTGAAATTTTAATTTCATAAACTTTTTTAATGTCACAAAATATCCTTTTAATTTTTTTCAAACATTTAAAAATGTTAAAACATTTTTTAGCTTATGGACCATACAAAAACAGGCAGCTGGCTGGATCTAGACCACCAGCCATAGTCTGCAGTCTTAGTCTAGGCTACTGGCACACCACAGCTGAGCCAATACTTCGCTCCTCCCCACTAATTCTCTGATAAATGCTTCACCAGTAAATCATTCACTAATGAAGTATTTCCCCCAGGGTATTAATTAGGAAGATTTCAGCTACAAGAAACAGAAAATCCTGGCCTAACTAGCTGAAGCTTATGAAAACTATTATTTTATATAAGAAATTCTGAGGTCAGGCAGCTTCAGTGTTGCTTCATTCAATGCCTCAAGAATATTGCGAAGGACCAAGGATCTTTCCATCATTCTATACTGCATTCTTCAAGATGTAGGCTTGTCCTTAGCCTAACTACCTTATATCATAACCAGACAAAATAACATCTAGTAAAAATAGTGTCTTTTTTTGTGTCTCCTTTTAATTGTGACAAAAATTTACCCAAAGTTCCCCAGGAGATTTCACTTCTTGCACTCACCAGAAATGCATCATACCTATTGCTAAAATATGAATAGTTAAGAAGAAAGGGATTATCATAAATGGATTAGGAAAGCATATGGCCATATTAAAGAGGTTAAATTATCTTAACAAAAATTCTTATTAGCAAGCATGAAGGAGGAGGGGTGCAGGAATTATTATTGAGCAGTCAAACAACACTCAGTACTGCAACTGGAATTTGTATTTAGCAAGCTGTCACTAATAAAGCATATCCCATTCATCAGCCACAGTTAAGCGGAAGGTAGCTAATTAATTTTCAAGAAATAGATACCACTGGAAGAGTCTGACTGTGACCGTATAACACAAATATTGGCATAATACAGATCTGAAGCAGACAAAATGTAATTACAGAATGAAAGGCACATACCACAATCTGAGAACAGCTATAGCTTTTGGCAAAACCTAACCCTAACACCTTTTTACAGACCGACGTTCATCATGTGATTCAGGCAGTTAGTATTTGCAACCCCACTCTGGCTCCAGCCAACTTTCTCAAGGATATGTATCAGTTCCAATTAAAATAGCTGCTAACCAATTAGAATCTGCATTTTTCTTCAGATCCCCTTTCATCCAGCTCAATCAAATGCTTGTCATTTTAATAATATTCCTTCGGTTCCTGCATTCCCCTCACATTTTTGTTGGCTCTTAATCATAACATTACACTCATCAATAGCAACCAATACTTGCTTTTGCCAGTGGGATATTAGGGAGTGGTGGGGACTGTGAAAAAAATGGAAAGCATATGCTCCACTTATGGGACCAGCTGCTTCTCTGCTTAGCTCTCTTGGCTGATGCTAGTGATTCTCAGACTCAGTATCGTGAGATCTTCCAATTTTTGAAGAGAAATCAGGAATCCAGATGTTTATGTAGTAACCTCCCAATTTGTCAGTGTTGGCAATTAATCACTGGGTTATTGATTACACAAAGATATTCATTTTGTGAAAATTCCTTAAGCTATACAAATTCCTTGATTTGTGCATTATTCTGCATTGAAGTATAATATGTACTCGAACACAAAGTTTACTTTAAAATAAGCAAAAACAAAAAACCAAAATAAAGCAAAGTTAAGTTAAAAACACTCCAATATGACCCTGAGAAAACCACAACCCAAAAAGAAACGTGTACCACAATGTTCACTGCAGTACAATTTACAATAGCCAGGACAGGGAAGCAACCTAAATCCCCATCAACAGATGAATGGATAAAGATGTGGTACATATATACAAGGGAATATTACTCAGCCATAAAAAGGAATGAAATTGAGTTATTTATAGTGAGGTGGATGGATCTAGAGTCTGTCATACAGAGCAAAGTAAGCCAGAAAGAGAAAAACAAATACCGTATGCTAACTCATATGTATGGAATCTAAAAAAAATGGTACTGATGAACCCAGTGACAGGGCAAGAATAAAGATGCAGATGCAGAAAACGAATTGAGGACACGGGATGGGGGCGAAGGGGAACCTGGGACGAAGTGAGAGAGTAGCATTGACATATATACGCTACCAAATGTAAAACAGATAGCTACTGGGAAGCTGCTGCATAACACAGGGAGATCAACTCGATGATGGGTGAGACAGGGAAGGGTGGGAAGGAGTCGCGGGAGGGAGGGGATATGGGGATATACGTATAAATACAGCTGATTCACTTTGTTGTACAGCAAAAACTCGCACAATAGTGTAAATCAATTAAATTCCAATAAAGAGCTTAAAAAAACACTCCAATATTATCTGTAGGCTATTAGTCTGTGAATAATGGGGGAGCTGTCTCCTACAGCTTCCTTTCAGGGTGCTGTAGGTGGGAGGAAACAAGGCTTGGTCATTCACTGGCTGATGGGTGATAAGAGGACTACAATAAGAAGAGAAGTTGGTGCATTCTCTTCCTTCTGTCTCTCACTGTCCATCCTTAGCACCTAACCAGCAGCAGAAAGTACAGAAAGCTTGGTGAGGACGCAGCACTATTTCTGAGACCCAGCTGGTGAAGGGGTAGCTATGCAGACCATTACTATTTATTTTTCCCAACTATTTCCTCAAACCAGGAAACAAAAACCTATTCTAAATATAACCTATCCTAAAACTACTCTAAGTTTTCCAAATACAACACAGAAAGCTCTCTAATTTTCTTTTGTATAATTTAAAAGTCTAAATTAGAAACTGACTGATACTTGTTAATATATATCAGGACCTGACATGTTTCAGAGACACTTATCTTACCTTCCTGTTATGTTTCACTCTGTTTCCTAAGAATATAGTTATATGTTGAGTAATTTAGCATGGAAGTATCTCTTAGTGGGCTTCACAGCAAGTAGTTTTGTTGACCTACTTATTTCAAGTATTTTGGTGCTAAAAATGTGACAGTTATACCTTCTTTTTCCCAAGAATGTTTTGAAGACACATTTAAACATTTCCGCTTGTGGGAATCTGCTTACTTTCTCCACAGAACATTGAAGAAAAAAAAGTTACTACTTGAACAGAAAGATTAAAGCATTTAAATATGATCCGATATCTAGAAATAAAATAACACACTCCATAAAGAAATTGTGAGAAATCACAACAGACATATATTGTAAATGAACAACTCAGAAATGTAGTATAAGAGAACAGGAACATAAGTGATGCTACCAAAGTAAACTTATTAGAATAAGCAAAACACCACCAGAGAAATTCTATTGCATTTTTTTTCACAATGAACAGAGAAAAAAATAAGATTAAAAACTGGTGGTATTAGATTTTGCCATTCTTTAAACTTAGGGGTGAATTGTAGCTTGAGAATTTTCTAAATGTTTAATGAATAATTCTTTCCCTTTAAATCCAAAGTTTTTCCCTAATAGCTTTTTGGAGAACTATCTGATCCTTGATAGTACACGGTCTTGGCTTCTGAATGAGGCAAAGACGCTTCATGAGAGATGGAGTCTTTTATGTATAAACTTGTGTGTGTATACATGTTTAAACTGTTTATGGTGGAAATGTAATCAGAATAAAGATAAAATTACTGATGGATTCTTAAATGACATAACTGCTGCCTCAGAGTCTTGGGAAAACTATTGCTTAGAAGCTTCCAGGATTCTAAGAAATCAACCAGAAAGTCTAACAGAAAATGTAGGAAAATTTTAATTAAAAGCGTACTAATCTAAGGTGATTTGAGTGCTTCTATAGATGTTTATGAGATTTTGTCACCTATCGTTAAGGTTCATAAAACACACCATTTACACACACAACAACCGTATGAGTCAAACTCTCTAAATTTTCAAATTACCATCTAGCTTAAACCCACCACTTACCTTGATTTAGTACATTGCTCTGGATTCTTCCTGAATGGGATAGACTAGATATTGGGAAAGCAGCTAAAGACACAGACAAGCTACTGACCTTTATCTTTTCTCTCTACAAAGCATTTAACAGCACTTCCTGTTTCAGACAGGTAAGATGTTGGTTTATGTACATTTTCATTTATATAAAGTATTGAGGCCTTGGAATCTGAAAGATCATTTTGGTCTTTCAAAAAATGAAGGGAAAGTGAGGCAAAGGCTATTTTCCATACGTGTGTACGAATCTGTTAATTTTGCTACTTTGATTTTTGGAACGGAAGGTGAGATCCTATTGGAGATCAGACCCTATCTCACCTAGCTTACTTCTGGAAGGCCCTTCCGATCCTCTAAAGCACATGGCTCCATGAACACTCCCACAGACCCTGACCACAGCAAATTCAGACTGTCCCATAATAAGATACCCTTCAGATAAACAGTGACTCTTGCAGTTTATCTGGCTTACATTCCAAAACAAAATACAGGGTAGGAAATTTTCCAGGTCTCATTCTAAGATTTATTGTCTGCTATTAACCAATATTCCACATACCTTTATTTAAATCTTTCTTCTTAGATTGGGGAAAAGCTGAAATCTCCCCATCACCAATATCAACTGTTGTCATGGAGCCACAGTGAACAGCCTCCTGTGTTCATAAAGCATCTTACAGATCCCAGCATCTTAAGCCCTCCTGGTTCTTCTGCCTCAGACTCCTCTGTCCACAGAGGTCACTGAGGAAGCAAATTCACTGACAAACATTTACTTTGTTGGTTTAAACTAAGAAGACATTTTGTGATTTATGGAGAGCATTTCACCAACACTATAAGCCAAGCATGTGGAGTTCCAGAATACAGAAAACAAAAGAATCTGTATTATTTTTATAATTCCAAATATCAACACGTGATAGAACAAACAATAACAACAAATACCTATATTGTGAAACACAAAGCAACACATACTCTCTCACTTCACCCACACTTCGGAAATTATTTCCATTCGACCTAGTTCTGGTACTTTAAGCCCAATGGATGGGGAAAAAAGCACAAACACAAAGTCATCATTAAAGCAATAGGAAGAACATACCCCGACTTATTTGCTGGTAAGATTTCTAAAAGCTAAGAATGGAAAGCATAACAGGAAGTGATAATTTGTTTATAAACAGTTGGTTTATGGACCAAATGAGAGTTCGTCCATAAAAGTCCTAATTTGGTTAAATTCATTGTTAAAATATCCCCTTCTCTTACCTCGCTTACAATTACTTCTAAATTTCACTCTGCCTTAGTAACATTTATTTCCCTTTCTTTGTTCTCTGTCACAACATGGTATGTAACTGATATTGAGCTGAACCAGGATCGCAGGTGTCTAATGACCCAGGTGGTCTTCTCACTGGCTTTGCCAGGCATGGCTTCTGCTCCTTCTGCGACCCTCCTAGTTGACGAGAGTGAGCCTGTTCCTTTAACGACCCCCCATTCCTCCCTCACCAAGTCATCTTTCAAGTCCTGAAACTCCTCCGATTTCTTTATTTTTGCTCTTTTGAAGGACCTCTGAGTCCCAGGTTTTGTTGTTGTTTTGTTTGTTGTTTGTTTTTCTTTGTTTTATCCGCCTGGTCTCTGTGAATTTTCTTTGTATTTGACCACAGGAATCTGAACCACCACCACCCCGCTCCCCCGACCCCGCCATTCCCTCTTCACGAGTGACTTAAACAACCACGGAAGGAAAAGTCCTGAAAATGATCAAATTCCGATCGAGTGTGGAACCATTACAGACAGTGCTGCAGCACCCCCGTGCCTGTGGCTGTATCTGAGGGCCCTGAAAGGGAGGAGGATGCTGTAGAATGCACTGCTGTTTGCCAGAATCGAGCAGGAAGGGCCAACTGGTGCTCCGCCAGAAGTTCAGTTTTCCCTTCTATTTTCCTAAACACGTGATGGACTTCCGAGGTAAACTTACTCCTTCTAAAAATGTATGCACTTTCTATCTCAATTCATGCTTACAGCCTGAACTTTTAAAAGTCTCTTGCAAAAAAACATTCCGATCATCAAACTTACCCACCTTCCCACCTTCTCTGGAACATTCCATCACCAAGTTTATTACAACCCTCTCTTGTTGCTCCAAAGACGCTTCCGATATCTGTAACCCCCCCCCCCCCCCCCCCCGCCATCCCCGCCCCGCGGCAGGCAGGGCTAGGACACTAGACTTACTTTGGTCCCAGGTGAGTGTAGCAGGGACAGTGGTTTCTGAGAGCACAAGAGCGGGTGGTGTTTGGAGGGAGCCCGCCTCGGGTAAGCAGCACAAGGAAGAGGAGGCTGAGAGCAGCGGCCTGGGTCAGGGGCGGGAGGGCTGTAAAAGCAGACAGCGCCGACGACGTTCAGACAGGCTCCATCCCGGTGGCCTCCTGCCCCCGAGCCCCTAAGTTTCTGATACTGGGAAGGAACGGTGGCCTTCCTGCTGCTGAGACCTTGTTCCCTGGCAGGCGCACCTCAGCGCCTGCTGCGCTCTCTACCCACCCGCCGCACAGGGGCGCCCGGCTGCTGAGAGTCTCTGTTGCGCATGTGCAGGCTGCTTCCCGGAACCGGCCTGTACCAGTCAGATCCTGTCAGAACCTATTGGACCAGAGTCTGGCTCGGCACAGGTGAGCCTCATACAGGAGCTACACCCCACCCCCTAAACCCCTTCTATCCACTGACCAGCGCAGCTAGGGGGAGAGCTTGAGCCGGACCCCTTCTTGCCTTACCTGGGATGTAGAGAGAGTGGAACCTTTTTATATGTATATATTTGGATGTGTGTGTGTGTGTGTGGAGGCCACTGCCGTAAACATCACATTTATTCACATATTCAATGGGGCCCAGCTGAGGGAACGGTTTTCGCACTACCTGTGTGCGTCCCTCCCTGCCAAGATTCTTCCTCATACCTAACGCTCAGTCCCTGTATCCAGTGGTCCACGGAAACGCAGCTGGGGACGAGGGCCCAGGAGGAATGGGAATCTCTCCTTGGGAGAACAGGAAGAAAAGGCTAGAGAACTTGGTACCCACGACGTCCCATCCCCTAGGAGAACAGAGGTCAGGAAACATTCCACGCGGTCTGGCCCAGCTGTCTGGGGGAGAGGAAGGTAATAGTGATGCCAGCAACAGCTGGGCTTGCTGCTTAGGGACAGAGGTATAGGGAGGAGGCTGGGGCAGTAACACGAGAAGAGCTTTCTCTGCAGATCCAAGAAAGGAAATTATTTTTGGAACTGGAGAGGAAAGACCCTGGGATACTTTCCTCTTTTCCCAGGTACCTAGAAGCAATACTTTTAAAATTATCGCAGTCTTCTTTCAAACAGTATTACACGAATTCAATATAATATATGAATTTTAAGAACTTCCATTTTTCTCTCTGAATTTTTGTGCCATAATTTTAATGCAGTTTATTTCTTCAATATATCACTAATTGTTTCTTCAGACACAGTGGCTCCCATGGTAAGTTTATATGTAACTTTTTAAGAAACTGCCGAACTGTTATTTTTATCCAAAATGAGTGTGACATTTTACATTCAGCAATATATGAAGGCTCCAGTTTCTCTACGTCTCTGCCAACACTTGGAATTGTTAGCATTTTCAAGCCATTTCAATGGGTGTATCGTGGTATTTAATGATGATTTAAACTTGCATTTTCGAAATGATTAATGATATTGGGTATTTTTTCTTGAGTTTGTAGGCCATGAAGTGTCCAAATCTTTTTCTTTTCTCCATTTCTTTATTGGGACAGTCTTATTATTGAGTTATGAGAGTTCTTTATATATTTTGTGTATGTGTGTGTGTATAAACCCTTTGTCAGATATATGTTCTGCAAATATATTCTCCCATTTTGCAGCTTGCCTTTTCATGAACAGTCTTTTGACAAGTGAAAGTTTTGATTTTGATGAAGTCCAGTTTATCAAATTTCTCATGTATTGCTTATGATTGTCTTATCTAAGAAATCTTTGCCAAACCCAAGATCATAAAGGTTTTCTCCTATGTTTTCCTCTAAAAGATGTATGGCTTTAGCGCCTATATTTATATATATGACCTATTTTGAATTATTTGTGTGTGTGTGTATATGGTATAATGAAAGAGCTGAGATTCATTTTTTCCCATACTGATATCCAGTTATACTAGCACAGTTTCCTGAAAAAACTATCCCTTCCCTCTGATTTTTTGATACCTCTGTTGAAAATCAGTTGATTATATGTGTTGATCTATTTCTGCATTATCATTTCTGTTCCGTTGATCCATGTCTGTTCTTCACCATTATTATATTGCCTTGATTGCAGTAGCTTTATAAACCTTGAAATAAGATGATATAAATCCTCCAATTTTGTTACAGTTGTCCCTAGGTATCCATAAGGAATTGGTTCCATGACCCCTGCACCCACAGATACTAAAATCCATGAGTGCTCAAGGTGCTTATATAAAATGGCATAGCATTTGCATGTAACCTTCACAGTCCTCTGGTATACTTTAAATCATATCTAGGTTAATTATAATACCTAATACAATATAATGCTATGTAAGTGGTTGTAAATGCTATGTAAGTAGTTGCTGGTGCGTGTCAAATTCGTTTGGTGGGCAGGAGGCAGGGTTTTTTTTGATCCACAATTGGTTGAATCTGTGGATGCAGAACCCATGGATACAGAGGGTCAACTGTATTTTAAAAAATCATATGGAAATTCTAGATGCCTTGAATTTCCCTCAAATTATACAATAAACTTGTCAATTTCTACTTATGCTCATTTATGAAAGATGTATTTACTGGGTATAGAATTTTAAGTTGATCCTTTTTTCTGTCAGCATTTTAGAGAGATAAGTCCATTGTCTTTGGAATTGCATAATTTATGACAAGAAGTCTGCTGTTATTGTTATCTTTGTTTCTCTGGATGCAGTGTGTCTTTCCTTTCTTGATGCTTTCAAGAGTCCCTCTTTAACACCTTTTCAGCAATTTGATTATAGTGAAACTGGAGAGATTTTATTTATGTTTATTTTACTTGGGCTTCATTTTGCCTTTTGAATCTGAGGGTTTATAGTTTTTTTTAATCAAATTTGTAAAACTTTTGGCCATTGTTTCTTCAAATATTTTTCTCTTCCTTTCTTTCTTTTCTGGAAATCCAATTGTAAATATGTTAAATCATTTGTTATTGTCTCACAAGTCAGTGAGAACTAACTTTATTTAGTCTCTTTTACTCTGTGCTTCGTTATGAATACTTTCTACCACTATTCAATATGTATGTTGGATTTGTGCTGTTTTAAAGTTCTTGTCTGTTAATTAATTTTACTATCTTTTTCATTTGAGATCTGCTTTATTGACTGACTTTTCTCCAAGTTATGGGTCACATTTTTCTGCTTCTTCAAATATGCGGTAATTTTGTTTGGAGGCTGGACATCATGGTTTTATGTTTTTGAGTGCTGCATTTTGTTATATCTTTTAGGGTGAATCTGGATTACCTGTAGTGCTTATTTAGCCCCACTTTTAAGGTGAGGCTCTTCTTAGGTCTCTACTGAATGCATCATATATTCACGAGTTCTCTTTACTTTAGATTATGGAAACTTGAATGATTCTCAGACCTTTATGAACTCCAGAAATTTTTACAGCTTACAGCTCCCTCATAATTGTTCTGTCCTCTGATATCATTCATGTCCAGTGATATATCTGTGGATTGATATTCAGTCAAAGATTCAATGGGACACCTCTGAAGATATCTGGAGCACTTTTGCATAGCTCCTTCCCCTTAGGCAGTGTGTTCCACAACTTCTAGTTGCCTTGGCTTCCCCAAGTCATAACTTCTGTCTCCTCAATTCATTGACAACCAAGTTTTGTTTGTATCCTCCCCCCAACTTTCTGTACTTCACTGGACATTACTTCCAGGCAGAAAGCCTGGGCAAATGTAGGGCTCACCTAACTCATTTGTTTCTCTTTCATCCAGGATTACTGTCCTGTGTTGCCTACCATCAAGTATCTTAAAATAGTTATTTACTAAAATTTGTCCAGTTTTCGAGTTGTTTTTTAATGGAGGGTAATTATATATCCTTGTTCTCTCTCATGGGCAAATTCTGACATAACTTAGAATGGGGTTTGGTTGTAGAAAATTCTGAGATTTAGTACCTTTGAAAGAGAATTAAAACATACATTTGGCTATAAAAAAAGAAAAGGTAGCTACCTTTATTATTTAATTTCATACATCCTCTGGACTCTAATTCCTTCTAGAAGCAGAAAAAAAACAAAATAAAATTGGACAAATAAAATCAACTCAGCTTCTTTTCATTGTAAAATATTTGGGGGAAGAAATAAGTCAGTTAAGGTTAGTCACAACAGTTTTTCCCCTCTGACAGAGTCTTCTCTAAATATCTTTCCTCTACAGCTGGCTTGTGGGTCCAGGCCAACATGGTAGTATAGGGAAAGATCTTTGGTCTACATGCTGTCTTCTGCAATCTTTCCTTTCCTCCCTTATCACTGAATAGCCCACACCAGTGCCTGCTATTGTATGACCGGTCTGATCTTTGTCCATGGATTCATCTTCCATTGATGCCTCTCCATCTTATCACGTTCCCTTATCCTAAGGTCCCTATGGTGATTCTTTTCTGTTTTACTGATTGTCTCAAATCTGTGACCTTTGTGGGAGACCCAAGAGCCATCAGCAGATTTTCCTCACCATTCCACAATATGCAGAATTCTTTGAGGCAGCCTTCGAACATTGCCTCAGACATTGCTCTTCTTCCCAGAGACTACATAGCACCAACACAAGGCAGAATGCATGGTTTGCTATAGAGCTTACAGCATCTCCTCTGCCTACTCCCCAGGGCATTAGCACCCTAGTAGATGAGTGTGTCACTCATATCTATACTGTCCCACTTCTCTTTCTCTAGTTTTCAAATCCTGTTCTTAGTGAAAAGGAACTCCCCATCCTGTTATAAGGGAACTTTCCTTGCAGCATAGTCCTTGTTCTCTCCATGCTGTGGCTTCTTATAAATACAACAGGAGTTGAAGGGACCAAGCCCAGACTTTTACTTCTAAAGAGAAGCTTTGGGGATTTATAAAACACTCTTGTTCTTTAACAGAGGATGACTTCATGACTAAAGTTTTGCAGTGGATTAAAAAATGTGAGCTCGTAGACTCAAAGAGGAATAAAAGACTTCTTTGTTCTGTACCTACTCTCTGAAGCAATAAATGCCATTGATTCAACAGGTAGGGCAGCCATTAAACACCCAGGGACTAGTTAACAAAAAATAAAGAAAACACTGATTTAATACCCGAAAAAATACTATCCCTTTTACCTTCTTTATAGTAAATCTTTGCATGAGGATCAGCTTTCATCATATCCTTCTCCTCCCTTCTAGCACCCACATGGCCTAGTTGTAATGATAGTAAGAGCTAAAATGTATTGATTGCATGTGGTATGTCAGGCACTGCTCTAAGTGTTTTAATTTCACTTAATCCCCATAACAATCCTATGTGGTATGCATTATCATTACCTCTATTTTGCAGAAAGGGAAGCTGAGGCACAGAGAGGTAAAGTAACTTGCCTAAGAGCACATAGACACGATATCTTGGATAAAATCACTTAACCTTTCATTTTCAGGATTTTCATCTGTAGAATGAGGATAATAGTTGTAATAATATAAATAAGGCAGTATGTGTAGCAATTAAGCAAAAGCTTCCCAGATCCAGACTGCCTGGGTTCAGATCCTGTGTCTCTGAGTTACTAGCTGGTCCCCTTGGGTTCCTTGAGCTCTCTGTATTTTACTTGCCTCCACTATAAAGCAGGAAGGATGGTAAATGTATCTGCCTCTGAGGATTACTATGAGGTAAGTAGAGACTTGGACCAAATGTGGCACATAGCAAGTTCTCAATAAATGTTAGCTCTTTTCAAAGGCCCACCCTACCTTATCTGAAATCCTTGAGGCCAGGCAAATTTTGGAATTTGGAGACATTTTTTAGAATGGCAGTATGAAACATTACCCTAGTAGGGTCTGAGAAACACCTCTTGAGCAAACATTAAGGCTTCAATAGCAAAATGCACCAATATTTACTTTTAGTGGGATAAATGAAAACAAAGTATCCTCATGTCAGTTTAGGTTAAATTTTGCTGTAGAATCAATTATTTCAAATTTTTAGTTTTCAGGGATTTTTATTTTAGAACTTCCAATGATATATTATGGACTGTATTTTTTCATATTGTTGTGAGGATTAAATGAGGTGTTGTAAGCTAAGTTAAGCACAAGGCCTGGCGCATAGTAAGTTCTCTGTAAGCATGTCTTTGTCATTGTTAGTATTGTTGGTATTACTATTATAGTAAATCCACAAAGTATTTACACCTAGAGCAGCATCTTCATAGTTCCTTTACAGCATTCTCCTAGACAGCCTCACAGATAACTTCCTGCAAAGTTCCTAGATTTCCTTATTCTATCCTACTTTGTGCCTGGGCATGAGGCTCATCTATCCCCTTTATCTCCGCCACCTTCCTTGGTGAACAGTCCCTTATTTGATTCCCCAGTCATGTCACTGTCTCATCAAGTCACAGTGAAGGAAAGAACACGGCCTCCTAGAAAAAGAAAGAAAGAATAAAATAACGCCTGTCATTTATTGAGTATTTGCTCTGGGATCAGTGCTAAGTACATTATATAATTATTTTTTTTATTGAAGAATAGTTGACTTACAAGGTTATGTTAGTTTCAGGTGTACAGCAAAGTAATTGAGTTCTCTATATATGTGTGTGTGTGTATTCTTTTTCAGATTCTTTTCCCTTATAGGTTATTACAAAATATTGAGTGTGTGCTATACAGTAGGTCCTTGTTGGTTATCTGTTTTATATATGGTAGTATATATATGTCAATCCCAAACTCCTAATTTATCCTCCCTCCCCTCCTTTCCCCTTTGGTAACTGTAAATTTATTTTCTGTGTTTGTGGGTCTGTTTCTGTTTTGTATATAACTTTCTTTGTATTTTTTTTTAGATTATACATGTAAGTGATATCACATGATATTTGTCTTTCTCTGACTTACTTCACTTAGTGTGATAATTTCTAGGTCCATCCATGTTTGTTTTGGGGAGGGTTTTTTGGTTTCTTTTCTTAATGAATTTATTTATTTATTTATTGGCTGCATTGGGTCTTCGTTGTTGCACGTGGGCTTTCTCTAGTTGCGACGAGCGGGGGTTACTCTTCATCGTGGTGCGGGGACTCCTCATTTCAGTGGCTTCTCTTGTTGCAGAGCACAGGCTCTAGGTTCGTGAGCTTCAGTAGCTGTGGCATATGAGCTCAATAGTTGTGGCTCAGGGGCTTAGTTGCCCTGCGGCATGTGGGATCTTCTTGGAACAGGGATCGAACCCGTGTCCCCTGCATTGGCAGGTGGATTCTTAACCACTGCACCACCTAGGAAGTCCTAGGTCCATCCATGTTGCTGTAAATGACATTATTTCATTCTTTTTTATGGCTGAGTAATATTCCATTGTGTATATATACCACATCTTCTTTATCCATTTATCTGTCGATGGACGTTTAGGTTGCTTCCATGTCTTGGCTATTGTCAGTAGTGCTGCAATGAACCTTGGATGCATGTAATTTTTTGGATTATAGTTTTCTCCCGATATATGCCCAGGAGTGGAATTGCAGGATTGTATGCTATCTCTGTTTTTAGTATTTTTAAGGAAACTCCATACTGTTCTTCATAGGGGCTATGCCAATTTACAGTCCCACCAGCAGTGTAGGAGAGTTCCTTTTTCTCCACACCTTCTCCAGCATTTGTTATTTGTAGACTTTTTGATGATGGCATTCTGACTGGTGTGAGGTGATACCTCATTGTAGTTTTGATTTGCATTTCTGTAATAATTAGTGATGTTGAGCATCTTTTCATGTGCTTGTTGGCCATCTGTATGTCTTCTTTGGAGAAATGTCTATTTAGATCTTTTTCCCACTTTTTGATTGGATTATTTGTTTCTTTTGATTTTGAGCTGTATGAGCTGTTTGTATATTTTGAAGATTAATCCTTGTCAGTCATATCATTTGCAAATATTTTCTTCCTGTCTGTAGGTTGTCTTTTCATTTTGTTTATGGTTTCCTTTGCTGTGCAAAAGCTTTTAAGTTTAATTAGGTCCCATTTATTTTTGGGTTTTATTTCCATTACCCTAGGAGACAGATCCAAAAAGCTACTGCTGCAATTTATGTCAAAGAGTGTTCTGCCTATGTTTTCCTCTAGGAGTTTTATAGCATCTAGTTTTACATTTAGATCTTTAATCCATGTTGAGTTTATTTTTGTGTATGGTGTTAGAGAATGTTCTAATTTCTTTCTTTTATATGTGGCTGTCATTTTTTCCTAGCCCCACTTATTGAAGAGACTTTTTCTCCATTGTATACTCTCACCTCCTTTGTCATAAATTAGTTGACCATAGATCCATGGTATATAATTATCTTATTTAATTTTCTCAGTACTTTATGTTGTAGGTCTTGTCATTCCCTTTTTACAGACTGAGAAACTGAGACACGGAGAGGTGAAATCATTGCCCAAGACTTTAGAAAGTCCCTGAAATTTATCATGTGCTTCCTCCTCCCTCACCTCCCATGGGAAAGAATCATAACTCATTCATGTTTTCTAAAGCACACAAACTGTTCCAAAGTATAAGAACCACTGAGATTATAGATGTTATTAAAATAGTAGGTATGATGGGTAGGATTAACGATTGTGATCAGCTTCCAGATTCAAGTGAGATATATTTACAAGTCCCCCTTCTCACCTAGGTAGTGTAACATTGTTGACTCAGTGAGATGGGGATTAAAAGACATCCCCAGCAACACACAAGGCTGTAGACTTTTCTTCTCAGCTCCCCTTCAGCATTTTCCCCACAACTTCCATTTTGTTCACGCCCTAAATCCTTTTTGTCTACGCTCTTCAGTCTGTCACCCTCACCAGATTAAAATCTCCTCTGAAAGCAAGGGCCGTGTCTAATTCCTGTTTCTATCCGTCCCCAAACTACAGTGTTTTACACATAGTGACTTCTTGATATGCTTTTGATGAAACAGAAACTGAAGCAATACCTCAGGGGAAATCTCAGACTGGTATTTCAGTTGTGTCCTTATTTTACACATAGGTCAGTCTCAAAATCAGCTACAGTCCTTACCTTCCTTTGAGTTCGAAACAGACGAATGTGCAGTTCTTGTCAAATAATTCTAAAAGAACATGTTAAACATTATAGTAAATATTTCTCCAGGCAAATATCTACTTAATTATTCCTATTCTCCAGTCTCCAAAATTATAAAATGCACTCCTCTTTTCCTCCAGTTCCTGTGTGTGGGATGTAGATGTGTAGAAATAGGCTGTGGATGGCAACCCTCAAAAATTAAGCCCATGTCAATTTAAGAATTAAAAAAAAAGAAACCCACAGACAATCCCTATCGTTTCTTTATTTCTCAGTATAAACATGCCTATATAAAAATGATACAATAAAAGCTGTTTAAATGATACGACTTCATCCCAGTCATCCATGGAACACATGCTATATAGCCATTTAATTTGAGTCTTTCTGTTCTCCAGAAAACCATCTTTGTTTCTTTTCCTTTAGTAAGGACTTATTTGCATGACAGTGTGGGCCTTTATGGAATACTGGCACTATTCTAGGATAGTGAACACTCAATGTTTCCATATTCACTCACATATCTGCTGGGATCAGCGTGTGCACATGGGGGGATTGAGGGGTGGTAGGAAGTGGGGGGGGGAATTAGGAGACTTGTCTCATTTGTTTTTACCTAAATTACAAATCACAAATCAATGAAAATAAATACTTTTTCAAAAGATGATTTTTATGCGATTAAGAGAATGGCAGTTGTTTAGCTGGTAAACATATTAATAAATTTGTGGCGGTAACTGGAGGGAGGGTTAAGGCACTAAAAGATGGTCCCCCAAGCCTTTTGGGGGGGCATAGCCACTATTCATATGCTACTTTACATGTTAAACCACATGCTCCCTCCACTGAAAAATGTAAAGAAAATTTGAATTTTAGATTTATAAGCATTGAGAAATAGAAGGCATTTCTTTTCTTTCTTTTTTCTATTTTTTTCAAAGACACATCCATTGACCCTGCTGCATATGCTGGGTAATACGAGGATACCAGAGATTTCAGGGTAGAAAATGTATGCCTAGCCTTAACTTTGGCCAATAAAAGTCTTTAAATTGCATCTTATAACTGTTGTCAAGTGAGTTAATTCAAACAGCAATATTAATTTAATCATATATTATTTTAGTTTTTATGATTAAATAGTTCCAAGGAATATATTTGAGTAATTAAAAAAGCTTTTTTAACTTGAAAAATCCATTCTATGATAGTAATGTGTAGGTACTCATTTTTCCTAACGTTCAAGTAAAATACTGAGGTTTGGATAGGGCAAATCAATTGTCTGAAGTCACTCAAAGGACAGAAGTTTTAAGGAAAAGAAGTTTCTTTTCACCTTATTAATAGTAAATCCAAATGAATTGAATAAGTTAAGAAATTTTTAAAAATGCAGTAAAGAGTTTCAGTTTCCATTTCATCTTATATGCAATAAGCATTAAAATTCTAATTTAGATATATTTTCTTTAAAATTTTTTAAATGGAGAGAGAAACATCATCTACCAGTGTTAAATAGCACATGATTATTAAGCACTTCTCATTTGTATAATCAACTTTTTAATTAAAATTTTATTACAAAGTTAATAAAAAAGAGGAGAGAACATTTTTAAAAAGTAAGGAAGATGGGTGAGACATTCTACAGTTTCTCAGTTGACAGGAACAGCACTTCCTTTTCTCATGATACCAAAAGCTCCCTGCATGGTGGACTATGTTTTTAGTAGAATGTGTCTCTCCCTGTAGCAGAGCAGTGATGTTACTTTCCCAGCAGCTGGTTGGGTCAGTCTGCCTCAGTTGACCACAGGTTATTACATTTCCAAGACTGAAGACCCTCCTTTTTTTCCCTCCAGCACTTAATGCATCATTTCTCTCTTTAGAAACTCAGGCTTCTTCCTCTGAGAAGTAATCCAGAAAGTCTGCTGAATTATGCCTCTTTCAAACTGGAGCTTGATCTATTTTTCCTTCTTTAATTCCTGGGGAGTAAATGGAAAAAATATCTTTAATTCCTGATGAAACTTTGACCTCCATTTAATAGAATGGACATTTGAAATTTTTACACTGAGAAGAATTGTTACACAGTTATTTTAGCTTTATTTCAGGAAGACTAGACTTCTGTCGGGTTGAAAATTATGGGTAGAATTGGGGAATAAAGGATTCGTTAACCAGGAATTAAGTCACTAACCTAGTTTATTTTAAATAGTATAGATTCTACAAAAGAAAAACATTCTCCACCAGCTTACACAGTAATGAATGAAATTATGTATGGTGAGGGATCATTTCTGTGGCTCACAACTCTGGAGCCAGGATGGAGAAATGAAGTGAAGGCGCTTTGATGTCTAAATTCCACTGATAACTTTTAAGCAAAAATAACAGTAGAGTGAGCTGTGGAAATAGCAGTGGAAGAAAGTGGATGTTTCAAGAAAAATATTCACGCAATTGTTTAACATGGAACTGATCAAACAAAATAAACTTGTAAGCCATTTTCTTCTAAGGAAGAAAAAAGGATGTTTACATTCTTAATTTTTCTTTTTATCTGAGTCCAAGTATGGAGAATCTAAGAGTCTAAAGCTGGCTGGACCTCCCAATAATTCTCCTTCAGAGAAGCCTTCAGTAAGGAATTAAGAAAACCAATATTAGGGAAAGGAAGCTATTTCAGTGGGAATGTGGAAAGCTGGGAGGAAGGGGATAAGAATGTAAATCAATAAAGTCTAAAGGGGAAATATGCCCCCAAATCTAAATTCTTTCTCTTTTGCTAGCTATTTGACTAGCATCAAGTGACTCAACTCTAATAAATTTAAGGCAGTAGTTTTTAATCCAGCATAAGCATCAGAATTACTCACAGCGCTTTTTCATAACGCAGTTGCCAAGATACCACCCTAGGTTTTCTCTTCTTTTCTTTTCTTTTTCAAATACTGAAGGACTCCATCTTTTCTTTTTAAAAATGTATTTATTTACTTATTTGGTTGCACCAGGTCTTAGTTGCGGCACACGAGCACCTTAGTTGTGGCATGCAAACTCTTAGTTGTGGCATGCATGTGGGATCTAGTTCTCTGACCAGAGATCGAACCTGGGTCCCCTGCGTTGGGAGCACAGAGTCTTAACCACTGCGCCACCAGTGAAGTCCCCACCCTAGGCTTTCTAAAGCAGAAACCCTGCAAGTAGGACGTGGGCAGAGATCTTTTTCAAAAAGTTTCCACCAGTTTCTCTGAAGCACACTTCAGCTTAAGAGCTACATTTCTCACGTAGCCCACATTTCCCCCAGGCCTCACCACTGTGTGTTTACAAACAAAACCACAATAACAACTCTCATGGCCCTCCACATGTAATTGAGGGTCTCATCCACCTAGTTGCATAGTCCCCAAATGCATAGCAAAGGGTTGGAGAGCACCGCCCCAAGATTTTTCTGCCTGTCATCCCTTGCTGACGTCCTGGCTAGCAGAGCCACTTGAGAGTGGTACTTAACACTGGCTTCCTACTTAGAGTGCTGACTCCTATTCTGGTTCTCGCAAAGTAAAACCCCTCAAGCCCAAACAGCCTTTGTTATCTCAGAACAAGGCTGTGTTATGCCTAGAGGTGGTGAAAGGATGCTCCTACACAGTCCAGAGGCACCAGCTCACTGAAAGACTGAGCCCTAATCACAGAACGAGAGAACTCTTCCCCTCCGCACAAACCTCACCACCATATTAAAAAGGTCTATTTATAGCAGTTGCTCTTACCAGTAAATCCATGTTCACCAAGCAAGAAAAATTACAAAGCATACCAAATGGCAAAAAACAAAGTTTGAAGAGATAGAACAAGCATCAGAACCAGATGTGGCGGGGATGTTGGAATTATCAGACCGGAAATTTAAAACACCTATGAGTACTGTGTTAAGGGCTATCATGAATAAAGCAGACAGCATGCAAGGACAGATGAGCAACCCTCAGAAACCAAAGCAAAGAGAACACGGAACGAAACAGAGCAGAATAGCCAAGGACTTAGGACAACTACAAAAAGTGAAACATATGCATAATGGGAATACCAGAAGGAGAAAAAAGAAAGGAACAGAAGAAATGGTTGAAATAATAATGACTGGACATCCCCCTAAATTAATGTAATATGCCAAGCCACAGATCTGGGAAGCTCAGAGGACACTAAGCAGGATAAATGCCAAAAAAACAAAACAAAACAAAAATCCTACACCTTGGCATATCATTTGCAAATTACGGAAAACCATAGATGAAGAAAATATCCCTGAAAAAAGCCAGAGGGGGAGTGAAACACCTTATCTATAGAGGAACAAAGATAAGAATCACAGCCGACTTCTCAGAGGCCACTCAAGTATGAAGAGAATGGAGGAAAATATTTACAGTGTTGAGAGAAAATGATGTTCTTCCCTAACCTCTATCCTGTTTCATCACCTTGGCCCCTAAGCCACATGATAGGTGCCTCAGTGCCAGTGGAAATAGATTCATCTTGCAGCCCATGTCTTCATTAGGGTTCCAACTAACACCATGGGATCCATTAATAGAAGAGACAGCCTCCTGTCCACTTGTATCCCTTTCCATTTCTATCTCCAGACACACTCCTCTTTGAAGACACTTTCCTTCTATGTACACAACTTCGCCAAAATAGCCTCTTTGAACTTTTAGCTGCACCTTTTCATCAAACACATACCAAAATTCCAAATCCCAATTTAGGTTGAGATGAGATCCCTGTTGCACTAGTAATTCTTCTATGACAATATACCCTTTCTCTCAATTTACCTAAACTGTAGCTAAGTCCAAGGGGATCACAAGGTCTTAGATCAGGTGAGTTGATAAACCTCTGTGGTTTCCCAGAAAAATGAAGTTAACATCTGCATTTTCAAACCCAAGGACCAAGTGTCTTTTGGACTGCCCCATGGATAAGGGGAGGGAAAAAGATTGAGAGAGCATTGGGTAGAAAATGTATTCTCAGGTCTCCAATCTTAAAAACTAATGGAAAAAAGTTTTAAAAAAATGATGCAAATGACCTTATCTACAAAACAGAAATAGACTCACGGACATAGAAAACAAACTTATGGTTACCAAAGGCGAAAGGAGAGAGGGATAAATTAGAGATTTGGGATTAACAGATAATACTATATATAAAAGAGATAACAAGGACCTACTATATAGCACAGGGAACTATATTCAATATCGTGTAATATCCTATAATGGAACAGAATCTGAAAAAGAATATGTGTGTGTGTGTGTGTGTGTATCACTTTGCTGCACACTTGAAATATTGCAAATCAACTATACTTCAATAAAAAAATAATAAATTACAGAAACAGAAAAAAGTATTAAAAAAAAACAGAAAATGAAAAATTGCCTGTATCATGTCATCAGTTCCTGATCTCCTTGCCCCCTGCACCCCTTCTCTGCTCCCTGATTCACCCCTAATTCCCAAATCTTCTTGTCAGGGTCTTTCATCTTTGCAAGTCTCTCCACCATCCAGCCAACTGTTCAAGCTAAAAGCTAGTTGTCAAATCTGGCTCTTCCTTCTTCTTCCTTTCACCTTCCAAAACAAATCTATCACAAGTCCCATTAGTTCTTTAGTCTGAATTTCTTCTGTTGATCCTGTTGTCTCTTTTTCTCTATCCCCACCATCTCTAGTCCAGACTTGGCATCATGAGACTAATGCAGTAAGCCACAACTGATTTCCTCAAGTCCACTTCTGTACCCTGAAAATTTTTATGTGGTACACTTGAAGTAATTTCTTTAAATGTCTGCTTCCCTCCCTATTAAAAATCTTAAAATCTCCCTAAATCCTTTAAATGTCAGAGTCTTCAACTATAAATTGGAGATAATGATTTCTACACTGATGGTTACTATAATAATTTGAAAGAATATAAAATATATGTATAGAGAATGTGCATATAAAAAGCCTGATACTTTACTCAGCATGTGTCAGAAGTTATTATTATTTTTTCTAAGGTAATTGAGGGCATTGGACTAAATGGAAAAACAAAAGTCCTTTTTAGCTCTAAACTTCTATGACTGTATGTTACTGAAAGAAGCTGGGATGCACCTACACTTTAAATTTCATGCCATATTCCTGAGATTTTCTATCGGTAATAAAATACTGAACCAGATGGACACAGATATGATTCATATTAGGCTACATCAAAGATGATAAAATCACCCTTGTCTACATATCACACTTTGCCAGCCCCAGCTCTGTCATCTTTTTTCTGCTGGGTCATAGGTTCCTGAAGGATTGCTCAGGCTAGGGAGTCAAAAGAAAAAGAGTCAGAGCTTCAAATGAGTCAAGCCTTAAACGGAAATAGGAGATTTAGTATAAGCACCACTCATCCTATCTTTGTCTCAGATGGGCAGGGGTTAGGGAATACAAGTCTCCAAAAGTGGAAGTGATGGGTCACGTTTTTCAAGTTAACCCTGAAGAAAGGAGAAAGGAACAATTAGAGAGAGGCATAACAGATGGTCTTCTGAAAAAGATTGTACTTTATAATTTAATTGAACTGAATTGAATCTCACCCCCACCCCCACCCCAGGTTCTCCTCCACAGGAATCTGAGGGTCAAGACACCAGGGAGTGGGAAATTTATAGTATTTCCTCTGACTCCTAGAACTATTTCATGCCTTCTGAACCTGTATGTATATGGTAGCTGGTGAATGGGTTGGCTCCTAAGTGTGGAGTAACTACTGGGCAAGGAAGATGGATAAAAAATGAAGAATACAGAATACAGAAGGAAAATGGTGTTTCTCAGCACTTTGAATTTCAAAATGGAGATGTGAAACATACATCTATATGTATGTATGCAGTAGCTTCTTGCAAATGTGTGTCTATGTTCTACTCTTTCCCTGATTGTCTTCTCCAGATTCTAAACTCCTGCTTCCTCATCCTGTTCTTGAAAGGGACCCCTTGGATCAATGACCCATCACATACTCAGTCATTCCTGGAATTTCCGCAGACTTGGGAATCACACCATTTCCTTTTCAGTCTGCAATAGATAAACATATCTCTCTCAATGAATGAAGCATGAGTTTATTTGCTTAAGATAAATAAATAAATGAATGAATGAAGTTCGAGAACTCCCCACAAAGTTGGTTCTTATAGCTTGAATCTCAGAGTCTTCATCTGTAAATTGTGGGTAGAATGCCTACCTTGTTGGTTGTTATAAGAAACTGAGAGTTAGAAATGAAAAACCTTATACTCTGTTTGGCACAGAGTAGGCAGTTATCTTTTCCCTTAATAAAGCTCAATGATATCCCAAATTTGGAAATTAAAACTGCACACAAATCCCTAGGACTAGCATCATAAGGATTTTTCAAATAGTTGGTAGCTCGTGGTCCCAATGTACATGTTTAAAAATGTCATATAATTGATGACATCCATTAGACTTCCAAAGACATATTTGGCTTTCTATTATGAATTCCGATACTTGAAAACCTTGGGGGAAAGTCTTCTGTAATAGGGTATGTCAAATACAAGCTCTGTTTTTGCTTATTTATACTAAATAGCCTCTAACCTCCAGTCCACTATGCTGTACAAGATTTATTTACAAAGTCTTCAGCCAGAGCTAGAGTTCCATGAGTTCTGAGTATACATGAACTTCCCTCTAGCAAATTATTTTGGGTCAGCTTCTCTGATGTTACTTTTATTTCATCATATTTGTCCACTTATGTTTAGAAACTACATAGCTATGAACAATTTCTTTTTCCAATGAGAGCTATTTTCTTTTAAGAGTATACTATTTAGAACAAAAACTAAATTTATTGACTACATTCCCACTTGGGTTATATATTAAATTCTGTAGACAGTGACATGATCCTTACATCTTAAGCAAGTCAGGAAGTTATATAATTTTCAAAATGTTTAGTGAACTCAACTCATATTTTGAAAAGCATTCAAATTTCTCCCTGTGGAATAATATGAATCACACACAAACCCACATTTACCTTTTTATTTTTATCTTTACTTTTTATTAATTTTTATTGGAGTATGATTGCTTTACAATGTTGTGTTAGACTTACCTAACTTTTTTTAAAGCTCTTTATTGGAACATAATTGCTTTACACTCTTGTACCAGCTTCTGAGGTACACCAAACTGAATCAGCTGTATTTATGCATATATCTCCATATCCCCTCCCTCCCGTGACTCCCTCCCACTCTCCCTGTCCTGGCCCTCTAAGGCATCACCCATCATCGAGTTGATCTCCCTTTGTTATACAGCAACTTCCCACTAGCTCTCTATTTTACAGTTGGTAGTGTACATATGTCTGTGCTACTCTCTCACTTCATCCCAGCTTCCCCTTCGCCCCCCACCCCCCCCAACCCTGTGTCTTCCAGTCCATTCTTTACATCTGCATCCTTATTCTTGCCCTGTCACTGGGTTCATCAGTACCATTTTTTTTTTTTTTTTAGATTCCGTATATATGAGTTAACATACAGTATTTGTTTTTCTCTTTCTGGCTTACTTCACTCTGTATGACAGACTCTAGGTCTATCCACCTCATTACATAAAGCTCCATTTCATTCCTTTTTATGGCTGAGTAATATTCCATTGTATATATGTGCCACATCTTTATGCATTCGTCTATTGGTGGGCATTTAGGTTGCTTCCATGTCCTGGCTATTGTAAATAGTGCTGCAGTGAACATTGTGATACATGTTTCTTTTTGGATTATGGTTTTCTCTGGGTATATGCCCAGTAGTGGGATTACTGGATCATATAGTAGTTCTATTTTTGGTTTTTTAAGGAACCTCCATACTGTTTTCCATAGTGGTTGTACCAACTTACATTCCCACCAACAGTGCAGGAGAGTTCCCTTTTCTCCACATCCTCTCCAACATTTATTGTTTCTAGATTTTGTGATGATGGCCATTCTGATTGGTGTGAGGTGATACCTCATTGTGGATTTGACTTGCATTTCTCTAATGAGTAGTGATGTTGAGCATCTTTTCGTGTGTTTGTTGGCCATCTGCATGTCTTCTTTGGAGAAATGTCTATTTAGGTCTTCCGCCCATTTGTGGATTGGGTTATTTGCTTTTTTGGTATTAAGCTGCATGAGCTGCTTGTATATTTTGGAGATTAATCCTTTGTCCGTTGCTTCATTGGCAAGTATTTTCTCCCATTCTGAGGGTTGTCTTCTTGTCTTGTTTGTGGTTTCTTTTGCTGTGCAAAAGCTTTTAAGTTTCATGAGGTCCCATTTGTTTATTCTTGATTTTATTTCCATGATTCTAGGAGGTGGGTCAAAAAGATCTTGCTTTGATTTATGTCATAGAATGTTCTGCCTATGTTTTCCTCGAGGAGTTTTATAATGTCTGACCTTCCATGTAGGTCTTTAATCCATTTGGAGTTTATTTTTGTGTGTGGTGTTAGGAAGTGTTCTAATTTCATTCTTGTACATGTTGCTGTCCAATTTTCCCAGTACCACCTATTGAAGAGGCTGTCTTTTTTCCATTGTATATTCTTGCCTCCTTTGTCAAGGAAAAGGTGCCCATATGTGCTTGGGTTTACCTCTGAGTTCTCTATTCTGTTCCATTGATCTTTCTTTCTGTTTTTGTGCCAGTACCATACTGTCTTGATCACTGTGGCCTTGTAGTATAGTTTGAAGTCATAGCCTTTCCTAACTTTTTTTAAATGTAGAAAAACTCAGCTTCCTTTTGCTGAGTAAATTACATGTCATTCTTCAAGATAATTGTCATGTGACTGCTTTAGTTGGCTAACCTTGTGAACTCACCAAGATACAATATTATTTGAAAAGAAATTGTTTTTATATGAGGTATGGGGAAGGGGATTCTGAAAGTACAAAAATCCTCATCCAAATCCTTAATATTTAATCAGGTTTTTTCAGCACATTAGCAAAACTGAAAGCAAGGTAAGCATATTTGAAAGTGACATTTATTCTTATAATTCATTTTGATACTATTCTCTGTAGAGCATTTATAAAATTATTTCCTAAGTGAGATATTCATTTATAAAATTATTTCCTAAGTGAGATATTCATATATGAAACTTCATTTAGTGAAAAAGCTACTTATTACAGAAATCTGACTCAACTACAGATTTAGTGATAAGCTGAGACATTGGCTTACCTTGAGAGTATCAGGTGTAATGAAAATATAACCATAAGCACCTGTAGAACGCTTTTTAAAGTGCACTATTTAAAGTGCTTTTACATACATTAACATTTATCATTTAATCACAAATAGTTACAGACTTCAGTAAATTTTTTTGGATTAGTCAAAATGTAGGAAAAAAAACTAAATTTATATCTCAAGTATCTTTTATTAGTACTCTACTGATAAGAAAATAGAGCATTTAACCGGAAGAAATAACTGGAGGTTATGAACAAATATGTCAGAAAAATGATTTTTCATTTAACTATAAAAATGCATATACCGTAACTACTATCAATCCTCTTGAGTTTACTCTTTTGAATATATAACTACATTATAACTTGAATGGGTTCAGCAAGGGCAGTGGCCAGACACCACAAAGCTTAGGGACTAGAGCCTGACATATTAATGCTCAGCTAGGAATTCAACAAGAGGGAGCCAAAGTCCAGAAAGGAAATGGAGGGTGCAAATCATTGTTCTGAAGAAGCACAGGAGTCATAGCTGGGGAAACCAAGAATGGGTAATAGAACTACAGCCTAGAGCAGGGCTGACCATGAGAAGCTGATCCAAGGGGGCAGCAAGTAGATCCAAGTGGAGTGGAACAGGATCCAAAGTCCTGGGATTCAATCCAAAAATGGGCAGAAGACCTAAACAGACATTTCTCCAAAGAAGACATACAGATGGCCAACAAACACATGAAAAGATGCTCAGTATTACTAATCATTAGAGAAATGCAAATCAAAACCACAATGAGGTGTCACCTCACACCGATCAGATTGGCCATCATCAAAAAATCTAGGAACAATAAATGCTGGAGAGGCTGTGGAGAAAAGGGAACTCTCCTGCACTGTTGGTGGGAATGTAAATTGGTACAGCCACTATGGAAAACAGTATGGAGGTTCCTTAAAAAACCAAAAATAGAACTACCATATGACCCAGCAGTCCCACTACTGGGCATATACCCGGAGAAAACCATAGTTCAAAAAAATACATGTACCACAGTGTTCCTTGCAGCACTATTTACAATAGCCAGGACTTGGAAGCAACCTAAATGTCCATTGACAGATGAATGGATAAAGAAGATGTGGCACATATATACAATGGAATATTACTCAGCAATAAAAAGGAATGAAATTGAGTTATTTTTAGTGAGGTGGATGGACCTAGAGTCTGTCATATACAGCAAAGTAAGCCAGAAAGAGAAAAACAAATACCTTATGCTAACACATATATACGAAATCTAAAAAAGTGGCATTGATGAACTCGGTGGTAGAGGAAGAATAAAGATGCAGAGGTAGAGAACAGACTTGAGGACACGGGGTGGTAGGAAAGGAGAAGCTGAAACAAAGTGAGAGAGTAGCATTGACATTTATACACTACCAAATGTAAAACAGATAGCTAGTGGGGAGCAACTGCCTAACACAGGGAGATGAACTCGATGATGGGTGATGACCTAGAGGGGTGGGATAAGGAGGGTGGGAGGGAGGCTCAAGAGGGAGGAGATATGGGGATATATGTATAAATACAGCTGATTCACTTTGGTGTACCTCAAAAACTGGCACAAGAGTGTAAAGCTATTATACGCTAATAAAGATCAAAAAAAAGGTCACTAACAAATATATAAAACAAATACAATGCAATATGGGATACAAGTATATCTGACAGAGAAGCACATTTTATTACTAAAAATTGATATCAAATAATTTGTTCTACCATAGCCACAAAAAATTGTCTTTGCTGGCATGTATACCTTAAGTGACAGAAATAATTTTCTGTGAAAATTAAAACTGTAAGTCTTTTGTTTAAAAACAAAAACAAAGCCCTGGGATTACTGAGTGTGAATCGTATGCCCTCACGGGTCAGGTACACGAGGTGGAACTTACTTAAAGGTGCATGTTAGGGAAGACAGATAAAATAGATCGTTTTGTTAGTGTTAACTATGTGATTATGAAACAGTAGGAATAGTGATGCAGTTGTTGACCTCTTACTAATTTGGAATATTATTCAAACTGAATTTTTAGGAATCACTTTCTGTAATTAACATTTGTAATTAGAGAAATTAAAATGATTATTAAATATCTACTAAATTCCAAATAAAATTACTTACAGGTCATTTTGAAGAGGATGAAGCTTAAATCCTCTGTCCTGATCAATAAGAAGAATTTCATAAAAGCTTTAGGCCCAGCACATTGACTGACATGATAGATACAAAAAATTATTTGTTGATTGAGCATGAATTATTTCTGATGTTGCAATTTAGGGTAACTCCTTTAATAGTCTTATCCTAGCCCTTTTAGTAAGTGAAAATAAATACTGCAGTTCAATATCATTTTTGTTTTGTGTTCCTTTTCATCTATGTTTTTATATAATTCCAGCAAAGCCTTTGCAGGATTCTGAATTCTGATTTTAGTTATACATATAAGGTCTTTTTTTGACTAAAACCTGTACTTAATTGTTCCCCCTTTTGTTTTCACAGAGGCTGTTTCGGCCTTATGTTAGTTTTGATCTCTAATACATACATTTTTCTGAAAAATGTTCTGAGACATTTTTGTGTCTTATGAGGTTAAGGGAAAGAAGTCTCCATTAGAGGATGTTGGTTGATGCAGGAAAAATAACATGGTGAAATAGCAGCTCAAAGATGTTTTCAAAATGCTTGACTCCATTGACTCAGTGTGAATTTGTGTGATTCACAAAATCAAACTCTGGAACCACTGGTAAGAAAAGAAACTAAAGAGCAGGCAAAGGAACAGAAATATGCCAAGGACTCAAGGGAAATTTCAGGAATAAGGAATAACAACATCTAAGGGCCTAAATAAAACATCGAAAGTTGCACCTTACTGCATTTTGGCACTAATGTGTGCCTTGAATTAAATATTTGAAATAGCATTTTATTCAGAGAAAAGTATATAAATTAAAAATGAAATTAAAATGCCTGCCACTAATACCAATGTAGAAAATCCATTTCTTCTCTTCTCCTGACCCCTACCCCACAGTAGGAGGTTGACCTTCACTATTTAGTAATTCAGGAAAAGAAATCACACATCACCCCCAAAAGTTGACCTGACCAGGGCAGAAAACAGTTCTCCAGGAAATCATATAGCATTTATGTCTCTTAATAACTGCATCAATGGTGTCTTGGTTTGCTTCTTTCAGCTCCTGTTTTTCTATGTCCTCCAAACCTGTGCAAGCGGAGAGACTTTTTTCTTAGTCCCAGTGCAGCCCCAGAATGGCTGCTGTAGAAGTAAGAGATTGGGGAACATGGTGATGTTGATTCAGTTAAAGTGTAATAATCAAGACTGGACTTGTGAGAGGATTTGGGGAGATAGATTTCTCTCCTGTGCCCAGAACAATATATTTTTGCATTCTTAGATGCTGCATGGTAAATTTAATGGAAATTTAATGGTAACTGTGTGTTTATTTGTATGTGGCTAGGTGTTTTCCAATATCCTGAAAGACTGCTGAAAAATACACACACACATATACCCACACACACTTAATGGAGAGGCAGAAAGACCAGCTGAGCTGTAGTAAAGCTTAGCTTAATCTTCAAGCTAGAGAAATGGCATCACCATCAATTAAAAAAACTCTTCACCGTCAGACTGCCAGAAACCTCACCCAGGCCAGAGGTCTTCATCATGGCAGCCTTGGAGACAGTCAGGAAAAGTCTCCTGGAGGCTTTGGCTACGTAGCTCCAAGCGTCAGCAGGGACAGTGATGTTAATCAAAGTTAGCTGTCCCCCTCGATGCCTCACCTTCACCTGCCACCACCCCCACCCGTATACCCACACATATTCATGAACAGGAACTATTTCTCTACAATCTTTATTTAACACCTTCTGCTTGGAGGTGAGTGATCCCACATTTGTCTTCCTTCTGCTCTTTCCTCAGACCAGAGTGTCAAGATATGAGCATATGTACACAGAAACACATGGCAATCTCCTAAATATTCATTTGGCTAACAGTCCAGCAAATTCCAGTACTCTGAGGATTAACTAGTCACTTTATTTCTTTTGGAAAGCTCTACTGTAACTGAAGCCCAACATTTGTTTATCTTCAACTGTTTATCTTCCAAGGAACGTGCTCAAATGCACTCATCATGACAAAGTACCTGCTGTGGAAATACATTTTTCAATTGTGAGACATGAAGACTTTTTTTGAGGAAGATGGGTTATTACCTAACTTTTTCAGATTTTTGAGCCCTTGTATGAGTGGACAAAATACAAGATACTTCAAGATTTTCAACAACTTAATTTTAAGTAGCATTTCCAGCCCCTCTTTATTATATAAATTTAAGCAGATCCACCTTTATTTTAAATGGATTATTTGAAACGTATAAATACAAACACGTTTCATTTAATTGTTTTGACCGCCTCTTCCTGCAACACTTTTTGAAGAACTGCTAACAGACAGTAAAAGAAAGATTTGCATATCAGAGTCTTTTATTTCCCTAGCCATGCACTAGTATGGGTTCTAATGAATAATGCAAAAACTCAGTGGCATGAAGCCAAAAAGAGAATAAAGAAAAGCAAAGATGGAGATAACAAACAACCCCACAAACTATCCCATTAATCCTTGAGTGACTGGGAATTGATTATTAGTGAGCTCATTTTTTTGGTTTTAATTATTGACTAGAGAAGGCTGGCTTTGCAGAGCATCATAAGTCATGATTGAACAGAGGCTCTCTCAAAGGCTCAAGTCCCTATTTTTTCCCTAAATGGATGTTAACACTAGAAATATATGTCATATAACATTGAGAAAAGAAATTAAGATTTTAGTTTCTTCTCTAAATATATTTTCATGAAAGTGAATTGGAAATAAAAGAACTCAGGGACTTTATTGCTTGTCTCAATGGCTAGATTTTTGGCATTTATATTTAAACAAATAACTCGAATATGATGTAAGTGCTATATTCAAAATATGCTCTATGGAAGACAGAAAATAAGTTATATCAGTAGCAATTAAGACATATTTTTAGCCTTTTTTGACCCACATTTTATTCAATTATCAGCATTCAACAAATATTTGTTGAGCACATATCGTATGCCAAGTATTTCCATTTCACAATGCCAACTATTATCTCCAATTCTCTTTTAAAACAAAGATTGTTAAATAAATGGCGATTAATGGAGAGAGCAGATGATTTATTTGTCTTGGGAACATGAGAGGGAGAAAGAATTTAGAGACCTGGCTAGACCAGAGGTGTGCTGGTAAATGTTTAACAAGTGGCTCTCCAGGGTTTAAAAAAAAAAAGGAGGCCCCATTTGTAGTGTTTGTTAATTAATGTGATGTAAGTACCACCACCATGTTTGATTTCAGTCTACCAATCTGACATCACTGAATGTGGAGTTAGGAAGAGACAAACATAATCCATCCTCCTGATCCGTTGTGAGCCCACTCTAGCGCAACATTGTTAGTACTCAACAGTGACTCTCCGGGGTCGCTCTGAGAGCCTATCTATGACTACATAAGGGGCAGGACTGGGAGGTTAAATAGCTTTGCAGAGTGACTCATAAATGCCCGTAGATATATTTATATATGCCTACAATGTCTTTCTCTTCTTTTAGAGCATTCAATCTCAGATGCTGTCTTTCTTTAGCCCTCTGCTACACAGAGCAACTGACCTCTGCTACCACAAAGAGAAAAACAGCTTCTGCTATGGGAGGCTGGCAGTAACTTTGAGCTACTTCTGCAATATGTTTCACCATTTTGTCACACAATATTAAAAAAACGTGTACCAGGGGATGAGATTTAATAAAATTAGTAAATATTTCTGCTTCATCAAGGGAATTTGTAAATAAAAGTTGCAATTTTCAATGAGAATATGTTAAGATGAAGAATTCAATGACTATAAGCCTTAATTAGGGCTAAATTTCCAGAAGCTTCTCCACTGTTGCTTTTGTACCATCAGTGCAAATGTCAAAACCATTTAAAGGGCTAATAATATCTTAGTTTTATTATGAAAATAATTTTTACCTCGTAGGCCTCATAAAAGCATCTCTGGGCCTGCCCGGGGTCCATGGACAACACTTTGAGAACTACCACTCTAGTCTAAAGTCAGAGGTGTCTCTTGGTTTGATTATTGCAATAGGCTCCCACATCCATCCTGGCTACCTTGTAATCCATTTATCAACAGACAGCCAAAGTGGACTTGTAATAAGGCAATCTAATCATGTCACTTCCTACTCAAACCCTCTTATGACTTCCCATTACTCTTTGGATTAAATGGAAACCCCTATCATGAATGGCAGAGCCCTCTATTATTTGGTCCCTGCCTACCTCTGCAGCCTCATCTCCTTCTGTTCTCCTCTTCAATCTATTTGCAACAGCTACACTAGCTTCTTTCTGTTCTTCAACCGTAGTAGATTCATTCTTGCCCCCAGAGTCTTTGCATGTGCTCTTCTTTGTACTTGTAATGCTTTCTCCATACGCCTTTGACCTGATTAATGGGACTCATCTTGCAGCTATCAACTTAAATCTCACTCTAAGAGGATTTCCTTACCTGTCCTTTGTTAGATTAGATCCCCTGTCATAAACTCTCACCTTCTTGTAATTATGCAATTACTGTTGTACTTGTTTTTGAGATCTGCCTCCTCCAAGACCATAACAGTTCTCAAGGAAGAGACTATGTCTGTTGTGCTCTCTGTAACAGATCAAGGGCTTTGAATGGTGTCTGATTTGATTGAAGGATGAAAAGGAAGGAATTGGAAGATTATCTACACTTAAATGTCAGTCCGTCTGCTCCTCTGACAGTGTACAACACTGACTCTTTGGACCTCAATTGAGGGAGCAGCAACCCTGAAAAGACTTTTATTGCTTAAAAAAAATGCACACTGGAGGTGCAGAAAACATGTCCCTCATTCTCCCCCAGGAATTAAATTGGAGCCAGACCAGCATGGTTGTATTCAAAACTGAAACTCCAATAGTGAAGATTTTGTTATAGGGATAATTGTGTCATACCCAAATTTCTCTTTCCTTTAAGATAATGTCTTTCTATGGAGATTTCTAAATTCTTCATTCAGAGAGACTTCAATCTATAGACATGTTCCTGCAAATATCTGAACTCTGGCAGTAAGCATAGCTCAAAAGTGGACTTCCAGTCATTTTATTATCTCATCCATTCCTCCACTTTAGTAAAAATATTGAAGCATGTACTAGTTCTGAGTCAAGTCTATAACTTTTTGACTTTCTGGAAAAATTACCATACTCCCAAGCTTAACACCTCAGTAAGTCTTCCCTGTAGAATATATTGTAGCTCTCCTGCTATTAAAGAAAGTTGTGCCAGAAACTAACTCCAGGAAGCTCAAAGTTCTTCTTTGGAGTAGGCCCAGTGTGGCTTACATATGTCTTACGCCAGGTCGATGACTAGCAGGTGACTATAAACAGCAGCCTAAGAAGGTACAATTAGAAGTTATAATTTTTAATTATTTTTGCTTGGTTCAAAATAAGACACCAAAACAGGACTTCCAAAAATACTCCTGTAATATTCTCCATTCATTCTACTCAAAATGAAATTGATGCATCTTACACAATGCAATGTATGAACAATTCATATTATCAGAATTGCTTGGTGATTAAAAGTGAAAGTTTTGGTTGAATGGCTAAATATTTTATTTAAAATGACTCAACTACATTTAGAAACATGTGAGGCATTGTTTCCTTTTCCTGTTTCCTGCAGTATTCCTCCCAAAGCTAGAGTTTATTTTAAAAAGATAAAGATTAAACATTGCAGTGATTTATGTCCGTGCTCATGTGCAAACACCTTTTTCTTTTTGCTTGTCTTTGTGAATATTTGAAATCTAATATTTATTACATTGTGTTTGAAAAAGAGACAGGTTAAAATGCTGCTTGAAAAAGAGAAGATGGTAACCGTAAGAGATCTAATTACAATGAACCTACCATAACTGGGTCAGCAGGAGGCTAGGAATGAATTTGTTTGTAACGGAAATAGGAAGTTTTCTGGAACATTTAAATAGCTGATACTGTGCCATTGCCTTGGATGTAATCAGTCATTTTTTAAGATTAGGTTTGAGAAAGGAATCCCAGGTTGAAAAGTTCAGAGTAGAAGGGTAGTATCTAAAGAAGAGCTAAGAGTTGTGCTTGAAAACCTAGACATCGAGACCCCTTCAAGGGCTGATGGCTGAAAGGAAGAAAGCAGCAGGAATCCCAATCCCGTGAGTGTGGACGCCTTCAAGGAAAAAGTCCATCCTCTGCAGCAGTCGGGTGACATTGTTACTGAATGGTTTGGAATTTACCTATGTCCTTTTTATATTTGCTGTTTCTAATTTCTTTTTCTATTTGTACTATTTGGTTTCAGGCTGTTCACCCAACTGACGAGTCACGTGGTGCTCCATAGTTCTATTATAGCTCCTTTCAGGAAACTTTTGCTCACAAAAGCTGTAAGACTAAATGACTTATCTATAGTGTATTATACACAAATTTTTGATCTCAGAGAAGCTGATGGCACAGTTTGTACATTATCCTGCTTCTTGCTTCTGATTTCCCTCTTATTTCCTTTAGGCATGCTTTTCCCATGGTTAGTGCCTTCTCCAGAGCTAGAGCAAGGCGAAGGCAAGACATCAAGTTCATGCCAGTTATGTTATTAGATGAACACTTTGAGAAAGATACGGAAAATAAGAAATCACAGCAAAAGTAAGGTTTTTAAATTATCTATGAAGATAATTGATTCATATTATACATTTTTTCTCTAGAATAGCACTGTCTGGTAGAACTTTCTGTGATGATGGAAATGTTCTGTGTCTGTGCTATTCCATGCAGTTACCACTGGCACAACTAACTACATTTTTATTTATTTATTTTTTAAGATTTATTTATTATTTTATTTACTTATTTATTTTTGGTTGCGTTGGATGTTCATTGCTGCGTGTGGGCTTTCTCTAGTTACGGCAAGTGGGGGTTACTCTTCATTGTGGTGTGTGGGCTTCTCAGTGCGGTGGCTTCTCTTGTTGTGGAGCACAGGCTCTAGGCTCACGGGCTTCAGTAGTTGTGGCGTGAAGGCTCAATAGTTGGAGCTTGCAGGCTCTAAAGTGCAGGCTTAGTAGCTGTGGCCCACGGGCTTAGTTGCTCTGCGGCATGTGGGATCTTCCTGGACCAGGGATCAAACCCGTGTCCCCTGCATTGGCAGGTGGATTCTTAACCACTGCACCTCCAGGGAAGTCCTAACTACATTTTTAATTGTATTTCATTTTAATCATTTTAAATTTAAGTAGCCACTCTGTGTAACTGATTCACTCTGCTGTACATATGAAACTAACACAACATTGTAAGTCAACTATACTTCAATAAAAATTTAAACAAGATTTAAATAGCCACATGTAGCTAATAGCTGCTGCACTAGTCAACACAGCTCTCAAATATGCCTTTCAGTTATCATGCTCAGCTATATGATATTGTTTTATTAATTCCCAAACTACCGATTTAGGAATTGTGATTATTTGACTTGAACTAGTAAACTTTCTACTGGAAAAGTAGAAAATAATATTTGCCTCTTCATGGAGTCATTGTGAGAATTACTTTAAAAAATTCATAAAAAGTGCTTTAGATAGTCTCTGACACATGACAGTGCTTAAAAAAACTTATTATTTTTACTGCTACTATTATGGGGAGTATTACAAGGCATAGATACATTTGAGACTGTGTCACCTACTTAGAGGAGATATTTGAGGAAGGGGAGCTTGCCAATGTTTGTGTATTATTATAGTATACCAGGTAGTATCTGTCATCACAGAAACTAAGTCAGAGTTTAAATGGTGGAAGATTTTTACTCTTGGTATCTAAATTTGTAGATAAAATCTTTACATATTTTCGTTTCTTTATAGAATGTTAATTTACTTATATTTTTCCTCTCAGTACAGGTCGGAAAGTCCACACCCTTTTGTGATTTTGTACTTTATTTTAAAGAATATATATTTAACATGGAGGCATTGCACAAGGTGTCCCCCATGTTGAAAACAAATTTATTTTTCTCGGAAGGACGTGTATACGATATCTGAAAATATAGGTTTTACCCGGTATGCCTCTAAAGCCTAGGAGTGGCTATATTAAACATGGGGAAAAAAAACTTCTAAGGAAACTTTTTGTAATAAATACTGACCTAGAAAGGATGTAATATTTGAGAACGGCTATGATCCAAAAGCATGATCAGAAATTTTCAAATAGAGCATTGAATTAGATCTCTAAATGCCACCATGCACTCAGTAAACAGATTTAGCTGGCAATGCAAATCAAACTGGGAAAACTGAATATCTCAGTAATGCTGCCAATTTCTTAAGCCTCAAAGATTTACATTTTTTTAATTCATGCTTAAGTCAGTATTATAGTATATGGAATGTTCCATGAGCTTAGTTTAAGCCCTACATTAAAAGGTATGCACTTGTAATTCTGCTCCTCAACTATATGTTTATAGGAGATTTGAAGGAAATAATTGGCTCCAGACATAATATATTTGCCCCGATTGATCCTAACTGTTTAAAACTGCATGCATAGAAAATAAATGGAAAGTAAATTTTAAAATAATAATAATAATAATAATAATAATAACAACAACAATTGGCTCCAAACTAAAGAGCTAAATAAGGAATTGTGGGCGGTAAGTGTGCTTTCAAACTCCTATTTCTCTCTTTGCATTAGTTTTGAGACCATTAGCTGCTATAACAAATAAACTTACAAATGTATGATAGCTCAAATACAGTAAACATTTATTTCCCACTCATGTTAAGTCCAAAATGTGAATTTTTGGTTGACAGATGGTCTTCTCTGAGCAGAATTCAGAGACTCAGGCTACTTCCAGTTTTGGATCCATTATTTTCATCATGTTTCCAATATGGCAGGCTAGTATTCAGCCAATCAAAAGGGAAAGGAATAAATATCATCAAGTGGAAAGGTCTCCTGGACCAGGCCTGTAAGTAAACCAGGCCACTTTTATTCGTATTCCACTGGTTGGAACTCAGTTACATGGCCACACCTCATTTCAAAGGAAGTTGGGAAATATAGCCCAAGATATGCCCAGGATGACAGGAAACAGTGCCACACTCTTCTGGATAATCTATACCCTGCAGACTATAGTTTCCTCTCCTCAGTCACTAGTGCTCTCCCAGTTGCCTCCATCAGCTCTTCAATTGTGAGAAAAATAGTCTATTTAATTCACAGTTATGTGTCAGCGCTGGGTGTGCATTTTAAAAGCAGAAGACTGGAGAATGTTTACTCATTCCATAAGAAGACAAATGGAGGAGTTTTGTTGTTTGTTTTTAAATTTTATTTGTTTACTTATTGGCTGTGATGGGTCTTTGTTGCTGTGTGTGGGCTTTCTCTAGTTGTGGAGAGCGGGGGCTACTCTTCTTTGCTGTGTGCAGACTTCTCATTGTGGTAGCCTCTCTTGTTGCAGAGTGCAGGCTCTAGGCTGCACAGGCTTCAGTAGTTGCAGCACGCTCAGTTAGTAGTTGTGGCGCACGGGCTTAGTTGCCCCATGGCATGTGGGATCTTCCCGGACCAGGGCTTGAACCCCTGTGCCCTGCATTGACAGGCAGATTCTTAACCACTGCGCCACCAGGGAAGCCCTGTTTTGTTTTTTATTGTTATTTTGTGGGTTGAGTTGGTTGTTTCTTTGGTAAAACAGGATCAAAAAATACTTTAAGCAAGCTCCTTAGTCCACACACACACAAAAACGCAAATTCTAAAAGCCAGTTAATTTTTTGGAAAATGGTGGGGAGGATGCAAATTAAAGAATAGATAGTGTAAATAGCATCTGTTTAATTCTGGCTTTTTTCTCATGTCTTTAGCTATTCACAATGTAAAGTAGTGGTAGATTGGTGCCTCTACTGGTATTAAAAAAAGATGTACATACCTCATCAAGTCAACAATAGAGACCATGTGTCTTAATTCCTATGCTGAGTTAGCGTATATAAAAGTAGAAATTGTAAGTACAACATGTTCCAAAACTGAAATCTTGACTTTCTTTCACAAACTTGCTCCTCCCACATACTTTCCCTTCTCTGTTGATGCAACTCTATCCTAAGAGTTGCACAAGACCAAAACTTTGGAGTCATTTTTGACTTCTCTCCTTCTCTCATACCTCTTATGCAATCTTCTCTCTTCTCTTATCCAAGAAATCCTGTTGACTCTATATTCAAAATACCTGGAATATGAACACTTCCCCCATCTTCACTGCTGGTTTGAGCCTCCATCCTCTCTCACCTGGATTACTGAACTAGACCCCTAACTAATTTCACTGCTTTTACTTTTGCCTACCCCCCATCACTTAGGCCGCCATCCCCCGTACACACACAGAGAGACAACTCTCAACCCATGGAGTGGGGGAAAGAAACAAAAGTTGAAGCAGTGAAATGTTAGGGATCTACTGCAGTAATCCAGGTAAGAGGCAATGAATGTTCCTACACCTTCCCTCTCAGTCTGTCCACTTTAGCTGTAATGACCTCATTGCTATTTTTGAACAAACTAGATATTCTCTCACCTTTCTCTCTCATGTCACCTTCTCAACAAGGCCTATCCTGAGTGTCCTATAAATATTTCGATGTATAAATGTTTCCCATCCTCCTACCCAGAATTTCCAAAACCTCTTAAACTGATTTTTCATTTTCCCTTTATTAATTGAGGTGTAATTGACATATAAAATTATATTAGTTTCAGGTACACACCATAATGATTTGATATATATTGCAAAATGATCACTACAAGAAGTCTTAACATCCATTGCTACACATAGCTAGCAAAAAAATTTTTTTCTTGTGATGAGTACTTTTAAGATCTACTCTCTTAGCAACTGTCAGATATTCAATACAGTAAGTCCCCTACGTAAGAACCCTCAAGTTGCAGACTTTCAAAGATGCGAACATGCGTTTGCATGTACAATCACGTAAGTTAGTTCACATATCTGGCGTACATTGTCACATGCGTGAATCCTCTACAAGTGGTTGTGCTTTTGTGTACTTTACTGTACAATACTTTATAGAGTACAGTAGTACAGTATCTTTATTTCAAGCCCAGGATGTCCAGAAGTAAGCATAAAAGCAGCAGTGATGTAGCTGGTATTACTGTACTTTTCAAGGTACTACACTGTAAGATTACAAATGCTTTCTTTATTTTTTGTGTTTGTTTTTTATGTATTATTTGTGTGAAAAGTATTATAAACCTATTGCAGTACAGTACTATATAGGTGATTATGTTAATTGGGTACCTAGGCTAACTTTGTTGAACTTAACAAATTGGACTTACAAACATGCTTTCAGAAAGGAATTTTGTTCTTATGTAGGGAACTTACTGTACATTATTTTTAACGTACAGTCACCATGCTGTACATTACATCCCCATGATTATTTATTTTATAACTGAAAGTTGTACTTGTGCCTTTTGACCCCCTTTACCCATTTTGCCAACCCCTACCCCCCACCTCTGGCAAACGCAAATCTGTTCTCTGTATCTTATGAGCTTGTTTTTTTTTTTTTTAGATTCCACATATAAAATCATATGGTATTTGTCTTTCTCTGTTTGACTTATTTTACTTAGCATAATGCCCTCAAGGTCCATCCATGTGGCAAATGGAAAGATTTAATTTTTTAATGACTGAATAATATTCCATTGTATTTATAATACCATATTTTCTTTATCCATTTATCTGTCAATTAACGTTTGTTTCCACGTCTTGGCTATTGTAAATACTGCTGCAGTGAACATGAGGGTGCAGGTATTTTTTTGAATTAGTGTTTTTGTCTTCTTCAGGTAAATACCTAGAAGTAGAACTGCTGGATCATGTGGTAGTTCTGGAGGACCCCTCCCCCCATACTGTATTCCATAGTGGCTGCACTAACTTTACCTTCCCGTGAAGAGTGCACGAGGGTTCCCTGTTCTCCACATCCTCGCAAACACTTGCTAGTTCCATGTCTGATAGTTTCTTCACAAGCATCTTTGATATAGACACCTTCGCCGCAAGCATTCTTGCTGCAAACATTTTCGCCACATAACTACTTAACCACAAGATAGCTTTGCCATAAAAGATAAAATAACAAAAAATAAAAGAGGAACATTAAAAGGGGCATAAACAGGAAACATCAGAAATGTTTTGTATTTTGCAATAAAGTGATTGTAATTTTATTATTCAGGAGTGACTTCATTGCACTTTATTGTACAATACAAAATACTTTAATGCATTTAAAATATGTGTACATTCATGGCAATATGCACAAATACCTTTTTTATGTTGTGGTTTGTACCTAAGCACTTGTCTTTAAAGTATTTTTTCCTTAGTATTTTATATCTTTTTTGTTTTTTGCTTGTTGATCCTTCTCCTTGTTCAGCATCACACTTTTTCTTTTTCACTAAAATTTCTTCCTTCATTAAGATAGACTTTCCAAATACTAGGATGCATTATTTATAACTGAGCTTTGTATTGTGTTGTGAAAGCCTTCCAAACTGTTGTTTGTTCTTGGAATATTATGTCACATGTCCATTGAGAGGCATTCCAAATTTCTATGGGAAATGTGGATTTGGCCTCTTTCTCCTCCCATGTACTGTGCTTCAAAATAAAAAACCAATTCTTGGTGCAAAATCACCATTATCTGTCATGCTTTTTGTATGTCAAACCAAACTATCAAACAGTTATTTTATCTTTTACGGCAAAATTGCCTTACAGCCAATTAGTTATGCAGCAAAAATGTGGCAAAAATGCTTACGGCAAAGATGCTTATGGAAAAAGTACCTAGAAACGTTATTTCTTGGCTTTTTAAGTAATAGCCCTTCCAACAGGTGTAAGGTAATATTTCATTGTGGTTTTGGTTTGCATTTCTCTGATAATTGGTGATATTGAACACTTTTTCATGTACCTGTTGGGCATCTGTATGTCTTCTTGGAAAAATTTCTATTCAGACCCTCCCCCATTTTAAAATCAGATTATCTTTTTTGCTATTGAGTTGTATGAATTATATATTTGGGATATTAACTCCTTATGAAATACATGATTTGCAAATATTTTCTGTCATTCAGTAAGTTGCTTTTTCATTTTGTCAGTGGTTTCCTTTGCTGTGCAGAAGCCTTTTAGTTTGATGTAGTCCCATTTGATTATTTTCTGCTTTTGTTGCCTTTACTTTTGGTATCAAATCCAAGAAATCATTTTTAAGACTGTGTCAAGGAGCTTACCTATTTTTTCTTTTTTATATAATATATAGTACTCTCTAACATATTTTATAATTTGCATGATTTTTATGTTTATAAAACAACACATACACTCCACAGAGCAGAGATTTCTTTTGTCATTTTTTCCCCATTGCTACCTTTCCAGTGCCTAGAAGAGTACCTGACACATATTAGACACTCTATGAATATTTATTGTATGTTGAATGAATTTTCCTAGACAGTAATATATAATTTAAAAATTGATAGTCGTGTCAGTTTTAAGCTTTTCTAGGTCACTATTATGTGCTAGAGAAGTTTAATCAAAATTCTTGGCACCAGTATTTCTCAAGATATACTTGATGGAAAATTAATTCACAAAATACCCTTACCAGACAAGTTTATAAAACTTAGTATGCCATTCCTCCCACTTGGAGATTTGCAAAGTCTATTAGTATATTATAGTCTCCAAGATAGTTTGCTATAAAGAAACCTATTTAACTCTAATCCAGCATTTCTCAAGTTTACTTAATATAACTTATTTCATGAAGCAACTATTAGCATCCAATGGAATTATTGCTCTGAAGCTTATACTGGGGAAATATTACTCTAGACCAATGGTTCAAAAATAATATCCAAATGGAATTTAACCCAGAAATGAAAGGTGGGCTCAACGTATAAAAATCAGTCATCATAATACAGTATATTAACTAAATAAAAGACAAAGGCCACATGATCATCTCTATAGAGTCACAGAAAGCATTTGACAAAATCCAAAATTATTTCATGATAAAAACAGTCAACAAGTGAGGAATAGAAGGAAACTTCCTCAATCTGACAAAGGACATCTACAAAAAACAAAAACAAAACCACAGCTTACATCATACTCAATGGCGAAAGACTGAATGTTTTCTCTCAGTGGTCAAGAATAAGAAAAGAATATTCACTCCTAACACTTCTGCATCACATTAAACTGGAGATACTAGCCAGAGAAGTTAGATAAGAAAAAGAAATAGAAACATCCAGATTGGAAAGGAAGAAGTAAAACCATCTCTATTTGAAGGTTGCATGATTTTTATGTCACACACACAATCTGAACTAATAAATGAGTTCAGCATGGTTGCAAGATACAAAAACAGTTTACAAAAATAATCAGTTATATTATTATACACTAGTAATGAACTAGGGAATGAAGTTAAGAAAACAATTCCATTGATAATAGTATCAAAAGAATACTTAGGGATAAATCTAACAAAATAAGTGCAACATAAGTACACTGAAAACAACAAAATATCATTAAAAGAAACCAGTGAAGACCTAAATAAATGGAAAGACTTGTTCATGGATGGAAAGACTCAATGTTGTTAAGATGGCAGTGCTCCCCAAACTGATCTACAGATTCAGCATAATCCCTATCAAAAATATTAGTTGACTTTTTTTTCAGAAATTGACATGCTGATTCTAGAATTCATTTGGAGATTCAAGGGAACCAAAATAACGAAAGAAAGAAAGAAAGGAAGGAAGGAAGGAAGGAAGGAAGGAAGGAAGGAAGGAAGGAAGGAAGGAAGAGAAAGAGGGAAAGAGGGAAAGAAAGAGAAGAAAGAAAAGGAAAAAAAGCAAAAGAAAAATCTTGAAAAAACAAAGCTAGAAAACTCACTTCGGATTTCAATACTACGAAGCTACAATTTAGTTACAGTGTGGAACTGGCATGAGGACAGACAAACAGATTAAAGGAAACTAATTGAGAATTCTACACCAATTCTCGGTGGTGGAGCTGAGATTCAAACCCAGGTCAGACATGAAAATCCATGTTTTCCCCATTACCACCTAATTTTTGTTGTTGTTGTTCTCTATGTTCTCCAAAATAGCTAGTAATCAGTCAATAAGTAACCAGTACATGAATGCTTCTGGTGATGACAGCTATCTTAGGGGAGTGAGTGGCATATAAGGAGGGATAATTATATCAAGTACAACACACCAGTTACCCTGAAGTCAAAGAAAGAAATTAAAAGCTATAATTGTCTGTATGCTGAATACAAAACACAGATGGAGTTTCTATGCACTAACATCCTTCACCCTTCAGAATGGATTGGTAAGAATATGAGAAGTAAAAACTGTTAGCCTGAAATATAAGACACTAAAACTTAAGATCAAAACTAAAATTAGAGGGACTTCCCTGGTGGCACAGTGGTTAAGAATCTGCCTGTCGATGAAGGGGACATGGGTTTGATCCCTGGTCCAGGAAGATCCCACATGCCACAGAGCAGCTAAACCTGTGCACCACAACTACTGAGCCTGCACTCTAAAGCGCACGAGCCACAACTACTGAGCCCACATGCCACAACCACTGGAGCCCACACGCCTAGAGCCCATACCCTGCATCAAGAGAAGCCACTGCAATGAGAAGCCCACGCAGCACAACGAAGAGTAGCCCCCACTCGCCACAACTAGAGAAAGCCCGAGTGCAGCAACGAAGACCCAATGCAGCCAAATAAAGAAGTAAATAATTTTTTTAAACCCTAAAATTAGAGTAACCAGGAGACTTTCATCTCAGATTCTCACTTTTCCTGCCAATCTATTTTCAGCGAGATTAAGGTAAGTGTTAGCTGTGTGGGAGGGGGAACATTACATATACACTAATATACACGAATTCTCCTGGGAAGTCCTGGGAGGCACCATAACCTTTAAGATCCCTGGAAATTTTCAGTCTTGGAATAGATTCACCAAACAAAACAATCTTAAAGAGTTTAACATCATGCGTGACTAATATGCACCATCTCAAACCTGGCTCCTCTGACACAGAGAATGAAATGCTACCGTAATCAAGCCCTACAGTAACAGTGTTGAAGCACTAAGTGGCTTTCTAACAAATTTAGACTTGACAGTTATTTTGTCTTTCTCTTGTCTTAGTGGATTAGTCCACAAGAACACTGCGTATTTTCTGGCTGCTGAGGGAAATACACACTAACCTATCTGCCTCCAGGCAGCCATCCAGGATGGATGCCCTGCATATCGAGCTGTAGGGTGTACTTGTGACAGCTGTTTGACAACATAGGGGAAGGATGTCCAGAGGAGATTGTGGGTGACTGCTAGGCCAAACTTCTCAACTTCTCATTAGTCTCCTTATATAGACTTAAGAGCTAACCACTGGCAGTTGCATGCTTTGATAAAAGGGGATCATAGAAATAAGTGCCACATCTGGCACACGTTTTAGGCTCATTTCTTTGGACAGTTGAATGTAAACCATTGTCTTTTATGGGATAGTAATGTTTAACAGGTGTTTTTAAAGGCTTTGTATTTTGTCTAATATTATGATATAAATTAAGCTATTTTAGGTAAAACAAATAGCATCTGAATATTGGCATTTCAATGTTTCTAACCTATAAAATCACCTAGAATAATTTGCTTCACTTTTAGAGCCTAAATTTTGCTGCTTATGAAAATAGCAATAGTAAAAGTCATCTTTCTATTTTTTGTGTTACCAGGAAAGCTATTGTACAGATAGTGTAAAATATCCCTCTGGTATGAATTTAGCCCTGAATGAATGATGTGGGCTTGAACTAACAGAGTACAGGACCTTATAGGGTGCCTTCCTGGGAGCCAAACTTAAAAGGCTAATTTGTCTTCCTACTCTTGTTTATCTTTTGCTCTGATTTCATTACTTAGTTCTTTTAGCTTGTTATGTTATGTATGTATTTTGTAAGAACCTGCCCAAACCCTTTTGGAATAAAATGAGGGTATAAATAATCAAATTTTAATTAAATAATGTAATCATTTAGTTGGATTTTCTTGAGCACATGCTGAGTGATTATGGGGATGAAACAAGGAAACAGTAGAAACAGTAGAAAATTTTAATGTTTTAATGTTTCACTTAGGAACACCAGCTTGTTAACCACTTAAAATGGATAGACCACATACACATAAATAAGGTGCCCCTTAACATTTGAGAGAAATTTTAAAATGAAAAAAATGCTGAGAGTGAGAATTAAATATTTATTAATACACTTTTATACTACATGTTATGTGCCAGACACTATTCTGGTTGTTTTACATGTATGATGTATGTTCTATTATTACAACCATCCACATTTTACAAATGAGGAAACTGAGGATCAGAATGGCTAAATTCCTTGCCTAAAGTCGCACTGGTAAAAAGTAGCAGCCAGGATTTGAAGCCAGACAGATTGGCTACAAGGTCTATTACACTATTACCCTGCATTATCGCTCCAGACAGTACAAGACAGTTGTGTAAACAGCTCTGTGATCCTCAATCCTGAAGGCTCAGCAGCAGCATCCTGGGAAGAGGTGAGGGAAGATTAAAACACCTTGATATATGGGCCCCACTCAGAAATCATCCCATATATTTTTTTAAAATCCCTGCAGGTGATTCTATTCTTGCACCCTATGTTAAGAACTGCTGAAACAGATGAACTATCCATTTCAATTCATAAACTAAAGAGCAGCAGACTTTGAAGGGATAGATTATGTTCTGAGCAGGCTTTTCAAAATCTTTGGAATGATTGAATGCGGTAGCATAGTGATAAAAACAGTTATGAGAATAATCAAGACCCAGAGAAACCAAGCCATATACATACAGGTGCCAAGCTGTCCCTCTCCTGTCAACAAAAGACATCGCAATTGCAGCAGTAGGGAGTTAGATTCTATAGTCAAGAAAATACAGACATTTAAGTCCAGAAGTGAAGGCAGGCAGGCCAAGGAATGCCTCTTTTACAGCCTGTGTAGGTTACACTTTCCATTAGTGGAAATGGAAAGAAGTACCATTGTAAGGTAGCCACCCACCAAGCTAAGTATACAGCTGCATAGTCCATTTTTACGACAGAATAAAGAATATCCTTTTTAACCTGTGTTTTATGGTCAAAACTCTGAAATATCTTTAACCACTTTAATCTGTGATAGAAGATCACCGAGACTGAAGGTTTTTAAGTTTGTTTATTCTGTTCTTAACAAAAAGACTTTATTTGGAGGAGAGAGAGCAAGAGTAAAGAAGCAGGAAGGAGATTAAGTGAGAAGCTAAGTAAAGTAATAAGTTAGAACCAGCATGTGTATTTCCCTTGAGAGTTGTTGATTTCTCATGGAGATGTATGGTGCAGTCCCTTTTAATGTCAACCCTCCTAACTCAGTTATTTTAGTTCCTGGAGTTTTCCAGATGCACAGAGGATTTAACAAGTTGCAGAGACTACATATGTAAATTATTCACTGGGCTTTTTTGGTATATTTCATTCATTTCCACACTGCTAAATGCAATTGTGTTAGGTACCAAATTCCTGGAAAATAAAAAAAGATTGTTCTTTTCTCAATAATGGTTTAGAGGCTTCAAATCTTTTGTGACATGGTAGGGGTATAAAGAAGTAAATTAATATTATATGTCCTCACAGGCTGCCCGTGTTTATTCCTGCACGAATATCAAGCTGATTTGCTAAATGAGGTGACAATAAAATGGTCGTTATAGTTCCCTACTTATATTTCACTATGAGGTTCTTGACTTTAGGGAACGAACTGCTTACCCAGAAACCTACTCTCTCACCTAATTTTATCTTGACTGCCATGTGGTAAATAATCCTTCGCCTTTATGTGGCTGATTTTTTTTTCTTTCTTTCTCTTCAGGCCTTACAGCTTTATGGAGCAGTTTTACATCTCGAAACTGTTAAAAGAGCTCCTTGAGAATTTGGAGGACTAGCTCCATATCAATTTGAATAGCAAAGGAGCAACATTCTGTATAATCCTTCAAGGACTTCTATTTATAGGATATTATACTAAGTTGTTTGATGCTAAGGGGAAAATCTACCAAATGATAAGAAAAGTGATAGCAAAAATAATAAATAATAATAATAATAATAATCTGTCATGAATGATCATTTGGACAGGTTCTAGGTTGTCATTTTCCCTAACGTAAGTAGTTTGAAGAGGCAGGCTCAACAAATTAATACTCTGGGTAAGATTACAGAGCAAGCGGTATTTCAAATACATATTTTCTGGCATGGCAAAAGCATCTGCTGATCTACAAGGCATTGTTTATTGGGGGAGTATTATCTGAGAAGAATCATTGCACAGACATCATGAGGGCTCATCTTTCTCTCTTAAACTGCACTCTGCAGTGTCTGAGTTTGCCAGGTAGACCTAGACTCCTCCATGAGACTGGCGGGCAAGTGTAGGTGGAGTCAGCTTTGCTGAGCCAGCTCCACCTGCAGAAGGGCTCTAGGTGTGTGTTTTGAGTCGAAGCTACAGAATACTGCCATTTCAACCTTGGGTCTCAGCTTCATTTTCTCATTCAGCTTTACTAGCCCTTAGTACGCGGACTCTTTCTCAACATTTGTGTCTACTTTCTACCACTTGGAACGTGGAGAAGAATGGGGGTGATTCATTGACTCCTAAATTTTTTTTTGGAAACTTTCAGTGGCCACCTTAGGCAAGTTGCTTCACCTCCACATATTTTTTAGGAATAATATGCTCAGTATTAAAGGTCCCTTCGGCTATTTTAACTTTCCTAGGTAACACATTTTTTTGGCTAGTCAAATGTGCATGGATGTGGAGAAAAGGGAACCTGTGTGCACTATTGGTGAGATTGTAAATTGGTGTAGCCGCTATGAAAAACAATATGAAAGACCCTCAAAAAATTAAAAATAGAACTATCACATGACCCAGCAATTCCAATTCTGGGAATATATTCAAAGGAAACAAAACACTAACTAAAAAGAAATCTGCACCCCCTACCATGTTCGTAGCGGCATTATTTACAATAGCCAAGACATGGAAACATCCTAAGTGTTCATTGTTGGTTGAATGGATAAAGAAGATGTAGTGTATATATACAATGGAATATTATTCAGCCATTAGGAAAACAAGAAAATCCTACCATTTTGTGACAGCATGGATGAATCTTGAATGCATTGTGCTAAGTGAAGTAAGTCAGATAAAGACAAATACTGTATGGTCTCACTTATAATCTTAAAAAAACAAACAAAAAACCAAACATAGAAAAAGAGGTCAGACCTGTGGTTACCAGAGGGAAAGGGTGCAGGATGGGGAATTGGAGGAAGGTGGTCAAAAGGTACAAACCTCCAGTTGTAAGGACTAGGGATGTGATTTACTACATGATGACTATGGCTAACACTGAAGTTGATATACAAGCATATTGTATTATTGTGCTTTGTTTTATTGCACTTCAAAGATACTGTGTTTTATCAGAAATTGAAGGTTTGTGGCAACCCCACGTTGTCAGATGATGGTTAGCATTTTTTAGTAATAAAGAATTGTTAATTAAGATCTATACTTTTTTTTAGACATAATGCTATTGCACATTTAATAGACTACATTATAGTGTAAATATACTTTTATATGCACTGGGAAACCAAAAAATTCAAGTGACTCACCTTATTGTGATATTCGCTTTATTGCAGTGGTCTGGAACCAAACCTGCAATATCTCCAAGGTACACATGTATAGGAAAGTCATTATGAGAGTAAATCCTAAGAGTCTGCATCACAAGGAGAAAATTTTTCCCCTTTTTTCTTTCTTTACTTGTTTTATCTGTATAGGAAGATGGATGTTAGCCGAACCTGTTGTGATAACCATTTCACAGTGTATGTAAATCAAACCATTATGCTGTATGCCTTAAACTTATACAGCAATTTTTGTCGATTATTTCTCAGTAAAACTGGGAGGGAAAAGTAGCCAAATGTGTATTTCCCTAAAAAAAACACCACACTTATGTTCAGGTCTACAAATTTGTGAGACTTTAAAATAGGAATTAAAAATACAAAATAAATTCTTATCTACACTGTTTTCCTCTATTCCTTTAAGATAGTAGATCAAGTATTAAAATATCTTCTTTTATTAAAGGAATTTTACAATTACTGTTATTTTCTTATCCCATGTAAAGATTGCATGTAGGAAATTCAAAAGGTTAAAAAAAAATACTGTATGAAAAGATATATGGATCCAGCACGCATTCATGAAATAAACACTCGAAGGCCTATCATCTCCAAAGCCAAATTGCTGTGAATCAGAAACTCAAATATGATTGCAAACTACTGCAGCGACTATTTTTGCCTAAAAAGGAAAAGGATAGAAAAGAGTTTCATCTTTTGAACATCTAGATGTGCTAAGTATTATGTTAGAGACATTTATATGTCTATGTAATTGAAACCCCTGCAACAGTTTTGTGATATAGTTATTTATATCCCCATTTTTATAGAGAAGTCAACTGAAGTTCAGAGAGATTGAACACATGCGCAGGAACACACTGTTAGTAAGATCTAGAGTTTGAGTCCCTATCTGATGACCCCAGAACTCAAGTATTTTCCAAGTCATCCTCACCATGTGCTGGCATGAGTTACACTGGCTGGTGCCAGTGGAAAACTATGATGGCAGGGTGGTTTTTCACTTCTGACAGGATAAACTCCCTTTATACTCCCATCATCTATGTTTTTTTCAAAGAGCATCTATTCAGTCATAAGCCTCACATCCTCAGGAAGCAATTGTCCCATCATTCTTAGAGGACTGTTACTTCCTTAAATGTTAGATGGAATGAGGTCACACCTCAGGCCCATGGCAACCGATCTTTGTTTAATGTTTGATAATGCATTTGTCTTAAGGTCAAATGGGATTATTACCAGAACTCTACTGAAACATAAAAGGCAAATGGAAAAGTGACAAAAAACAGCATTGGGTCAGAACTCAAAAAAAGAAGAAGAAAAAGGAAAAACACCCACCACAGAATGGATTTGATGTTGAAAAGACAAAACCTGGGGACAAAAAAGCAGTAATGGAAATATATTTTACGAAGCTTATAAAAATTTGTTTAAAAGACATTTCAGTTTTGCAAGGCAAAGGAATGAAATCAAGAAAGTGTTTCTTTGCTGTAGAGGGGAAAAAAACTAGTAACAGATGACATTAAAAACAGAGATTTACATAATTTTACTCCTTCATATATTATATCTTATTGAAAAAATAACATACGTATAGGAAAGTGCATGCATTAGCCTACATATACATAAGTAAACATCTCAGTGAATTTTCATAAAATGAACACACCTGGATAACCACCACCCAGATCAAGAAACAGTATATTTCCAGGACTCTGAAAGTCCTTCCCTGCCCTGCAAAAGTAGCTCTCCTGACTCCTAACACTATAGATCAGTTTTGCCTGTTTTTGACCTTCATATAAACAGAATCATACAACGTGTACTTCTTTGTTATCTGACTTCTTTTGCTGGACACCTCGTTTATGAGATTTCACCCGTATTGTTACATGTAGCAGTTGTTCATGTTCATTGCTACATAGCATGTCATTGAATGAATAAAGCGCAGTTTTCTTATCCATTCTATATTTATAGATATTTGAATTGTTCCCGTTGTGGCTATTGTGAATGCTTAAGAATATGCATATTCATGTACCTGACTTTCTGTAGTTCACGTATCTGCTGTATATGTACTTACGAGTGGGATTGCTGAGTCATTAGCTGTGCATTTGTTCAGTTTTAATATTTATTATGAAAAGTTTTTCTGAAGTTGATGTATTAATTTACATTGCCACTAACGGTGTATGAGGTTCCGGTTGCTCCAAACCATTGCCTGAGATTGGTATTGTCAATCTTGTTCATTTTAGACATTCTGGAGGTTGTGGGGTGATGTCTTAGCATGGTTTTAATTTGCATTTCCCGGATGACAAGTGAGGTTGAGAACATTTTCATATGTTACTGGCAATTTGGATATTCTTTTGTCAAATGTCTACGCATGTAAGTCTTTTGCAGCATTTTCTAATGTGTTTTCTATCTTTTTTTCTTACTGATCTGTTGGAATTTTTTTTTTTTTTTGTATTCTAACTCTGTCGATTTATGTATTGCAAATATCCTCTGCTTTGCGGCTTGCCTTCCTTACTATTATATTTTATCAACGTAAGTTTTAATATAGTATGATTTATCAGTATTTTCCTTTTTGATTAGTATTTTCTGTATGCTGCTTAAGAAGTCTTTTCCTACCCCAAGTTCATGAAGTTATTCTTCTGGGTTATCTCTGTAAACTTTATTGTCTTACGTTTCACCTTTAAATCTCAACATCACTTTGAATTGATTTCTGTGTGTGGTAGGAGTTTCCTTTCTGAAAAAAATGCCTGTTCTAATCAGTCATCCAGGACAAGAGATAGAATGATAGGGAATCCCCCTAAAGTGAAAAAAACAATTTAATTGTAAAGCAGTCTTAAAATATTGCATATGTTTGGATTACTTGTGCTTGGAGATGGGATCCTTATTTATAAAGTATATTGGCAGCTGTCACTATAGAGTCAGAAACTTTATTCTGAAAAGATAAGAAAGAGAAATAAAGTGACCTCTTTTGGACGCTAAAGAATACAAAGCCCCTAGTTATTTATGGTGGTGAGGGGATAGGCAACGTGCTATTCAAAATGAGTTCATGAGCTTTAGCAAGGGTTTTGCAGACAAAAATAACTGGGTTTACATTTTCAGTCCTGCCACTTACCAGCTGCTGCAGTTATCTAACTCACTGTGTGTTCTCATCTGCACAAAGTCATACCCTTCTCCCTGGGTTAAAGGGAGGAGGCAGATACCATATACGTTTTACTCATCATTGTGTCTCCAGCACTTACGACAGCATGTGTCACATAGTCGGAGATTAATATTGCATTTCTGTCTGTTTACACTATCATCATCAGTTAGCTACACTCTAATTAGAGTAAACACAGAGGCTCCATTGAGGGTAAAAAAGCAAGAGGTCACGAAGTAACTTCGAAAACCTGAGACTACTTTCACAATTTGGTCAAAGCAAAATTAGTAAGCTTAATGTTAATACTCAGGTAGAATATCATTATTTTGAAAATGTCCTTGAAAGGCCAGAAATAGAGTAATTAGCATGCCTTTGTAAACCCAAGGAGTGCTGGAAAGACCAATTTAATTTCTTTCCTTATATATAGCAATGTTGATAAAGGGGAAACTCTTTAATCATCACTAAGAGCTTTCGTTTCATCCTACCCAACATTCCTGGGAATTAAACTAAAGTCTTGCTCCTCAACGTGTAGGCCTTGGCCCCGGATCAGCAGCGTAAACATCGCGTGGGAGCTTGCTAGAAATGCAGATTATCAGGCCCTCCCCCAGACCTACTGAGTCAGAACCTGCATTTTAGCAAAATCCCGGGGGGATTCTTAAGCACTTTAGTTTTGAGAAGCACTGGACCAGACAGCAGATTAAAGTCTCTACTGATCTGATAACCCACACTTAAAAAATAAAGCTAGGAATGGAAGCAAGGGTAGAAAGGGCGGGGTGGGGGGTGGGGTCAAGCTGAAGAAGTGGTAACCATCCTGTATAAGGTCAATTTACTTGCTGGCAAGGTCATTCTGACTGCAAGCCCCAGGAACTGGGCACTGCGTGCTCTCAGCCAGGGCTGTTTATCTTTCCATTTATCACCATTTTTTGGCTCTTTTCTCCACAGTCTCAAAAAAAATTGTAATGATTGGATCTTACTTTTACTTTTGATTTCTGTCTTAGCTTAAAGAGGACTGCAGGCAAACTGAAGGAAAATAAAATGGAGGAAAGGAAAGAGGCAAAGTCTCTAAAAGAAATTGCAGCTAACATACTGTCCTGGTCTGTCATTCAGAGACTGATTCAGCCAAAAACTATTCTCCTTTTCAATCTCTGACTTAGAGTCCTCAATTCTTTATCTATACTTCCTACATCCTCCCTTTGAAGAGAAAAACAGCATGAATGGATTGGGCCAAAGAGTTTCCAAAAAAGTATTTTTTGTTAGTTGATTTGTGGAAGTAAACTCTGGTGAATTGAAGTGAAATGGGTGGCCCAGATCACTGTAGTGGTCTATGAACCTAAAAGTTTATGAAAATTGCTAGATGGTTAAGTCCATTCCGTTAGTGGGTACTCCAAAGACTTACTGTGTATGGTTTAACTACCTTTGTTAAAGAATGCTGATAAAATAATGAGACTCGTAACAATCACTAATATGTATGGTTTGGTTCATGTATGCCAGGCACTGTGCACATATTTTGGATATAGTCTCACATTTAGTTTTCTCTATAATATAGATGAGTTAGGGAGATTTTATATCAGTATTCATTTACTGAGTCCCAGTAAGTAAGAGGAAAGTAAAAGTCACAATAACACAAAACATTCACTAATAAGTTGACCACTTATAGAATGAATTCCTGCTCAAACAAGAATCACTTCTACTTAATGCCGGCAGTGAATCACTTCTACTTAATGCTGGCAGTTCAGTTCAAGAGCCAGAGTTTTTGTCCTTCACTTTCTTGTTAATTGTATCAAACATCCAGCACCACAGTGAAAACCAACAACAAAGTATAATTGTAGATGTTGGAAGAGGTGAAGTTGATAAAAAAAAACAAAAAAACAAAAAAACCATGTTGGAACACTATTTAGATCACAGGCAAAGACATAACAAATGCGGACCTCGCAGAATTTAGAATAGTTAACAACTGAAAAAGAGAAAATCAGCAAACTGTTAACAGGTTATGTTCTTCATAAAAGAAGAATTTATCAAAAGATTGTGATCCTGCTAAAAAGCCAAATACAAAGTAAAGATTGTCTATCATGATATGATTTTATCCCAAAAAAGAATACCAAAACTTAATAACTGATTCATTCTTTATTTATGCAAAGAAATAACTTTTTTGCAATGTTAGCTATGAATTAAGATGAATTTATTTTCATATAGTTTAGCTTTCATTTTTAAAGATGAATTTGCAAGCTTCATACAATTTGCTATAAATAATGTAAAATGATATTTGAAGTGTATTCATTTTAAGTGGGTTTTTCTTTTCAGTATCAATCCTGCTCAGGCAAGAAGTCTCTCTTATTTTATTATTATCCATTTTTAAAAAATTGAAGTATAGTTGATTTACAATGTTGTGTTAATTTCTGGTGTATAGCTAAGTGATTCAGTTATACATATATATACATATTCTTTTTCATATTCTTTTCCATTACGGTTAATTACAGGATATTGCATATAGCTTCCTGTACTTTACAGTAGGATCTTGTTGTTCATCTATTTTGTATAGTTTGTCTCTGCTAATCCCAAACTCCTACTTTATCCCTCTCCCATGCCCTTTTCCCTTTGGTAACCATTAGCTTGTTTTCTATGTCTGTGACTCTGTTTCAGTTTTGTAGATAAGTTCATTTGTATCATATTTTAGATTCCACACATAAGTGATATCATATGGTATTTGTAGTTCTCTGTCTGGCTTAATTCACTTAGTATGATAATCTCTAGGTCCATCCATGTTGCTGCAAATGGCATTATTTCATTATTTTCATATTTTCATTCTGTTATCTATGGGATAATATTCCATTGTGTATATATACCACATCTTCTTTATCCATCCATCTGTTAATGGACACCTAGGTTGCTTTCATGTTTGGACTATTGTAAACAGTGCTTCTATGAACACTGGGGTGCATGTATCTTTTTGAATTAGTGTTTTCATTTTTTCCAGATGTATACCCACGACTGAGATTGCCTGATCAGAGGGTAGCTCTATTTTTTAGTTTTTTAAGGAACTGTTCTCCATAGTGGCTGCACCAATTTACATTTCCACCAACAGTGTAGGAGTTTTCCCTTTTCTCCCCACCCTCTCTAGCATTTATTATTTGTAGACATTTTGATGATAGCCATTCTGACCAGAGTGAGATGATACCTCATTGTGGTTTTGATTTGTATTTCTCTAATCATTAGCGATATCGAGCATCTTTTCATGTGCTGATTGGCCATCTGTATGTCTTCTTTGGATAAATGTCTCTTTAGGTCTTCTGCCCATTTTTTTGGTTGGGTTATTTGTTTTTCCAATATTGAGTTGTATGGGCTGTTTGTATATTTTGGAAATTAAGCCTTTGTCAGCCGCATCATTTGCAAATATTTCCTCCCAGTCTGTAGGTTGTATTTTTGTTTTGTCTGTGGTGTCCTTTGCTGTGCAAAAGCTTATAAGTTTGATTAGGTCCCATTTGTTTATTTTTGCTTTTCTTTCTATTGCCTTGGAAGACTGACCTAAGGAAACATTGGCACGATTTGTGTCAGAGAATGTTTTGCCTATGATTTCTTCTAGGAATTTTATGGTGTCATGTCTTATATTTGTCTCTAAGCCATTTTGAGTTTATTTTTGTGTATGGTGTGAGGGTGTGTTCTAATGTCATTGATTTACATGTAGCTTTCCAGCTTTCCCAATACCACTTGCCAAGGAGACTGTCTTTTCTCCATTGTATATTCTTGCCTGCTTCATTGAAGATTAATTGACCTTAGGTGTGTGGGTTTATTTCTGACCCATTAGTCCATATGTCTGTTTCTGTGCCAATACCATGCTATTTTGATTACTGTAGGCTTTTGGTATTGTCTGAAGTCTGGGAGGGTTATTCCTCCAGCTTTGTTTTTTTGTTTGTTTGTTTTAATTTATTTATTGGCTGCGTTGGGTCTTCATTGCTGCACACGTTGCTTTATGTAGTTGCAGAGAGTGGGGGCTACTCTTCATTTCAGTGCACAGGCTTCTTATTGTGGAGGCTTCTCTTGTTGCGGAGCATGGGCTCTAGACTCGTGTGCTTCAGTAGTTGCAGCTCATAGGCTCAGTAGTTGTGGCACATGGGCTTACTTGCTCCATGGCCCGTGGGATCTTCCCAGATCAGGGCTCGAACCCATGTCCCCTGCATTGGCAGGTGGATTCTTAACCACTAGGGAAGCCCTCCAGCTTTATTCTTTTTCCTCCAGCTTTATTATTTTTCCTCCAGCTTTATTCTTTTTCCTCAGGATTGCTTTGGCAATTCTGGGTCTTTTATGTTCCATATAAATTGTAAGATTTTTTCTTCTAGTTCTGTGAAAAATGTCACAGGTAATTTGATAGGGATCACATTAAATCTTTAGATTTCTTTGGGTGGTGTGACCATTTCAACAATATTAATTCTTCCAATCCAAGAGCATTAGTTTTCTAAGGAACTTCTATACTGTTCTCCATAGTGGCTGCACCAATTTGCATTTCTTTGAATCAGCTTCAGTTTCCTTTCTCAGTGTTTTATAGTTCTCAGCATATAGGCCTTTCACCTCCTTGGTTAGGTTTATTCCTAAGTATTTTTTTTTTTTTTGGTTGCAATTTTAAAACGGATTGATTTTTTACTTTCCCTTTTTAATATTTCATTATTAGTGTAAAAAAATGCAACCAATTTCTATATCTTAATCTTGTTTCCTGCTACCTTGCTGAATTTTTTTAATCAGTTTTAGTAGTTTTTATGTGGAATCCTGAGGGTTTTCTATATGTAGTATCATGTCATCTGTGTATAATGACACTTTTACTTCTTTTCTTCCAATTTGGATATATTTTATTTCTTTTTCTTGTCTGATTGCTATGGCTAGGATTGCCAATACTACATTGAATACAACTGGTGAGAGTGGGCAGTCTTATCCTGTTCCAGATTTTAGTGGGAAGGCTTTCAGCCTTACACTATTGAGTATTATGTTAGCTGTGGGTTTGTCATAAATAGCTTTTATTATGTTGAGATATTTTCCCTTTACACCCACTTTGGTAAGAATTTTTGTCATGAATGGATGTTGAATTTTATCAAATGCTTTGTCCACATCTATTGAAATGATCGTGTGGTTTTTGTCTTTTCTTTTGTTGATGTGCTGTATCACATTGATTGATTTGTCTAAGTTGAACTATCATTGTGACCCTGGGATGAATCCAGCTTGATTGTGGTGTATGATCTTTTTTATGTGTTGTTGGATTCTGATTGCTAATATTTTGTTGAGAACTTTTGCATCTATATTTATCAAAGATTTGGCTTGTAGTTTTCTTTTTTGGTATTGTCTTTGTCTGCTTTTAGTATCAGGGTGATGGTGGCTTTCTAGCATGACTTGGGGAATGTTCCCTCCTCTTCAATCTTTTGAAAGAGTTTGAGAAGGATCAGTATGGGTTCTTCTTCATATGTTTGGGAGAATTCTCCAGTAAAGCCTAGACTTTTGTTTGCAGAGAGTTTTTTGTTTATTTGTTTTTTGTTTTTTTTTTGTTTTGTTTTTAGTTTTTTTTTTTCACATTCTATTTCACTTCTAGTCATTGGTCTGTTTAAGTTTTCAGTTTCTTCTTGATTCAGTTTTGGTGGGCTGTATGTTTCTAGAAACTTGCCTGTTTCTTCTAGGTTGTCCAATTTGTGGGCATATCATTGTTCATAGTATTGTCTTACAGTTTTTTGTATTTCTGTGGTATCAGTTGTTAGTTCTCCTCTTTCATTTCTTGTTATGTTTCTTTGGGTGCTCTGTCTTTTCTTCTTGGTGAGCCTGACCAGAGGTTTGCTGATTTTGTTTACCTTTTCAAAGAACCAGCTCTTGGTGTTATTGATTTGTTCTAATTTTTTTAAGTCTCTGTTTCATTTATTTTCTCTCTGATCTTTATTATCTCCTTCTGCTGACTTTAGGTTTTGTTTGTTCTTCTTTTTCTAATTCTTTTAAGTGGGAGGTTTAGGTTGTTTATTTGAGATTTTTCTTGTTTTTTGAGGAAGGCCTGTATTGCTATGAACTTCCCTCTAAGAACTTCTTTTGCTGCATCACATAGATTTTGTATGGTTGTGTTTTAATTGTCATTTGTCTCAAGGTATTTTTTAATTTCCTCTTTGATCTCAATGTTGATCCATTGGTTGGTTGGTTTGTTTGTTTTTTGTAGCATGTTGTGTAGTCTCCATGTAATAGCTTTTTTCCCTCATTTCTCTCTCTGTGTTTGATTTCTAGTTTCATGCCATTGTGGTCAGAAAAGATGCTTTAAATAAATTCTATCTCCTTAAATTTGTTGAAGTTTTTTGTGTGTCCTACTGTGTGGTCAGTCCTAGAGACAATATCTTTTTGGTTTGTAGGGTTTTATTATTCAAAATTTCTTCATCCTGTATAAGAAGAAAAAAGTCACTGAAGTTCAGAATCAGCACTTGCTGATTTGGAACCCAGGCACTTATTTTTCTCACGTTACTGGAAATAACTAAAGAATAATATAATTTCCTCATTTATTTTCTTCAAAACTTTCGACATTACACATTCAAATTCTAAATTTCTGATGGCCTAAATAATACCTTTGCTATGTGCCTTTTAAAAAAGATACTATTTTATGTTTGCTATTGTTTATATTGCCCACATTTCAGTATTTGTTGAGCTCTTTTTCTGCTAGAAAAGTGCCCGAACTATATTGTTTTCCAGTTTTTCTCTCTGCAAACAAGGCAGAGAATTATGGGGTTTTTTTTAAAGCTCTTTATTGGACTATAATTGCTTCACACTCTTGTACCAATTTTCGAGGTACACCAAAGTGAATCAGCTGGATTTATACATATATCGCCACATCCGCTCCCTCCTGCGACTCCCTCCCACCCTCCCTGTCCTGGCCCTCTAAGGTATTACCCATCATCGAGTTGACCTCCCTTTGTTATACAGCAACTTCCCACTATCCACCTAATTTACATTTGGGAGTGTATGTATGTCTATGCTACTCTCTGACTTCGTCCCAGTTTCCCCTTGCCACCCCCCAACCCTGTGTCCTCAAGTCTGTTCTCTACATCTGCAACTTTATTCTTGCCCTGTCACTGGGTTCATCAGTACCTTTTTTTAGATATCATGTATATGAGTTAGCATACGGTGTTTGTTTTTCTCTTTCTGGCTTACTTCACTCTGTATGACAGACTCTAGGTCCAGCGACCTCACTACAAATAGCTCAATTTCATTCCTTTTTAAAGCTGAGTAATATTCCATTGTATATATGTGCCACATCTTCTTTATCCATTCATCTGTTGATGGGCGTTTAGGTTGCTTCCATGTCCTGGCTATTGTAAATAGTGCTGCAGTGAACACTGTGGTACATGTTTCTTTGGGATTATGGTTTTCTCAGGCTATATGCCCAGGAGTGGAATTACTGGGTCATATGGTAGTTCTATTTTTCGTTTTCTAAGGACCCTCCAAACTGTTTTCCAAAGTGGCTGTACCAGCTTACATTCCCACCAACAGTGCAGGAGAGTTCCCTTTTCTCCACACCCTCTCCAACATTTATTGTTTCTAAGTTTTTTGATGATGGCCATTCTGATCGGTGTGAGGTGATACCTCATTGTGGCTTTGACTTGCATTTCTCTGATGATGAGTGATGTTGAGCATCTTTTCGTGTGTTTGTTGGCCATCTGTATGTCTTCTTTGGAGAAATGTCTATTTAGGTCTTCCGCCCATTTGTGGATTGGGTTATTTGCTTTTTTGGTATTAAGCTGCATGAGCTGCTTGTATATTTTGGAGATGAATCCTTTCTCCGTTGCTTCGTTGGCAAGTATTTTCTCCCATTCTGAGGGTTGTCTTCTTGTTTTGTTTATGGTTTCCTTTGCTGTGCAAAATCTTTTAATTTTCATTAGGCCCATTTGTTTATTTTTATTTCCATGATTCTAGGAGGTGGGTCCAAAAAGATCTTGCTTTGATGTATGTCATAGAGTGTTCTGCCTATGTTGTCCTCTCAGAGTTTTATAGTGTCTGGCCTTACATTTATGTCTTTGATAAATTTTGAGTTTATTTTTGTGTATAGTGTTAGGAAGTGTTCTAATTTCATTCTTTTACATGTAGCTGTCCAATTTTCCCAGCACCACTTATTGAAGAGGCTGTCTTTTTTCCATTGTATATTCTTGCCTCCTTTGTCAAAGGTGCCCATATGTGCATGGGTTTACCTCTGTGCTCTCTATTCTCTTCCATTGATCTACATTTCTGTTTTTGTAAACTGGCACTTTTAAATGCAAGTGTATGATAGTGAATACAAGTCCAACCAGCACAGCTTGATGGCACTCCTTGATTTGGGTTAAGGTGCAAGCAGTTCTGCCACCATTGCTTTTGTACCATCATATGTCAACACTCCAGGGTAAATCATGAAATTTAAAAAAAATGTAACCAAAGCTTTGAATATTACAGCATCATTTTGTTTGTGATCAAGCATGAAGTTTGTCAGTGATTATTTAGTGCCAGTACCAGATAAATTCAAGGCAAGCAGAAAACCCAGTCATTTTTTGTTTCCTTTCCCATTTGAAAAGCTGTAAGAAACCTTTTTTTTTTTTTTTTTTTTTTGCCCAAGGGCTCATATGTCTATGTTTAAAATATTCAGTTCTTCTCTCTTTAAACATAAAATGATTGGACTTAAAAGTTGTGCTGCAAGTTTACTGGCATTATAATTCTTGTTCAAAATTATTCTGTGGTATAAGCCACAATGCAGTGAATTGTTGACCCCTACAAAGCCCAGGGAAGCCCCCTGAGTGCTCTCTCAGGAGGAAATCATGCTAAGGTGTATCTGATGGTCTGTGTGCTGTCTGTGCTCCCGGAGATGCGGCGGGGGTGCAGGGGGGTGCTTTCAGCTTTCAGGTGAGTGCAGTGGGTAGTCTCATGGGTCCTTAGTCTCAGCTGAAGGAAACAGCACTGTGGGGTTTATTTTTCCACATTTGCCTCCTTTTGTGTTGCATGTCTCCCAGTTTCATTTAGCCTGATTAGAGGGAAGGAGATGTTGGCAGATGGGCAGGTGGTTCTCCAGGAGGAAATGTCAGGGAGGGCTGTGTGGGCAAGATGCCTACGCCTTGTCCTGGAAATCTTGTTGTGCACTGAGCAGTTCAGATGACTCATGTTCTTGACCAGAAGTCCATGAAACCTTCAGCAATCTGTGCAAAATTTGGGATCTGAGGATGGGCTCAGAAATTTCAGTAAGGATTTGTGGGTATCTACCCTCTACCTGTTTAAGAGCCCCTGGTTTGGATGGCATGAAGCACCAGAGAGCCTTTGATAACATTCTGTACAGCTGTCCCGTGTATGGCCCTCCCAGCAGCAAACCTTGTGTGCTGTGACCTCAGGGCTGGCCCCATTCCCCGCTGAGGCTCCTGCCTTAGGAAACAGGAGGCCGTAACGCAGGCTGATTGTCAGTGCTTGGCTGCTGGTCTCCTGCCTCAAAGCATGGAGCATCTGTTCACCTTGTGCTGGTACCCTTCCCAGAATCAATGGGCTCACGTTCCAGATGTAAATGCTGAGTCTTGGGGCAGCTGTGCCCTGAGAAGCCGTGTCTTGTCACTTGGCCCAGGGAGGGCCTCCTCAAGGGACCGCACTTGTCACATGGGGCCTCCTGCCCTCGTGACCTCTTGTTTTGTTCTGAGGCAGGTGGCTGTGATGGCCAATGCTGTAGGGTCTTATTATCCCAGAGCAGACACTGGAGCCTGACTGACCCCACAGAGTTGGACAAGGATGTGGGCGGAGACTACGTATCTCTCCATCAGGCACCAGGTTTCTTGGGTTTCTGCCTCTCCTCCCTGACACCTGGCCCCTTCTCTCAGAAGCTCACCTTTCTATTGTAGTTGCCTCACCAGGGGGAAGTGATGGGCTTTGCCCTTCTGACCTACACCCTCGGGGTAGGTGGCCACAGCCTGGCTTGGTGCACACTGGGAAAATCCTACACGTGGAAGTCAGGATTGTGGCTTGCTGGGCTTGGAACCCAGGTGGAAAGGCAGATGGAGGGGGCCTTAAGGACTGATGCCCCAGCCCCAGGACAGGTGACTTCTCCCAGCAGAGGTTGCCCATGGCCTCCTTTGGCCCCTCACCCCTGCAGAGGTGCTCACAGGCACCCCCTGAAGGCCACAGCCTCTGTGCATAGGCTCTGTCTACTACCCCATGAGAAACAGGGCCCAGGAGCCTCGTTCTCTCTGAGAGCAGATGGTCATCCCACACTGAGGGGCCTCTTCTCAGACAGAGGGCACGTAGCTGACCTGCAACTGACATACACTCTTCCCTGGGCTTTACCCCTGCGTTTACCTCCATTCTTGTCTCCTGTCTCGCAGCCCCTACCTTTTCCCCAGACAGCAGAGATCTCCAGACTTGGGTGGAGTATGGCATGTTGTCAGGCTCAGTGTGCCAACCTCACCAGCCCACGGGCATCAAGCCCCAGAAAGCCTTTGAGAGAGCAAGACCAAGGACTTTAAAAGGACTAGGGCTCACCTTAAGGAGCACAGACTGTAAGATGAGGAATTTCACTAGTGTTCTCCCATCCATCAGAAGAATGAAATAGAAATTGCAGAACTGAAAGTTGCAGAGGTATCAAGAAATAATAGTTTGCTGACCATCAAGAAATAATAGTATAACGAACGACACATTCACAGAATCTGATAAATGACCACCATCTCCAGGGTGTGCAAAGGAGGCGCCTAATCCCAGGAGCGGCCCGGCCGCGGCTCACCTGAGAGCGAGGCAGGTGCTGGGCAACATTTTGTACATAATACTCACCAGAGGGAAGCTTGGCCAGTGACACCAGGCAAAGGCTATCAGGGTGAAGGCCCCCTCACCTCCACCACCCTCAACCTGCAATCAGAGCCCTGGCTGAAGAAACACACTTGACAGGCAGAGACTTTCTGGGTTCTCTCTACAAAATGTCATGTTTCTCCAAGAACACACCAAGGAGTCACCATTTTCCAAATCACAGACTGCCTATCTTCACAGTAGAGCTATTACAAATTTGAGCCTTTGTTTGAAGGGAATTGTTAAGTGGTGGGCAGGGAGTTATGTGTTCCACGGAGGATCTGGTCCCTCTGGCTTGCAGGTGACCCTCTTGTGAGACAGGGCAATTCTGCCAGCAGCTCGTCAGGAAGCTGGGTAGTGTTCCCTGGCACTGCCTTCATTCTTCAGGCGGTAGAGATACAAAGGGAGTGAAAGGGGTGGGGGCAGAGGAGAGCCCTCCTCGACAGCACAGAGCCATCACCTACTGTCTCCTCGACTCCTCTACCCATATAGCCATGGAGGGTGCCAGCTTCCTGCTTTCATAGCAGCTATTGATAGCACACGGTCATCCAAGGAGTTCTTGAGCACCGACTTTTCCCTACTCAGCAGCGCAATGGAGAAATAGAGGATGGTCCATGGAAATAGCTAAGGGTCTTGTTTTAGGGCAAACTTGCTTATTCTGCAAGATGTGCCTCTTAGCTAACTGGGGTTAGGATGTCCTTTCTTTTATGAAATGATGATAATGTTTGAAAAATAAAAGGTCTGCAACTCCAGGAGAAACTATACTTTTATCTGAGTGGGGGTTGGGCAGCAAGAGGGAATAATGAAAGTTTTGGTTGTTGACATAGTGAGAGGGCAGGGCTAACGTGTCCAAGACTGCCTCCCCGCAGGAGGAAGGCTGCCTTCCTCAAGACTCCATGGACACAGGGCTTACGGCTGCCATAGCTGGTGACTCAGCCATGGGCCCACTGAGCAATCCAGCTGCCATCTGTACTGGATCAGCCCTGACCAGCATGAGAGAGACTGGCACCTCCCTCACCCTGAGTGTTCCTTCCATGGAGAGGGGCTGGGCCTGGTGCTGTGTGTCACAGGGCTGGTTCCAGTCCCTGCCCACATGGGACCTGGGCTTCCCTGATTATGCAACATAAAGCACCAGAGCCCAGAGTTCATGAGCCCCTCTTCTGGACCCTGGATGCCTACTGGATCCCTGTGTGCTGGCCCAGAAAACAGTGTGCAGTGGGGAGCCACAAACGCCCCACTGCTCCTGTGTCTGTGAACGTCCCCTGATAAACGCGTCTCCAGCAGCTGGGGTTTCACATTTTCAGGGAATTCCCTTACGGCTGTTCTACAAGTGCCCAAAACTGAGAACGACTATGTAAAATTAACATTTGAAAACTTCGCTCCAGTGATGTTTGAAGAACTTATACAAAGTAACTAAACAAACATAATTGCATTTTACTCTACTGTGTCCAAAGTCTAAGTTTTAAATTGCATAAAAATGAGAATGAGAAGAAGAAAGCCTCCAAACATTTGGAAATTAAGATGCACACTTCTAAATAATCCATGGTTAAAGACAAATCTCAAGGAAAATTTTTAAAATTAATAGAACTGAGTGAAAATGAAAATACAACACACAAAATGTGGTAGGATCTAAGAGGAAAACAAATGGCACTAAATGCTTATAATAGAAAGGAAAAAGGTCTCAAATCAATAATCTAAGCTTGCACACATGGAAACTAGAAAAAAATTCACAAAATAAAATCAACACATGAAGAGGGAAGGAAATAACAATACACTATGATCAAATGGAGTCTATTCTAGGAATAGAAGCCTGGTTTACTGTTCAAAAATCATTGGCATAATTTGCCATATTAAGAGATTAAAGAAGAAAATCTACATAGCCACATCGATTAATGCAGAAAAAGCATTTGATGAAGTTCAACACACATTCATATTAGAAACTCTCAGAAGACTAGGAATAGAAGGGCACTACTTCAACACAATAAAGAATATCTACAAAAAACCTACAGCAAACACCATACTTAACGGTGAAAGAATGAGTGTTTTCCTCCTAAATTCAAAACAAGGCCAGAACGTCCTCTTTCACCTCTCCTTTTCAACTTAGTACTGGAGGTACTAGGCAGTGCAGCATGGCAAGAAAAAGAAAGACACATAGATTAGAAAAGAAAAAGTATTACTGTCCATGCTCATGGAGAGCATGACTGTCTACACAGAAAATCCCAAGGAATCTCTCAGAAGCACTTAATAAATGGCAATTACTTTATCAAAGTCTCAGGATACAATATCAACACAAAACAGTAATCATATTTCCAAATACTAACAATGAGCAACTGGAATCCAAAACCAAAAACATGGTGCCATACACAATGCTTCCAAACAACGAGATATTTGGTTGTAAATATTTTTAATAGAGGATCTGTATGATAAACCCAAACAAGATAGATGAACGGAGAGACATATTACATTCATAGGTTGAAAAATTCAACTTCCAATAGAAATCTTTTGTCAACATGGACAAGCTTATTCTAAAACATATAAAGGGGGCTTCCCTGGTTGCACACTGGGTAAGAATCCACCTGCCAATGCAGGGGACACGGGTTCAAGCTCTGGTACAGGAAGATCCCACATGCCATGGAGCAACTAAGCCCGTGTACCACAACCACTGAGCCTGCGCTCTAGAGCCCACGAACCACAACTACTGAGCCCATGTGCCACAACTACTGAAGCCTAGAGCCCATGCTCTGCAACAAGGGAAGCCACCGCAATAAGAAGCCTGTGCACGGCAATGAAGAGCAACCCCCACTCTCCGCAACTACAGAAAGTCCACGTGCAGCAGTGAAGACCCAATGCAGCCAATAAATAAAATTAAAAAATAAATACAAGTTAAAAAAATAAATAAAAATGGCTAGAACCTTTTTAAAAATTAAAAAAAAATACATAAAATGTATAAAGGAAAGGTAAAGGTAAAGGAACCCGGGTAGGTAAAACAATTTTGAGAAAGCAGAATAAAGTTAGAGGATATTAAGACTTACTGTAAAGCTATATGTAAGATAGTGTGGTATTGGTGGAAGGACAGATACATAGTTCAATGAACAAGATAGAGAATACAACAATAGACACCTGCCAAAACAGCAAACTGTTTTTTGTTTTTTTGTTTTTTTTACAGAAGTTAAAAGGAAATAGAATGGAAAAGAGATAGTGTTTTTAACAAATACTACAATTAACTCAAAATGGAACACAGATTTAAATGTGAAATTTTAAACTTTGAAATTTGACAAGAAAACTAAGAGAAAATCTTTAGGTCCTAGGGCTTGGTGAAGAGTTCTTACACATGACAACAAAAACACTACTCATAAAAGAAAGAACAGAAAATTGGACTTTATCTAAATTAAACGTTTTCCTATATGAAAGACCCTGTTAAGGATGAGAAGAAGCTACAGGTTTGTGGAAACTATTTGCAAACCACACATCTGACAAAAGTCTTGTATCTAGAGTATAAAGAACTATCAAAACTCAACAGTAAAAATAGGAACAATTCAATTAGAAAATGGGGAAAAGAGGGACTTCCCTGGTGGTCCAGTGGGTAAGACTTCGTGCTCCCAATGCAGGGTGCCTGGGTTTGATCCCTGGTCAGGGAACTAGATCCCACATGCATGCTGCAACTAAGAATTCGCCTACCACAACTAAGAAGTCCACATGTCACAACTAAGAAGACTGTATGCCACAACTAAAGATCCTACATGCTGCAACAAAGATCCCATGTGTCGCAACTAAGACTCTAAGACTCGGTGCGGGCTAAATAATAAATAAATAAATAGTTTAAAAAAAGAAAACGGGGAAAAGATATGAAGAGACATTTCACCAAAGAGGGCATATGTTTGGCAAGTAAACCATGAAAAGATGTTCAAAATTACTACTTATTAATGAAATTCAAATTCACAATGAGAACAATCACATGTTGATTAGAACAGCAAAAATGAAAATCAATTGTATTGCCAGTGAGGATGCCAAGAAATTGGATTTCTCATACTGTTACTAGTGGGATTGTAAAACGATACAGCCACACTGGAAAATAGTTTGGCTATTTCTTAAAAAACCTAAATATATTCTTACCATAATGTTCAACAATGCATTCCTGGCTATTTATCTTGGGAAAATGGAGACCTATGTCCACACAAAAATCTGTATGATTTGACTATAGCAGCTATATTTATACTAGCCAAAGATTGGAAACAACCTCAATTCCTCCTAATAGGTGAATGGTTAAACAAATGGCGGTATACCCATAGCAGGAATACTCTTCAGCAATAAAATAAAGAACACTCTTACTGATACAGCAACAATTTAGAGGGATCACAAGGACATTATGCTGAGTGATAAAAGCCAATCTCGAAAGGTCACATACTTTATGATTCTATTTATATAATATTCTCAAAATGACAAAGTTGTAGAGTTTGAGAAAAGATTAGTGGTTGTCAGGGAATAGGACGGTGTTGCGGAGGAGCTGGGTGTGACTGCAAAGGGACAGCATGAAGGTCTTCATAGTGATATAATCTCTATCTTGACTGCAGGGATGGTTATCCGAATCTTCATATGTGATGAAATGACACAGAAATCTACATACATCCTGAGCAAATGTCAGTTTCCTAGGTTGGACATTGTCCTATAATTATGTATCATGTAACTACCTCGGGGACCTAGGTGAAGGATACAGAGGATTTTTCTGTTCTATCTTTTCAACTTCTCGTGAATCAATAATTATTTCAAAATTTGAAATTAAACAAAAGGGACAAGCACTGAGTTCACACCTCTATGCACTTGGTGAGAAGTTACATACTTTAATTAATGCTTTTAAATGCTTCTGAAATTTCTTGCCCCATGAAGCCTTAAGGTACAGCCATTCCTGTCTTAGTTGGGTTTAACATGTAGATTGAAATTGGGGTGTCTTTATGTGTGTATCTTGTAGACAACATATAGTTGAGTCTTGTTTTTTACCCACTCTGACAACTTGTGTATTTTAATTGTTGCACTTAGACCACTGACGCATAGATGATTAGGGATATAGTTGCATACCATATTGGTTACTGTTTTCTATTTGTTGTCCCTGTTTTCTGATTCTTTTTTGTTTTCCACAAAGAAGGCATAAAAATGCCTTCTCTGATTTTAACTGAGCATTCTATGATTCCATTTCTTCTCAATATTTCATGTATATATATGTATATATACACATGTATATATACAGATATATATAAACATATTTAGTGGATGCCCTTGTTCTGCATTATAGATTTACAGCTAATCCAAGTTCACTTTCAAATGAGACTACACTGCTTCATGGGTAGTGCAACTACTTTATACCAGAGTTGTCCCAATTCTTCCCTCCTGTTCCTGGTAATATTGCTGTCATTCATCCGTAAGCTATACTCAGTCACTGGCTATAATGATATAACTGGCAGTTATTACCATTATTTTGAGCAAACTGATGTTTGTTAGATTAAGAATAAGAAAAATAAACGTTTTTATTTTACTTTCACTTATTTTCTCCAACATTCTTCCTTTCTTTATGTTGATCTGAGTTTCTGACATATATCATTTTCCTTCTCTTTGTACAACTTCTTTTAACACTCTGGCAAGGCAGGTCTATTGGCAAAAAGCCCCTTAAATTGTGTGTGTTTGAAAACGTCTTTATTTCTCTTCCACTTTTGAAGGATAATTTTGCTAAATACAGAAGTCAAGGGTGCTGGCTTTTTTAACTTCCACATTTAAAATATTTTATTCTCTTCTTGCTTGCATAGTTTCTGAAGAGAAATCCAATGTAATTGTTATCCTTGCTCCTCTACAGGTAAAGTGGTTTTTCCCCACTCTGGCTTCTTTCACAAATTTCCCTGTCTTTGATTTTTTGGCAGCATGAAAATGACATGCTTACATGTAGAATTTTTGTTATTTATCCTCTTTTTTGTTCTCTGAGGTCTCCGGATCTGGGGTTTGATGGCTGTCATTAGTTTTGGAAAATTCTCAGTCCTCATCGTTTCAAATATTTTTTATGTCCCTCTCTCTCTTTTTTTCTCCTTCTGGTATTTCCACTACTCATATATTACATCTTTTATAATTACCCCACAATCCTTGGATACATTGTTTTGTTGTTTTCATTCTCTTTTCTCTTCACATTTCACTTTTGGAAATTTCCAATGGCATATCTTCAAGCTCATGGAGTCTTTTCTTGATTCTGTCCAGTGTAGTGATGGGTCTATCAGAGGCATTCTTTATTCTGGTTACCACTGCTTTTCATTTTTAGCATTTACATTTTAAATTTTTCTTAAATTGAAGTATATTTGATTTACAATATTGTGTTGTAGCATTTACTTTTTAAATAAATCATTCATTTATTTATTTTTTGACTGCATTGGCTCCTCATTGCTGCACGCAGGCTTTCTCTCGTTGCAGAGAGAGGGGGCTACTCTTTGTAGGTGCACAGTCTTCTCAGCACGGAGGCTTCTCTTGCTGTGAAGCATGGGCTCTGGGTGTGCCGGATTCAGTAGTTGTGGCTCGTGGACTCTAGGCTCAGTAGTTGTGGCGCACAGGCTTAGCTGCTCCGAGGCATGTGGGATCTTCCCAGACCAGGGCTCGAACCCGTGTCCCCTGCATTGGCAGGAGGATTCTTAACCACTGCACCACCTAGGAAGCCCTAGAGCCTTCTTAAATAAGGTCTGAGACACGCATTTCCTTTAGTTGTAATCCCCTCTTATACAGGAGCTCTATTAAGGTGGTGGTGAGTATGTGGTGGGTAAGAAACATTCTGCAGTGTGTAATTAGGTCTCAGTCTTTTAGTGAACCCCTGTCCCTGGACCTGAGACCTGCACAACTGCTTCTCTGTACCACCCCCGCCCTCAGCTGAAACAGGAAGGGTGGAAGGGGATAGAGCTGGGGATTGCCCTTCTTCCCCAGCACTTAGGCTACTGAAAACAACCCAATAGATTAGGTTCGGTTAAAATAGTTTCTCTTGAGGGCAGGCTTTTGTTAAGTAGAACAGAATGCTCAGGGCATATTTCAAAATGGTTACATTCTCCCCCCACCCCCACCCCCCACTAGACGCAGGACATTTTCTCTGATCTATCCTCTGAGAAATAAAGCTGCTGAAGGAAAAACTCATGAAAGTGTGAGGCCTTGTGCAACTGAACCCTCTGGAGTTTTAACTCTCAAGCTCATTTAAATTAAGCCTCCAGCACTTCATCAGTTACAATGTAAGTTCTCTTGCACTACTCCTGGCTCTGGCAGCTAACTTTTCGGCTCCTGGGCTTCACTCAAGTAATCTGTGATTCTCTGTATCTACCTGTTTCTCCAGTTCTCAGGGCAGTGCTTTGCACAGTGAGCTCAATTCTCTGGTGAGTCTAAGAAAAGTTGTTGATTTTCAATCTGTTCAATTGTTCTTGTTTTAAGGATAGGAGTGATGACTTCTAAGCACCTTACACCCCAGACTGGAAACTGGAACCCTCTAATTGATTTTTGTTAGTTTCTTCTCCCCTCCATAGCTGGTCTGTGATTGGCTTTGGCAGTGAGCACCAGCAGCCCATGCCAGTGCACCATTTGGGAGGGCAGGGAGACCCTCATCACAGGCCTTTCAAGCCCCTCTCCCTGCCAATGACTTCAGCGATCCTCCAGGCTCACTGGCTCCTCCTGTCCTCTGCTCAGCCCTTTCCCTCCACCTCTGCCTTAGTCTCCCTCTTCAGCAGTGGGTCTCTGGGGCTTGCTCTTGGGGCAGGTCAGAGTAAGCCTTTCCCAGATGTCTGAGGAGAGGTCAGACAGAATAACACGCATCTGGGCACAGCCTGCAGGAGTAAGAAGAACAGAGATGTTCAAGGTCTCTCGAGCGATCAAGGTTTAGGACTTCCCTGGTGGTCCAGTGGCTAAGACGTCACGCTCCCACTGGAGGGGGCCCGGGTTGGATCCCTGGTCAGGGAACTAGATCCCACATGCTACAACTAAGAGTCCACATGCCACAAATAAATATCCCACATGCTGCAACTAAAGATCCCACATGCCACAACTAAAAAAAAAGATCTCGCACACAGCAACAAAGATCCCGCGTGCTGCAACTAAGACCCAGTGCAGCCAAATAAATAAATAGAAATATTAAGAGATCAAGGTTTGAATTCCTGTTCCCACTACTGCCTACCTAATGTCATCTCTGAAAAGCTACTTAACCCAACTAGGCTTCAGTTTATCTTTCAAAAGCAGCTAAACCAGGATAACACTGAGCACTAAGTTGGCTTCAGGCAATGGGGAAACTGGCTAGGCTGGAGCTGAAATTTGGTCCATCTGTTGTGTTGATACCTTGTAAGATCGAAGGGGCATCAAGGAAGGGATTGAAGAGGAAAGTTAGAAACTTACACTCAGCTAAAAACAACTCCATGCTTGTTTTGCTTTTGTGAAATATGCTTGCTGCACTGAGAAAAACAGAAAACAGGATGACCTAACAATCCAATGTAACTTTAAGATGTTTTGCTAAAAAATGGAATGTTCTGCACCTGCTCTTGTAAGTTTCTGTTTGCAAACGTCCATGCTCTGTAAACACACGCACTATAAAAGTAAAGCTCACCCTGAGTACGGGGCGAGACTTTTGGAGCGTTAGCGCGTCTGGGGTCGCCGGCTTAATAAACCTGAGTTCTCCAACCCTCTGAGTATGGTGCTTGGTTTTTCCACAGACTGATTTCTGTAACAGTGTGGGTGAGGGATGTGTTGGGATACCTTGGTTAGAGGCCTGAGAACATCCAGGAGGGACCGGGAATCACCTAACTCCAGATATACGGTGTATGAAGGTGAGGCCCCCCAGAGCACAGCCAGCCTGAGGTCCCTGTGGTTGGGAGGAAAACAGGAGCTTAGGGCCAGTGGAGTGGCTGCTAGTCCAGCGGAACTGCCTGAGCTCCCCTGATCTTGTGGGGAGTCCCTGACATCCAGGGGCCTGAGCAACCTTGCCCGAAGCCCCACAGCCGAGTTTACCACCAACGGAGGAAACATTTGTTTTCCCGCTTCCAGAGACTGCTGGGCTCTTAAGGGCTGACCCTGGTGGTGGACACACAGCTAGATGTGGTGGTACCTCAGTGGTAGAGCTCCAGCCGGAGGGATGGCAAGAGGCCGGGACTGCGGCAATACCTACACAGGTATGGACACTGGAAAGACACTTTCCTGAGGCCTCCCAAAATCATCGTGAGGAGAGAGTTCCTGTTCAGGTTCCTGGCTCCAGCCAGTGGGATCCCAGGGTTAATGGGCATGGGAGTCCACTTGTGGTCACCTGCCAGTGAGGGTCCAGGATATCTGGGCAATGCCACGATTGGAAAGAACTTGCACTGAACCCTTAGAATGACTTCTAGTCCATATTGGATATGTGCTAAGTGGGAACTTTACCCCATGGTCATGGGTTCTGAAGGCTGGGGTGGGTGCCTTCGGGGCCCTCCTGGGATCCTGCTGGCTGCACAAGGACTCTGTGACAGGCAGATCGGCAGCAAGGATGACAAGAGCATTGCTTCATGGCCTATTGCCAGGCCACTAACTCCTGAGTCAGCGAAGCAGAAAAGGAGACACCAGGCTCCACCTGCTGGAGGTGTATGTACACCCTGGGCCAGGCTGGCCTAGGCCCCGAGACAGAAGGGGGCAGTTTCGTGTGGGGTGGGGGCCAGGTGGGCAGTGAGCTGGGCCCCTTCAGACTTAGGAGAGCGGGACCATGGGGGTGAGTGAGGAGGGTGCTGGGAGTCACCTCTAGGAGCAGAGGCTGAGGACTACCAGCCTGGACATCAGCTCCCAGCCTGGCATCGGGCCTCCTCTGTTTCCCACCCAGTCTCCTAGACCCCCCCCCATTCAAGAGCCCTCTATGCTGCAGGCTGGAACCCCCTTCCCCATGGTCTGGGGCATGTACTCCAGTCCAACTCAACTGTCCCGCACTCTGGGAACCTCCCTCTACCTCCATGCGGAGTCGGTCCTCCCTCCTCCAAACCCTAGGAGTGATGCTTCTTTTCTCTGGGAAAGATCCGTACTCCCCTGCACTATAGACACCTGGCAAAATGTCTTACTTCCTATTACAGGCTGAATTGTGTCCCCCCAAATCCATATGTTAAAGTCCTAACCCCCACCACCTCAGAATGTGACTTTTTTTTTTTTTTTGGTTGTGCCGCATGGCATGTGGAATCTTAGCTCCCCAACCAGAGATGGAATGTGTGCCCCCGGTGGTGGAAGCATGGAATCTGAACCACTGGAGAGCCACCGAGGTCCCCAGAATGTGACTGTATTTGGAGTTGAGCTTTTAAAGAGATACCTGAGCTAAAATGAAGTCACTAGGGTAGGCCTTAATCCAATATGACTGGTGCCCTTATAAGAAGGGGGAATTTGGACACAGAAACACACAAAAGGAAGACAATGTGAGGACACAGGGAGGAGACAGGCATCTGTAAGCCAAGGGGAGAGGCCTCAGACTTCTGGGCTCTAGAACTGCGAGATGATGAATTCCTGTTGTTTAAGCCACACTGCCCGTGGTATTTGTTATGGCAGCTGGAGCTGACTGATACACTTCCTCTGAAGGCCTGTGCACCCCCATGGCAGGAGTGGTGTCTGCACATGAAGACACCCTTCTCTCTCCCCAGCTGGACTCGTTCACTGTTCTCACCCCTGCCTTCCTCCTGGGACAGTCTCCCTGCCAGGCGGTTTCCTTGTCCAGGGAGTCAGACAAGAGACCTCAAGGGAAAGGGTGAGCACTAGGATCAGGAGGGACAACAGGGCCCCAAGACAGGAGCAAGAGGAGTCTTTCATGTGTTTTTATTTGTTTTTTCAGGCTTGGTTTGTGGGGTAGCAGCTGTTGGACAGGAAAGCCAAGAAGGGACCACTGAGAGCTGATAGTGCTGGGGGAGGGGCAGGGTGGAAGGTTGCAGTAAGGAGACTGGGGCCTGAAGCAGAGAGCAGGAGCAGAGGGGCCTGGCGGCTCATCGCAGGGCCTGCCGCAGGGCCCCGAGCACCAACAGCAGCAGTGGCAGGGTCTGTGGAGGCACAAAGGCTGTACTGGGCCCCGGTGAGGCAGCAGCCTGCAGAGACTGGTGTGGAAACTGGGTCTGAGGAGGAGCGGACGTGGGCTCAGGGAGAGGCATGGGTTCAGGGAGAGCCGTGAGTCTCTGGACCTCGTCGATCCACTCGGTGAAGTGGGTGACGTTGGTGAAGATGCTGGGGTAGATGGGATGCCGGCAGTCCAAGCCCCAGCTGGCCAGCCCCATCAGAACCCAGGCACTTGCAAAGTCACAGACAAGGGGCCCCCCAGAATCGCCCTAGGAAAGAGATGGGAGGGCGTGTGGGTGACTGAGCCAGGGCTGAAAAAACCAGGGCACAAGGTGGGGCTCGTGAGTCTCTGCCGTCCAGGCTCACTCAGGTGGGCCTCTGGGAGAGTCCCAACACCAGTGTCTCACTGTAGGCCAGCCCCAAGAAGCCATGCAGGCAGGCACTAGAATCATGCTTTAGCAATTGACCCTGAGGACAATCACAGGTCTAAATCTATCAACATATGGACCCCTGTGCCCATGGAGAGCCTGGTGGTAGAGGACAAGGTCCAAGGCCGAGAAGGGACAACGGCACCAACAGGGCCCAAGAGAGCTGGTCTGGGAGTGGAGCCTGGCCAGCTAGAGCCCCTGCAGACCCCAGCTCTTGCAGAACCCTGAGCTGCAGCAGCACATCCCTACCTGGGTCCTCCTCCTTTTTCATTCAGTATTCTCTCAACTTCTTGGTTGAGCATCTTCAGAAAATGCCCACACCCAGGCCTGGTGGACACAGCCTGTATTGCTCGGGGAGCAGCTGGGGGGGTCCCCAGAAAGCTGCTGGGAGTTACTGGGGTCCTGGTTGGGCAATCTGGTTGGAAATCTCATTTCATCAGCCAACGGGAATCGAGAAGCAGGTGGGAGTAGAGGAGCAGGAGCCACAGCCACGCTTGCTGCTCATCCACGCACCTGTCCCACAGCACCTCCAGCATCCAGGGCAGCCTCTGCCCTTGGGCACAGGGGTGAGATGACAAGGCTCCTCTTTCGTGGTGCGTGTGTAAGTCAGCCTACTAGCCTGCCATCGTCACATGTGACTTGTGGCAACAAGCCATTGGAAGGGACAGGACAGAAAGGGTAGAGGCACAAAGCCTTCCTGAGTGGAGATGCCAAACGGGAAAGAACCTGACTGTGTGATGCAGGAGCAGAGCGAGCAGTGAGCGCAGATGAGGAGGGGAGGGTTGATCCGGGTGGGTGGGAGGACAAGCAATGAGTGAGGGAAGCAAGGAGGTAGGCGGGACATGAGGTCACAGTGCCCCATGGCGGGGGCTGGATGTGACCCCCATGGAGAACTGTCCAGGTCATGTCTAGCACCTGGATCCCTCTGGTGCAGGGTGGAGAAAAACCAGTTGGGAGGCAGCAACAGGAGAGGGGAGAGACTATTGATGGGGAGGGGCCAGGGCAGTAAGAAACAGTCAGATTTGGGACAATATGTTGAAGGAGCCAACAGGACCTATCCAACCTGAGCATCTCTCAGCAATCAGGGAGGAAGTGCAGAGGGGAAGGAGCAGGCTAAGCATGGAGCCCTGGGGTCTCCAGCATGTAGACGTGGGAGGGGAGGGGACCAGCTGCAGAGCAGAGGAGCTGGCTAGTCTTGGCGCCCAGGAAATGGGAGTGAGACTTGCTGAAGTGCTGAGGGAGAAGAGGACTCCAGGGCCACAGGTGGTTCTGGCAAGACAGGCTCTTGGGCACACTGGCCATGTGGCTTTGGTGGCTCACTGGGGATACTCCTGGGTGCAGTGGGTTACATTCAGGGCTGCTGTGAGGAGTCTTTTGCGGAAGGAAGGCCGAGAAACTGGGCAGTAGCAGGAGGGAGACTGCTGTTGTATGTTTACAGAGGAGCCATGAAAGGGGGAGGCAGAAGACATGCAGCAGGAGAGCCTCTGGGCACCCAGAGCTCCAGGAGGCACTGGCTGGGATGGGCCATGGGGCTCAGGAGAAATGGAAGTGCTGGGGTTGGGGGGAGTAGGGCTGGGAAGATAAAGGGGCTCTAGTCTGATTGATGGCTTTGGTGTTCTCAGCGAAACAGGAAGCAAGATCTCCAGTGGAGAGGGAGGGGTGGGGGAAGTGGCGGCTTGAAGGAGAGAAAGAGGTACATGGTGTAGCTGGCCAAAATCACCCTCAACGAGGCCCATCCTCCTCACTGGAACCTGTGGCTGTGTTACCTTATGTGGCAAAAGGGACTCTGCAGCTGTGATGGAGCTGAGGGTCTTGAAATAGGAAGATTACCCTGGAGGATCTGGGTGCACCCAGTAATCACAGAGGCCCTCATGAGGAAAGAGAGGCAGCAGGTCAGAGCCAGAGGAGGAGTGGCGACAGGAGCAGAGGTAGGGGTGATGCGCTCTGGGGACAGAGGAAGGCGCCACCAGCCAGGGAATGCCGGCAGCCTCTAAAGAGCTGGAAAAAGCAGGAAACCATTCTCCCCTAGAGCGTCCAGAAGGAACCAGCCTGGCCCACACCTTAATTTTAGACTTCTGACCTCCAGAAATGTGAGACAGAAAATTTCTGCTGTGTAGCCACCCACTTGGAGGTGATGTGTCCCTGCAGCCCCAAGAAAGTCATCCATGGGGTCTTCTTGGAGACTGGGAACATGCCATCATCACCTCGGCTCTCCCCTCTGTGGTCCCCACCTGGGGTGCCCCTGGCCCTCCACACAGTGTAGCCACCCCCAACTGTCTGAGGGCGGGGAGGCCTGGGCCCCGTCCACTCCAGGCCTTGGGGACTCATGCAGATGAGCCACGTGGTTGCTGATATTAGGATGGATCCGGGCCAGCCCGGGGGAGACGGGAAGGCCTCCAATAGCCTCCTGGCCCCTGGGGAGCTCTCCGAAGGCAGAGGAAGCCCCAGCACTCATGTATCCCATGCAAAGTGAGCTGTGGTTTGCACTACTGAAGAGACACAGCAAACCGCGCCTCTGTGTCTGTGTCTGTGTCTGTGTCTGTGTCTGTGTCTGTGTCTGTGTGTGTGTGTGTGTGTGTGTGTGTGTGTGTTGGGCAGGGCCAGGGCAATGAACTCCACCTTGGGTGAGAGGACAGGTCTCAGACAGGCCCAGAAGAACAGGTACAATCCAGATGGAGGGAGGCAGACCAGGCCAGGAGATTAACAGCCAACACTTGTTAAGCACCTACTGAATGCCAGGCACAGGACTAAATTTTCCAGAGGGACCTGATTAAGGAGGGGCTCTTAGCAAGCCCATTTCATGGGTTATGTGAGGTCACAGTCCCAGTAAATGACAGATTGGAGACTAGAACCAGGTCTGTCCTGCCCCACCGTTGAGCCCTGAGTGCTCCTGTGGCCTGTCTCTCCTCAGACCTGTTTCCAGGTCCCTGTGCAGGGAGGGTCACGTCCGGGGAGAGAAGAGAGCCCCGGGTTGGAGGGTGGGAGCCAGAGCAAGTGACGTAGCAGAAGACGCATCTAGATGGAATCTCTCAGGCTGTGGTGACTGAAAGGCAAAGGGGGGCAGGAGAGGGGGCCATCCAATGGGACTCTTGGGTGCCCAGCTCAATGGTTTCCTCAGCCTGGGGAGAAACTAGAGGAGGAGTGGGGCCAAGGGGGCACTGTGGATGTCCAGCAGACACGCAGACAAAGGGCTCCAGCCCCGAGCTCCATGGGCATGACCTCTGCAGGCTGGAAGGGAGGTCTAGGGTGACAGCCAGATGGGGACTCGGGGGACTGAGCCCTTTGTTTCTCCTCCAGGTGCAGCCGACTCTGTGAGAAGGCCAGGCCAGGCCAGACAGCCAGAAAGTCCATACCATTGGTTGTGGACTGAGAACCTAGAAACCTGGGTCTACCTCCCATCAGGAAGGCAGGTGGCCAAGCCTCTTCCCTCTGGCTCAGCAGCTCACTGGGCCCCCATGAAAACAGCTGTATGTGAGGCCTTCCCATGGAGCAGTCACATCCCATCCCTCGTGTGCATTTCCTGGGGTGCCAACGTATATTACCACAAACTGGGTAACTATAAAAACAACAGGAATTTATCTTCTCACAGTTCTGGAAGCCAGAAGTCTGCAATCAAGTGTCTCTGTGTCTATACCCCAGTCCACTCTGAATTCAGAATGGTCTCATCTTGAGATTCTTAGCTAATCACATCTGCAAAGACCTATTTCCACATAAGGTCACATTCTGAGATTGCAGATGGTTACAAATTTAGGGGACACTATCCAACCCACTACACTAGCCTTTCAACAATCCCATGAAGGAGGCCTCAGCATCCAACACTATGAATGAGGACACAGAAGGTGCAAAGAGGGGTCACAGGGCAGAGCAGTGTCTTGACCTCCAGAACCCTAATATGCTCCTCACCACTCCATGATGCCATCTAGGGAAGAGCTCAGCGTACAATGCCAGCTTGGGAGGCTGGGCCCTGAGGGGGATGCGGTGGAGGTCAGGTGAGGCCTGGAGTCAGAGCACGGGGGGCCCAGGTTGTGCTGCCTTATTTTAGGGTAGCCACTTTCCCTCTCCAGGCCTGTTTGCCCACCTATAAAATGAGGCATTAAAGGGAGCAGAAAGAAACTGTCACAATTTAATTAACCCATAGTGGACTCAGCTCTTGGAATATATAAAGATACACAAAGAGCCCCTAAAGGAAAAGACAGACAACCCAACAGAGAAATGAGAGGGAGAAAACATCTTGCAGGGAAGCTTTACAGCAGAAGATATCCAATGACAATAAACATATGAAAGTATATTTCATTTGTCATCAGAACATGCAAACCACAATAAGCTGTCAAAATGGGAAAAGACAGAAAGTGCTACGTGTTAGTAAGGACATCAACCCTCATCCACTGCTGGAAGGTGTGGAAATGGTGCAGCCACTTTGGAGATGTTTGGTAATACCTGCCAAAGCTGAATACACACGTACCTTTTAATCCAACAGTTCTACTCAAGGGCTTCTGTGAAACAGAAGATTAAAACATTTGGGAGTGAAATGAAATGAAAAACCTAGAAACTACTAAAATACCCATCAAGAGTGGAACCGACCATAGAATTCAATTCACACAACAGAGTCCTGTAGGGCAATGAGACTGAACAAGCAATACTTACATGTAACAGTAGGGAGGAATCCCACAGATATAACGTGCAGACGTGAACGACTGACAAGTGGAAATAAATTCTACTTATGGAACATTCAGAATCTAATCTAAGGTGTTAAAAGAGAAGAGACTGGTTTCCGTTGGGTGTTGGTGACCTGAGGGAGGTGTGAGTGGGGCCTTGGGGTATTGGTCACATGTTGTGTCGCTATGTGAAAATTATGAAAAGCGTAGAAATATATTCTTTTGTATATATGTTATACTTCAATAAAAACTTTACAATATGCCTCAAAAGTAGATGTCATTTGAGGGTCCTGCCAGTAGATGCCCTTACGTGCAAGGGGCTTAGGAAGGAGCTAGCCTGCGGGACGCTGCCAAGGAATGGGGCCCAGGGAGACATGTAGAGGGAGGAAATGGGAAGTCCCAGGGGTCTCCACAAAGAGAGCAGAGGCAACACAGCCCCTCCCCCAGGGAAACTGAGGCCCTGAGGACAGGCAAGAGAAGAACAGAAATGGCCTTACTCACTTGGCAGACGGCCTTTCCTGTCGAGAAGTCCCCAGCACACAGCATGTCTTCATGCACAGAGACATTCTTGCCTTTTCTAAGTCCGTATAATATATTACAGAACTTGTTCTCGATGAAGCCCACCTTACCCTCCTGGAGATGGAAGGATTCGAGCAGAGGCGCTGCAAGGAAAAGGAGATCAGTGAAGCGTGCTGTATCACCACACCAAATTATGACCCTACAAATACCTACAAACATATGTTCTTTCCCCCTAAAACCATAAACAGTCCTTTCTTCAATAAACACTCTTGCTCATAAGTCTTTGCCTACATCTTTCCTCTTTCGATCTTAAAAAAATACAATTTTTCCCCCTGTGTTATTAAGTTCACCTAGTAAACCTACAAAGTAGATGGCTGACCTGGGTTGGGAGAAGAGCAAAGTGAGGTTCAGAGAGTGAAACCTAATTCTTAAGTTGTAATCACTCTAACTTGATCATGCAGGCTCAGAGGTCAGAAGTCATCCATGTGTTTTCTTTCCACTTTTCCCAAGCACGTCTTATGGCAATGGGAAATCAGGGTGTTTGCTGGTGACCTGGAATAGGCCAGGCCTCAAGTATGACCTTTGAGTTGAATCAAGTCATCTCAGATCCATGGTTGATTAAAACCTTGGAGTCAAGAACCAGAAAGACTTCAAGAACCCAGATTCTTGGTTCCAAAAGTCAGAGATTCCCAGACTTTCAGAACTTTACACTTAAGGAACACTCAAGATTTAGAATCACACACTTTCAGAACTAGAGCTACAATGGTCCAATCCTCTGGAAATGAGGCACAGTTGGCCAAGGTCCAGGGCCTCTTTGCCAGGGGACCCCTCAGGCAGAGCCACAGCTCCCTTCTTCCCTCCTCTGTCCTTCTCCCCTTCCTCCCTACCCTCATCTGCCCCCACCCATGACTCTCCCACACCCCCTCACTTTCCTCCTTGAGCATCCCCCAGCCAGTTATCCAGCAGGATGAGTTACTGGGTAGCTGCATGCCAGGGACTGGGAGGCAAGCAGGGATGATGTAGGAGGTGAAGTTCACAGGAAAGAGCAGCTGCAACATGGCTATGTCACTCCCGAAGGGATGGAACTTCTCAAAGTCTGGGTGGGTGATAATCCGCCTCAGGGGCATCTCTCGGGTGTGCTGGGTGCGCTGGTGCAGCTCGGCGTTTCCTAACACAACCCGGTAGTTCTCCGGGGCGTGGGATTTTCTGGAGTGGGAAGGGCACATTGTCACCGTCATCTCTGAGTGTGGGCTAGCTCCTTCCCTGCATCCTCATCGAACTGCCCACACCCCTCTGGACCCCTCCACCCCACATGGTGTCAGACAGCTTTTGTCTCCCCATTTCTAATGTTCAGGAGCCATTCTTTCTTGAAGAGAATTGATATTCTACCTACAACCTCAGATATATGGCTTCTCCATCACACACTAGAATCGGAGGAGCACTGAAACACCGTCCTTGGTGGAGTCATCAAATGAAGGCCTTTTGCTTGTACACAGGAGTTCTGGCTCAATCCCAGCACTAACTTGACCCTTCCCAAGACTCCCCATAACCCACCTTCTGGCCCCACACTTTTCCTGACCCCTCCTTTCTTTAAACACCTTCCTGCCCAACAGCTGCTTCTCCAGTCAGTTATAAGGACTCACAAACGATTTGTTACGTAAATGAGCACATGCGTGCAGGAAATGGAACCTTGCTTTGTTCCCTGAACACAGGTGTTGAGACATGCCACCTCCCTGACTGTCTGCATGGCTCGTCCACCTGAAGACCCTCTCTCACGCACTCCTTGCCCAAACCGTCCCCTCCAGCAAGCGCCTCCTTCTCCACAGCCCTTCTCCTGCGCCCCCCACCCATTGTGGTCCACCCTTCTCGCCCATGTTGGGCTTTCTCTTCTGACAGGATGGAGATGCGGTGAGGTGGGGTCTTGCCACCACTCCTGTGCCATGGAGCGTGGCACAGAGTAGATGCCAAGAGGACTCTGAGCTCTCAACGCTGCAGCTCCCAGAGCTGAGCTGTGATGCCCCAACTCCCTGGGGACCCCTCCTCATCTGCTCAGAAACTAGGACTGAGCCACGCCCAGGACAGCCAGGTGAGTTAGCCTCCTGAGCAGCCCTGTCACTCTCCCAGGGAGCCCCATCCCACACCTATGCAGCTTGGCACCACGGCTCCCCGCACATACACCCGTGACCGTGACTCCCCCTGGGCACACAGTTTTGCAGGAATAATAAAGAGAATCGCGGTCATACGTGTTGTCCCAGGTCCCTGCCTAGACTCTGACACCTGGAAATGTGGGGACACTGAGGAGATGCTGTGATCTGAGATGGGTCCACACCGCCCGGCAGCCAGGATGGACACTGCCACCCTCCTGAGGCACATCTGTGCTGGGGGACAGCCCTAGGGGCTGAAGGCAGAGCACGAGGAGGATCTGGGCAGATGAGTGGGGAGGACAGTCCAGGTGGAGGGTAACAGGCCAAAGGCAGGAATGACATGCATCTGAAGGCCTCAGATTGCCCCAGAGGAAGGCCCAGAGGAGCTGACGTGGGACGCCCATCACCCCTTTTCTCCTCTTCCCTGCATCCCCCTCCCCTGCCAGTGCCTGTGCGGGCACCCTGGGAAGGAGGACTCACTTGAGAAAGCAGTGGGCGGTAGAAACAAGCCAGCTGGAGTTAATGAGGACAGCTCCACAGACATGCGAGCCTTGGTACTGCAAGCTGGCCTGCCAAGGCCACTGGCCAGGCACCACATCCTGGCCACCGAAGATCTTCCCCATCACCTTGGGTTTCCCGCACCCTGTGGAGACTCCCCTGCTGCCTGTGATAGAGACACTGCTCATACCCCAAATGGCACTACCAGGAAGGCCCTCTCCACTTCACAGATGAGAAAACCAAGCGTCCAGTGGCCTAGCCAAAATGGCAGAGCTACCTGGACTCTGCCTTCACTGGCTGCCACTGAGAATTGGACAGCAGAGCACAACAGAGCAAGCCCTGTGGGGATGAGGACCCAGGGGTGTGGTGGGACGGAGCAAGGGTGGACCAAAGGCAGCCACAGCAGCTCACAGCAGCGTCTCCAGGGAGCTGGACATCCCTGCATGAGTCTGCCATGGGCTGGGCATGTCACAGACCTTATTTCCCTCAACCAGCACACCTCACTGCCTCCTCTTGCAGACCAAAGAACTAAAAATCTCAGAGGTTGCCAACATTACTTGCTCAAGATCATGGCTTCTAAGGATCTGTGCCCCCTCCACTTCACCCCAGTGTCTTAGGGAGGGAGATTTGCAGGCAGAAGTCAGGGGTGCAGTATGACCTGGGGAAAGTCACTCCCCTTCTCTGACTTAGGTTACTCCATTTCTCAAAGAAGAGGAAGTGGGCTCGTGGAGACCACCCTGGTTCTAGGACTCACACCTGGGAGGGCATCCTGGCCTAGGGCCTGCGCGCCCAGGGCCTCAGGGAGGGGAATGAGACCCCTCACCTGGTGCTTTTCTCCACCCAGCCTCCCAGCCTCAGGGTCAGACCCTGCTGTGTCCCCACTTTCACAGCCCCACAAAGGTCCTGGGGCAGTTCCCACCCAGAGGCCCCACAGTGGGGGGCCTGTGAACCGCCTGTGTGGAGGGGTCTCTGGGCTGCCTGGTTGGAGGGAAGGGCAGAGAAGAGAGGAAATTCAGCGACTCTGGGCACCCCGGCCCTGGTCACCTCTGGCTCCTCTCAGGCCCTGTAGTGCAGACCATCTCAGCCCCCGCGCAGAGCCCCCAACGCACCTGTGGCTCCCGGGGCCAACCGCTGTGCTTCGGGAGCCAGAGCGCCGCCCCCCGCCGCGCCCCCCGCACCCGCCGCCGGGCCAGAGGCAGCCGTGGCTGTGACTGGGGCCCCTCGCAGCTCCAGGGTGGCCACGGGCAGCAGCAGTAGCCACAGGACCCCTGCAGGCTGCCCTGGGCCTTGGGGGAACCCCGCCTCCACGCCCATTGCCAGGGTCCTGACGCTGGCCTGACGTTGCCCCCCACCGCCCCCCGCCCGCCCTGCCTGACCCTGCCCTGACCCTCGCCTGACCCCGCCCCAGCCCTGATCCCACCCTGACCTTTTTAGTAACATTTTAAACAACTCTCCCGGGATATAATTTATATACCATGAAGTTCACTAATTAGAAGGGACAATTCAATGATTTTCAGTACATTTTACAAAGCTTATTTATATTTAAATAAACTTTTTTCTTTTAGAATAGTTTTAGATTTATGGAAAAGTTGCAAAGACAATACAAAGAGTTCCAATATCCCCTCACCCAGTTTCCCCTAATGTTAAGCTCTCATATGACGACGGCACATTTGTCACAACTAGTAGGCAATATTGATACATTAAAATTAACTGAAGTTCAGTCTTTCTCTGTTCTCAGTTTTTTAAAGTGTAAGCTGTATAGCATGATTTGACTTACACGCATCCTGAAGTGGTCCTCACAGTAAACTTAGTGAACATCCATTATCCCACAGAAATACAAACTTAAAGAAATAGAAAAAATAGTTTTTCCTTGTGATGAGAACTCAGGATTGACTCTATCAACTGTCATGTGTAATATACAGCAGTGTTTGTTCTATCTATCACATTGTGCTTTACATCCCTACTACTTATTTATCTTACAACTGGGAGTTTGTACCTTTGACTGCAGCTATCCAATTCCCCCTCCACCCATCCCCGGCCTCCACAAATCTGATCTCTTTTTCTATGCATCTGTTTGGTTTTGAAGTGTAACTGACCTGCAATGCTATGTTCGTTCCTGTTACACAAACTAGTGATTGACTATTTCTATACTTTTCAAAATGATAAGTCTAGTTATGTCATCAAAGATATTACATAATTATTGACTATATTCCCCACACTGTACATTTCGTATCCATTTCATACTCATTTATTTTGCAACTAGGACTTTGTACCTCTTCATCTCCCTCACCTATTGCTTTCTGGCCCTCAACCTTCTCCCTTCTGGCAACCACCCATTTGTTCTCTGTACCTATAACTCGGTTTCTGTTTTATGTTTGTTCACTGGTTTTATTTTTTAGATTCCACATATGTCTAATCCTACAGTACTTGTCTTTGAGTTCTTTCACTTAGCGTAATACCCTCTAGGTCCATCCTTGTTGCCACAAATGGCAAGATTCCATTCTTTATCAGATACATGATTTGCAATGTTTTCTCTTTTCATTCTTTTAACTTGGGCTTTCGAAGAGCAAAGGTTTTTAATTTTGATGAAATCTCATTTACTCATTTTTTCTTGTATGGATGATGCTTTTGATGTTATACCTAAGAGATCATGAAGATTTTCTCCTGTGTTTCCTTTCAGAAGTTTTAGGGGTTGTTTCTTAAATTTGGATCTGTGATCAAAGTTGAGTTCATTTTTGTCTAGTGTGATGTAAATTTCTGTTTCTTTGCTTTTGGTTTTTCTTGTGGATATTTACCTTGGTTAAAAAAGAAAGATTAGTCTTTCGTGTATTGAATTATCTTGGGATCTTTGTTGCAAATCAATTCAGAATAAAAAGTAAGGTTTTATTTCTGGACTCAATTCTGTGCCACTGAATTGTATTCCTTTCCTTGTGACAGAAACCCACTGTCTCCATTAATATGTATTACAGTGCAATTTGAAATCAGGCAGTGAAAGTTCTCCAGCTTTATTCTTTTGCCAAACTGTTTAGGCTATTTTGTATCCTTTGCATTTCCATATGAATTTTAGGATCAGCTGTCAAATTCTACCCCAAAAAAAGCCTGCTAGAATTTTTACAGGGATTGCATTGAATTTATATATCAATTAGAGGAGAACTGCTTTCTTGATAATATGAAATTTCCTTATCTATGAGCAAGAAATGTTTCTCTTTATATAGATCTTTAATTTTTCTCAGCAAGATTCTGTAGTTTTCAGTGTACAGATCTTGCACCTCTTTATTAAATTTATTTCTAGGTATTTTATTCTTTTCCATGCTAGAGTGAATGAAATTATTTTGTTAACGTCCTTTTCATATTGTTGTACCTAGTGTCTAGAAATGCAATTTATTTTTATAAGAAATATTGGTTCCTATGACCTTCCTAAATTTGTTTATTCATTCTAGCCTGTTCTGTTTTATTTTGTTTTGGTGTGTTCATTGGCATTTTCTAACATATGGGATCATGTCCTCTACAATAAAAGTTCTAATTCTACCATTTAAAGTTGGATGCATTTAATTTCTTATTTCTCTCCTCCCTTCGTTCCTCCCTCCCTCCCTTCTTTCCTTCCTTTCTCTTTCTTTCTTTCCTCCACTTCTTACAGGATACATTTATAAGAACCTTGCATTCTGAATATGGTATATGAATCTTTGTCTTTCCCTTTGCCTGTTTAATCTATTCACATTTAATGTGATTATTGGTATGGTTGGAATTACAGTTTTCAGTTTGCTATTTTTCTGATTGTCTCTCATCTTTCTCCCCACTTCTGAGACAAGCTGGGACCTGGAGCCCTTTGCTGCAGGGCTGCACTGCTTGCACCTGGATAAACCGCTCCTCCAGCAATAAAATACAAAGAAACTGTATGGAACTAAAAATAACTGCGTGCATGCACAGTTGGGGCAAATTGTGGAACCAAAAAATATAGAGAAACCAAAACACCCAGCTGCCACTTTTGAGGAGCCCGGAGCAAAAGCAGAGTGTTAGGAGAAAAAGCAGGGTACTGTGCATGCCCCCTGCACACAACACCACCTAAGGGGTGGGCAAAACACCTAAGCCACCCCTCTGGCCCAAGTTCTGGACACATCCCTACCCTCACCCCATACAGAGAACATGCTTGCCCCCCTTGGTGAGTGGTCAGGCAAGGAAGCCTGTTGCTTGTGCTTGCTCCCCATGGCTGCAGCAGGGCCCCAGGAGAGCCTTGCCTGAAGTTCTTGTCTGGCCTCTAGTCAATTTCTGTTGATGGGGGAAGGCCAAGAACCCTGTTTGGTAACATGACAGCTTCCACACCTGCATCCTGAGGACACAGGTATTCACGTAATTCATGCACGATACTCAGGACAGTGTATGAGTATTTAGCCAGGGTGACCCCTCGTTACTACCTCAGCCCCTGGCTCACAGGCAGTGAATTACTGTTCCTGATGCTGTGAGTCAGATGTGCTCCCACCAGGTGTTGGAGTGAAAAAGCCCCACGTGGCACTGCCTGAGGTGGCATCTCGGTGGATGTCAGGATTTAGTCTCCACCTGTGATGTTCCCCAGCCTCGACGTGTGGAGTAATGTGTATGCCTGCAGTAAAGGCTCAGGGAACAGAAGATTCCTGGGATTCTTATTAGGGCAGCAGTGGGCTCTGCACTATAACGGCTCCTGTGGGCTGGAGGTGGTGCTGCTTTTAGGGACTTTTCCAGAACCAAAGAGTCAGTAGGTCTGTGGGCCTTGTCTCTGGAAGGGATTCCAACACTGTGATTGCTCATCTTATCAGAGATAAAAGACACTCTCATATATGGGTATCTATCTAGGTGTGTATTACATGAACCCCAGTACAAGGTACAAAAGGAAATGCCAAGGGCACAGTAGACACAGAGGAAAAGGCTCCGCTGCGAATTCCTCAGGCTGTACCTAGGTGTACAGTAGGCCCTGGGGCCACACCGCATGGTTTCTGGAATGTGTGTAAATCCATGTTTCAGAGATGGTCTTCGTGATGTCTAATGTTTGTGGATCCTAGTTGGTCCTTGGCTTTACAACGGAAGCCCTTGTAGGGAAACAGCTCTGTCAGCACTGCTGCCCCCGTGTTGCCACGCCTGCACCTCTGTTTACATCATTGGCCTCTTCAGCTGGCTGGTTCTTGGCAGGAAACATAAGCCCCCTCTCCATTCTGTGAGAGCCCTTTGGTTATAACCAGACACTGTCATCTATCTGCACGTCCATCCAGAGGGGCACCCAAGACACGTCCCCACACACCGAGGGGTAATTGGAGGAGACTCCCTTGGCAGCCCCTCTTTGTGGGGGGCACTGTCCATCCCTCGGGACCCTCACAAGCAACATGGAACGGGTCTGCAAGGGCCCCAGGAGGGGACCACGGCTGTCCTGCCCACTGACACTGAGGAAAGTCGGCGACACTGCTTCTGTGTAACGCACAGAGATGAGTTTTTAAAGTCAGAGTTATCCAACAATAAAAATTCAACCATGGGCTAGGTAGGAGAACTTGTGGCAGGAACTGGAGAGGGGAATACATTATCTGATGAGCAGCTGAATCCTCTGAGATGCTTTCATGCTGATTATATGCTTTTTATAAAGTTAATAGTGAACTATTAATAATAGTTGATATTTATTGAATGCTTACCACGTATCTGACATTATGCCAAGCATGTTATACACATTATTTCATTTAATCTTCACAGCGAACCTTTTGATAGCTTTTATCTCTAGTTTACAAATGAGGTATCTGAGTGTTACTGAGGGTATATGACTTTCCAACATTACACAACTAGTATATTGTTTTAAAACCCAGGGCAAAAAAACTAAACTGAACTTGTTACCTCCCCCCCAAATTTTATGCCTTTTTCTGTTTTCTGTCTCCATGAAATGAGGTCAGAATTGTCTACTTCCCCAAACTTAAAGCTTCAACCTCATCCTCAAACATGATTTCTCCCATTTCTCCCTAAGACAATCAATGGATTTTATCAAATCTGAAGTGGCTTTGGTACATCTGGGTACTTTAAGATATGGCTCTCAGCATGAAGGAGAAAGAGGGGATAGAAATACAGATTTTGCAGTTATCAAGAATGTACTTTGGAAAATAGTATAACTCGGGATGAGACTGACACTTTTATATATTATTGTAGGACTGTAAATGGACTCAACAGTGTTCTCAAAGAAACTGAACAGCACGAAAAATGTTCCTGTTAGAATAAGTAGGGGGGAAATATCCTAAGCTGAATAAGTAATATGTATTCAACAAATGTCTTTTAGTTCATTGATTCAGAGGCTGCATCTTGTCTTTCTCCTCCTTGCTGACTCCTTTTGAGCTAAATCATGTATACTGGGACAATGTGGATAATGAAAATGTGCTTGTATGACTCAACTGTGCAAACCCCTTACGCCTACTTTTCCAGTTGCTCTTTATATTAAACAAAATGTAGATTTTTAAAGATCTAATGAAGGTGTAACGACAGGCTTTTTCATTACAAGTATCAAAGTAACCACTGAAGGAAAAAATTAGCTTTTGATTCCTTCTTTTTGTAAGTAGACATTTGATGATCAATTCGAGGATTAGTATTAAGAGACCCAGAAACCATCTGCAGAAAAATGGTAAGGAGTGCTTCCTCAAGAATGTCAGTATAATAGCCTGGAGTGTTTATAGCAGAGGGCAGAAGACCTTCCCTCATATTCCACCTAATAACTACCTCAAAGCCACATTTTTACTATAACACCAGGACCAAAGCTCAGGATGGAGACCACAAGGCTAGGATTCATTAATAACATGTATATTGAGATAATTTTAAATAAATAGAATGAGTAATAAAGATGAAATTATAAACACTCTCAAAAATACACTTTATATAAGATAGAAATATTTCAATATAGCTAAAGAAATGTGACATGTACACTTTTAATGTTTTTATTAATCCAGCACATTTTTATCATTATATGAATATACTAACATTTTTTGCTGAAAACTCTGAAATTACAGAAACGTATAAAAAGTGAAATTAGTCACTCATCATCCCAATATTAAAAGGAAAGCTCTACAAATATTTAGGTATCTAAACTATAGCTATATATATTACTATATGTAGTATAATAATTGTGTGTGTGTATATACATTATTTTTTTACATTTTATGACAAACACCAATGAACTATGAGCATTTTCCTCTATTACTAAATAATCCATTTATCTTCATAGAAGTCCATTTTATGGCTTCATCACGATTTATTTCTTAATCTTGAGAAAGTATAATTTAAAATTATTTGATGACAGGCAGTGATACAGTAGTGTATGGAGCAGTTATCAAAGAAATCATGTGCAGAACCAAACAAAGATACTGAAAGCAAAATAAGCATAAAATGGCCACAGAACGTTTGCATGTAACAGTGATTAGCTAAAGATGGTGGGAGGAGGGGGCCTATCAGGAGGGAGGGGAGAGTTAGATAAAGAAGGATTTTGAAAGCCATGCTTAAAGAGTTCACAGTTTATCCTGAGGGCATGTTTGTGTATGGAGGCATACTCTAATAAAATCCATGTTTTTGAAAGTAAGTGGCCATATGTTATGGGAGTGGAGTGAGGAAGGAGAGACTGAAGACAAGCAGACCTGTAAAGTGGTTGCTGTATTAATTCCAGGAAGAGATGAAAGGGATGGCACAGGGAATGGAAAGAAAGGGGCAGATGAAGAGAAACCTTTTGAGTAACAATGTCATATAACTGAGTCTCTCTGATTGCAGAGGAAAAACAAACATTACATTGGTTTTGAACAGGAAAGTTGAAGCTGTGGCAAACCCCCAACTCAAAACTGTGGTCGCTATTTGGAGTATAATAAAAGAGTCTGTTGCAGTTCTGAATAAGTAACTGTACAAAAGTTACCTGCAATGTTGGAGACTTGAGCAAGAATAAGCTAAGGATAAAAGGAGTAAATAGCAAAAGTTTGAGAAGTACATGGAGGGAATGTCCATAGTAAAGAAGGCAAGAGGAGGAAAATAACCAGGAAGAGAGGAAAACGAAAGCAAAAGCAGCTAGAACTGGGCAAATTACAGAAAGGAATAAAACAATGAGAACTGGAAAGACTACTGGACTTGACAAAGAGTTCCTGGGGTGATTTCAAGAAGGCAGTTTCAGGCAACATATGGGAAAAATAAAACAAAAATAAAACAAAACAAAATAAAATAAAATAAAATAAAATAAAATAAAATAAAACCCAGGGTATCTGACAGCAGAGTCTGAACACTGTGCTATACCTTCCTCACCTTTAGTCTCCGCAGATGGACAACCGTGAACCCAGTTACACAGGCCATTATGTTAATATTTACAAGTACATGTGGAATAACTTGAGAGTGATTGATTTTGGAAACACATTTGCATGGTTGAGATTCAATCATGAGTAACTTGTGTTCATACAACTTACTGCAAGGGGAGTAATTCTACCATTAAATTATAGAAGCACTGTTCCTGGGCCAAGCTCTGTCCTCACACATTTGTGTCCCTAAGCACTTTGCATGTCATGAGAATGAGAAGCACCCTTTATCTGGTCATCCAGGAAGGGTGTGGGTTTACGAGCTAGGATGGGCTTGTTTTGAAGCGTGTTTAGAGCCTTGCAAGATCTTGGGCAATTCAATACCTCCCTGAGCACTGACATTTATTTCATAATTTTTTTTTTAATTTACTTATGTATTTATGTATTTATTTATTGGCTGCGTTGGGTCTTTGTTGCTGCACACAGGCTTTGTCTAGTTGCGGTGAGCAGGGGCTACTCTTTGTTGCGGTGTGTGGGCTCTAGGCACATGGGCTTCACTAGCTGCGGCACATGGGCTCAATAGTCGCGGCTCATGGGCTTTAAAGCACAGGCTCAATAGTTGTGGCACATGGGCTTAGTTGCTCCGCGGCATGTGGGATCATCCTGCAGCAGGGATGGAACCCCTGTCCCCTGCACTGGCGGCTGGATTCTTAGCCACTGTGCCACCTAGGAAGTTCCTACTTCATAATTTTTAAAGCTACAGTTCATCCAAACCTTACACCCAAACAAAGCATGTGAAAATATCACAGAAAAACAATATCGGAAAAGAAGGTCTGGGTGCCTTGTGATTCACAGGGCATAAGCCAGAACTGCCCTTGAAATTGAGGGACTACTGAATTTTGGCTCTCGGTTCTCATTATAAGCAACAAATGAGCAACTTTTTAAGAATTGCCTCAAGTATTTTCAACTTCTGTGGCTTCTCCTGAAGTCAAGATCTCTAGTTGTAATGATTTAAAAACCACCAGTGGATCAACCTATCAGTTAAATGTATTAACATCCATACATAGCCTGTTTCTACAGAGCCAGCCACCACAGAGGATAAGTCAGTAAGACAAGATCCATAGTCTGCAGTGTAGCTGATGAGACAAGTTACACAAGACAGGGGATAATATAAACACAAATTTAAGATGTATGAGCAGTGCTTTGGGGAATAAATACTCATATATAAATCACCACAGCAGCTAAGGATTATTTCATAGTTCCAGCATATGATTTCTTAATCAGCTCACAGAAGTCAGTGTTTTAATAAGGGTCATTATTCCACATGAAGCCAAAACATGAATTTTCCAGATCAGTCAAATTTAATCCTTCAAGAAGCAAAGAACTTTCTGAGTCACCTTCTGTTTGACATCTTTGAAAACTGGATTCTACCTTACAAAACATTCTAACATTCCTGCCTGAAAAGCCAGAGGATATGGAGCTATGGTAGTCATTGGGAACACTCATAAATATTTAGCTTCTCCCTTCAGCCCAAGGAGGAGTGCACTTCTCCGCCCCCTCAGAAGTTAAGTGTGGTCACTGACTGTCTGTGGCCAACGACATGTGAGCCTAAGTGTCTGTGTCACTTCTGTAAGAAGCTTCAAGGGTCAGCGCGTGAATCACGTGTTCCTTCTCTCACTGCTGTAGTTACTATGCAAAACGTGCTCAAATAAAGCCTTCCTCAGTCTGGGTCTCTGAGATGCTCAAGGGCAAACACCCCTCCCACCCAGGCTGACCAAGCAGCATGCGCTAAAAGTCATCTTTAATTGTTTTAAGCCACAGAGCTTTGGGGGTTGTTGGTTACTGAAGGAAAACCTAGGCTGTCTTATGTTGGAGTCCTATTTAACGATTAACAGATAGAGCAGGGCCATTAACACCAAAGGGTTGTTTGAAATTGGCCATTTCACATTAAAATCAAGCTTTCTGGCTCCTGTATGACTAAAAAAACTCTGACATGTTTATACACGGTTGCCCCCTTAAGCATATCAGTGAGCACATATGGATTCTCCAGCTCATGACAGCCCTCATCACTCACCACAACTATACTTGAGCAGTCTTCCTTCCTGAGTGGAGTGGAGATATTTGAGTTTCAGCCTCTATACTCAACTGCCTAAGCGTCACTCGCCTATTGTGCTGACTGCCATCCACTGGAATCACATCTTACTTCCAGTTACAAACTTCAGCTATACTGGCAGCAATACAAAAAGTACAAATGTCATCCGTATAGCACCACGGTTAAGAAAACAGACTTTGAAATTTGGTTTCTTGGCTCCAAATTCCAGCTCTACCACTTTCTAGCTGTGCCATCTGGGCAAATTACTTAGCCTCTCCAACTTCCAGTTTCCCTACAGAGTGGGGATAATGACTTTCCCGGCTTCATAGTGTACGACGAGCTAACACAGTAACGTGCGCAGACAATGTCTGACACCTTGTAAGCACCCAGTACATGCTAGATGCTATCTTTTTATTAGAAATACAAACTGATTTCTTCAGTTACCCAGTCATCAAAGAATTCAATACACCTGCATGATAAATTGGATTTGCTCTGCAGATCTGGTTCCAACCAGGTATTGTTTCTGATGAAAATCAGACCTCCAAAGCAGAAGCAAATTTCATTCAGTGAGTATAGTTGTCATGGTGTCTGCTGCACTCAAACTCACGTTCCCAGGAGCACGGTGACACGGTCATGTAAATGAGCAAACTATACACACTCTTGCAAAAATTATCTGCAGTCCCTGCCAAGTGAACATCAGGGACCAGTTCACTGACCCTAAGGCGATCAGAGCGAATCACACAGTTTACTTTCTCCCATCCTAAAGGCTGCGGACAGCCACGGCCACATTGTACGGGAAAGGGAATTTATGTGAACATTATCCCACTGAAGGAAAGCTTCCCACTGAATTCAACAGAGAAGCGTCTGAGTCACTTCTGAAGAAGTGTGTCCAATTCATTTTTACTTGAATAGCCTTGCCAGAAGAGTACTCAGCTTTCAGCAAGGTATCACCTGTGCCTGCCCCAAGAATCTGCATAGCCATGAGACTCACAAAAACATGATAGGAAACACATATTCTAAAGAGCTGAATTTGGCACCGAAAACCACCTTTATCCTGCAATCTCCTTCAAACCTTGGAAACTACTGGAGCAAACTATGCACCTTAGCCAAACAAGAGCGGGCTCTGGTCAGTGAGCACAAGGAGAAACCAGGGAAAGGGCACCAGGGTAGCCTGCAGGGCTCCCATGTGACACCTACTGTGCTGGGTTCCTGAAATGTTCATGAAAGAACACATTTATTTATTTATTTTTTAGGATTTTTTTAACGAAGTTTAATGTTTTTTAAATGTATCACGTAAACTAGTCCTGCTTGTTTTCATGCTGCCTCACAAATAAAAAGTCACTATAAATCCACCTATTTACGGTTGTCCTTAACAGCAAAAGCAACTCTTTTCTAGGAGTTTAATTCTACTAATAACACTGTTAAATGGTTTACAGGCTACACGTGAGTTTTCGGCGTGATTCAAATTCCTTTTTTGTCCAGTGGTACCTTTTGTTCCTGTCTGCCTCTCTTGTAATCAGACCCTCCCTGCTGCTCTGAGAACCGTGAAAGGAAAGGCAGCAGGACAGTGTCGCACTGATGAGCTGAGTGTACATGTTCAGCACAACCGGGCACTATTAACCCATCAACAGTCTGACTACAGAATAAGGATGATGAACTCTCCTCTACAGGTAACTTTTCATTCTTTCAGATTATCCCTCTTACATGAGAATACTTTTTACTTTTTCAGGCGATTCTGTAATTACCAGTATATCAGTTTCTTGAGCCTGCCGCACCTAATAGGATAAAGAGCCAATATCCATACCATTTCTTTTTTTTAACTTTTTATTTCATAATGGAGTATAGTTGATTAATGAAAGGACGAATTTAAAATAGGACCTCTACGGAGGGTAACATCTCCTTTTTACAGACTGAGGAGACCAAGGCTCAGAGGAAATTAATACATCCTGCACCAAGTAGAGTTCACTCCAACCATGTCACTGAGACTGCTTAAGCTGCGGTCACCAATGATGTCTGTTTGGTCCAAATGAAGCAGGCATATTTCAGTTCTTTTCCCTCTCGACTTCTCTGAAGCATTTGGCACTGTGAACCTTTCTTCTTAAACACTCGCCCACCCATATCTTGTTTTTCCCAGTTTTCTATTACACAGAAGATTGGTTTGTGTAGTCTCCATCATAGGCACCTCTTCCAATGCTCGCCCCTTAAATGATGGGGCCAGAACTCTGTCCTTGGGAATCTGCTCTTCTCATTCAGTCCCCAAGGACAGACATTAGCTTTAACCATGCGATGACCCCAAGATCTCTATTTCTCATCTAGAATTCTCTCCTAAGCTCTACATTCATGTATCATCTTGGATATCCACAGGTACATCAGGCTCATCATCTTTTCCCCACACACTTGGTCCTCACACAGTATCTTCTGCCTCATCATCTACTTAGTTCTCACGTCAGAAATCCAGACATCATTCTAAACTTCTCTCTCCCACTCCCCATGTCCAATCAAACATCCAGCCCTAAAAGATCTGCTTCTTTAATCTGTAGAGCCTGTCTTCCCTTCTTCACTCACCCTACCTCTGCCTTACTTGAAGCTCTTGTTATCTCAACTTGACCTCTTAATATCTGCTCCAACCCTGTCTTCCCCAAATAATCTGCCACATTGCCACTTGAGTGATCTTTCTAAAGGCAATGCCAACTCAGCTATTCCTTCTAAAAGGCTTCATTAGCTCCTCTTATAACTTTCAGAATAAGTTCATGATTGGTTTCCACGCATATCTGTAGCCTCAACTTCTCGCATTATCCCACAGGCATTTTTCACCTCAACTCTACAGAATGAATCAAAGATGCTTAAATACACCTAAACACATCTCTACCCCATCCCTTCTGCTTGCGATTCTCTTCCTCATCGTGGTTTATGTAACTTCTATTCAACTTTTCAGAACCTCAATGTCAAAACATTACCTTGATCACATTGCTCCTCTTTAGCCCAAACTCAATTGTTTTTTATAACAATTATTTTTCATTATAAAAGCATTACACACTCACTGTCAAAACCTTGGAAAACAGAAAAGCATAATTCCACTGACAGATAATAGCAATTATTATGATTTAGTGGAAGAGCCCCAAAGTTAACTGGTGGTTATAAAGGGAAGCAATTGACAGCACATAAAATAGGGGAATGAAGAAGTAAACTCTGACCTTTGGCAAGATTAGGCAACAGCAAACACCAAATAAGATGGTTTAACAGTGGGAGAGAAAGGAAGAGATATTGGTGAGGCCACCAAGGGAGATGGGCTAGTCTAGTCTTGGGGTGAAAAGGTTCAAGTGACAGAGGAAAGAAGAGTAAAATGTGAGAGATTTGACAGAGGTACCAGGATATAGAGGACATGTAAACAAATACACTCTGTGACTACAGTATGAATTCAGGAAGGTACCACTGAGAAGTGTGGTCTCATACACAGAAACGAATAGAAACAGCAGTTAGAATAACTAGTGGGTCTGGGAAGGACAATACTAATTCATTTGAGAAGGTGCGGGGATCAGAGGACTCTGATGGTGTATTGGAGGAATCTGTGGAATCCCCCAGAACGGACACCAAGAAAATTCAAGACTGGAGGTTGAGAGAGAAATGAAGGAGAGACCAAGAGTTATGAATAGCCTCTATATTTGCAAGTAGGTAAGACTCATTCATTCAGCCAGTTTTTAACTGAGGACCTTTGATGGGGTCAGACGTTGTGGAGGTCCTGGGGTATGGCTGTGAGTCTAAATGCACCAACTGAAAAGACAGAGAATGTCATGGTAGATCAAAAAATGAGATCCAACTATCTGTTGTCTGAAGAAACCCATCTGAAATATAAAAGCATCTACAGATTAAAAGTAAAGGGATGGAGAAAGACATACTATGCTAACATTAATAAAAATAAAGCAGGAGTAGGTACATTAATTTCAGACAGAGCAGACATCAGAACAAGGGAAGTTATCAAGGGCATTTATGTAATGATAAAGGTGTCAATACTCTGAGAAACATAATTCTTAAGGTGTACGTGCCTAACAATGGAATGTCAAAATACATGAGGCAAAAACCTACAGAACTGCAAGGAAAAATTGGTGAATCCACCATTATAGTTGGAGACTTCAACACCCCTCTATCAGAAATGGATAGATCCAGCACATGGGAAAAAAAATCAAAGAAGAACTAAATAAATGGAGAGATATTCCATTTTTGTGGATAGGAAGATTCAACATTATCAAGATGTCAGCTCTTTCCAACTTGTTCCAGAAACTTATTGTGTGGATATTAGCAAACTGATTCTCAAGTTTACGTAAAGAGGGAAAAGACCCAGAACAGTCAACACGACACTGAAGGAGAAGAACAGAGTCAGAGAACTAACACTGTCCACTTCAAGGCTTACTAATAAAGCCAAAGTAATCAAGATGGTATGGTACTGGAAAAAGAGTAGACAGGTAGATCAATGGAACAGAATACAGAGCACAGAAATCAACCCGCATGAATACAACCAAGTGATCTTTGACAAAAGGCAACACAAGGGACAAAAGATAGTCTCCTCAACAACTGGTGCTGGAACAACTGCACATCCACATGCAAAGAAATGCATCTACACAAAGACTTACATCCTTCACAAAAGTTAACTCTAAATGGATCATACACCTCAATGTAAGACACAAAACTATAAAACTCCTAGAAGGTAACCTAGAAGGAACCCTAGGTGACCTTGGCTATGGAGATGACTTTTTAGATACAACACCAAAGGCATGATCACTGGAAGAAATTACTGATAAGCTGGACTTCATTAAAATCAAAAGCCTGGGGACCTCCCTGGCGGTCCAGTAGTTAAGACTTTGCAGGGGGTGTGGGTTTGAGCCCTACAGGTTCAGGGAGCTGTGAGCCCACAGGCCTGGCAGCCAAAACACGAAAACAGGAAACAGAAGCAATACTGTAACAAATTCAATAAAGACTTTAAAAATGCTCCACGTCAAAAAAAAAAAAACAACCTTAAAAACAAAACAAATAAAATAAAATGCCTCTGCTGTGCAAAAGACACTGTCAAGAAAATAAGAAGACAAGTCACACCAGGAGAAAATATTTGCGAAAGACGCATCTGATAAAGGATGGTTATCCAAAATATAGGATGGTTATCCAAAATATATAAAGAACTCTAAACAATAAGAAAATAAGCAACCCAATTAAAAAACAGGCAAAAGACCTGAACAGACATCACATGAAAGAAGATATATATGTGATAAATAAGCATGTGAAAAGATGCTAATATTATATGTCATTAGGGAATGGCAAATTAAAATAATATACCGCTACACACCTATTAGAATGACCAACATCTGGAGAAATGACAACACCAAAAGCTGGTGATGATGTGGAACAACAGTAACTATTATTCACTGCCGGCAGGAGTGCAAAATGCAGTCACTTTGGAAGACAGCTTGAGACTCTTACAAAACTAAACATACTCTTACCATGATGCAGCAATCACATCCTTCATATTTACCCAAATGTGTTGAAAAGTGGTGTCCATACAAAAGCCTGCACATGGATATTTATAGCAACTTGATTCATAATTGCCGCAACTTGGAAGCAACCAAGATGTCCTTCGGTAAAGTGAATGAATAAATAAAATGTGGCACATCCTGACAACAGAATATTATTCAGCACTGAAAAGAAATAAGCTATCAAGTCATAAAAAGACACAGAGAAAATTTCAATGCATATTACTAAGTGAAAGAAGCCAACCTAAAAGGCGTATGATTTCAACTATATGACATTCTGGAAAAGACAAGACTACGGAGAACGTTAAAAGAGCAGTGGCTACCAGGGGTTAAGAATGGGACGGATGAGTAGGCAGAACACAGAGGATCTTTAGGGCAGTGAAAATACTCTGTATGATACCATAATGACGGATACATGGCATTATACTTTTGTGCAAACCCATGGAATATCCAACTCCAAGAGCAGACCCTAAAGGAAACTATGGACTTTGGGTGACTATGATGTGTCAACGTAGGTTCATCAGTTGTAACAGAGGCACCGCTCTGGTGGGGAGAGTTGAAAATGGTGGAGGCTCTGCATGTGTGCGGGCAGGGGGTATATGGGAAACATCAGTACCTTCCACTCAATTTTGCTCTGAATCTAAAACATTGAGTCCTTCTTTAAAAAGATGGGAAAGGGGAGAGAAGAGGTCAGGAAAGGCCTGGAAAGGTAAGCAAGGATCCTGGATGTCCTCATCAATGCAATGATAAGCCATGTGGGGATTTTGGGGGCAGGAGTGACAAACTCTGATTTAGGCTTGAAGACAATCACTTTGGCTGCTGTGTGGAGAGGGGCTCATAGATCTTCCAGTGCTGGAAGCTGGGAGATCAGGACAGGAAGCTATTGTAACTCACAGCTAATGCGGGGCTTAGACTAGGAAAGAAATCAGTGGAGATAGAAATGATGAATTCCAAAGAGGTTTTGGAGGTAGAACTGACAGGACTTGGCAATGGATTAAATGTGTGGGTTGAAAGACAAGAATCAAGGATGACTCCAAGGTTTCGTGGTGAGCAAGTGGAGGCCGTTTTCTAAGGGAAAAGATGTAGGAAGGAGAAGCTTGGAGGAGGAGCAAGCCCACGGTTCGTCTAAGCATATGAAGTCAGAGATGCCTGGCACTGTCTGACGCTTAGTAGATGGTTAGGTTCATTTGCTATTGTTACTACCATTTTTGTTATGAACGTAGTAGGGTAGATGGAATACTACACATTCATTATGTTTACAGTTTTCTTCCACTGATCAAAGGAATGGGGTGGAATCCTATCCTTTCCCTACTATCCCTATAATGTCTCAGCAACCCGTCATAGTCCCCTGAATCCTCAGACCCATTACAAGCCATGGGGGATTATACTTCAGCCACACTCATCACAGCTCTGCAAAGTCCACTCTGAAAAGTCTGCTGGAATACATGCATGCTGATTACTTAGTAAATAAGTCATTGCTCCCCAAAACCCAAAACAATGAATTAGTTCTAATGAGAGGGGTCAGAGAACCTATCAATCTTAGCCTTCCAAAGCAGTGGTTCTCAAAGTGGGGCCCCTGGACCAGCCAGCAACACCAGCAACTCCTGGGAACTTGTTAGGAATGCACATTTTCAGGCCCTACCCCAGACCAATTGGATCAGACACTCTGGCATCGGGTCCCAGAACGCTGTGTTTCAACAAGTCCTTCAGGTGATTCCAATACACTTTCAAGTTGGAGCACCACTGATCTAGAAAAATCACAACTCATATATTGCAACCTTTTACTTTCACACGGGCAAAATTTACACTATTTTGAATAAGTAAAACATAACCTACAGGTGAGTGATACTCCCTAAAATACATTTTACAGTAAAATGATCAAAGACAATATTTCATCTGCATGAACAAAAGCACAGAAGAAAAAGATTATATTTATTGAGAGGGGTCGTGGCACATCCTTGAACCAGCGGTTCGGGAAGCAGGTGTGGCTTACCTGACAAATGCCGCTGACACACATGTCCAAGGAGTCAGCATTGCAACGAGTTCCATCCAGGACCTCAGGCGCCAGCTCCACGACCACGTTTTGTCCCCATGCGTGACACTTCAGTGTGCAGGGGGCAGCAGGATCGTTGTACTGCGGAAGCCACTCATGATAACGCCCCTCATCCTGGACATCACTGTAGGCTGAACACCGCTGGGCTCTGAAGTCCTCCGCATCTGGAGGGCAGTCCTGGAGGCAGAGAAAACGGGCCACATGCACGTCACCCAGTGAGGTGGGCCAGCAGATGGCTGAACAAGTTTACCTGAGTCCCAGTAGAGCAGACCCCAATTGCTTCTCTCCTGCATGTCACTTAATTTTTCACGTGTTTGTTTGTTTTTTTAATTCAAAACAGAATCTATCATGTGCAATTCTACTGGTACCTCTCTGATAATGGAGGGAAATCATGTCATTTATTCAGATTATTCTTCTGCCCAGGAAGTTCTTTCCCAGTTAGTTAAAGCTTACCATATTTAAATGCCAAATTTTGCTCTATTTTAACCACCCTGGATATAAATTTTCAAATGCATTACACAACCTCCTTCTTTTCAAGACAAGGGAAAATGGAATGTTTTTGATTTTTCCAGGTGACCTCAGGTCTTCATATGGAAAATTAATTATCATCCATGCCTTTAGGAGCCATTTCAAAGTAAAGGATTATTAGCCATTATTTTAATGGGCCCCAAACTGCTGTGCTATGTGGGCACTCGTGTTTGTTTCATTGTTTTTGTCTTTATTGTTTAGTTCATTGCCTTTCCCCCCTTGCTGTCAGGCTCGCAGCCATTGCTCTTTACTGGTACCCAGTGCTCGCCTTCAACTGCCTCTAGAATGGAAAGAGACAATGTAGCTTTTTCAAATTCCATCTATAATACATTCAAAGTTAACACCCCAAGGAGCTCTCATAATAACAGTAAAGAGTGTTTGTACAAGTCTTGATGCCTCAGGATCTTTTTATTTAATTACTAATCAATCTCATCAGATATATCCTAAACAAGATGATCGATGACAAAATATTACTTTACTCTTCAAAACTGAACACAAGGGGCTTCCCAAGTGGCGCAGTGGTTAAGAATCTGCCTGCCAATGCAGGGGACATGGGTTCGATCCCTGCTCCAGGAAGATCCCACATGCCATGGAGCAACTAAGCCCGTGAGCCACAACTATTGAGCCTGTGCTTTAGAGCCCATGAGTCACAACTATTGAGCCCATGTGCTGCAACTACTGAAGCCCATGCACCTAGAGCCCGTGCTCCACAACAAGAGAAGCCACGGCAATGAGGAGCCCATGCACCACAACGAAGAGTAGCCCCCACTCACCACAACTAAAAGAAAGCCCACACACAGCAAAAAAAGACCCAACACAGCCAATTAAATAAATAAATTTATAATAAAAAATTATAATAAAAAAACTGAACACAAACTTTCCAACTAATGGGAATTAATGAACTGTATACAAACTTCCCAATTAAAGAAAGTAGATACAGAAAGGCAATACATTATGTTTCTTCTTATTGCAAAAGAAAGAAATGTTCACTGTAAAAACCTCGGGAATAGTTTCTATTCAAAAAAAAAGAATAAATAACAGATTTTTATACATAAATCTGTGCACAAATTTTTGATTATTTCCCAAGGACAAATTTCTGGGAATAAAATTTCTGAGAAAAAGGGTGTGTTTCATTCGCTTTTCAAAATATTACCACATTGCCCTCCAAAAAGGTCTGATTATTATCACCAGGCTACATACATTCCCTTTTCTCAGTACCTCTTCTCAATTTGGATATTATAATTTTCTAAAACATTTTCCAATCATAAGTGTTACACAGAATTTTGACATTTTAATTTGCATTTCCTTCTTATTTAGAGTTGATATCTTTTCATGCATATTTGCTTTTTGTATTAATTCTTCAAAGATTTCTTGTTTTCTGTCCTTCATCTATTGAAATGTTTGTTTTCATTATTTTTAATAGATAAAGTTAAATTTCATAGTGACATTATCAACTCTTTGTCATTTGTATTGGAAATACTTTCGCCATTTACTTTTGGTTTTGGTGCTTTGTGAATTCAAGAAGTTTTAAATTTTTTATGTAGTCAGCTCTATTCTTATCTCCTTTTAAGGTTTCTTTCTTTGCTAATGAGATATACTTTTCCCATCCTGCCCTGAAAACAGATAAATACTTAAATGTATTTTTTTAGATCCTTTATACTTTAGCAATTATGTTTAATTCTTTATTACATTTGGAATTTATTTGGATCTATGTGGTAAGGTAGAAATCTACCTGTATTTTTCTGCAAATAGTTATTAGCAAATTATCAGACAGAATTTTAAAATATAATTTCTTCTATTTATCTCCTTTTTGCTACGTGATTTTTGTATTTTACTGTGATTATGCTTTTGGCCTTTATAAAGTGCCTCTAATCCTTTTTGGAAATAGGTAGGGAATAAATAAAATATAATTAATAAACTTTCCCCTGGAATTAGTTGTATTACTTTGCTATAAACTATTCCAAAATCTTATATTGCATTTTCTTTGTTTTTACAAGATTAACCCTTAACCTCGGTCACATCTATAGAAGAAAGAATCAAACTGAAGAAGATTAAAATTGGATGACGTTTCTGTCTTGGAATGAGGACTATGTCTTCCACCTAGCCATAGAGAAGATCATCAGTGACAAAATTCTATCACTTCCTCTATCCTCAATCATAGCCAATGTTCTCTGTATCTGACTCTTTGAAACCCAAAGCAGAGAGTATAAGAGAGCGGGGTAAAAACAACTTCCCTTGCACTAGGCTTACTTAGCATCCTAAGGACACTCTAGGAAATGCAAGTGCTAACAACTGTCTGACTCTTGAATGTCTTATAACCCCCAAACCAGTGAAGTTTCACAAAATCAGCTATGGTTAATAAACAGAAGACCACCTAGGAAGCCCCCTAAACTGAGCCCTTGCTGAAAGGGTGACCAGGTTTGCATGTGTGACCTAGCCTCCTTGATCCCAGCTGATTATCAGAGGCAAACATCTGGTCCACGCCAGGTCAGTCTTTCCCAGGAATTTGGAGCTGCAACAGCAACGATGAAAGCGCTGGAGCTGAGAACTCCCATCAGTGTGGGCTGGGTGAGCCATTTCATTTATGTGATGCATGAGGAAGCAAAGAGCCAGTTTCCACAGCAAAGAGCAATGAATCAGACATGAAAGGTCAGATAATAAACCACAGGTTTCAGCTGAAGGAGTAAGTAACCTGGGCTTCGCCTTCTGATTCCCAGCTCCAGGCCCTTGAGATGTGCTTCTGCCTAAATTCCACTAAATATCCACCCATCCATGCAGCGAATCCCTTTTTTTTTTTTTTTTTTCTAGCTACTTTGAGAGGGCTTCTGTTCCTTATAAATGATGATCCCTGATTAAGACAGCTGTATATCTGGACAACACTTTCTTGTTTACCAGGAAATATTACTGACATTTGCTCTTCACTACCACCCTGTGAGCTAGGTAGGTCAGGATTATCATTACCCTCGTTTGTATAAATGGAGAAATCTGTGATCTGAAGGTCTTTAGTCTCTAGCCCAAAGACATTCTACTAGAATATGACAGAGCCAAGAATGATTCCCAAAGTAACAAGCATTCCATTATATGATACTGCTTTCTAGTAATTTTGGGGGACATTGACTACTTATGTTAAATGCTTTCATTTACATGGCATTCTTCCAGTGTCAACACTAAGTCTGTCTAGTCTGGTTCAGCTGGGCCACATACCCTGGTGCAAGACAACCTAAGGATTCTTGTGTCTAAAGTTTAGTTGACATTTAGGAAGCTTGGATGCCAAACACCCATCTGCTTTCCTTTCCCCGAGAAGCATTTCTTCATATCAGTTAAGTTCAAGACAACACATTTATTAAATATGCTTTATGGGTTTTGCCCAGGTGACATGCTGTGAGGAACACAAAAGAAGAATATAGCCCACTAGTTACCTAGTGAGCTTGTTATCTTGTTGGAGATGTAGCATTTATGTGCATGGAATACGCTGAAACAGTGGGTAATTTACTACTGGTATTTGTAGACTTATGGTAGGACTTTGCAATTGCTACCCAAGAGTTAGATTTACAAGTGAATAAATGGAGTTGATAAGGAAAGAATCAATCTAATAAGCAAAGAACAAATCCTAGATCAGAAAGACCTGACTCAGTCAGGAGGGGGCAGCCAGCCAGGGAAGCACAGAAAAGAAGAAAGAGGAGAGGGATTAGGAGGAAGAAAAGGAGGAAAAGGGGAAGAGATGGGGGAGGGAAAGAGGGAGAGTGATGGGGAGAGGGAGTAAAGCATAGCAGATAACAACCACCACCCAGTCAAGGACCATTCTGAAGACAGGGGTCTCCTTTCCTCCCTAAAGCCATGAGAACACATAGGCCTGTATGGACAACTTAGGGAGAGAAGCCCAGTCAGGGAGATTATCTAAGAAACCGAGTATTTTTATGCAGGAGAGACAGACCATCACCTAAGAGACGATTTATATAATAGGACTGGACCAAGCTTTCATTTGGATTAGATATTTAATTCCCCCCAGATAACCCATGAGTAGAGACTCAGGGGAAATATGATTTTTATATAAGCAAATTTGAACATTTTCTTTTATCTTCATATCCATGTTATAGTATGAGTTAAATTTTGCCATCCTCTTATATAACAAAGGCAAAACTTTCTAGCATAAAAATAAATCTTTGGAGGTGGCCACTATCAGCTAGAATAAGCAAATGATGCATCATGAAGAAATAACACTTCAGAAGGGATCTAAAGGAGGATGTGACGTGAGTAGGACAAGACATGTGAAACAACATAAGCCAAAGAGAAACAGAAAAAATAAATTCAGTATCTATGAGGCACACTCTAGCCCAGCCAGGGTGAAAACTGTGAGCTGAATAAGATGCAAATCTCTTCAACTTCTGGAGGTTCTGAAATGCAAGTGAGGGAAATTAAAAGCAACAGGGATCCACAGAGGGGAGTGACATTAAAAAGGGATAGAATAGGTGGCATTTTAGGAGGGCCAGTATGGTAGCAGGATGGAGTGGAATTCTGGAGATATGAGAGGAAGGGGCCCTTGCCCAGAGTAGGAGCAATGGCAATGGAAAACAAAAGCAAAAACAAAACAAAACAACAAAACACTTCTAAGAGAAAACTGTCAGAAATCAGCCATTCATAGAATCCAGAGTATAAGGAATCTTTCAAGGGTCACATCAAATGTCACCTCTTCTGGAAGGCTGTCATGGAGCCCAGGGACTTCACTGTGCAGAATTAGCCAGGCCTCCCTCTGTGCTCACACAAAACATGTTTATGCTACAAAAGTACTCTTACCAAATTATGATGTATTTATTTTTTTAAATATGTTCCCTTTGCTCTCCTCCAGCTTTACCTTTAATCCCATGAACACTGGTATAAAAACAGATGAGCAGTGAGTGAATCAGGTATTGGGCCTCCTTGCTGACATGCATAACCGCCCTGGGAACTTCTCCACTTGCTCTATACACCCCTGATAAGATAATTCTTTCCTGAGGCCCCGGGGGCCCAGCCCTGGCCACAACTCCATGCTGAGTGCTGATCGGAGGGTCACGTCTGAAGCTGACAGTTACCTGGAGCCCCCTTACTGCACATAGGCATGTTCTGTTCCCCTAATCTCACTGGCCCTTCAGCCCAAAGCCCCATCTCTCCTGAAAGAATGAATCCAGGGAGAGCTGCTGAACACACATGCCTGATTTCTCAGGGAGGGAAGTGTGGTCCTCATTTCGTGGTCGTGCCTCCCACACTGCCACATGAAGCATGGGTTCCTGCACACCAGGAGTGGAATTTCTTTGTCTGTGAGCTCTGAATGCATGTCCCTAACACATCCAGACTTCAAAACAAAAGAACTTTCAATCGTTCCTTGAAGCCTGGAACCTACTTTTTTCCCAGGTGTCTTCCACTGACCTGGGCAGAGGTCAGAAATGGAGCTGTCAGGGTGGTTAAGCCAGACCCTCCTTGTGTTGCAGATCCCTCCAGCTGGGCTGCTGGAGCAGAAAGCCCAGGGACATGGAGGAGCTCATTTCTGGGACTTCCGCTCTGTTGCCTCTGCCTTCAGCTCCTTCCCTGCCCTTTGTCTCTGGCCAGCTGTGAATATTCAGAAGGTCCTTCCTACTGTTCCCGGTGTTGGAGTTTCCATAATGGTATCAAAAAATGTCATGTTCCTCCAATTACCTCTGCAATCATGTGCTCCTGGGCCATTAGAAGGGACCCTGTTTGAGTTGCTCCTGTCTGAGTGTCATTTCATTATCTGACAAAACTTGAGACCTCTTCCAAGAAGCACGATGGTGTCTCAGTGAACAAGAGCACACACTTCCAGGGAGCCTGGAACCTGACTGACTGCCTGCGGTTGAATGCAGCTCTGTGACCCTGTGCGGGTTACCTAAGTTTCCTTCTCTGTAAAAGTTAAGATAAAAATAACACCTACTTCATAGGGATTATGAAGATCAAATTTATTTATTCATGAAAAGGCACTCTGAACAATGCCTAGCATTTAAGAAGCACTTAATAAGCCTGAGCTTATATCATTGCTATTATTACTATTAGTGATCTTGGTTAGGAGTTAGAAAGCTGATACACATGTGACAAACTCCATGGTTCTGAGGCCGAGAGCCTGAGCCTTCAAATAACCATGTGGAAGAACAGAAGTATGAGCAACCTCGGGAACAGGACTGATGTCAGGTTGCCGGGGCTCATTAGTGGCAGCAGTGACTTCTGCTTCTCTATATAGCACACTTCCCTATGCGGCCACTGAAGGTGACATCCCTTGGATGGAAATGGAGATCTTGCAGTCCCAACAGATGGGGTGCTCAGGACCCCAGAAGTATAGGTGTGGGCATCTTTGAATCATGAAGCAAGTTTCCCTCAAAAGAGTGCCTGACCTGGGAATCACTAAAGGCAGCTTCCTTCAAAGGAGTGAGGGACAAGCCCCATCTCCAGGGAAAGGGGAGCCACTGACTAGTGACTGAGCATGGCCCATCTTCAGTGAGGACACCGGAAGGCATGGGGAAACAGCAGCAGGGCTCACAACTCAGTTCCCTCTCCACTTGAGGTGGGCTGGGGGCGTTCCCACTCATGCTCTCTGGAATCCTTGGCGTCATAGAGACACGGAGACTTCAAGAGGGTTATTCTCAATTCCTAATTAATAAAGCAGGAAGCATCTCAAGTAATTACATGGAAAAACAACAACAAAATGTGACCACATCCGTACCGAGTTCACTGTGGTTACATCCACTTACTGCACCTGACGCCTTGCAATGTCTCTATGTTACATTCCCAGGAATATACCCATATACTCACTCCTGTATAGGAACAGACTTCTTACAGATCATCAACACTGCAGCTGGGGCTGCCTTGACCCACGTCAGGTCTTCAGTAGGGCTTGAGTATCATGGCTACAGACACTTGGCACATGGAGACGGAGGGGTGCCCTGAACACTACAGATATGAAAGACCTGCCACAGGGCTCCCGTATTTCCCTGTAAGGAATTTTGTTGGAAACTGCATTTGCAATGGCAAGCACAGAAATGAATGTCATTTTCTTATGAAATCTCTCTAAGGACTCTCTTAGGACGCCAACTCTGAGAAATAGAAAAGGCTGATATTTACTATGCTGTCCTGCCCCACTAGCTCCCACCTCCTAAGCATCTGTTTCTCACCAGCCTACAGGTGGTAAAGGTTCCTGCAGATTCCTCTGAGGGGCCATTAGTTAGAGATCATGGGTACTCCCAAGACCCTCCCAGCCTCAGGGGCATCAGATCTGCTCTCAAATGCACTGAAGTTCTAACCATGGCAACTAATACCCAACAATTTTAGCAGATTACATTTTATCTCTGCATTGCACGGCACAACATTCCTAGACCCTTGTAACACTTGTGTTGAAAAGAGTTGCCTTTTTGGAATTAGCTAGAGTCTCTGACACACACACACACACACACACACAGAAACCCTAGAATGAAATCTCAGAATGTGCTATCTTGATCTGGACATTTAAAATGAATTCCCCTAGAGAGCTTCCCAGAGTACTGCCTGATAGCACACTGTTGTGAAGTTTATCCTGGAGTGACTGCAAGGAATGTGCCAGACCAATTTGTCTGAGAAGACGAGCTGTCCCACCGTGTTAATCAGAACAATGCACCCTCCCCAAAGACGGTCACAACCTAATCCCTAGGACCTGTGAATAGGCTGTTAGGTGGTGAAATGGGCTTTGCCCAAATCATCCTTTGACTAAGGTTAAGGTCCCTGAGACGGGGAGAATCCTGGATTATCCAGGTGGGTGAACCTCGCTCAGCTGCGATCACAGGCAGATGTGACTACATAAAAATGGACACAGAGATGTAATGTTTCTGGCCTTGAAGACAGAAAAAGGGGCCACAAGTCAGGGAATGTGGGCAGCCTCTAGAAGCTGGAAAAAGACAAAGAAATGGATTCTTCCCTAGAGACCCCAGAAGGAATGCAGCCCTGCCAACACCTTAATTTCATTTCAGTGAGACGCGCAGACTCCTGACCTCCAGAACTGTAAGATAATAAATCTGTGTTGCTGTAAGCCAAGTCCATGGTAACGTGTGACAGCAGCAATTGAAAAATCATATGTACCCAAGCCAAAGGCTGTAGATCGAAACATCTTGTGTGTAAAACCCTGCTAATCCATCCACATGCTGGAGTAAAAATGAATGTCAGGGGACTTCCCTGGCGCTCCAGTGGTTAAGACTCCCCGCTTCCAATGCAGGAGTCACAGGTTCAATCCCTGATCTGGGAATTAAGATCCCACACACCATGCAGGGCAGCCAAATATACATAAAGTTAATTAATTCATTTCATTTTTCATTTCATTTAAGAAAAAGAATGAATGCTAGACTCTGCTCTTATCTAAATGCCAGCCCGGTGTCTGTGCTCAATCTCCCTCCTTCATCCCCACCTGGATTCCAGCTCATTTCATTTTGTGCCCCCCATGCACCTGTGTCTCTTGAGTCCCCAAGTCCATCCTGTCATAGGACATGTGAAACCTATTTGCTTTGTCTCCCAAAATCCCTCCTAGGACATAGTGGACACAACTCTAGCTACCTCCGGGCTGGGTGATATTGAGCTCTGAGTGCCCAATAAATAAGCACCCATTTTTCCCACGCAAGTTTGAGAGGAAAACATTTCTGCTTCGCCACTAATTCAAGCAGACTGAAAACCTGGCTTGAGCTCTATGGACAAGAGGTCTTGCTAACACTGCCTATTCTCCACTCCCCAAGGCTAGGGCTTGAGGCTGCCCACGGAGGAAGAGTTTGAGTCAGCAGAACAGAAATGTTTACCCAGGACTGCTCTCTCATGTTGGCCCAGGACAGAGAAGGAAGAGAGGGACAGGCCCCCAGTAAGTGAAATATTTAAAATAAACGAGTTATAGCTACTTGAGAAAAATGGATTTTAAAAAACCCTAAATCTCACATCAAGCTCCAGATTTTCAGAATTTCCTCTGAATTCCTCTCATTTCGATTCAGGTATATATCACTAACAAAGGAAATGTTTTGTGTGGAAAATATGACTGGTGCTTTTTGACATTTCTTTTGCACTGCACATTTGTATATTTGAATTTTATTTTTTGCTTGTGTTGATTACTGTAGAATGAGAGTAAGGTTTACAAACCCTTCCCTAGGTGTGATTTTCTTGAGTCACCTACAGCACTCTAACACATTTTACAGGGGGCACAACAGGTGTTTTGGAGCAGGAGAAACAGCATGAGAGAAGTTCAAGTCTGTACTCTTCCTATATGGCCTCTGGAAAATAATTTCACCTCCCTCAGCCCCAGTCCCCTCATTTGCCACACCTGATATGCCAACATCTAGGAAATCATAGTGAGGGCCAGGGGAAATCTGAACTTTGAAGGCATTTACAAGTATTATGTATTGTTCCTATGAATTCAGAAATTATTAAATGCCTACCAAATTAGACCATACATGTGAAGAGGCCTAAAAAGGTAGTATAAGTGGAAGGCAATAGATACACAAAACCTTTTGCCAATTAAACAAATATTCAAATTTTCCACAAAGAGTACCAAGAGGCCATTAGCTTTACAGTACATAATATTCTAACTTAAAACATGAACATATTCTATGGGATTATATATTTTTATTACAGAACTTACATGATTGTTGCACGTCTTGTATCGAATATTCTGCCCTTCACAATTCCTGAAGGAAAAAAGAAAATAAGGATTTCATGGAAGTTGCAAGCAGCCCAAAAAAAAAAAAAAAAAAAGCAAAAAGGTACTTGTAAAACTTTTATTATGGCACATTACCTCAAAGATTCAAACTTTAAATTCTAAGAAATAACTCTGAAGGATCAGAAGGCCAAAAAGTCTCATGGAAGTGTCATGTTAAATAGAGAGTGAATTCTTTAGTTGAATAATTTATTATTATTATTATTATTATTATTATTACTAATATTATTATGCTTAAGCACAGTTTTTATCCCAGGGTCCATATAACCACTGAAATTAATGTATAGTGTGTATGTGCGTATAATGTGTGCATATATTTTCTTTTTTAATGAGAAAGAAGGGAAAGCTACAGGCAGAAGCATTTGTGTAGCGCATCCCTGTAGGGGAATTTCTCTTCCTCACTTGCTGGAGGTCACCAAGTTAGCTGGGCCTTCTATACCCTCCCTCTCTAATCAACACAACTGTCTCTGTCAGAAATTTGCCTGAGGCAATGCTTATATTTTACCTCAGCCACTGGCCTTACTAAACGAATGCTACAAAATAGTCTTGGGGAGGCTTTCTTAGAATACCCATCCCATAGGGTCTGAAGTCATATACGTAGATAACTATACGCTTGAGAACCCTCCATAGATGACCACCACACACACTTCCTTCCCTCCAACCACTTGCTCTGGGACCCTGCCTCCACTCTTCCTCCAGGCAAACTTTCCGATGTTTGGAATTCCATCTGGTAGATCCTTTTCTCCGTGCAGTGCTTGCTGCTCTATATCTTACATTAACTCCTTAAAGATAACTCATCTGTAAATGGCATCTTTCCCAATTTTCCCATGGAGCTATGTGTTTATCCTTTATGTATCCCCAGTCAGTTCAATGGCAGATCTGGAGCAACAAAGCAAAACACAGGTGTAACTTGCCATCTTGAATTAAAAGTCAATCACAACTATGCCATTTGTTTTAGAGTAGTTAGTCCTGGAAGAATAGAACTTTTAGAAAGTGGATCCAAAGAGATCATCTTTTGCTGGTGTGATTTAAATACGAGATTATATGAAATGACTGAACAAGTCTTTTCAGCAATATACAACTCATTGCATACTGTCTGACGATTCTACTTTATCAATTACAAAAAGAGTACGTGAAAACTAATAATGTGCCAAGAAGTATAAAAGAGGAAAAGCAATCATTAAAAACCCCATCATCAATAATTAGGGATGTTGAGCATCTTTTCATGTGCCTCTTGGCAACCTATATGTCCATCGACAGATGAATGGATAAAGAAGATGTGGTACACATATACAACTCAGCCATAAAAAACACAATTGGGTCATATGTAGAGACATGGATGGACCTAGAGATTGTCATACAGAGTGAAGTAAGTCAGAAAGAGAAAAACAAATATCATATACTAACACATATATGTGGAATCTAGAAGAATGGTACAGATTAAGTGGTTTTCAAGGCAGAAATAGAGACACAGATGTAGGGAACAAACGTATGCACACCAAGGAGGGAAGTGGGGTAGTGGGATGATTTGGGAGATTGGGATTGACATATATTCACTAATACATATAAACTAGATAACTAATGAGAACCTTCTGTATAGCACAAGGAACTCCACTTTGCTGTACAGTAGAAACTAACACAACACTGTAAAACAACTATACCCCAATAAAAAAACAATCCCATCATCAGACCTTTACCCTTAACATTCTGGCATTTCATCTTCAGTGTTTCTGCCCTGATTTATTTACAGATGTGAAATCATACAGCCAATTCAACTTTGTATTCACATTTAGACTCGCAGAAGTCTGATTTTTATTCTTTTGTACATGGGTTTATTTTTTCCACCTGCAAGCTTATAGTGTTTTGTTTTTAGAATTTGAAATAAAAATTGTAGCCAGGGTGTACCTAGTTGTGTGTTTAGTTTCACTGATTTTGACTGAAAAAATAGCTGGCCTTTTTGATTGCAATACTCAAGGTCTTTATTTGCAGTGCTTCATATTATTCTCAGATTATAATTTGGATTACTGCTCTTGTTCTGAGAATATGTGTAATCCTTAAACTAGAGTTCCCTTTCTCTGCTCCTATTATATCCTTATTGACCTATGACTTTCTCTAATATACATCTCATTTATTTGACTTTCTGTTATACTTCCAAGAAATCTCCTACAGATATCCCTCCACACGACTGATTTTCTTTTTCCCGTAGTGATTATTCTGTATTTTATTACCCGATACACTTTTTTTTTGGGGGGGGGGGGCGCAGTGCCATGAGGCTTGCAGGATCTCAGTTCCCTGACCAGGGATCAAACTCAGGCCATGGCAGTGAAAGTGAAAGCCTGGAATCCTAACCACTAGGCGACCATGGAACTCCCTGATACACTTTTTGATACTGCTTTTTCTTTCTTGGCAATCCTCCTTAAACTCACCATTCTCTAGCAACATCTTACACCATCCTCACCTTACCTTCTGTTCCAACTGCAGCATGTACCTCATTCTCTTCCTATCTACTTTCTGTGAGGTGCAGTCCCCAATGGGATTTAGAAAGCATATGGGAGAAAGACATTTCAGAGCGAAAAGAACAGCACTACAGCTGCCTCCAAAAGCATTAACTAAATGATAATTATATTTCTGAACTGGGATACAGACCAAGTGTCCAAATAGTTGCCCCTTTTTAATGTATTTCTCTTGATTTGGCATTTAAAACGTCTGCGTACATTATCACCATAGGTTGACCCAGTCTTAGCATTTTCTAACACTGTATGTTTCCATCTTTGTGACTCATCAGCAGTACAGAACTTTGAAATTTATTAAACTCTCAGCCAGGCTACATTAAATTTTAAACATTCCAGAATCTTTTAACTCTTGGTTGGCTGAAGAGAGTCTTTGAATTGATCTAAATAACATAATACGAAAACTGTGGACACTTACAAAGAATGGCATTTTCTTTAAGAGGGTATTAGAAGGAGGGCCCCAACCCTAAAACTCTCGGGGAGAACTTTTCTTTCAGCGGGGAATGTGCATAAGTGGGTCAGCTGCCTGCCGCAGACTGGAAGGCAGCGGTGCCCTCGGACCAGGGCGGGGGACCCGCGCTGCCCCCACCACCCATAGAAAAAGCAGCAGACTGAGCGGCCCCCTCCCTGCCCACCCGCTGAAGCCGCCCACCACCGACAGGCAGCCCCGGTAGGTGCGGAGCCCGTCCAGCGAGGAAGGCGGGCGAGGAGCCGGGCAGGATTCGGGGTCCGGGACCGGCAGGCCCCACAAGCCTCCCAGGCAGCAGCGAGGTGGAGGAGCCCGCCCCGCCCCCCACCTGCCTGCGGCTGGACCTGCACCCCGGACTCCGCGGGCCTCGGAAGGGGCAGGGGACCGCAGTGGGGGCGGCGGGGGCGCCGGGGGTGGGGGAGCCAGGGAGAACCGAGGACCGATCCCCGGAAAGAGGGGGAGCTGGGGCGGGGCGAGTCGAGCTTGGGGGAGGGGGCCCCGGTGGGGGACCAAGAGCACGGGGGTGGGAGCAGGGCTCGGGCCCCCACAGGGGTGGGGACCCCGAAGAACGAACCTCCCCCACCCCAGCCGGAGGGGGCGGGGGTCGAGCGAGAGTCAGGCCGCGGGGATTAGGGGAGAAGCCGGGGGCTCGCGGAGCGGAGTCCGAGTCCCACGGGGCCACAAGCCCCTCCGGCAGGGGGTGGGGGATTCCTCCGAGAAGCGGGAGCGCGGGACGGAGGCGGCTGGGACCAAGTCCGCGGGGGCGGGGAAAAGGTAGCCAGGCCGGGGAGGGGCCGGGGGCGAAGACAGGTCCCCGGGCTACGCGAGGCCAGGGGAGGGTGGGTGCGGCAACCTGCGGGAAGGGGCGCCGGGAGGACGCGGACACCCACAGGAGGAACGCCCAGGAGAGAGCGGGCGGGGAACACCGGGCGCGGGGCGACGGGGGACAGCTGGGGGGGCAGGGCGGCTCTCAGCCGGCGGGGTTCCGGCTCCGGGAGCGCAGGGTCGGTGTGGGGGTGGTCAGGGGCTCTCGGGGCGCAGCTCTCTCACTCACTTCAGGGTGGAAAGCGGTGGCGCTGGAGGCGCAGTCCGTGTTCAGGGTGGGGGCGGCCACTGTGGGAGTGCAGGGGCAGGGATGCTGGCGCCGCGCCGTTGGGGCCGGGGCCTCCTGCCGGGGCTCAGGAGGAGGGCTGACCCCGGAGTGGTCTCCCCGCCTGGAGATGATGGGGAGCCTCAGTGTGTCGCGGACGGCGACTCCACAGCCGAGCAAAGCTGTCGATGCAGCTCCCCGACCAGCGCGAGTAGAGAGGCAGGACAGTCGCTGCTGGGGAGTGGCGGCATCCGCGAGCTGGAATCCGAGCGGCTCTGCGACCTAACGCCTAGTTTGTCAGGTGTCTCGGGAGGGAGGGCCGAAGAGCCACGAGGGTTGTCTGGAAATGTAGTCTGAGGGCGGTGGGAAGCGGCCAGCGAGGGGGCGTGGCTTGGGGCGGGGCAGGCGCGTGGTATTGTGGGAGTCGTAGTCCCCGGCTCCGCCGCTGAGGCACACAAGGACTCAAGGACTTCAACCGCCCCCCTCACCCCGCCCCCGGAGCTCCGCTGCAGCTGCTGAGTATACGGAGGCGGTGGCTTCCGGACCTCAGACCGCCGGAACGGGGCAGATGCGGGGCGATGCGGTGCTGGGGCTCCCGCCGGCTCGACGATGGGGGAAGGGCGGCGCGAGCGGTAGCGCCTCGGTCTCCGCTGGGGCGGGGGAGGTCAGGGGTCGCCCCTGCGGGTGGGGGCGGGGCTGACTGCCTTGGTCGCTATGGGCGGTGGCAGCTGGTGCCTCCCCTGTCACCTTTGGGACTTGGGGGTCTGTGCCTCTTTGCGGGGCTGGGGTCCTCATGCCCGGGCGAGGGCAGTGGGCGCTGATGGCGCAGCTGCCGCACAGCTGACTCCCCGCTCCCTGGACCTGGCGGAGCGAACTTGTTTTCCTGACTGGCTTTTCTGGCCGGTTCCTCCTCACCCTGGGGGTCCAGAACGGTGGAAGTTGCCTAAACGTGCTCTGTTTGCAATGGCTACATTAACACACACATATGGAAACTAGGAGCACATGAGTACCTTTCCACCTTACGAGCATTTTATCCAGATGGCTTCTAAGCTCAGTTTTAAATTTGAAATTTTATCATTCCAAAATTTAAATAAATTGGCTAAATATAAATAATAATATTATTTTCTTCTATAACTTACACAGCAGGGGCCCAGCTTGTACCTAAGAAATTCTCACCACTGTCTGTCATATAGACTAGTGCTTATCCCAAGGAAACCTTTTTGCATGAGGATTTATGGAACCTCCTGAGAGAGGGTCCATCCCAAGTGAACAAAATAGATAAAGCTTCAGGATTCAAGAAAATAGAGAAAGTTCAATTATGAATACAGTTTGGTTTAATTTGTCTTCTGGACTTGCCACCATTGACTTATATCAAGACACTCTACAGAAAAGGGAACAGGCAGAGTTAAAATTTGTTAAATATATATAGATATGCAAAGAAATGATGTGTATTACTTAAATAGAATTACAAAACTCTACAAAGAGGCCTAAAGTAGACTGGAATAAATGGAGAACATACCATAGTCCTAAATAGCTGAACTCAATACTGTAAAATGTTAATTCTCTCCAAATTAATCTATAAATTTATAACAACTCCAATCAAAATCTCAAAGGGGACTTTTTTGGACCCTAAGAAAATGATTCTGAAGTTCATCCAGTGGAGTAAATGTCTTCAAGAGCCAAGAAAAAACAGTAAAAGAAGGGAAATTAGACATTGCCTCAATCAAAACAGGATAGAATTGGCATAGTAATAAGCATTCGGAGCTATTAAATTTAAAAAAAGAAGAGTCTAGAAACAGACCCAAGTATAAGGACAATATAGAACCACATGTCGGTGTGATGAATGGTTTAAAAGAAAATAATAGATAACTTCTTCACAAAAGACACCAAAATGAATTCAGATATATCCCAGAAATTAATATTTTAAATGCTGAAACCATAAAATACTAAAACAAAGTTACAGATTAAAAGTTATACAGACTTGATATAGCAAAGACTGTCCTAGATATGTCAACAAAGGTAGAAACCATTAAAGGAAAAGACTGATAATTTTAATTACATTAAAATAAAAACAGCATTTTCTATCTCTTCACCAACAGACAAAGGAATAAGTACATGAATATCCACACAAAAATGCAGTAGTAAAAGTACAAGTGTATGGGCTGGAAGAAAACCCACCAAATTGCCTCTAAGGATGGAGGGAGCAGGTCTAGGAGTGAACTCGGGGAAGGACACAAAAGGATTGCTAACTGAATGTTTTATTCTCCTCCCAGCCCTCCCATAAAAGATCTGAAGCAAATATGACAAAACATTCAATTTGATGAAGCCAGTTGGTGCTATCATGGATGTGAGTTTTATCTGAATTTTTATGGATTTCAAAACTTCTTTTAAAAAATATTTTGAGGGTAAAAGACAATCATTAGAGAAGAATGTAAGCCTATATCATATTTAATACAGGTAAATGTGTACCTGCCTAGGGAGAGGGGTAAGAGATTAATTAAAATATTAGCAGTGGCTACTTCCAGGTGCTGGGCAATTTAAACTTCTGTTTTTGTTTCTCTGCATTTTGTAAAGTTCTTTTTTTAAAGCCAACACTTTAATATTTTCATTGAAAACAAGCAAGCAAACAAACAAAACCACATCCTGCTGACATACAGAAAAGCTCAAGTCAGACAGGACTGAATAGTGAGTTCTAAGTTAGAGACCAGGGAAGTTTATGAAGGAAACCATCCCCCCCCACCCCACCCCCCCCCCCCCCGACATACTAATAAACTGAAGCATGGGACTTAACTAGATATTGTGCAGACTTTCATACGCCCTTAGGCCAAGTTACCTCATCCACCCAAAAAAAAAAAAAATTAAGAGAGGGGTCTGTAGAAAGGACCTTCAAATGCAAAATGAAGAAGTAATGACTGGACGCAAGGAGGAGGTTTTCCAATAATTTTCACCCAAAGTCTCACTGGTCAGTGGGTTTCCTGGCTTCTTGCCAAGCTACCTATTTATAGCACAGTAAGCTCCTAGAGGTAACATTTCAGCAACAGTCAAGGGTAAGGAAAGAATAAATACCTGGCAGCTGATCAAGTCTGTCATCAGGAATAAGGGCTAATTAAACCCATACTATTTACTGTTCTAAATAGACCACTGTTCAGTTCCATTTTCTATACTAAATGTCACCAAACAGAATTGTGTCCTGTCTATAGCTTAACATAAAATAAAATTTTAATTCATAAAAAATACAATAAGCAGTTTAATACATTCATCTGGGCTTTTAGATAGGTGAGTCCAAATCATTTAGGTAAACGGTTAAAATAGACACAGCTGAAGTTGATTTTTCATTTTGTCACTGGATATACTGATAGGTTGATATACTGATGTGAAAAGTTGAAAAACATCATTATATTTTAAAATGAAAGTTGGGAGTTCTTTGCAATGTTGTTTTGATTTCTCTCTTTTCCCACTATCCCATCTGTTCAGTTTTTAGAGTCAGGTTTCTTGCCATAACTTCTCCTCCTTTACTTAAAAAACAAAATGAAAAGAATCTTGATTCTAAAATAACTAAAGTAGGCATTATACAAGCAGGCTTCTGCTTTCTCTGGTTGAATCAGTACGATATTTTTCTCCTAAAATAAGAGAGAGAAAATGACACCTCAAGAGGGGTCCTCAAGTTTTCCTGCTCTCTTGGCCATGAAGATAGTCAGATTTGCTCTGAAACCCCAATACTGTTTCCTACCAGCCTGTCCTCCTGCTTGTCTCATTCCTTGTTTTCCAAAGAGCAGCAATAATATCCCCAATTTCTACCCAGTTCTCATCTCTTCCCTTTGATGCCAGCAGCATGATCATAACACAAACATTCAGAGAAAAGAAAAACAAAAAAACCTCCATTGGAGCTGAACAAAGTGCCCCCAGTGTCATTTCTCAACATTTGTATTGGGTTAGCAAAAAAGATTGTTTGCATTTTCCATAACATCTTATGAAAAACCCAAAAGAACTTTATGGCCAACCCAATATTTGTGTATTCTTCCTTATAGTGACACAGAACCTGCTTCCCTGGAACTTACATCCTCTAGAGCAGTGGATGATGAGTGCCCATCCTCGTCTACAGAAGACCCCTTCTCAAACTTTCTCAAATAATTTGGTACCTTCAATTGTCCCAGCTCTCCCACAAATATTTCCTCTCTCTGCCTACTCTGCAGTCTGCACATTTTTTTATTTTGAAATGTAGCATCCAGAATATAACACTGTATCTGAGAATAATGCAGACCACATAGTGCCTCTATTATCTAGGTTTCTTTTGATGAAATCTAAGTTTCTCTCTCTCCTTCTTCCCTTCCCTCTTCTCCCTCCCTCCCTCCCTCCCTAACTTTTCCAGTCACACTATTTATTGGATCTCATTAGGGAGGAAGTATCACATAATGGTTAAAAGTTGTGTAATTCTGGTTGCATCCATGTTGCTGCAAATGACATTATTTCATTCTTTTTTATTGTATTTTTAATACAATATACATATTGTATATATGTACCACATTTTCTTTATCCATTCATCTATTGGTGGACATTTAGGTTGTTTCCATGTTTTGGCTATTGTGAAGAGTGCTGCTATGAACATAGGGGTGCATGTATCTTTCTGAATCATAGTTTTTTCTGGGTATATTCCCAGGTTATAGTTAATGGGATTGCTGGATTATATGGGTATTAAAATATGGCACAAATGAACCTATCTACAAAACAGAAACAGACATACAGAACAGATTTGTGGTTGCCAAGGGGGAGGAGGGTGGGGAAGGGAGGAACTGGGAGTTTGGGGTTGGTAAATGCAAACTATTACATTTAGAATGGATAAACAACAAAGTCCTAATGTATAGCACAGGGAATTATATTCAATATCCTGTGATAAACCATAATGGGAAAGAATATATATATATGTGTGTTTGTGTGTGTGTGTGTGTGTATAACTGAGTCATTTTGCTGTATAGCAGAGATTGGCACAACATTGTTCATCAACTATACTTCAATTAAAAAAAATTTGGAAGTTGTGTGACTCTAGATAAAGTTTCTTAACTTTTCTAAAACTCACCTATAAAATAGAGATGATAATTTTACCCTAATAGGATTTACACAAAATACCATCTATAGAATGAATCACACAGCATCTCAGTAAATGTAATAAATGTCTCCATAAGTGTAAGCTATTGTTCTTCAAAATAATGTCTTTTTCCAAACAATGCCAGGAGAGCCCTCTCTCTCCCATTTTTACTTATGCAAGACTTAACGTGAATCACTACTGAATTTCCTCTTGTTGATTTTGGCCCAGAATACCAGCCTGCTGTGTGAACCCTGATCCGGTCACCCCATCGACTTTGCTCAACTTCACAGCTTCCATGCTCCACCCAAGTCAGATTTGTACCTGCGGGTAAGGAACAGGCAGTGTGGTGGCTGCCGGGCCTTGGGAGTGAGCTGGGGCTTCAGGGGACAGAGCCCTCAGAGTGGCCACTCCACAAAGGTGTAGAGATGCGGGCGCAGCGATGTCCCCACTTGTCTGGGTCCATGAATGCCCACTGTGCACCCACCAGCTACAGTTAAACAGCTCTGCTTTGTCAGCTCCTATCCAGGGGCACAAACTGAAATGCTATCGGGCCAGGAGGATAATATACGCCTGTGTAGCAGCGGCTGGGTGTCAGGCTGGTAAGTGGGGAGATCGGATCCGACTGGGAGAGTGTAAGCCCACAAAATTTAAAAATTAAATAAAAAAAAGGAAATGGAAGAAGAATAGAAAGGTGTGCAAGTCTGTGAGTTTTGGATCCATGTTACACTTTCCTCTATCCCCTAGCTTTCTATCCCAGCCTGACCATATTTCCATGCCCAGTCCCATCCCGGCTGTGCCCCTTTGGGGTCTGATGGACTGAAAAGGTAGTAGGTGGTCTCCTCAAACCCAGAATTGGTCTGTGAGTCCTCCCTAACAACCTCCCACCACCCATAAACAGTCGTCTCCTTCCTCCACTTCCCTGTTGACCCAGAGATTAGATCACTATTTGCTAAATAAATATTATGAATATGTCAGTCCTGTCATATTGCAATCCCCTCCAAAGGAAAAACATTTTGCATGTTGATGGAAAGCAGTTTTCCCCTTAGTTTCATGATAAATGTTGTTTATAATTAATAAACAGATGTAACCAAAAGATAAGTCGACATTTGAGAATTGCATTCATATCTGAAAACTCTGATGTGCATGAAAATTGTATTTTTTTTCTAATCTTTAATTTCTATCCAACCTAAGTTCCTTTGCCATCCAGCTGTCAGGAAATTTCAGTCTTCGTTATGTTGGAGCCTTCCTTTTCTTCAAGCAGTAAAATGATCCAGGGAGCAGAGGCATTGCCAATGCAAGAGGAGATTCCTCTGGGCTTTAAACATTGGTAATGCTTCCCACTGAAATGTCTCTTGCTGAAGTTCACAAAACCCCTTCAAGAGTGGTACCACCCTGCTTTCAAATTTATGTTTCAAGTACAAGAATCTTGGCAAGGCTGGGAGCCACTATTGTAGGGTTCCACCTAGCCAACTCTTGAGATCTGGCCACCTCCTTTAACACTGATACAGTGGGGCAAAGACCCCTGCTCTTCTAAGAACTCCTTCCCCCTCACTTTTTACCTCCTTCCTCTCTCTAGGAATCAGCCCCTCATCCCTCTGTTGCAGTCCAAGACAATCTGTTTCCTGTTAGGATCTCATTTCCAGAAGGACATCTGATTTCATCCCTTCATGAATTGTTTTTTAAAAAGACAGGAAAATGTGTTGACTGCAGGCAGTGTCTATCCTCTGTCCTTCCAAGAGCACTGCAAGAAGGAAATGTCAAGGTCCTGACTACCTGCTTGAAAGCAAGGAGGGGCAAAAAACAAGGAGAACAAACTCATCACTATTTCAATACACTGCCTCTCTTTAGGAGGATCAAGATTGTCAAGAGACCCCTTCAGGGAAATGTTGACCTGTGTCTGTTACTTTTTCATCTTGCTGTTTGAATCTGTTTTTCTCCTACTATGTGACTAAATATTTTCAAAAGTCTATTTCTTTCACTATATCAGTCAAAACAACCGTATATCTCATATTATTCTCTGCAGTGTGTATATACAATTGCTCATGTGACAAATTATTTATGTTTGCATAGGCAACATTATTGCTCACATGGAACCACAAGGATTTATGAAAATTCTGATGTGTCTTTTCCTACAACTGAATATTTGGAAAAATATTGTATGTATGGCAGAGTTCTTCCACCTCAGAGTCTGAAGCCCAAGGAAAAATTTCGAGCATATAGTGGTAAAATGGAAGGAGTAACAACCTTTAAGTAAATATCAAGAAACTATTTGCTTTACCTATTTTTCTCCCCCACTCTTCTAGTTTTAATAAAGTTTTTTTTCAACTCTTTAAACTATTTAGTTGATTTAAGTTGAACCAACTTAAGAAGCAAGAAACTAGTGGAGTCACAATTTGAGAAAAACAGGTGAGAATTAAGTTTGAATGACAAAAAAGAGAAGGGAAATATAAAAAATGTTATTGATTTTTTTTCTACCCTCCTAGAATCTCGTGTTTATCTGCTTTCCATTGTGACCAGAACCTAGAGGAAGGCAGTCGCTTCCTAATGGTTATGATTTTCTCTACTGTAGCTTTTACATCTCTGATCTGTTTTCTAACTTTAGCCAGCCAAGATGACCTTTTCTTCTTTTTAATTCTATTTTATTCATTTAATTTTTTTGAAGTGTAGTTGAGTTACAATGCTGTGCCAATCTCTGCTGTACAGCAGAGTGACTCAATTTTACACATATAGACCTTGTTTTTTTAATATTCTTTGCCATTATGGTTTATCACAGGATATTGAATATAATTCCCTGTGCTATACAGCAGGACCTTGTTTTTTATCCATCCTATATATAATAGTTTACATCTGCTAATCCCAAACTCCCTGTCCATCCCTCCCCCGCCCACCTGCACCTTGGCAACCACAAGTCTGTTCTCCAGGCCTGTGAGTCTGTTTCTGTTTCGTAGATGTTTGTTTGTGCCATGTTTTAGATTCTACATATAAGTGATATCATATTATCTCTTTTTCTTTCTGACTTACTTCGCTTAGTATGAAAATCTCTAGTTGTATCCATGTTGCTGCAAATGGCAATATTTTGTTCTTTTTATGGCTAAGTAGTAGTCCATTGCACATATATACTACATGTTCTTTATCCATTCATCTGTCGATGGACATTTAGGTTGTTTCCATGTTTTGGCTATTGTGAAGCATGCTGCTATGAACATAGGGGTGCATGTATTTTTTTGAATTATAGTTTTGTCCAGATATATGCCCAGGAGTGGGATTGCTGGATCATATGGTAACTCTATATTTAGTTTTCTGAAGAACCTCCACACTGTTTTCCATAGTGGTGGCACCAATGTACATTCCCACCAACAGTGTAGGAGGGTACCCTTTTCTCCATACCCTCTCCAGCATTTTTTATTTGTAGACTCTTTAATGATGGCCATCCTGGCTGGTGTGAGGTGGTACCTCATTGTAGTTTAGATTTGCATTTCTCTAATAATTAGTGATGTTGAGCAAGATGACCTTTTTAAAATGCAGACCTAATCCTATCACCACCCTGCTAAACCTGCTCTTATATTTTCCCATTATATTTAATACACACCAAAATCCCTTCATTATTTGGTCCCTACTTTCTTCTCTGATTTATTTTCACTGTAATGTCCTTTGCACTCTTATAGTTACATCCCACAGGACACTTTTCATTTCCTGAATGTACCAGGTTTCCCTTGTCACAGAGCCTTCCAAGATACTATTTTAGCTGCCTAGAATTTTTCCTGCCTCTTGCCCTAATTAATGCCCCTTCAACCTCTAGATCTCAACTCAACTGTCACTCTGAAAAGCATTCTCTGACACTCACCCTGTTTTCAGGCTTGGTAACAGTCCCCTGTGCAAGTTCTCAAAGCATCTGATTACTTTCAGTGTTCCATGAAATTATAGGAATTATGTCTGTTCTTATCTCAGCATTCTATTTCCAGAAACCTACTACAAGGCCTACTAGCTCATAGTAGGCACTCAATATTTATCCTATGGGTGAAAGACAAAAAAGTCCTTCGAAGCCTAAACTTTTCATTTGGACTCAGCTTTTTTGATCTCTTTGTATCTTTGTCAATTCAGTGAGTTAACTTTTTTCTCTATTTTCTTAATGTGCACACTGTATTCAAGGTACAATCTTAGGCATTAAGTATAAAAATATCAATAGAGGTTCTTCCATTTAAGAAACTCATACAACAGATTTCTATAATTTATAATTTTTAAATGCTCTGTAATGACTTTAATTTTTAGTATGATCCATTTTCTTTTCATTTCAGATAGACCTTATTTTACTTACATAGCAAAGGTGGAGACCTTCAAACTTACAGTCCAATACTTATACCTTGAACATTTCAGGCAATTTGCAGTGCTTTTGTGATTACAATTACTTCTGTAGGTATGTGGCTCTTCCAGAAATTTGAAGATCTTCCATAGTCCTCAGACGCTGGTGTGATTTGGAATCATCTAGAAAGGTTAAAATTGCAGATTCCAGAGCTCCACCAAAAACAGTCAGTAGACAATGGCGTGGATCCCAGGTGTGTGCATTTCTAACCAGCACGGCTGGTGATTCTGTTGCTACAGACTGTGTGCAATGGGCAGGCACTGGACTGTTCACTGGGTATAACGTGGAACAGAAAGAAGGGCTTCCCACTGTTGTTTGTAGTCTTGTGGGAATGACAGTACCAAAACAAAAATCAGATACACAAGATCATGACACATTTAGAAAATGAGATGAAGGAATTGAGCAATTGGTTGAGATAGAGCAAATGGGAATGGTTGCTCTTTTTTCTTCACCTTTACTCCTTTCTTCCTTGATGCCTTAATCATTCATAGTGGAGATTTGAAATAAATTTCACAATATTCATATTTATTGAATAAAGATTTTGCATTTAACCAAAGCTAAGTGTTCACATCAGGAAAGTTTAACCTGCCTCATCTTTCTTTAAAAAGACAATTGCTTTTCAATTCTGGGTTTTCTTAGTTGCCTTGTTCAAGTAGCCATTAATAGCACAAAAAAAAAAAAAAAAAGAAAGAAAAGAAAAAAAAGTCCCAACTCCCAAAAAGTTCAAATATGCCAACAAAACAAAAACTTCCATTTCATAAATCATCATCTTTCCACTTAGTAAAACACAAGATCTTTTCTTCATATTTTGACCAGGGAACTAGGGGTATTTCCAAGAGCCACATTCGGGGGTTTTGGAACCCTTGCTTAACTCCCTCATGTTGACACATTGACTCAGTAGCAGAAAGCAGCTGATTCAGTTTTACAAAGAAAGAAAAATGTGTCATTCTGTTCTCTATGTTCCTACAATATAGGAAGAGGCTGTGTAACGAGCGGGTGTCTGGATGTGTACAAGACACTTGATCCTTTCCAGCATTACAGTTGCAGCACAGTAGATGACTGCCAGAGTTGGCAGGAAGTCAGCCCTGAAAGTATGATTCCAGACATGTCACAAGTTTTGGAATATGTCAGATGAATAAGAGTGTTTTTACCCTTTACTACTTCTCCATAGAATGTTGCTTTATGTTTGGAGGTATACTGTCTAACACTCAACTAATCTAACTAGAGAAACTAAGACTTCTTGAGCTTTCTCTGTCCTCTACCTGATTCTTCCATTTCCTGACTGCATTTTAGCCTATTCCTCTCTAGCCAGTATTTGGGAAAAGCAAAGACCAACTAAGATGTCTTGAGAAGCAGAGGTATGTGATCCCTACTATTATTAATCCACTGAATAATATTTCTTAAGCATTTGTTAAGGGTCTGGTGCTATGTGAGGCACCTGGGATACAGTGGTGAGCAAAAACCATCGTGATCTCTGTGCTCACAGATGTTGCACTCTGGTGAAGATGGAAACCAAACACATCACTCAAAATACGTATAAAATTGCAACAGTGACCACATCTACAAAGGATAAGCGCAAGGTAACTTCAGAGCCAGAATAAGAGGCTTGACTTTATCAGGGAAATGAGAAAATTGAGCTAAAATCTGAAGGCTGTAAAGCTATTAACTGGATTAAGAGTGTAAGGCAGTGCCTTCCAGGCAGAGCGCAGCACGCAGCAGGCAGGAGCGTGGAAAGAAGGAAACTGTCAGAGAAGCCAGCAGGAGCAGGGACAGCAAGAGGAAGCACTAGCTGAGCGGAAGCTCGCGAAGAGGACGTGTCCCGTTTTTTTCCATATCCTTGGAGCAGTAAGAAGCCACTTACTTTTCTTCCTTGTTTTTTGTTTGTGTGTTTGTTTCTTTGCTGAGGGGGGTACGAAAGAGAGGTGAGGAAGAGGCTAGGGAGATGACGGCAAGCAGACCTGATCAAGTTTATGTGTGAGAGTTACTTTGGGTGCCATGTAAGAAAAGACTGGAGAGAGTAAATGAGTTTAGGAAGCTATTGAATTGATTTGAATCAGCTATTATGAAATCTTGGGATATCAGAGTGGTGATGAGATAGAGGAGAGCAGTTAGATGTAAGAGAGATTTAAGAGGCAAAATTGACAGGAGTTGATGATGAACTAAATATAGGAGGGAGGTGAGGAGTGAAGGGCGAGTCCTAGGTTCCTGACTGCAGCTGAAGACACAATGACGCCACTCACCAAAAGAAGGGACAAGCCAACAGGTCCAGATTTGTTGGGGGGAAATAGTTTGATTAGGCTTTTATTAAATTTTGAGGTGCCACTGTATATCCAACAGGCCATTGTAAAAACTGGCATTGAGCTAAGAGAAGAGGTCTGAGTGGAGATAGAAGTTTGAGAGGCATTTGCATATAGTTAGGAATTAAAGCTGCGGGAGCAGAGGAGTTGTCCTCAGGAGGGAACACTGGATGAGAGGAGGAGAGTGTGCGGGCTCAAGTGTCGAGGAACTCCCAGCTTCATGACTGACTAAAGGAGGGTGAAGCTGCATAGGAGACTGACAGGAAATCATGAAGAGGACGGGAATAGAGTTTCTCAGAAATGGAGTGGGCAATAATGTCAATTCCTACTTGAGAGGTCAAGTAAGATGAGGACTGAAAATGTCTGATGGATTTAATCACCTAGAAGTCATGGTGAATCTTCAAGCCCTCTTAGAGAAGTAACAGTGCTGGAAACCAGGCTGCAGTGGATTGAAGAGGTAAGCTGATGCCCACTGATGGGGGTAAGGAAATGGAGCTAACATGTCTGAGAGGTTATATCGTGAATAGAGAAGGGATTCAGTGAATTTTGTTTTTTGGAGCTTATGGACATGCATGGATAATATTGATTAATACAGGCTGGTTTAAATAAACCATAAAATGAGTGAAACACTCCACAGAGTCCTAAAAAAAAAGCAATTTTGAAGACTTTTAGTAATATTAGTAGCAGCTAACATATCACCCTTGCTGTGCACTAAACACTCAGGTGCCTGGTGTACATGCATGTGTGTGTCAATCCTTAAAACAACCCTGTGAGGCAGATGATATTACTGTCCACTTTTATATATAAGGAATCTGGAGCACAGACAAATTAAGTTGTCCCACATCATATATCTAGTGAATGACAGAGCCAGGATTTAGACCCAGGTGGTCTGATCAGTCTGAGACGGTGGTCTTCTCCACGCCACCAGACCACCCCATGTTTGCAGTACTACTTCTGCCTCATAATGTTACATGCTGCCTAGGGTGGCTGGGGTATCATATGGCTCCCATCGCTAACAAGGGCTTCTGGGGGCTCTGGAGATGGGTAAGACTCACATCCATACCATGAGTATGGTTTAGGTCTAAAAGCCAGAGTTTAGACATAAATTATTTCTTTAATTGATTATTTAATGATGAGCAGAAAGACAGCATGACTTCAACAAGAGAGCATGCCCAGATAGTTTATTAGAGTCTTTAACAGGATGAATAAGGATTTTGACAAAGTGGGCCCAGGCAATATATTTAAAATTGTTTTCAGATTCCTTAAATCTTTAACCTGAGACTTCCTTCCACGTTAGGAAAAAATTCAGTTATCTGAAGATTTCATTAATGTAAGATCCAATTAAAACTGAGGATCCATTTTAAAGATGTTTTGAAAACTAGTACTTTTGACATTTATTTTTCTTATACTTAGTCACTGGATGGCATATAAAGTAACTCAGGAATCTCTTTCAAGAAGTTTGTCAGGGCTTCCTAGGTGGCACAGTGCTTAAGAATCCACCTGCCAATGCAGGGGACACTGGTTCGATCCCTGCTCCAGGAAGATGCCACATGCCGTGGAGTAACTAAGCCCGTGCGCCACAACTATTGAGCCTGCGCTTTAGAGCCCGTGAGCCACAACTACTGAACCCATGTGCTGCAACCACTGAAGCCCACGCACCTAGAGCCCACGCTCTGCAACAAGAGAAGCCATGGCAATGAGGAGCCCGCGCACCACAACGAAGAGTAGCCCCCACTCACCGCAACTAAAAAGAAAGCCCATGCACAGCAAAAAAGACCCAACACAGCCAATGAAATAAATAAATAAATAAATAAATAAATAAATTTATAAAAAAAAGTTTGTCAACCATCACCAGGTTATTATCTTTGACTTTTCAAGTTAGAAAAAAGTCTTGAAAACTTTAATACTTCATTGAAATACTTAGAAATAAGAGAACCTATGAGGCTAAGTTTCAAATTTATATATTTGAGATCACATTATTGTCCTTCTGAAATAGTCAAACAGCTTCACCATGCACCAGCAGAATATAAACCAAAACGGGTAGGTTGACCTTGTACTACCAACAAACGGGATTTTCATTCTTATGAAGTGCAACCTGTGGCAATAGTTCGGCCTTTGGAGAGACAACAAATTAAAAAAGGAATGTTGGGGATATGGGGATGTATGTATAAATACAGCCCATTCACTTTGGTGTACCTCAAAAACTAGTACAAGAGTATAAAGCAAATATATTCCAATAAAGAGCTTAGAAATAAATAAATAAATAAATAAATAGGAAAGTTGGACACTGTCCCAACCTATAAAGGTAACTTGCCATTTCCAAACTTAAAAAGCCAAAAAACAAAAACTTACTTCCAGCTTTGATATCTAACATCCAATCATAATTTTGATGCATTGCCAAACTTAAGTCTCCATGGCTTAGGAAAAAACTTCTTTCTCTTTTGTCAAAACAGTATTGTATAGTGAGAAAAGAAAGACCATTGGCTTGATTGAGAGTGAAGACACCTGGATTCCTGTCCAAATTCAGCCACTTAATTAGCTTTCTCTATCTCAAACCATGAAAACAAAGGATGCCATTGAACAAGCATTATGTCATATTTGTCACATTATGCCACATTTAGTTGACACTGTTCCCTTCCTTCCATCCCAGGCTGAGTTGAAACTTTACTGACCATAGTGGAGCTTTCAAGAAAGTCAAATAAATAGCAAGCCTCTTCACCATTCAAGTTGTGAACCAACTGAGAAAGCAAAAGCATTAGGTAGAGAACCAGAATATTCCCTTTATACTCATAAAGGCTGGAATAGAGGATGAAACTTGCATCTGTTAGCAGATTGGTGCCAATACTGAACCTTAGAATAAAATAGGCTTGTCCACCCAGTGAGACAGTGTTGCACTACCACATAGGCAACCTGCTCCTCTAAGACTTCCAGCATGGAACACCTTCTGCCTGATGGCAACCCACTTGGAAGAGTAGGGGGCTGGATGATGTATGACCACTTTCTTCCCAAAATCAATGAATGATGTATGACCGCTTTCCTTTCCAAAAATCAATCTGATTTTATAATACTCTATTGCTTTTTTTGGGGGGGTGGTATCTTTATTTTTAAACAATAGGCTATCTTATTAGTTCATATTTCTTCTATTACTTTTGTTGATAATATAATTGCATATTTAGACTTACAGCCTTTTCACTAGTTATGTGATATAACTGAATGGGTATGTCCTAACATAAATCCTTTTGTAAGAGTGATGCCATCCACAATAAAAGAAATTATTTATATTTTAAATAGGTAATAACTGAATACATACTTTTTCTTTAAATATCACTCTCATCAGTTTAATGGGTAAGTAAAGTGTATGGTATCAGTATACTATGATGCATATAAATCAGCACAGTAGGGAGATCAGGAACAGTGTTCTTTCTATTTTTTTAAGCTGTGAGCATATAAGATGCTATACAAGGGACAAATTTTTAAGACAATGCATATGGTGAACAAATATATCGTTATAATCTAACATAGCATGTAGTGATTGCTAAAAGATATATTTATTGGTATGCAGAGGAGATAATGTATTGCATAATCATTTGACATAAAAGATAATTGGTGAAATGTCTGTACTGGGTCTTTTAAACAACCATAGTAAGATTGTCTCTTCTTTTCTTCCCCACAAAGTCTATTTGAAAATACAACAATATTGATATTCCTTGATGCTGTGACTATTTACTTATAACACACACACACACATACACACACACACACACACACACACACACACAAACACCAACACTAGTTCTGGCTTCTCATTACCTGAGTTTCACATAGATTCCCATACTTCCACTTCCAGAATCCAATGTTGGGGATTCCTGGCTTCCCTCTGGCCTTCTCTCTCCTGATCTTCCCTAGTGAGGAAGAGTTATCCTTGTATTTCCAGGTTTTCAGGCATGAGACAACAAATGCTAAGGGCCAAGGGGCCCTTGGTTTAGAAATTCTTTCAGATTCAAATGTAGGTAATGAAAATAGGTCAGTATTTGATTTGATACATACTTTCTAGGGGTTACTCCTCTGTGTGCTAGGCACTGTAAGGAATAGCGATGTGAATTGACCATGGTTGTTGACACTTAGAAACTTTACAGTTGAATTGAGAAAAAAGAGCAATAATACCATGAAGAATTAAATGCTCACATGAGAAATAAATAATTGGAATATGACAAGGGGGGCAGAATACTTCACTGAAAAATTAATGGAATAATTAGTGTTTCAAAAATTTAGACTGATCAAGATGTCACTCCAGGCTAGTCTGGTAATGCATCAGAAACTAGTAAGTATTGACATATAGAAAGAGGAGGGACATCCTAAAAGCTAGGATGAAAGGAGCAAAAAATCATAAAGTCAGAAAAATAAAAGGGTTGTTCAGTGAACATGGTGGGGACCAGAGAATTTCAGGATCTGAGAGACTGGTGCATAGCTCTAAAAACGTACGTTGAAATCAGATTGTTGAAGTCTTAGTTGTCAGACTGAGGAGCTTAACATTTTTCTAGTAGCCACTAAAAATTTCTGAGTTTTGCTACCAGATATGATGTGGTAGATGGCAGAAAGCCATTACTTCCACTGAAACAGCTAAAAAAAAAATACATTTTTGAAAATCTTTTTTTAATGGAAGCAAACAAGTGAAATTACACAGATGGAGGATCCCTTCCTAGATGAGCTGAGATGGCCAGCTGTTTACATCTCTGGGAGCATTTGTCAAGTCTAGGCCAAGGCTGAAGACTGGGGTAGCATAAGCAGGGGGACCCTCATAGGGAAAGGGAAACCAGTGGAGCACCTGACATGTAGGCTGGCATGGCCAGAAGGAACCTAAAGTACCCCAGATGCATGGCTGGTTTTCCTTGTGGGATGTCTGCTGAGTGTTTAGGGGACATGGCAGGCTAGGCAACTGGGCTAGAAAGAGCCCACAGAAATATCCACAGTCTCACTTGAGAGCAGGTGTTTAGGAGCCAAAGTCCCACTAGAATGAAGGCTCTACCACAAACACATCACAGGTCTTGTCCTTGAGAAATTTGTAACTAGAGGAAGACTATGTTTAACTGAAGGTGCTGTTGAATGCCAGCCTCACTTAGTTCCCAACTAGATCAAGGTGATATCCTATCTGCTCAACATAGGAAACAGCAAGCTGTCTTCAGTTGAAAATAACATTGATTTTAGTTTCTATGGTTTTCTTATACGTGACATCCAGCATAGAGTAAAACATTATGAGACTTATGAAGAATCCAGAAATATTTGAAGAGATGATGGTCAAGGAATTTCCAAAATTGATGAAGGAATCAGGCCACAGCTTCAACAAGCTCAACAAACCCCAAAATAAACACAAAACCACATCTGGCAACTGTCATCAAACTTCTGAAAACCAAGTAAAGATGAACTCTTAAAAGTAGCAAGAGCAAAACTACAAATCATTTACAAAAGAAAAATTAGAAACGTACTTAACTTCACCAGGAGCTATGGAAGACTGAAGATATTGGAATGACATCTTTAAAGTACTAAAAGGAAAAAACACTGAGAATTTCAAACCTAGTGAATCTCAGAATTTAATATATAGTAAAAATATCTTTCAAAAATAATGCAAAATAAAGTTCTTTTTAGAGAAAAAAAAAGAGCAGAGAATTTGTTAGAAGCAGACACATACTACAAAAAGTACTTAGAGAAAGTTCTTCAGGTTGAAGGAAAATGATTCCACAGAGAAGCGTGAAATGCAGGAAGGAATGAAGCACACAGAAAGGGTAAATAAGTGGGTAAATATAAAAGGATATTGATTTCTTAAAGTCACAATAATAATTATATTAGGTGATTTTATACAAATATAGAAGTAAATTATAACAATAGCACAAAAGGCAGAAGGATGTAAATGGAATTAAACTGTTGAAAGCTTCTTCCACTGTTCTAGAAGTGGTAAAAACATCAATTAAAGTTTGACTAGGACAAAAAGATCCCCTAATAAGTCAAAAATGCATGTTTATTCTAAAAATACAGAAAGTTATCACTAAAATGCTAATAGAGAAAATGGAATAATAAGAATATCCTTTATTAATCCAAAAGAAGGCAGGAAATAAGGGGTAAGGGAACCCAGAACATATGGGACCAACCAAAAGCAAATACCAATATAGTCAACTTAAACTAAACAAGACCATATCTTACATTAAATGTAAGTGAAATAAATATTACAATTAAAACTCAAATATTGATTACTCAAACATTAAAAAGATAAGATACTATGGAAAATGCCAATAATTGTTATAAAATGGATAAATTCCTTGAAAAATACAATTTGCCAAACTAACTCACGAAGGAAAAATTCAGAATAGCCTTATATCTGTTAAAGAAATTGCATATGTAGAATTTAAGGTGGAATTTAAAACTAGACCATAAGGAAAATTCGAGGATTTCTAATTTCTGAGTGGGATATGAATGGCTAGAAAAGTGTTTCCAATTTAACAAGAAGCAGTCAGATAATATACAAAATCATAAATATTCATGAATACTTCAGAAAGCTGAGATTACAGGGGAAATGAAAAGAAAAACAACAAACCTGTAACCTGAAGGAAAAAGAGGAAAACATCCTGGGCCCAACTATTAGATAGCTATATTGTGGAGACGGATAGAAATACTGAAAGAGTCCCACCACTGAGGCCCAGGGACACAGGTTTTGCTTAAGATTGAGCCTTGACCCGGACCACAGAAGAACCCCACCACCACCAAACACACACACCAGATTACGGAGCACTGAATAACAAGCAACAATAGTTTCCCATTGGAGAGAAGCAAGGGTACAGAGAGAGACATTCTCTCAGGTGCAGGTGCAAAGAGAATGCCTAAAGCTGCAGATGGAGCAGAAGTGAAGAAAACCAGCCCCACCTGAAGCACAAGATAATGCCAGTGGAATTTAAAGCTGATGGTACACTGAAGGTAAGCATGGCAATGGCAAAACCCAAACCTAGCTCAACTGCTGATTGAGCTGACTTAGCCTCACTCACTCAAGGCCTGGCAAATGAAGATGTACATCCATTTCTGCACATAAGTACCATTTATCTCAGTCTCTACTGTGATATACACACATACAATATCCAGCTTTCAAATACAAATTACACATTGCACAAAAAGTAAAATTTCTATTGAAACTCAGCAAAGCCATTCATTTACATATTATCTATGGCTGCTTGCATGCTACCATGTCAGAATTGAGTAGTTGCAACACAGACCACACGGACCATAAAGCCCAAAATATTTATTTAATGAAAATGAAAAAAATATGATATTAAAATTTGTGGGATGTATCTAAAGCAATGCTTAGAGGGAAATTTATAGCATTAAATGTTTGTATTAGAAGATAGTCTTAAATTAACAGCTTAAGCCTCATCTTATGAAACTAGGAAAATGAGCAACTTAAACCCAAAGCAAAGTAGAAGGAAAGAAAGAATAAAGAGCAGCAATCAATGAATCTGAAAACAGGAAAACAATAGAGAAAAATCAATGAAAAAGCTGATTCTGTTAAAGGATAGTAAAGTTGAATAACCCTAACCACACTGACTAAGGGGGCAGTTGGAAAGAGAGAAAGACACTAATTACAAATAGTAAGAATGAAAATAAGGATCTTACTATAGACTCTATAGAACCTTAGTTTACATTATTGTTTCTTCTGTTTCCCTTTTCTAACTTTTGATGATTTCATCAGGTTGCTATTCATTGATTGCTTGTTTGCCTCAAGAAGGAAAAAATTAAAATTTCAGAAGTAAAATTGACAGGATCTAAAAATGAAGCAGGGAGAAGGGAGTGAGGGAGAGAAAACTGGCTGGGTGAAACCTTTACCTGAGATACCAAACTCAAAATAGTATGTGTTTTGTTGTTGATGTGTTATTTTGGTGGAATATGAGTCTGAGCAAGATGGTGAATTTGGTTGGGGAATTCTAAACTTCAGTTTACCTCTTGGACATCTGAATAGAAATGTCTCACAGGAAGATAGATGTGTTGGCTTGGATTTTAAGGGAGGTCTGGAGTGCAGACTCTAGTTTGGGAGTCATCAGCTTACAGGCAGGGTTAAAACTGTGAGGCCAGTCCGGTGATGTGTAGATGGAGAAAGAAAGGATGGAGCCCCCTGACTATGAAAATTGGTCCTGATTCCTTGGTGCCATAAGACAGCACAGGGAACAGCATCCCAACTACCAAGAGAAAGAACTCCTGTATGCAGCTGAGGAGTACAGCTCACTATGGAAAGGTTGGAGACGGAGCTCTGCTTACAAATGTTCATGGTGAGCAAACACACACAAGCACCTCATGGACTTGAAACTGCTCAGAAGAAAGCAAACTTCCTGTCTAGAGTTTAGTGACTAGAGAGCAAAAGAATAAGCTGAGGAAACTGGACTGCCCTTCTCTCACAAGGGCACTACTGAAGTTGTCAAACGATCAGACTGCATTGTTAGATGTAGATGGCATTATGGGTTTTTTTTTTTTTTTCATGAGTGTCATAGGATACTAAGAACAGATGATATTAATAAAGACTATGATGTTTTAAAGGTATTGCTAGAATGTTATTAAAAAATATTCCACAACAAATAATCAATTTTTCCAGCCAGATGAGCACAGGAATATTTATGAGAGGCAAGTCAGTCTTCTGCAGTTATCCGATACTCATGCTATTCAAACCTCGTCTCTCAGTCTCCAAATTCTTGCTTCCTTTTTGAAAACCAAAGTTGTTTGGTAAGGGAGAAATAGTCTCTTCTATTTAGGTTCTCTCATGAAATTAACATCTTTTTCTCATGGACTTTATAGCAACAAGGGCTCTCCCTGTATGTTTAGATGGACCCATAGACCCTCAGTAACATCCTATGGTTTCCTTCTAGTTACTGAAAAAGAGTGCTATAGTTTTATACTTTAAATTGCAAACAACAGAGTTTCCTTCATGGTGCCTCAGTAAGAAGCAAGTTTATGGTAAAGCTTCATGTAAACTGAAAATGGAAAGCTATCAGGTACAGAGGAAACTTGAAGGAAGAGCTACTCCCTCCATCTCTGCCATGAGCTACATGGCTTCTCTCACAGCATCTTGCCTTCCCCTTACACATCTTCTCTGGCTGCGATTCTACTAGCTGGCCTCCTTTGCCTATATATCATCTCTGTTTCCTTACAAGTTTGTTTTGACGTCTTCAACTCACCATAGCTCTCCAGATCTGCTTCATGGCATCCTTTTACATTCTTCTCCCACTTTTATGTGGCCCTGTATTTTCAAATTCAGGCTCACAAGAATGAGAATGTGCTTGACCCAGGTCATCTTTTCTTGCCAGGCTGTTTCTTGCCAGCTCTCTACTACGCGAAAGATCACCTGCTCTTAGGTAAGGTATCCACTCTTATTCAAACATCCTTAGCTTGAGGGTGGTGGGAGTATTCATTTGGTGTAAAACTTGACCATCTTGGCACAAATGCCTATGGCTAAGGATTTTTTCTCTTCAAAGGAAGTATCCACATAACAAGCATTTGAGTTTTGGCTTTTCCAATAAACATTGCTTGGACATTAGCCTAGAGTCTAATTCTTTATCTTGTATATCTTCTGTCTTTTATAAATTAATTTTTGGTATTGAGAAATACATCTTTTGGAGTGAAGTCAATTCTGTAGTATTTCTCAGCTTTCTACCTTTCTCATGGAGAAATGGAAAACCTAAATAACCCTCAGTTGAAATATAGGCACTTCAGTTTTCCATCCATGGTCTAGGTAAGCTGCAGGGAAGCAGAATTAAGGTATTTAACACTAAATGCCGGACTCAGCTCTGATGTTCATTTCTAAATTCCATATACAATTTCTAACACTTTAGAAAGAACTCCATTTGGGCCCCTCACCTCTAGATGACCCTCTATCTTTCAGGAATGCCTGGAAGTCTGTTTCCTGAGGAGGAAAAGTGGAAGCCAGTGATGTTTCTGGGATCGTCTAGTTACCTTGTGTCCTGTATGTTCGCTCAGGGAGTCCTATAGGCTTCCTAGGATACAATGGAGTTGACATTTTCTCTCCTTTGAGGAGTCCCTCCAAAGGAAGGAGTAATGTCCACATCACTTTGCCCACACATCAGGGCCTTTGAGTTTATGTTAATCTTAAGATTTTATGCTTTACTTTAGCATTTTGTAAGTTATAGCAAAAACCCCAACCAGTTCCTGGGAATGCAACCACAATCTCCTAAACTCTGTCTTCACCCAAAACACAAGCTTTTTGGCTTTCAGAAACTATCAACAATCAGGTTCAGATGTTCCATTCCCACGTGTAATCAGAAGACTCTGACCAAGGAAAGTTAGGTGCATTAAAGTGGAGAGCTAGGAAGAGGAAAGTGGAAGTGAAGAAAAATAAACCTGAGGGGAATCAGGGAAACATCATACTTGACTGGCGTTCAGGTTTCTAAAGGAAAACAGAAGGACGGCACAGAGAGGAGTCAGGCATGACCTTTAGAGAGTGGTTGTTTTCCTGTGCTGTTTTCAACGTGCTCTTTTTTTTTTTTTTTTTTTTTTTTAATTTTCAAGATATTATAAGAGCTTGGGACATTCAGAAAAGTGAACTTTATAAACCAGCACAAACTTATTATCCCCCTACTGTGAAAGTTGGAAACTCAACTACTTTTCAGGATGATTATGTTCCTTGGGAGATAAAGCCTAGGCACGGCTTTAAATCCAGCCCTGTGGTCAAACGTTCTACAGCCCCTTTAATAGTGATATAAGTCAGCACCCTTATTACATACCTCGTCAGCTAGAATTCAAGTTTGCAAGGCCAAAAGAAGTTTGCAAGCCAGCCGACCAACCCTTCAAGGATCTCACAACTCACCCTGATTTTCAGGGTCTTGTTGGTGAAACTGCAAAAATCTGCAGACCTGCATACACCTGTGTGGCCTAACATGCTCAATTTGAAGGAAGCACTGAATTCCGTGACAGTTTTCAACAATGGGAAATCCCACCACCTGAAGTCAAGAAAGTACAACAGTACATCCCTCCCACAGGTACCATGCAATTAAACAGCACAAGCCACCTCAACTATGTTCCAGATCAGGCCAAACGTGTTCTTCCCATCAGGCCAGTGTCTCATAGAAAAAAATCACAGTTTTCCTTTCCAAGGAAAAAGCACCACGAAGGAAGATTTTCCAGCAAGGGAAAGTTGTGGTCAAGGACTTATTAAGAAGAAGCAGCTGGTTCCCAACCCATCTGGAAAATTTGATGGTTTGAGCACATTCAGACCTCACTATGTGCCACATGAATTGATTCCAACAAAGAGTTGCAAACCTGTAAATGTTCCCTTCAAGAGTTCTATTCCATTTGATGATGTAACCATGGCCCCTCTAGAGTATGCACCAAAGAAACAGGAAATCTGCTCTGCTAGCTATCCTTCTCCTCCAGGTTATATCTTTGAAAACACAAATTCCCGAGCTCATAAATTCTTCCACGAGATCGCTCCCACAGAGAAGGCCTTCTAATCATTGAATCATGTTTAAAAGGAAGCTAACAAATAGAATGTTGGTCTCCCAAGGGAGAAACCAATTTTCTATAGTAGAAAAAAAAATTATGAGAGCTAAAACAAATCATTTTTTAATACTTTTAAACAAGAAATTTAGAAAATGTGTTATAGGAAATCAGGATTTTAAAATCCATTTTGTATTACTGTTTTAACCAAGATTGCCCTTTAATAGGCATTTCCGAGAGTTGAATAATGTATGTTCCCATCTGAACTATTTTAGTCCCAGCATACTGTTTGGTAGCTTATTTCAGTCTGTTATCATTTGTATGTGTTTATAATTATGGCAATTACATGGTTATTCACATATGAGATCTCATTTATCAAGTGCCTTAGGACTAGCTAGAACACCACTGAAAATGATACACAGATTCTTCTTTCAAGACAATGGTATTTTTCTCCTTAGACTTCAAGGCACCCTGCATAGGGCACCCTGAGTCAAGTTTTGGTTGGTGGCGTTACGATGGCTGCACTGCTCCTCACCATGTTCAAGTTAGTAAGAGGCGTTGTGGTGTGACAAGTAAAGGCTCTGTGGGCTGGGAACCAAAGCACCTGAGTTCAAGGCCCAATGACACCAGTTTCTGCTTGTGCCACCCTACACAAGTGACTCTGTCTTTGACGCTCAGTGTCTTCATTTGCAAGAGCATATCTGCTCTCCCTACCTCACAGAAAGTTTGCCCTGAGCATCAGGTCATGTGATCTATTGTAATCCATACAGTAAAAATCTAACCAAATGTCAGTGGTTGTTAATAAGTCACTTAATTTTTTTCTGTACCTGTTTTATGCTTTTTCAAATTAGGAGAATTAACTATTCAACACTCACTTTCTGGCCAGTAGCAAGAATTGTAAAATAACCTAATCTGCTTCCAGCTTACAAGCAGTATGATTTCTGAGAAGAGTCTTGAAATTTAAAGCTTCACAAGCACCCTAGAAGTTGTTCCAGAGAACCGGAGAGCTTGGATGCAGGGATTCATGTGGTTTGAAAGACAGAATTTCCAAAAAGGAAATAGAATCTGCAAGAGTAGTTTCAGGAATGACTGACCACTCTGAAGAACATTTTCAGGGTAACTGCAGGTAATTGTGCACCTAATTGCTGCTCCCAGAATCAGTGCAGGAGAACCAAGCTCGGTATGGGTACAATTATGTCTTCCTCCTCCTGCAGTGTGAAGAGAAGTGCCAAGAAGGGAAGGAGGGGAGCAATGGTGCCATAAAGTGAAGTAGAAAGAACAGACTGCATGTATAAATGCTGAGAATTTCCTAATGAATTAAACTCTTAGTGGGTGGTTTTTCTTTGATCCATGATGCATTATGGGATAACAATTATTTTTATCTTAAAGTTTAGTCTTTTGTAGCTTTAGGATTGTTTCAAAATATATACTTAAGTGAGAATGAGTTTCTCAACATTTTTTTAATTTATTTTTTATCATTTTTTGGGGGTACACCAAGTTCAATCATCTGTTTTTATACACATATCCCCATATTCCCTCCCTCCCTCAACTCCCCCCCTCCTTTGAGTCTCCTCCACCCGCCCCATGCCCGTCCTCTAAGGCATCTTCCCTCCTCGAGTTGGACTCCCTTTGTTATACAACAACTTCCCACTATCTATTTTACAGTTGGTAGTATATATATGTCTGTGCTACTCTCTCGCTTCATCTCAGCTTCCCCTTCACCCCCCGCCCCCCCAAACCTCGAGTTCTCCAGTCCATTCTCTGCACCTGCGTCCTTGTTCTTGTCACTGAGATCATCAGTACCATTTTTAGATTCCGTATATGTGAGTTAGCATACAATATTTGTCTTTCTCTTTCTGACTTACTTCACTCTGTATGACAGACTGTAGTTCTATCCACCTCATTACATATAGCTCCATCTCATCCCTTTTTATAGCTGAGTAATATTCCATTGTATATATATGCCACATCTTCTTTATCCATTCATTTGTTGATGGGCATTTAGGTTGCTTCCATGTCCTGGCTATTGTAAAGAGTGCTGCAATAAACATTATGGTACACGTTTCTTTTGGGATTATGGTTTTCTTTGGGTATATGCCCAGGAGTGGGATTACTGGATCATATGGTAGTTCTATTTGTAGTTTTTGAAGGAACCTCCAAATTGTTTTCCATAGTGGCTGTACCAACTTACAGTCCCACCAACAGTGCAGGAGAGTTCCCTTTTCTCCACACCCTCTCCAACATTTGTTGTTTCCAGACTTTGTGATGATGGCCATTCTGATTGGTGTGAGGTGATACCTCATTGTGGCTTTGACTTGCATTTCTCTGATGATGAGTGATGCTGAGCATCTTTTCATGTGTTTGTTGGCCATCTGTATGTCTTCTTTGGAGAAATGTCTATTTAGGTCTTCTGCCCATTTGTGGATTGGGTTATTTGCTTTTTTGGTATGAAGCTGCATGAGCTGCTTGTATATTTTGGAGGTTAATCCTTTGTCCGTTGTTTCATAGGCAATTATTTTTTCCCACTCTGAGGGTTGCCTTCTAGTCTTGTTTATGGTTTCTTTCGCTGTGCGAAAGCTTTTAAGTTTCATGAGGTCCCATTTGTTTATTCTTGATTTTATTTCCATGATTCTAGGAGGTGGGTCACAAAGGATGTTACTTTGATGTATGTCATAGAGTGTTCTGCCTATGTTTTCCTCTAGGAGTTTTATAGTGTCTGGCCTTACATGTAGGTCTTTAATCCATTTGTGTATGGTGTTAGGAAGTGTTCTAATTTCATTCTTTTACATGTAGCTGTCCAATTTTCCCAGCACCACTTATTGACGAGGCTGTCTTTTTTCCATTGTATATTCTTGTCTCCTTTGTCAAAGGTAAGGTGCCCATATGTGTTTGGGTTTACCTCTGAGTTCTCTACTCTATTCCTTTGGTCTTCCTTTCTATTTTTGTGCCAGTACCATACTGTCTTGATCACTATGGCCTTGTAGTATAGCTTGAAGTCAGGAAGCCTGATTCCACCAACTCCATTTTTCCTTCTCAAGATTGCTTTGGCTATTCGGGGTCTTCTGCATTTCCATACAAATTGTAAGATTTCTTGCTCTAGTTCTGTGAAAAATGCCATTGGTAATTTGATCGGGATTGCATTGAATCTGTAAATTGCTTTGGGACATTTTCATGATGTTGATTCTTCCAATCCAGGAAAATGGTATGTCCCTCCATCTGTTTGTGCCATCTTTGATTTCTTTCATCATTGTCTTAAAGTTTTCTGCATACAGGTCTTTTGCCTCCTTAGGCAGGTTTATTCCTAGGTATTTTATTCTTTTTGTTGCAATGGTGAATGGGAGACTTTCCTTAATTTCTCTTTCTGCTCTTCTGTTGTTAGTGTACAGGAATGCAAGAGATTTCTGTGCATTAATTTTGTATCCTGCTACTTTACTAAACTCATCGATTAGTGCTAGCAGTTTTCTGGTAGAGTCTTTAGGGTTTTCTATATATAATATCATGTCATCTGCAAAGAGTGACAATTTTACTTCTTCTTTTCCAGTTTGGATTCCTTTTATTTCATTTTCTTCTCTGATTGCTGTGGCTAAAACTTCCAAAACTATGTTGAATAATAGTGGTGAGAGTGGACACCCTTGTCTTGTTCCTGTTCTTAGAGGGAATGCTTTCAGTTTTTCCCCATTGAGAACGATGTTGGCTTTTGGTTTCTCATATATGGCTTTTATTATGTTGAGGTAATTTCCTTCTATGCCCATTTTCTGGAGAGCTTTTTTCATAAATGGATGTTGAACTTTGTCAAAAGCTTTTTCTGCATCTATTGAGATGATCATATGGTTTTTATCCTTCAATTTGTTGATATGATGTATCACATTGATTGATTTGCGTATACTGAAGAATCCTTGCATCCCAGGGATAAACCCCACTTGATCATGGTGTATGATTTTTTTAATATGCTGTTGCAGTCTGTTAGCGAGTATTTTGTTGAGAATTTTTGCGTCTATATTCCTTAGTGATATTGGTCTGTAGTTTTCTTTTTTTGTGACATCTTTGCCTGGTTTTGGTATCAGGGTGATGGTAGCCTTGTAGAATGAGTTTGGGAGTGCTCCGCCTTCTGCAATATTTTGGAAGAATTTGAGAAGGATAGGTGTTAACTCTTCTCGAAATGTTTGATAGAATTCGCCCGTGAATCCATCTGGTCCTGGGCTTTTGTGTGTTGGGAGATTTTTAATCACTGCCTCAATTTCTGTACTTGTGATTGGTCTGTTCATGGTTTCTATTTCTTCCTGGTTCAGTCTTGGAAGATTGTATTTTTCTAAGAATGTATCCATTTCTTCCAGGTTATCCAATTGATTGGCATATAGTTGCTTGTAGTAGTCTCTCACGATGTTTTGTATTTCTGCAGTGTCCGTTGTTACTTCTCCTTTTTCATTTCTAATTCTGTTGATTTGCATCTTCTCCCTTTTTTTCTTGATGAGTCTGGCTAATGGTTTATCAATTTTGTTAATCTTCTCAAAGAACCAGCTTTTAGTTTTATTTATTTTTGCTATGGTTTCCTTCCTTTCTTTTTCATTTATTTCTGCTCTGATCTTTATGATTTCTTTCCTTCTGCTCACTTTGGGGTTTCTTTGTTCTTCTTTCTCTAGTTGTTTGAGGTGTAAGGTTAGGTTGTTTATTCGATCATTTTCTTGTTTCTTAAGGTAGGACTGTATTGCTATAAACTTCCCTCTTAGAACTGCTTTTGCTGCATCCCATAGGTTTTGGGTTGTTGTGTTTTCATTGTCATTTGTTTCCAGATATTTTTTGATTTCCTCTTTGATTTCTGTAGTGATTCCTTGGTTGTTTAGGAGTGAATTGTTTAGCCTCCATGTGTTTGTATTTTTTGCAGTTTTTTTACTGTAATTGGTGTCTAGTCTCATGGCGTTGTGGTCTGAGAAGATGCTTGATATGATTTCAATTTTCTTGAATTTGCTGAGGTTTGATTTGTGACCCAAGATGTGATCTATCCTGGAAAATGTTCCGTGTGCACTTGAGAAGAAAGTGTAGTCTGTCGTTTTTGGATGGAATGTACTATAAATATCCATTAAGTCGAGATGGTCTAATGTGCCATTTAAAGCTTGTGTGTCTTTATTTATTTTCTGTTTGGATGATCTGTCCATTGATGTAAGTGGGGGTGTTCAAGTCTCCCACTATTATTGTGTTCCTGTCGATGTCCCCTTTTATAGCTGTTAGCATTTGCCTTATGTATTGATGTGCTCCTATATTGGGGGCATAGATATTTACCATTGTGATGTGTTCTTCTTGAATGGATCCCTTGATCATTATGTAGTGTCCTTCCTTGTCTCTTGTAATAGTCTTTATTTTCAAGTCCAATTTGTCTGATATGAGTATTGCTACTCCAGCTTTCTTTTGACTTCCATTTGCATGGAATATCTTTTTCCATGCCTTTCCTTTCAGTCTATATGTATCCCTTGGTCTGAAGTGGGTTTCTTGTAGGCAGCATATAGAAGGGTCTTGTTTTCATATCCATTCAGCCAGTCTGTGTCTTTTGGTTGGAGCATTTCATCCATTTACATTTAAAGTGATTATTGACATGCGTGTTCCTATTACCATTTTCTTAATTGTTTTGGGTTTGTATTTGTAGGTCTTTTCCTTTTCTTGTGTTTCCTACTTAGAGAAGTTCCTTTAGCACTTGTTGTAAGGCTGGTTTGGTGGTGCTGAATTCTCTTAACTTTTGCTTGTCTGGAAAGCTCTTGATTTCTCCCTCAAATCTGAATGAGATTCTTGCTGGGTAGAGTCTTCTTGGCTGTAGGTTTTTCTCTTTCAGGACTTTCAGTATATCCTGCCATTCCCTTCTGGCCTGCAGAGTTTCTGTAGAAAGGTCAGCTGTTATCCTGATGGGTTTTCCCTTATATGTTATTTGTTGCTTTTCTCTTGCTGCTTTCAATATTTTTTCTTTGTGTTTAATTGTCATTAGTTTGATTAATATGTGCCTTGGTGTATTTCTCCTTGGGTTTATTCTGTATGGGATTCTCTGTGCTTCTTGGACTTGGTGAATTATTTCCTTTCCCATGTTGGGGAAGTTTTCCACTATAACCTCTTGAAATATTTTCTCAGACCCTTTCTTGTTTTCTTCTTCTTCTGGGATGCCTATAATTCGAATGTTGGTATGCTTAATGTTATCACTGAGGTGTCTGAGACTGTCTTCTCTTCTTTTTATTCTTTTTTCTTTTTCCTGTTCTGTAGTGTTTATTTCCCCCATTCTATCTTCCAACTCACTTATTCGTTCTTCTGCCTCAGTCATTCTGCTGGTTATAGCATCTAGAGTATTTTTAATTTCAGTTATTTTCTTATCCATGGCTATTTGTTTTTCTGAGTTCTTATGAACTGTTTCTTGTACTTTCTCTATTTTGTTATCGATATTTTGTATCATTTTTACTATCATTACTCTAAATTCTTTTTTGGGCATTTTTCCTATTTCCTCCTCATTTATTTGGTCTTGTGGAGTTTTTTCCTGCTCCTTTGCCTGCATGGTGTTTCTTTGTTTCCTCATGGTTGTCCAAACTTTTGGGGTTGCTTGTCCCATTGATAGAGGTGTTTATAGAAGACTGTCCAAGCCTCACACTAATGTCCAAGTATTGGATTAAACAAATATTAAGTCTAGGAAACACATACATGTATAAGACACACAATTACTGAATCCATTAGGACATAAGGCTCTAGAAACACCTGACAGGACCCCAGTGTGCTATCAGATATTCAAAGAGAAACCCAACAGAAATTGACAACTGAAACAGAACAAATCAGAGACAAAAGCAAAAACCAACAAGCAAACAAATAACACCTTACACATACAAAGATTAATCCAGGGAGATTTTGTAAGCTAGGATCAAATATAGAAAAGAGCCAGAGTACCACCAGAGAGAATGGAGATTCTCAGAATGTAATGAGACAGCTGTACTAAGAACTAAGATAAAGACAAAAACCTAATATTAAATACCAAGGCAGTGCATCATCTGGAGTATAGAGCAAGGAGTCTGAGCAGATCGATAGTGTTGCTTACAAGTATGTTAAGATAAAATAAACTTAAAATGACTGGAAGAAAGGGGAACAGAAGAGCGTAGTGTGGTTGGAAATATGCAAATAAAAAGAAAGGAATAGAAATGTATAAAAGATAGGGATGAAAGGAAAGTATGAGAGATATATTGTCTGTACTACCAAAAACTTAGCTAGATATAGAAGTATATAAAAAGGCCAAAAAAAATCATTAAAAAATTATGTTATAAAACTTGTAGATCCCTTAGGGCTAAGATCGTATTTAATAAAGAAAAAAAAAAGAGAGAGAAAAAAAAATCCAGAACTGATCCCAGAATGTACCAGTTCAATAGGGATTGATACTAATATTTCTGTTTCATTAGCGTTTCAGCTGTAAGTGTCCTTCTCCTCACCTTGGGTTTTTTTGCATTATTCTGTGACCAGCAGAGGTTCCTTTATTATTCATCTGTAAGCTTTGGTATGTGGGGAGGGAGAGGGTACAATAGTGGCTCCTTCTCCTGGGAATGAGTGAGAAGTGGCGCACTGTTGTTTCAGTTGGGCTTGGAGGTGCCTGTTGCAGAGGGAGCTGGTGGCTCAGGCGTAAACAGAAAGTCTTAGAGTTGGGCCTCTCTCGGGTTTTTTTTTTTCTTTGCAGCCTCCCTGCTGCCGGTATTCAAAGGGGTTTTAATCTAGCCCTGCCTGAGTGCCTGAGGGTCCTTGTTATCCCTGAGCATCTTAGGTGGCCCACGGTGTCTCTCCACTGTCTGTTGCAGAGGCGCCGATAGAGAGAGAGAGGCTATGAGCGTGGCTCCTCCGCCCCCCCCCGCCCCCCTCCGCCCATGAGCCTGCAGCCTCCAGCCGCCATCAAGGCCGGGCAGCTCTCAGGGGAAGGCACTCCTCGCCGTGGACCTCTTCCCCCCTGTCCTCTCGGTCTGTCACCTTACTGGCAACAATGTTTCTCACCCTGAACCAGCTCTCTGGTTCCCACGCTCCTGCTCCCGGACCCTCTGTTCAGCTGTGGATCGACGTCTCAGTCTGGGAACACTAAGCTGCGCTGTGGACCCTCCGTATGTTTCTCACTCCCTCCCATCTGCCACAGCTCCGCCGCTTCACCCTCTTTGAGCCCTCGTAGATGCCTCCCTACCGGTTATGTCAGGCTCCTTGCGGTCCTTTCTGGTGTCCGAGGCCGTCTGCTGGTGTTCAGCTGGTTCTCTGTGGGAATTATTGCGTCCTTCGGTGCATTCCCAATGCATCTGTGGAGAGGGATGCATTCCACGTCCCTCTACTTTGCCGCCATCTTTTTTCTCTAGACAACTGTTAATCTACTTTTGTCTCTAGAGATTTGCCTATGGTAGACACTTCATATAAATGGAATCATACAATATGTGGTCTTTTGTGTCTGCCTTCCCTCACTGACCATAATGTCTTTAAGGTTCATCCACATTGTTATATATAGCAGTACTTTATTGTTTTTAATGGCCAGAGAATATTCCATTATACAAATATACATTTATCTATCCATCAGTTATTTCCAATTTTTGGAATTTTATTATGGGTTTGATTTGAGTTGTTCCCACTTTTTGGTTGTTATGAATAATGCTGCTATGAACATTCATGTACAAGCTTTTGTGTGAATCTGTTTTCGTTTCTCTTCGGTATGTACCTAGGAGTGGAATTACTGAGTCATATGGTAACCATACATCTACCCTTTTGAGGGACTGTCAGACTAATTTCCAAAGTGGCTAGAGCACTTTGCATTCTCGCTTGCAATGTATTAAGCTTCCAATTTCTGCGTGTCCTCATCAACACTTGCTACTATCTTTCTTTGTGATTAGCGTGTCCCTAATGACAATGATGCTGAGTACCTTTTCCTGTCCTTATTGGCCACTTGTAGATCTTTATTGGAGAAATGTCTATTCAGATCCTTTGTCAATATTTTCATTAGGTTATTTGTGTTTTTATTATTGAGTTGTGAATGTTCTTTATATACTTTAGAAACAAGTTCCCTTTCATATATATGATTTTAAAATATTTTCTCCCATTTTGTGAGCTGTCCACTTTCTTGATCCTGTCCTTAGCAAAAAAGTTTTTAATTTTGATGTGGTCCAACTTATCTATTTTTGTTGTTGTTGTAGCTTCTGGTTTTGGTGTCATATATAAGAAACTGCCTCCTAATCCAAAGCATGAAGATTTATGGCCACATTTTCTTCCAAGAGCTTTATCATGTTAGCTCTTAAATTTAGGTCTCTGATAAATTGTGACTTAACTCTTCTGTGTGTGTTATAAGCTAGGAGTCCAAGTTCATTCTTTTGTATGTGGCTGTTCAGTTGTCCTGAACCATTTGTTGAAAAGATTATTCTTTCCCCATTGAATGGTCTTGTCATCCTTGTAGAAACTCAATTGATACAGATAATATGGATTTATCTCCAGACTTTCAATTCTATTTCATCGATCTATGTGTCTCTGCTATTCTAGTACCACACTGTCCTGATTATTATAGTTTTGTAGTAAAATTTGAAACTGAGAAGTCTGAGCCCACCAACTTTGTTCTGTTTCTAGATTGTTTTGGCTATTCTGGGTCCATATACTTCCATATGAGTTTTAGGATCAGCTTGTCCATTTCTGCAAAGAAGCTGTGATTTTGATAGGGCTTGTGTTGAATCTGTAGACTAATTTGGGTAGTGTTGTCATCTGAATAATATTAAGTCTTTTGACCCATAAATAGAGGATTGTCTTCTCATGTATTTAGATCTTCTTTAATGTCCTGCAAAAAAACCTTTTTGGAGCTTTATACTATTTATTTTTTTAAACTATTCTTCGCTCTATGATAAACTGCCTTTGAACTTTAAACTCACTTATCATGGGTCTGTCTCTGTACTCTAATTATACTCCATGACTCATATCTACTCCTGCACTAACACTGCACTATTTTACTTACAACAGTTTTGCAGCACACTTTGACATCAGATAAGGAAAGTCTTTCTATACCTATAATAATTTGTTTTTCTAAAAATGTCTTGTCCTCACTCATTCTCCCATATGAATGTCAAAATTATCTTAAGTTCTGAAAAAAGAATTCTACTGTCATCTAAATTGGAATTACATGTTTCAGTTCACTTAAGGGAATGGACATTTTTATAGTACAGTTCAACTTTTCTATTATGTGTTTCAACAATGTGTGATACTTTTCTTTATAGGTTCTGGGATCATTAATTTTATGTCATTTCTCATCCATACCTGATCAGGTGAAATTTAATGAGACCTTGGGCTTGAAATTGATGTTGGAATGGGTTAAGACTTCTGGGAATATTGAGATGGAGTGTATTTTGCACATGAGAAGGACAAGAATTTTGGGGTGCAAAGGGCAGAATGTTATGGGCCAATTTGTATCCCCTCAGAACTTATATATTTAAGCCCTCACCACCAATGTGACTATTTGGAGGCAGGGTCTACAAAGAGATTAGAGGTTAAATGAGGCCATAAAGATGGAGCCTTAATCCAATGGGAATAATGTCTTTATAAGAAGAGGAAGAGACACCAGAACTCACTCTCTCTCTCCGTGTGCGCAGAGAAGGGGCCATGTGAGGACATAGTGAGAAGGTCACTGTCTACAAGCCAGAAAGAGATGTCTGACCAAAACAAACCCTGACAACACCTTGATTTTGGACTTCTAGCCTCTAGAACTGTGAGAAATCTCTGCTATTTAAGGCACCCAGTCTGTGGTTTCCTGTTATGGTGCCCTGCAGACTAATGCAATGTCCTACACATTTCTCAAAAAATTTTTCCCCAAATATTCTTTATTATAATATTATTCAAGGTGTTATTTGGAATATGGGTTCTGAGACTTCTGTGTGCATATTACTAGTATTCCTCTGCTCCTTCTCTTGAAGCCTGCTCTTATCCCTATTGCCTCAAATCTGTCTATTTTGTAGCTTCTTTTCTTGAGCTGCTGCATTCAAAGGGACCCAACCTTGGTATACCTTTGTATTGGAAGACAGAGACACTATGATTTCTAAAAGCAACCTTGAGGTCAGACACATACATTCATTTTAGAGAACAATCAGATTCCAACCACCCCCCACCCCCCACCAAAGGATTAGAAACAAGCTGATGATTTGTGTTTGTTCATGTGTTTTTAATTCTATATCAGTCACTTAAATCAAATAGAAACCAAAGTAACATTCGGACTAGCTTTTCTAATCGCCCATCTATCTGCTTTTACCAGAGATCTTTATTTCTCCATAAGGCTTTGTATTACTGTCCAGTGTCCTTCATTCCAACCTGAAGATCTCTCTGCTGCAGGCAGGTCTGTGGTTAAGAACTCTCTCAACTCTTGATTAGCTGGGGATGTCTTAACCTTGCCCTCGTTTTTTGAAGGATGGTTTTGCTAGATACAGGATTCTTGGTCGACAGCCCCTGTCCTTCAACACTTGGAATACACTGACCCACGCCATCTGGACCCTGAGGCTCCTGATGAGAAACCTGCTCATGACCCCCCTGGCAAATCTTCTCTCAGCTTCATAGACATGAATAAGGTACCTTATCAGTGTCCTTTACAACAGAACATTTTCCTATTATATCGTGAAGTCAGTTAAGTTGTAACAGTTATTTTGAGACCAGAGTTTAGGGAAAAGGAATTGAATGCTTCAAGTGTAGATGTTATGAGGTCTTTAAAGTTATTACAGATTTTCAAACTAGAAATGAAAAGGCCACTGAAGCATCCTACGGATTTTAATTTCTAACAAAGCAAATACCAATTGCTATTAACACAAGTAAACAAAAACTCCTTTGGGATCCTTTTTCCAAACTGTAAAGGGACCTTGAACTCAAAAAGTGAGAAAACCACTGTGGCTTATCCCCAGCCCTGATTGGTCTGTTTCTTGCCCTTGCTCACAGGGCACCACTGTGATGAAATTCACCAAAAATACTATAAAAGACTGCAGTTGGGCCCAGGTTTTTGGTCCTTAGAGCCCAGGAAGCTGTTTTTGATGACCTGATGGCATTGACCCCCAGCTAGCCTGTTTCTGCCTTGTCCTTGCCATTTTGTTGATTTTCTTCCTTTTTTTATCTACAGTTTTTTATTTCTTATTTTTCCTTTTTTTGCCTTTTTCTCTTTTTATCATTTTTTTCTTTTAGTTTTAGTTTTTTCTTCTCAGTTTTTCCCATTTTCTCTTTTGTTTTTATCTTTTTTTCCTTTGTTCTTTTTCTCATTTTATCTTAGTGGTTTTTTTAGTCAGTATTGCTAGTATTAGTACAGTTAGCATAGTTAGTATCATTGGAATAGCATAGTTGGTGTAGTTTATAGGTTATTAGCATAGTTGGTATTAGTTGGCACTGTTAGTACAGTTAATATAGCTGGCAGAGTTAGCATTGTTAGTATAGTTAGCATTGTTAGTTAGCATAGTTAGCATTGTTAGTTAGTGCTGTCAGTCAGTGTAGTTAGCAGTTCACTATGATGCAGGGCCTCATGGCCACCTCTGCTGACAAGGAGGCTCGTAGTGAGAACTACAAGATCCTCCACACCATTGGCAAAGGTACATGTACCAAGGTGAAGTTGGCCCAGCACATTCTGACCGGGACAGAGGTGGTCGTCAAGGTCATTCAGAAAAGGGGTCTGAGGTCCTCCGGGATCCAGGACCCTTACCAGGAAGTTGATTGCATGAGGGCTCTAGATCACCCGAATAACATTAAACTCGTGGAGATGATTGACACTGAGGAGACATTGTGTCTAGTGATGGAGTACCTAAGGGGGGGGGACATGTTCAGCCACTTGGAGCACCACGGCCGAATGACAGAGGCTGAGGACCAAGGCCCGTTCCAGCAGTTGGTCTGCACCCTGCAGCACTGTCACCAGAGGGGCATTGTACACCGTGACCTCAAGCCAGAGAACCTCCTCTTGGATGACCACATGAGTGTAAAAATAACTGACTTTGGGCTCAGCAACCAGTATGAGGAGGGGGGAATGCTTCATACGTTCTGCAGCACCCTCGCTTACGCTGCCCCGGAAATGTTCCTGGGTGAGAGCTACGATGGCCCAGCGGTGGACGTGTGCAGCCCGGGAGTCATCCTGTATGTCACTGTAACTGGGCACCTGCCCTTTGAGGGATGATCATTGGGGGAGCTGCAGCATCAAGTCCTACAAGGGCAATACCACATCCCATTTTACCTGTCGTCAGCAATCAGAAACCTATTTAAGAAAATGATTGTCGTCAACCCCAGTGAGAGAAGCGACTCAGCGGACCTCCTGAGGCATCCTTGGGTGAACATGGGCCAGGAGGAGCCACTCTGGCCAGCCTGTGGAGAGAACCCAGGGGTACCAGTGGCAAAGACTCTGGGCTCCAGGAGGGACCAGATGCAGGTGTCAAGAAAAGGCAGTGAGAGCTCCAACGAACCCGAGGTGGGGGGCTGCACCACCACTGTCATCACCGTGAGGACCTGCTCTTCAACTGAGCTCACTAGCTGTGATGTTGAGCCTTCCCCAAGCCCTGAGATGTCCACCCTGATACCCACGTGGTTCTACCATGAAGAGAAGGTACTGCTGCATGAAGAGCAGGAATCAGGGCAGAAGACCAGCAAGCCCACCAGTCCCCCACCCAGCCTGGAGGAGAGGACCGTTACCCCCAGCCCAGCCACTCAGTGAGGCCCTGGGGCCTCCTCCTCCACCAGCAGCACTGGCAGCACGACTGGAGCCCCAGAGGGAAGCAACTGCCCCCCGGGTGTGGCCAACACCAGAAGCTCCTCCCACACTGGGCAGCCTGAGTATGTGTCCCCAGCCACTCCCTCTGGCCACAGCCAGAAACAGAAGAAGGGGGTGGCTGGGAGAATATGGAACTGCATCTTAACACACCTCTGCTTCAGGCTGCCCAGGAGGAAACGATTATACAAAATTAAGCCCATGTAAATAAACCCCATGGATGATCAAATGAGGTCAGGTTGCTGTACTCGCTGGGACCTGGTCCAGCGGATGATGAGAGTGTTCTCTGCACCCCGTAGGTGACCGAAGAAGGTCAGGCTGCTGTGTTCTATGGGACCCAGTCCAGTGGATGATAAGACTGTTCTCTGCACAGGACTCAAGTCCAGCACCTCCACAGCCGTCAGAAGAATTCTTTCACCCACCCCCCTCCTCCCAACCTTCCCCCCTCAACGTGGTTCTTCCAATTCTTGTTAATAAACTTGATTGTTAATAAACTGTGTTTTGCATCCTCCCTGCACAGAATTGGGGCTCTGCTTTTTCCAGTTAGAGAAGCAGTGGTCATGTAGTACTTGTAGTTAATCAGAACAACTAAACAGAAAAACGACCTAAGAGAATTAGTACGACGAGTCCCAACAGCAGCAGTTGCTGCACTGCAGGGCAGAAGTGCAGAAAGCATGCATTGCCTTCCTGCACTGACATTCCCGAATATTACCAGAAGGCCTGAGGGGAATGTGGGTCCCTGCAGCCTGTGTTAATTATGACTGAGAGGCCCATGATAGGACAACAAGGTCCTGTGAAGCAGCCTGTGTGTGCTGTGGTCAGGTCCCCATGCAGCTGAGTTTCCTGACTATCACGTAGGGGTCAGGCTCTCCCCTTCCCTCTTGGAGAGGGACTCTGATGCATGATTTTGTTCTTGTTTTTTTGTGTTTTTTTAAAACCATTTTTAAAGTCTTCATTGGGATCTCAGCTCCCCAAACAAGGAATGGATCCCACACCCGCCTATGTTGGAAGGCGAAGTCTTTGCCCCTGGACAGCCAGGGAAGCCCCTTTCTTAATTGTTTGCTGTGTGGGTGTGACCACAGGGACTGGGTGGTGATCCTGGATGATTCTACTATCAAAACACGAGATGTGTCAGTGTCACCTGGTTCCCTGGTTCTGCGAGCCCTTGAACACATGTGTGACTGCAACAGGGTCTTCTTCCCAGAGGCCTGTGTGTGGGGGCACGTGCTCTTGGAGGCATCACCTGCACAGTTCCATTGGCTCTTGTGCTCTGACCTGTCACTTGGCAGCTGCAGAATCCTTCACCACAAGACACAGAGCACTCTGAGCACGCACCCGTGGACCAAAGAACAAAACTACAGGAGGTTAGTAAGCACTGGTAGGACAGACCCTACAGGGAGGGCCTTCCCAAGGAAAAATTGATCCTGCCATTATGGCTCTTTCAGGGCTGTCACATGTCTCTCTGGGAATGAGCCTCAGCACAGATAACTCCCAGCCATATTCTCAGATTTTCTTTACTCAGAGAAGCAACAGAATCACCATGTAGAGACAACCAACATAGAGGTGGGATAGAGCCGTCCTCAAGGCTCCAAGAGCCATCCCTCATGCGGCTTTGGAGTAGAGCCAGCAGTGTGCAGCCCTTAGCACACAGCCCTTGCTGCCAGCTGCTACCCCTCCCCCCACTACCAGGCAACAGTTACCTGGAGACCACCAATGCCACTCTAACTGTCCTACTCAGCCATTGGTCAGCCCCACAGGGGGTCCTGCTCAGCCATTGGTTGGCACCACAGGGGGCCCCACTCAGCCATTGGTCGGCATACAGTGGGCCCCTCCCCCAAGCGAAACTGTCAGTGAGCTACAGTTAGTGCGGGCCATTTTTTCTAGTCAAGGGTGGGTGGCTGTTGTGGTCAGGTGGAGAGTGAGGTAACAGGCTGATCCCCACCATCTCCCATGGGGGCACAGGGAACAGGCTGGGGGTGTGTCCTTCAGGGCTCCAGAGCCCTGGCCAAGACCTTCCAGTGTCTGGGCCCAGGTTCTGAGGCAGTGGTGAGCCTCGACCGCACCCCAGTTCTGTGGCCCTCATGGCAGTGGCAGGTTGCACGGGACACAGTCTGGGGGACCTGGCCCCCACTGTTTGGGTGGCCTGAGGAGAGTGAGGGCCGGTTGGGTGCTGGGCGCCTGGCTCCCTCAGCAGTGACAGTGGGGCGGGGTCTGGGGACCTGGTCCTGAGGGAGCCACCAGCACCGGGGACCCGCCTCCTCAGCCAGGCCTGGGCACCGGTGGGACCCAGACTGGGTGCTGGGCGGGTGCTCTGGGGCAGGGTAACCACCCCTCTCCGCCCCCCAGACTGAATGATTTGATTCCAACTGCTGCATGAACATACGTTTTGCCCTGTTAGAAATCAAGGGCCCTAATGAAATTTCTCTGCCAGTGACAGAGTCTACCTGCATCTTAGGCAGATTCCTTAGCCTGAGATGGGGATTCTCATTCAAGTCATGTACTTGGTGGCAGGGACAGTGCTCTTGGCAGAAGGGCAGTAAGGGCTGCAGCACAGTGCAGGGGTAAGAAGTAAGAGTGTGGTCTTGGCTAGAGTCTGGCTTTCATCTGATCCTGCAAGGAAAATCTGGAACACAAACGGTACCCTGGGTTAGTCCCATCTTGAGGCAAGACCAGGCCAGTCAGTCACGGGCCAAGAACCAGGGAAGGGCTTGGGAGGGGGCATCACTCCAGGGGGGTGGCTTCCATTTGACTCATGGGAAGGTGGCAGGGAGGCGGGTCCCCACAGTAAAGGGTATCTGAGCAGGGCCCCCACTACAGGCTGGTTCTGTGGGCACCCCTCACCCCAGGCTGCTGGAAGCAGGGTGCCGCCTGCCGTGGGTTACCCCAGGCACTGGCCCATGCCAAGGCAGAGTCACTTCCCCATAGGTCCTTGGGGGTCTCAGAGAGGACCCGGGGTTTGTCCACAGCCTTTCTGCAATGAGAATTCTCATGGGGGTTTGGCGCAACCAAAGAGATTTAGTGTGAAACAAGGGTGTTTAATTTGGTCAGAAGTGTCAGCTGATTGAAACCCAAGGGACATGTCTCATACTGGGTGTGGGTGCACTATTCAAATCATTAAAAAGCCAGTGGCCAGAGCAGCTGACCAGACCCTACCGCAGCCCAAGAATCCATATGATCATGTCCTATTGTTCTCCTACCATGCAGGTATGTTGCGATTGCCAGGGTGAGGGTTCTTCAGCCTTGCGCCTGATGTATCCCCTGAGGCTGAGTAGATGGTACCACTTGCTGCCCTTTGGAAATGAGGCAAGAACCATCTCTGAACCACATCAGTTCTGAGGTTAGAGGACAGTGCCTCATGGGTTCCAGGACCTCTGGAGATGTGTCTGTTTAAAAAAAAAAAAAAAAAGTAACAACAGGCCCAAAATGGAGTCACTTGTCCTTAGGACAGCAAACCAAGACTCTACTACAGGTTTAGCCACTGGCAGGAATGTGACCTTTAACTGGTCAATGTGGAATTACCTGATCAGCACAGGGAGGTAATCTACCTGATAGATCCCCCTTTGCCCCAGGGAAGGTGACCTTACCTGACATAATCCTTCCTTTCTTTTATGACTTTATTGTCCCACCCACTTGCCGCCTTTAAAAACTTTCCACTTTGTGCACCTCCTCAGAGCTCCTTTCTACTTGCCAGATGGGATGCTGCCCAATTCATGAATAAAGCTAATTAGATCTTTGCATTTACTCTGTTGAATTGTCTTAACACTCCTGCACAGAGCTAGCTTCAATCATAGCTCCAGTCACTCATGTGCATCTTCCTTCAGAGGGGCTGAGCAACAAGCCCAAGCTCACATGGCTAGTAGAGCTGGGTTTGAACTGAGGTCTGTCTGACTTGTTCTCAGCTCAAACAACCTTCTGATAATTTGGCTTCCCTTGAAGTTCTGCTTTCAGAAGAAGGGGAGAATTGACTTGCTAAGGGGATCACGGCTGCCTACCAGCGTGTAGGCGGCGCCACCACCAGCATGGGCTGTGCCTGGAGCATGCATGTTTCTGAGAACCAGGAAGTGTTGGTGAACCATGGTGGCCAGGAGGCTGAGGATGCGCTGGCCCGGAGGCGCCACCTCTGTAGCCCAGCGGGCCACGCCTCTCACCCGGCCAGAAGACAGGCGCCTGCCCGCTCCCGCAGCTCCAGCCTAGTGGAGTCCCAGCCTCGCGGAGGCAGCAGCAACTGAAACAAGGTAAGCGGTGATGGGAGAGGGGAGGGGCTCCCTCCCGGGAGGGGGTCCCTCCCAAGGCACGGTGCCCTCTCCTCAGGCTGTGGATGACTTTGACGGACACTAGTGGACCCTCTTGCCAGGCTAGCGACCAGAGGAAGAGCAATCCTGGTCCTGGGGATCCTGCTCAGTGGAGTTGTGATTAGCACACTCAGAACAGTGGTGTGGGTCCCTGGGACACATCCGACCCGACATTTCCAGCAGGAGGGACCGCTGTGAACTTGACCAGGGCTTGAATCCATTCCCTACCAAACAGCAGGTGCAAAGGAACCCCCCAGGATATTCTGGCGCAACCCTGAACATTACAGCAGTGTGAACTTTGTTCTTTTGGTTCTCCTGGTGGAAAGGGAAGGGTGGCTAGCACTGGGAAGTCAGGGTACTGGACCCTACCAGTTGTGTTTTCCCTCTGTCAGCTTTGCACAAGCATGCAGTTGCAGTTTTCCATTTTCTTTGGGACTATTAAACTGTAATCTGGAATGTCAGTTTTACTTCTTTGCACATGTATTTGAGGTTCACGTTTATTAGCATGCATGTTGTATTTAAAGCATATGGAATTTGAAAATACAATCAGAAATGTGATTTTTGAAGCATTCAGCAGAACAAAGTTAATTTTCTTTTTAAAGTTAATTTTTTTATTAAGCAATCTTACTGGGACATTTTGTGACTTTTTAAACTGTGTGTCTTCTCCAGCGTCTATTGCCTTGGCTATGTTTTGACAAAGTTTCTGGGCTTAGTCTTTGTTATGGTTTTCTAAAGGAAAGGTATTTTTCCTTTTTAAAAACAGGAAAAAAGTGTCCATGAAGGCAGCTTCAGCAGCTTTCAGGTTCTCTGATTTGACGTTTTAAATTTGGAATTCACGCATTTGTTTATGTGTTGTTAAATCCTGCATGCATTGCTGCAGGTTGTTGAGGATCATCCTTCTAGTAGCTGCTGAGTTTTAAAAGAGTCATTTACAAAATTGTCTTGATTTTCCTGCTTACTGAGTACTGCTGGAGCTCCCAAATTAGAGGGATAGAAATCAGTTCACTTTCTATCTTAAGTTTCTAGCAGTCATCATGCCTTTTCTATAAAAGTAAAAAGTCTTTTTCAGTGTTGCATAACAGATGAAGTGATTTCTCCCCCTTTCATACACTATCTGAAACTTCAAGTTCATTCTAATTATCAGATTTGGATTCCTTCTCCTACAGAGTCTTTGTAGACACCTGTGATAGTTTTAAACTATTAACCGAAGCTGCTCTTAATATCATTGTAACACTTGTAAGTTAAGCTCCTAACTGGCTTTAAAATAAAATAAAAAAAGAAACGTTACACAGGTGAAGTTGAATATGGAAGCTTTAACAGCTTTCAGGTTTTTGACCCACATCTGATATTGGTTATCTTGCATTAGGTAATACTAACCTTTTAGTCACTAAAGTAGCTTTTAAAGAAAGAGGCCCTTGTGCCTTATCAGCCTTTTGGGGGGTGTCGTGGGTGTGCTAAATTCACCCAGGTGTCTTGTAAGCCTCTCCTGTGGAGCAGCTTTCTTCAGCCATCCACATTGCCTAGAGGTCCCCTGAGTTTCTAAGAGTCCCAAGTATTCTGCCCATTGTCAGACAATTGTCTTGAGGTGGGGCCCAGAAAAATACCTTCATCATTACAGTGCTTAATCCAGTGGCATGCATATAATAGGTGCTAAATAAATGTTTGTTGAGTTTGATTTTTGTTGTTAACTAACTGAATGATTAAAACTTTTTCAGTCACTGGAATTGGATTCCATAAAATCTCCAGTGTAGGCTTTAAGATTAGTTTTTTAAGAGGAGTCAAGTTATAAATAACCCCATACCCACAGAAATAATAGTCCCAACTCGTTATTCATGAACTATACATGTTGATACCACATCTCAGTTACAGATATTTGTAATTAGGCATACCAGATAGTAGGCAGAGGTAAATATTAGCATTTTTTAGTTCAGTATTCTTTAAGGGACTGTATCTTTAGAAATTAATATATTCAGTATACTCTGGAAACTTAAAAACCCATGTTTAGAGAAGATATGCTTTCAGCAATGTAACAAAGTCAAATTATTATCTAATGAATTCGAATTCCTTTATATTAACATATCAAGATCCATTTTTAGTTCATGAAAAATATTTCTTCTTAAAAATATAGTGAGTCAGCTTATTGTTGAATTCCAGTCAGAAATTTATTGGGGAAATGTATGCATTTCTATAGCATGTAGTAAACACCAGTTCATCAGAATGCTGGGGAGATTGATAATCAATTGCATTTCGAGTTAATTAAGCAGTGCATCCCCTACACCATAGTGTATCCCACGTGTATTCCGTGAAGCAATCTGTGGACCGTTAATAAGTATTAAATGAATAAAGGATTCGTGGTCAAGTTAGTTTGGGAAATACTGGCTCAGACTAAGTTTGGCAGATTTCTTTCATACAGGATTTGTCAGAAAACTTAATTTCCTAAAACACACTGTGACTCTCCAAGTGGTATTTAGCGTGTGCAATGTTTCCCAAATGTGTTTGATTATGGAGCCCATTTGTTGAGGTGTATCTTAGGCCACATGTTAAGACACGATTCCTAGCTCGAGTTGCCAATATTCAAAGTACAAGAAATATATTTAACAGTAAAACTCAGTAAACAATTTGCTTCTTAATGATTCCAAAGTTACTTTAGGATTTTGTAATATGTTAGGCTGGGTCATCTTTATGGACTTACTTATGTGTTACTAAAAATACTCTGGATTGTTATCCATTTCAGGAGTTATCATCTATGTGGTTACAGGTAATGAATGCTCTGTTCAGTTTGAATACTTACAGTTTTGTTTTGTTTTGAATCAGGGTGCACTGTAACTGTAACATTTAATATTCTCTTGTCCATCTTTAAATTTACTCAGTTTTCCCTTTCCTTAACCAGAACTTTGAGTTGCCCTTGAAAGAGTTGAGTGTGGGGGCAGGAGTGTTGGAGGAGGTCCTATGCTCCTCCTCCCTCCCTTTTTGCACCCAGTGCACCGCTAAAGATGGATGCCCTTCCCACTGTGTGTCCCTAATCAGTTCTGTGAGGGCACAGTCACACCTGTTTTGTCATTGCTGTGTCCCCCCGCAGACTAGGCCTTCCACAAATATTGGTTGAATTGGAGAATTGAGTGAACTAGGCTGTAGAAGTGGAAGATCCAGCCAACCCATGTAAAGGAGAAATAGAAACCAGTTTTAACTAGAGTGGAGGCTGTAGAATGTAGATTTGGTTTTTTGGAAGTCTTAGGAACTGTTCTTTCAGAGCATTTGTACCCAGGCAATAATATATTTCCAGCCTGGTGATCTGAGTCAATTTCCCTGTAAAGATTTAAAGACTGGTGCAGCTGGATGGGCAGTGCACAGCAGGTGACAGGTAGCAGCCCAGCCTCTAACCAGGGGTTGCTGCCTGCAGCTCTCAGGCCAATTCTCCGTTTGTCTGTCTGTAGCATTTGCTTGTGTCATTTTTTTTTTCTTTCACTTAGTTTTCTCTTCTTTTTCCCCACCTTCCCCTTCTTCCTAGCCTTCCTCCCTCCTTTTCCCTGCCAGCCCACTATCCTCCACACAAGTGGTGAAATTAACCACCTTAGTCCACCAAAGTGTAGTGGTTTCTTAGTATTCCCTAGTCAGGGAATAAAATGTGTTGCCTGCTCTTCATATGCAGAGTGGATGAATCAAATTTTTGTATTTCCTAAAAGATAGCGAATTTTTCTTTGTATGTGACCTGAGTGACCCCCCCCCAGGGGTCATTGACTCTTGGTATTATAGATTATATGAAATTACTGAAAGTTTCCCTGTGAAAGTGTAGTTGAGAGAATGAGACCCAACTTTCTGTTCCTGAAATAAGTGACTGTAATTTTATCTTGAGCTCAGGGGCTGTGAGTTCTCTCATCACTGTGTTCTTATGCCTTTTGGTGTATAGAATCTCACTATCTTGACAGGCCTAGCTATAAAGAAAGATAACTTTTTTAAATTTTCTTGAATACCTATTACATATGTAAAATATTTTGTATTATATACATTTCTTGGTGCTTAATATCATTACCACCGTAACTTTGTGTTGTTCTTAAGAGGGATGTTATGAATGTCACAGCTCTATCAGCACAAACCTGCCATGGGCTGCCCTTGACGCTCTCCTTGCTGGAGTGAGTGTTAGGATGTTCCCTGTGAAGTGGCTTATGACCCTGGTTTTCCCTTGCATGGCTTGCCTGTTTGGATTGGGTTCTTCAGTAGGGGAACGTTCACAATGTGAGGCCACAGGGTGAGGCAGATGTCCCAGAATAACCTAAAATGCGTTAAAGGACAGAGTATTTTTAAAAATTAAAATAAAAAGAAATCAGAGAACAGAGGGAGAAGTTGCTTAGGACATGAGTAAGCCCTTGGTCCTATCTGAAGTCAGTGGTTTTAGCTGGTTTCTCAACCCAGTGGGATGGTAGGAGGAATCAGACTCTGAAGTTCTTAGAGTGCGGACTGTTCATATGAGTAATCTCCCCCTTTCCTTGATGCCCTCTTTGTTGTAGGCTCCATGCTGGATGCCTTACAGATGTTATCTCATTCAACACTGTGAGGTAGCTGGTGTCATCTGCCTTTTGCAGATAAGGCACCAGAGGTTAGAAACTCACCCAAGGCCATTCAGTCAAGCTGGGATTCAATACCCATTGTTCCCTGTGCTTATCTCCTGGCTTTTTGCTCTGTGAACCACCTGTCTCAATTACATCTACCATTCTCTGGCCACCTGCTAGGCGACAGACATCACAGGCCCACCTGGGTTTTAAGCAGGCATCCTGAATCTGCATTATTAAGATTTTGTGAAGTCTTGACTTACTGGGGAGATTGATTCCAGCCCTACCTTATGTTCCCATGTTTGTGGAAGTCACAGCCATGTTTGGCCCTGTCCCAGTTAATTCCTCACATCAGGCAGTTTGTGAGGCCCTCTATTCTGTCCTCTTCACTCTCTAAAATGTGCTAGTAGTACTTTTTCCTCTCCCTCCTGCTCAGGCTTCAGGTAGCCTTTCTTAGCCAGAACCTTAGTAGGAGCCAGCCTGGAGTGCAACTCCTCGCCCTCTTCTGCCCCCAGTTCTGCAAATACATATCCTCCCAGACTTAGGTCCGGCTGAAATCTTTCTTGAACCCCTGGCTATACTTTTGTATTCTCTTTCCTCTGCTCTTGGGACCTTCCCCTATAGCCCTTGTGGGCTCAGATTTCTCTCTTGAGCCTCCTGCTAGATTATAGGCTGCTTGAGGGCAAGGACTGTATCCTAGTTTCATTACAGTTCCCAAAGTGTCTGGCACACTAAGTAAATGTTTGGATAAATACACCAGTCTCTAAGGCTGAAAGGGCATTTATTCATATTCCACGGGTCTCTCTCTCCTGTGCAAATTTAACCAAAATTACTGGGATGTGTTGTTATATGTTGTAACAAAAAGCCAGAATACCCTGAAGCCAGTGATTAATCTGAAGAGTGATTAGGAAAACTTTTGCTTCTCATTTTGGCCGTGTCAGGGTTGAGCAGTGTTGCTGGGTCCCATCCTTCTATTCTACTTTTGTTCTGCGCTGGTAAGAAGAGTGGTGGAATATCTTGTCAGATGCCGGAGCCTGCCGGCAAAATCGATCAGGTCCTTAGGCAAACACGATGCCGCTAGGAAATAAAGAAAGAGACAAAAGATGGGGTCCAGAGGATCAGAAGCCTCTAGGGCAACTGACAAACTTCTTTATTATGCGGTGGCCTTTAATACACTTTCAGAACAAAGGGGGACATCAAAAGAAATGACTCCTTCTTTGTTGTAACTTGTGCTATCTCTTCAAGGGCACCAGGAACTTGTGTAGTAGCCTGTACCCTACATGGTCTCAGGATGTTCTCATACGATAAGGAGTCTGTGGGAACACATACTGCAGCCCAAGGAATCACATGCTCTTTGTTTAAGCACATACTCAAGGTCGGGGTGGCGGGACAGAGAGCTATGTTTGTTTTACACAAATCCTTGAGTTAAGGCAGCTCCCAGGGCCATGTCCTGGGAGCAGGACCCCTTTCTCAGGGCTGCTCCCCGCAGCTCCCCCTTCTTTAACTTAAAAAGAGCACATTCTTGAAATAACCAAACAAAGGCCTCATATGATTGGGGGCAGTGGTCTTTTGCAAGAACAGCAGGAGGAGGGCAACTGCTATTGGCCAGGTCTCTGTTTGCCTCCTGGGTCCCAATCTGAGCTGGGCATGGGAAGCAATGCAGCCATGGGGGCAGGAGACCTCTCTCAGAAGAAGTAAGGGTCTGTGCCCCACCCCTGTTGGCCCCTCTGCGACTGTGCCTATCTTAGGTTGTTCCTCCCTTGAGGAATCTTACCCGTCTCTGGCTAACCAGCCATCCTCCAGGGCCAAACAAGGTGATATGCGGTGTGCAATCAAGGAAGGGGCTGCGCCCCCAGAGAGGGTCAATCTTCTGTTTCCATGGTAGCCTATGCCCCCATGGCCTCCATGCCCAGCACCCTTAGTTCCTCTGCTGCTCAAGCAGGACATCCTGCACCCAATTGTTTAGCCCACATACTTTAATTACTTTTAGCCATATTTATTGTAACTTTTTCAAGATTTCAGAAAGACTTCTGAATGTTTTCCCATATTCCCCCCTTTTTTGTTTTTGTAGGAAAAGATAAGCCATCCAGCTACTTCTTTTTTCATCAATCCTTGGAGTGTTTTTCTTGCGCATCTGAGAACTGAACATAAGATAATTAAAAGCAACAATAGAATATCAGAATGTCTAGGAGATTGCTACTCATGCTTTTTGTCCAATCCAATGGATGCAATGCTTTTAATCCATCGGCTATACTTTGTAAAGTAGCAGTCTGGTGTAGAGATTGCAAAGATGCATATTACATGCCAGTTATTTTAGCTTGTAATTAGTTGAGCACATTTTTGTGCTCCTGCAAATGCAAGTGAACTCCATGGACTGCAGCCTTGATAGCCCACAGGTGTTGCATTAATATTCTGATAAAACACGGGATAAGTGCCAAAATAATAAAAAACAAAATTAATAAACCAATAACAGTCAAACCCAAATATTTAAAATGACTTAAAGAAGGCACATGTTTCAAAAATTCTTGTATGAAATTTTCTGCTCTTTTTCCCAAATCATCATCAGGTGAAGGAGCATTTTGTATGTCTAATATCTCCTTATGTAAAAATGCCAAATCTAAAGAAATATTACTATTGAACCATATTCCTTGCAAATGGTTTTTCACCTTATCCCAAGCTGTAATGCTAGCATTGTACCTTTTTGAGGTGACACAGATCCAATTATAATTGCTGTGACACCGTAATTGTCTTCTTAGTTTTAGCCCCTGAATTTCATCTCCCATATACATGATAATATCATAAAGAGCATTTAAACATTTCTCTAATTTTTGATCAATACTCTCCTGGGTTCCCAAAGCCGTAGAAACATTTTGCGCCAACTTATCTACAAAAGTGGCTGTATGCACTGTTTCTGCTAAAGAGATAGCAGCCATAGTAGCAGTGGTAATGAGGGTTATTAAAGATACAATTCCTAAAATAATTAGTCCTATTGCCCTGCGGAAACGCATTAAAGCCTTTTCAACATTTTTCCATAATTCCAATCCTCTTATCTGGTTCACTAGCGATCTTCTCCATCGTCCATACCAGCCTTTCCGGCAGCCAGCGGGGCGTTTCGGCATCCTGGGGAAACACACAAACATGTCCTCGTCCCCATATTAGGACGGGATCTGGTCCATGCCAGTGATTAGTAAGGGGATCTTTCCATTTTACCATAGCCTTATTAGCACAATTTGGATTCCATAGCCTTTGGGCTGCTGAGTGGCCTTGAATATCTAATTGTAAAAAATTTAAAACAAATAAAGCATGATTAAGATAATTCTGTGGCGTCCAGGGGTATAGTTCCCCCCTTTTTAATTTAAATAATTGATTTTTCAGTGTTTGATGAGCACGTTCAACAATGCCTTGTCCTTGGGGATTATAGGGAATACCAGTTTTATGAATAATTTGTAGTTGAACGCAAAAGTTTTGAAAATTTTTGCCAGTATAGCCTGGACCATTATCAGTTTTTATTTCCTTAGGTTGTGCCATAATGGCAAAGCACTGTAAACAATGTGCAATGCAATGTTTACTAGCTTCTCCTGGTTGAAGTGTAGCATGAATGAAACCAGAAAAAGTATCTATAGTAACATGAACATATTTCTGTTTTCCAAAATCTGCAATATGAGTTACATCCATTTGCCAGATATGATTAGGTAAGAGCCCACGGGGGTTTACTCCCAAATGAGGAACAGGAATCAACTGTGGGCATGCATCACATTGTTTTACAATTTGTCTAGCAGCTTCTCTGGAAATTTTGAACTGGAGTCTCAGGCTGTTACTATTCTGGTGATGAAGCTTGTGGGATGCAGCGGCCAATTGTTCAGAAGAGAAATAAACTCTAGTGGCCATGTCCACTTGAGCATTTCCCATACTTAAGGAACCTGAGAGTCCCGAGTGGGCACGAATATGCCCAAAATAACATTTGGCAGTTCTAGATCTAATAATAGTCTGTATCTTTCGAAAAAGCTGTTGAATCAATGAGTTAGTGGTTCCAATAAATGGGACGGTTTCAATAGCATTTAATGCTCTAACAATATAGTGACTGTCTGAATATAAATTGACAGGTAGATCTGAGGTTTGTAATAGAGCTGTATAAACAGTGTGCAATTCTACTTCCTGGGCAGAAGAGCAGCCAGTATTCCAGGAAGTAACTTGATTATTTATGGAAAAGGCTGCAATTCCATTTGAAGAGCCATCTGTAAAAATTAAAAGCGCTTGTTTAATTGGTAGAGAACTTACCTTAGAGGGGAACAAAAACTGATGTAGAGTAGCAAATTGAAGCAATTTATCTGAGGGATAATGATTATCTATTCTGCCAGGATAATTAGCTAACGAGGCTGCCCAAATGTCACTAAATTGCATTAGCCAATCTTGCTGTGATTTAGAGAAGGGAACACAAATGAGATGAGGATCCCTTCCCAAGTAACGGACAGAATCAGTGCGTCCCATAGCGATTAAGGTGGCTACTAATTCATGGTAAGGGGTTAGGACTCGAGACGGGGAGGTCGGAAGGTGCAGCCATAAAAGAGGACCATTCTGATACAAAACGGCTGTGGGTGTATGTGAAGTAGATAAAACATAAAGGCCCCATTCTTTAGTGTAATCACAGTAAGAAACCTGTTGGGTACTAAGGGCTGCTTCGACCTTGGCTAAGGCAATTTTACCATGTTTAGTCAAAGCTCGAGGAGAGGTGGGGTCTGGATCGCCCTTTAAAATATCAAAAAGAGGTTTTAGTTCTCCTGTAGTAAGTTTAAGATAAGGCCGAATCCAATTTATATCTCCTAAAAGTTTTTGGAAATCATTTAAAGTTGATAAGTTATTTTTACGGATTTCAATTTTCTGAGTAAAAAAATGTTCTCCTTCCAAACGAAAACCCAAGTATGCAAAGGGAGGAAAACGCTGTATTTTTTCTTGAGAAATTATAAGACCAAAGCGTTCTAAGTCTCTTTTCATATCTGCAAAAGCAGACAGTAGTATGCCTTCAGATTTATAAGCCAAAAGAATATCATCCATGTAATGAACAACATATAGCTGAGGATATTTTTGCCTGATTGCCTGTAAAGCTTGTGCTACAAATTTTTGACATAAGGTTGGGCTATTAGCCATGCCTTGAGGTAAGACACGCCATTGATATCTTTTCATTGGCTCCTTTAGATTTGTAGAAGGGACACTGAAAGCAAAGTGCTTACAGTCCTGTGGAGCCAGAGGAATAGTGAAAAAACAATCTTTTAAATCAATAATAATTTTAAATGCATCCTTAGGAATAGCCATTGGAGAAGGCAATCCTGGCTGTAAGGGTCCCATAATTTCCATTGTTTCATTAACTTTTCTCAAATCTTGTAATAATCTCCATTTTCCAGATTTTTTCTTGATTACAAATATAGGAGAATTCCAAGGGGAGGTAGAGGGGACTGTTCTAATTCCATGAGGACCTCTCATGGAGGCTCCTTATCATGATAATGAGCCGCCTGATCTTCTAAATCCAATTGTTCCCCCTCACTTAATTTATCCTCATTATCTATACCTACCTGTAAAGGCTCAGCAGGTGGCGCTGAAGGCCGGGGAATTTCTGACTCAATCCCTGAGGAGCCATTTTTTAGCTTAGATTCTAGTTTCTGATTTTCATGAGCGGGATCTAGACAATCTCGTATAAGAGTCCATAAAGAAAATGCAACTATAGGTACTTTACTGGGACCATGAATGGAATAATAATCTTTCAACCATTCTCCCACCTTTCCCCAAGTATTACTATTTACAGTTCCTTCTTCAGGAAACCAAGGACAGACTTCCTCAACAAAAGAAAATAATTTTTCTAATTGTGTTTTATTTACATGAATTCCGCGGTCATTTAACATAGTCTTTAACATACATATAAATAATTGCTTACTATTACCTTGTCCCATAATTTCTTACTCTTGACAATACTCTCCCTGCCCATACACTTACCTTAACGGCTTTTTCTCGGGTACCCCTTTTTCACCTGGGCAGCGGCCGTCACCGTGTTCCTTCAGGTCCCTGGTCGGGCGCCACTTGCCAGAGCCTGCCGGCAAAATCGGTCAGGTCCTTAGGCAAACACGACGCGGCTAGGAAATAAAGAAAGACAGACAAAAGATGGGGTCCAGAGGATCAGAAGCCTCTAGGGCAACTGACAAACTTCTTTATTATGCGGTGGCCTTTAATACACTTTCAGAACAAAGGGGGACATCAAAAGAAATGACTCCTTCTTTGTTGTAACTTGTGCTATCTCTTCAAGGGCACCAGGAACTTGCGTAGTAGCCTGTACCCTACATGGTCTCAGGATGTTCTCATACGATAAGGAGTCTGTGGGAACACATACTGCAGCCCAAGGAATCACATGCTCTTTGTTTAAGCACATACTCAAGGTCGGGGTGGCGGGACAGAGAGCTATGTTTGTTTTACACAAATCCTTGAGTTAAGGCAGCTCCCAGGGCCATGTCCTGGGAGCAGGACCCCTTTCTCAGGGCTGCTCCCCGCAGTCAGAGAGCTGCTCTGACAAGTTTTGTGTTGCAGTTTCTTAGCTGCAGACCTCGTGCAGTTTGCCCATCTGTGTAGACAGATCTCCCCAGACTTGGGGGATGGCCTCAAAGAACTCAGTGAGGGGGTGTGCCAGTGCTTTTATTCTGTGTGGGCTGGAAATACACCTTCGACCTGTCACATTCATGCTCATTCACGGTCTGCGTGCGTCTCCCTTTCATGTCCTGCTGGTAAGTATAACAGCTGCTTTAGCCAGTCACTCTGCTCGTGGGACACGCGAGGGGCTGGTGGCACATTAGCAGTGTCCGTGTGGTCCTCAGATGTTTGAGGTTGACAGCAGCTCCACAGCGAGGTGTGTGTGAAAGAACAGAGGTAGAGGAGCCAGCAGTGTTTACAAGAAAACATTGAAGTCCAGCACCGTGTGGTACCGGCTGTGTGACATTTGGCAAGTTCTGATCCTAGGTTTTCTCAGGCATAAAATCAGACTAGAATACCTGAGTTTTGGTGAGGATCGCTTAAAATAATCTGTGTGAAAGTGTTCTGTAAACTCCAAAGCACCAGTACAGGTAAGGACTGGTCTTTTTCTTTCAGTTACCCTTTTCAAAGGCAAACATTGCTCAAATATATCTGCTTTTTTTTTTTTTCTTTTTTTGATAATCTTTTTTAAGATTTTATTTTTATGTGGACCATTTATAAAATTTTTATTGAATTTGTTTCAATATTGCTTCTGTCTTATGCTTTGGTTTTTTGGCCACAAGGCATATGGGATCTTAGCTCCCCCACCAGGGATCGAACCTGCACCCCCTGCAGTGGAAGGTGAGGTCTTAACCACTGGACCACCAGGGAAGTCCCTATCTGCTTATTTTTTATTTTCTAAAGAAAATCTCTTCCTTTTTAAAATATAGTTTTGTCTTTTCCCTAATACTTTATTGTGAAAAATTTCAAACATACAGCAAAGTTGAAAGAATCACCCCATGTATACCTATGACCTAGATTCTGCAGTTAACACTTTATTTGCTTTACCACATCTCTCTACCCCTATATGACAAATGAGTATGCCCATGTAATGCAAATCTGTGCCAGGATACAGAATATTACCATCACCCCAGAGAGTTCTCTGTGCTCCTTCTCCATTCCTACCCCCACCCAGCAACAATGATTTTTTTTTCCCATTGTAAATTATTTTTTCTGTTCTAGGCTTCATATAGAGAGAATCTTAAAGAATGTATGTTTTTTGTGTAAGGCTTCTTTCATGTAGCATAGTATGTTTGAGATTCATCTATGTGTCATGAGTCAGTAGGTTGCTCTTTTTTCTTGCTGAGTGGTATACTGTCATTTGACTAGATGACAGTTCACTTATCCTCTTGTTGATGGATGCTAGGGCTGCTTTTAATTTTTGGCTATTAAGAATACAGCTGCTGTGAATATTCTAGTATAAATTTTTATGTGGGCATATGTTATCATTTTTCTTGGGTAAATACCAAGAAGTGGAATTCCTGGATCATAGGATAGCTATTATGCTTAGCTTTTTAAGAAACTGCTTGACCTTTCTCCAGGGTTACACAGCTTCACATTCCTGCCAACAGTGTATACTAAAAGTTTGGTTGGTCCATGTCTTTGCCACGGTTTGATGTTGCCGGTCTTTTAATTTTAGCCATTCTGGTTGGTATGTAGTGGTACCTCCTTGTGGTTTTGATTTGCATTTCCCTGATGGCTAATAATTTGGAGTATGTTTTCATGTGCTAATTGATTGTTTATATAACTTCCTTTTTGAAATTTTTATTTTAACACTTTTTTATAGGACCTTGTTTTTTATCTGTTTTCTGTATGGTAATTTGTATCCTAATTTATCCCTCTCCCCCTTTCCCCTTTGATAACAATCAGTTTGTTTTCTATGTCTGTGAGTCTCAGAATTGTTTCTCCCCATGGAAATCTTTAGTAAAAGGTGAGAGATTTATTTGATATGAAGAGAAATCAGAGTATACTGAGTACAATTTTTATACACCATCTCATTTGATGTTCCCCAAACTCCTGTGAGATAGGAAGGAGGGAGTTTATTTTCCCTGTTGAAGACCTAAAAAAAGCAGAAATTTAAAGTGATCCAATGATGTGCCCAAGTTTGTGGTGACTGCTTACAGAAACAGGTTCACTATAATAGCATAGGGTAGAAACCAGTGGAAAGAGGTTGGAGAGTTTTTAAAAAAGACTTTTTTGTCTCTTGGTTTCTGGATTTATTTTATAAAAGTAAACTTTTATTACTTTTTCTCATCACAGAAGTAACATTTATTTTAGAAAGCTTGAAAACGAAAAGGACAAGGATCACTTAAATTGCATAATCACTTAAATTGCACAATTAGGAGATAGCTACTATAAAAGTGTGGTATCTTTCCTTCCATCCATGTAGATTACTTTAAATAACTGTAATTAAAAATTATTTTTTAAAATGGTTTTATTCTTTTAGTTCTAGGACACATTTAGCTGTTATTTCTTGAAATGTCCCTTCTTCCATTTCCTCACTTCCCTCTGCAGCTTCCTCCAAGTGATTGGATTTAGGCACAACTTTGACTTGTCCTCTATATCTCTTCACTTTTCTTTTACTTCCCGTCTGTGTGCTATAGTCTGGGGGGGTTCTTGAGCTCACTCTCTTAGCTCACTGATTCACTCCTCAGGGTCTACTCAGCTCTCTAGCCCTTTGAGTTTTGAAATTGGACAGTTTCTGTGTTGAAGATTTATGGCATGTTCTTTTTGTAACTGCTTATTCATGGTTTTGTTTTGAGTTTTTGTTGTTATAGCATACTCTGTTATCTTTTTGAGTATATTAATTATATACACTTTAAAATCCTGTTCTGATTGCTGTTTATTTAAATATTTTTTGAGGTATAAATGCAGTTAGCAAAGCATACAGAATCTTAAAGAGTACAGCTTGATACAATTTTACCCATATATGCTGCATATAACGACCACCCAGATCAACATAGAATATTTCCAGCACTTCAGAAGTCTGCCTTTTGGCTGTTGATTTTTGTTTTAATATTTCTAACATTTTATTATGGAAAATCTCAAATATATAGCATTCTTGAAGGAATTTTGCAGTGAACCCTTGTACACCCCAAACTCCTGTATTTTGTGGTAGAGTTTTACTGTACTTGCTTTATCATATATGGTCAGCCCTCTGTATCCATTGGTTCTACATCTGGGGATTCAACCAATGGGCAGGGGGTGGGGGTGGGGGGTATCCAGAAAATTCCAAAAAGCAAAACTTGAATTTGCCTTGTGATAATGACTAGCATAGCATTTACATTGTATTTACAGCAATTTACATAATGATTTATACAATGTTTACATTGTATTAGGTATTATAAGTAATCTAGAGATGATTCAAAGTATAGGTATGTAGGAGAGGATGTGCTTAGGTTATGTGTAAATACTATGCCCTTTCATATAAGGGACTTGAGCATCCGTGGATTTGGTATCTGAGGGAATCTTGGAACCATAGCCCTACAGAAACCAAGGGACAACTGTGTCTGTCATCTCCACTTCCTTTTTCTTTGATGCATTTTAAAGTAGTTGCAGACATCTAAAATACACTTCTAAAATATTGCAGCATGCATATTATTAATTAGAGTCCAGTATTAAATTTCTCTTTTGAGGTAAAATTTACACGCAGTGGGGGACCTCCCTGGTTAAGAATCTGCCTTCCAATGCAGGTGATGTGGGTTTGATCCCTGCTCACAGAACTAAGATCTCACATGCCTCAGGGCAACTAAGCCTGTGCGCTGCAACTACTGAGCATGTGAGCCCCAACTAGAGAGTTCACCTGCTACAACAAAAGATCCTGCATGCCACAATGAAGATCCTGCGCAACTGACCTGACGCAGCCAAAAATAAATAAATAAATATTTTTAAAAATTTATGTGCAATGAAATGCACAAATACTTATTGTGTATTTGCTGAGTATTGACAGATGCATACATATATCTGTGTAATTGAAACCTCTGTCAAGGTTACAATATTATCTTTCCAGAAAGTTCACTCATGCTCCTTTCCAGGCTGTCTCTCCCTGACATTCCTGCAACCACCTTCTAATTTTTTTCCTACCATAGAATAGCTTTGTCTGCTCTAGAACTTAAGTGGAATTATATAGTATGTACTCTTTCATGTAACTTTCACTCAGCATTATGTTTTTGAGATTCATCTATGTTTCATGAATGAGCAGTTCCTAGTATTGTGATATTGACTTTATTTATACATATATTTATGTACTTATTTATTTTGGCTACTTTGGGTCTTTGTTGCTGCTCACAGACTTTCTGTAGTTGCAGTGAGTGGGGGCTACTCTTCATTGTGGTGCATAGGCTTCTCAGTGCAGTGGCTTTTGTTGCAGAGCACCAGCTCTAGGTGCACAGGCTTCAGTAGTTGTGGCATGTGGGCTCAGTAGTTGTGGGTGATGGGCTTTAGAGCCCAGGTTCAATAGTTGTGGTGCATGGGCTTAGTTGCTCCATGGCATGTGGGATCCTCCTGGACCAGGGATCAAACCCGTGTCCCCTGCATTGGCAGGGAGATTCTTAACCACTGTACAACCAAGGAAGTCCCTATTGTGACTATTAACTTTTAAAAGCTCATGATCCACGTTGTTAAATTGCCCTCTAGAAAGGTGTGATCAAACTTTAATATCACAGGAGCACACAAGAGTGCTTGTTATGCTTTCAGAATCTGATTGTGGGAGAGTGATAAAATTTATTGGTATTTTAATTATAATTTATTTCATTTATTGTTACCTTTTCCTTTTCCAAGTGTGTTTTGGACACTTGAACTTCCTCTTCAGTGAATTTGTGTCTGTTGCCTATTTCTCTGTTTGGGTTTTAGAGTTTAAAAAATTTTATTTATAAGAGCTTTTTAATATGTTTGGGAATTCAGTTTTGATCTCTCATGCTTATTGTGAATCTTTTTCTCTAGTCTTTTTATTGGCTATATTATTTTTTTAAATTGTAGCCATTTTATATTTTTATGAAATCAAATCTAGCACTCTTCCTTTTATGTATTTTTCCATCTGCTTTATATAACATCATCTTTTATTACAGAAGCAGTATACAGACTGTAGGAAATTAGCAAATGCTTCTACAACCTAGAGATAACTTATTGTAACATGTTAGTATGTGTCCTCCCAGATTCTTTCTCCCTCCCTCCCCCTATTTTTCTTTCTGTTTCTTGCTGTCCCCACCCCCGCATCTATCTGTCTATCTGTATAATTGCATGTTTTTCACTGAAATTAGATTATACATACTGTGTTTAAAAAAAATTGTGGTAAGGAAGGCACGTGGAGCAGTGCCTCCTAGGACCCCGACTGAGACAAGATGGCGGGCTGGCGGTGAGCTGCAAGTTGAGGGGTGAAAATAGGTATACCTAGAAGCAGATTTTTTTTTAAAGAAGCAGATTTTAAAAGCAGTTTCTCTTCAAGTCATCTTTCATACCGCCTGATAAGCGATTTGATTCATGGTGGCATTGGCAGCAGTAAAATGGGCGATATCAAGTAGAACTATCTTGAAATACTTATTTCCAATTCAAAATGGAGCCTTATATTATGTTTGTCATAACTCTACGTATTCTTCTCTTCCAGATGACTATAATTGCAAAGTAGAGCTTGCCTTGACATCTAATGGCAGGACAATAGTATGCTATCACCCTTCTGTGGACGTACCATATGAACACACAAAACCTATCCCTCGGCCAGATCCCATGCAGAATAATGAAGAAACACATGATCTAGTGCTGAAAACCAGATTAGAAGAAAAAGGTGAACACTTAGAGCAAGGACCCATGATAGAACAACTTAGCAAAATGTTCTTTACTACTAAACACCATTGGTATCCTCGTGGACAGTATCATAGACGTCGTAGGAAACTGAATCCTCCAAAAGACAGATGATATTGAGGTTTTCAGGAATCAAAGAGAAATGTTATCCTGCATCTCATTTGCCATTTGAGAAAATACAATTGGGTATATTCACTAATATGTTTTATAGTAAAATAATAAAATGTCTTTTCATATGTTAGAATGTGTATTTCTTTGTATATGTTAAATAATTCTGGATCTGACATTCTTATTTACAGAAGGCTATTTTATCGTATTTTCATTTTGAGGTATTAAAGTCTACCGTTTTAAAACAAAAATTGTGGTAAGGTATACATAGCATAACATTTACCATTGTAATCATTTTTAAGTGTATAATTCAGTGACATTAAGTACATTCACATTGTTCTGCCACCACCACCACCATCGATCTCCAGAAACTTTTCATCTTCCAAAGCTAAAATTTCACACCCATTAAACTCTTTATTCCCTCCTCCCCCCAGGCCCTGGCAACCACCATTCCCTTTTGACTACTCTAGGTACCTCATATAAGTGGAATCATATAGTGCTTGTGCTTTTGTCACCGGCCGATTTCAATCGATATAATGTCTTCAGGGTTCATCCATGTTGTAACATGTATCAGCATTTCATTCCTTTTTAAGGCTGAATAGTATTCCATTGTGTACATATACCACATTTAGTTTGTCCATTCATCCACTGATGGACACTTGGATCACTTCCACCTCTTGGTTATTGTGAGTAATGCTGCATGTGAACATGGGTGCACATAGCTTTGAATTCCTGCTTTCAGTTCTTTTGGAGATACATACACCCAGGAGTGGACTTCATGGATCATATGGTAATTCTATTTCTAATTTTTTTTTCAAGTTCTTTATTGGAAAATAATTGTTTTACACTCTTGTATCAGCTTTTGAGGTACACCAAAGTGAATCAGCTGTATTTATACATATATCCCCATATCCCCTCCCTCCCGTGTCTCCCTACCTTGACTCCCTCCTGCCCTCCCTGTCCTGGTCCTCTAAGGCATCACACATCATCAAGTTGATCTCCCTTTGTTATACAGCAACTTCCCACTAGCTATCTATTTTACAATTGGTAGTGTATATATGTCTATGCTACTCTCTCATTTCATTCCAGCTTCCCCTTCGCGCCCCCTCCAACCCCATGTCCTCCAGTCCATTCTCTACATCTGTATCTTATTCTTAACCTGTCACTGGGTTCATCAGTACCATTTTTTTAGACTCCGTACATATGAGTTAGCATACGGTATTTGTTTTTCTCTTTCTGACTTACTTCACTCTGTATGACAGTCTCTAGGTCTATCCACCTCATCACATGTAGCTCAATTTCATTCTTTTTTATGGCTGAGTAATATTCCATTGTATATATGTGCTACACCTTCTTTATCCACTCATCTGTTGTTGGGCGTTTAGGCTGCTTACATGTCCTGGTTATTGTAAATAGTGCTTCAATGAACATTATGGTACATGTTTCTTTTTGGATTATGGTTTTCTCTGGGTACATGCCCAGTAGTGGGATTACTGGATCATATGGTAATTCCATTTTTAGTTTTTTAAAGAACCTCCAAACTGTTTTCTGTAGTGGCTGTACCAACTTAAATTTCCACCTACAGTGTAGGAGGATTCCCTTTTCCCACATCCTCTCCAGCGTTTATTGTTTCTAGATTTTTTGATGATGGCCATTCTGACTGGTGTGAGGTCATACCCCATTTGGCTTTGACTTGCATTTCTCTAATGATTAGTGATGTTGAGCATCTTTTCAGGTGTTAGTTAGCCATCTACATGTCTTCTTTGGAGAAATGTCTATCTAGGTCTTCCGCCTCTTTGTGGATTGGATTATTTGTTTTTTTGGTATTAAGCTGCATGAACTGCTTGTATATTTTGAAGATTAATCCTTTGTCCATTGCTTCATTGGCAAGTATTTTCTCCCATTCTGAGGGTTGTCTTCTTGTCTTGTTTATGATTTCTTTCACTGTACATAAGCTTTTAAGTTTCATGAGGTCCCATTTGTTTATTCTTGATTTTATTTCCATTATCCTAGGAGATGGGTCAAAAGGATCTTGCTTTGATGTATGTCATAGAGTGTTCTGCCTATGTTTTCCTCTAGGAGTTTTATGCTGTCTGGCCTTACATTTAGGTCTTTAATCCATTTAGAGTTTATTTTTTGTGTGTGGTGTTAAGAAGTGTTCTAAATTCATTCTTTTACATGTAGCTGTCCAATTTTCCCAGCACCACTTGTTGAAGAGGCTGTATTTTTTCCACTGTATAGTCTCACCTCCTTTGTCAAAGATAAGGTGCCCATATGTGCTTGGGTTTACCTCTGGGTCCTCTATTCCGTTCCATTGATCTTCCTTTCTATTTTTGTGCCAGTACCATGCTGTCTTGATCACTGTGGCCTTGTAGTATAGTTTGAAGTCAGGAAGCCTTATTCCACCAAATCCATCTTTCCTTCTCAAGATTGCTTTGTCTATTCGGGGTCTTTTGCATTTGCATGCAAATCGTAAGTTTTCTTGTTCTAGTTCTGTGAAAAATGCCATTGGTAATTTGATAGGGGTTGCATTGAATCTGTAAATTGCTTTGGGTAGGATAGTCATTTTTCACAATGTTGATTCTTCCAATCCAAGAACATGGTTATGTCCCTCCATCTGTTTGTATTGTCTTTAATTTCTTTCATCAGCATCTTATAGTTTTCTGCATACAGGTCTTTTGCCTCCTTAGGCAGGTTTATTCCTAGTTATTTTATTCTTTTTGTTGCAATGGTGAATGAGAGAGTTTCCTTAATTTCTCTTTCTGCTCTTCTGTTGTTAGTGTATAGGAATGCAAGAGATTTCTGTGCATTAATTTTGTATCCTGCTACTTTACTAAATTCATCGATTAGTGCTAGCAGTTTTCTGGTAGCATCTTTAGGGTTTTCTATATATAATATCATGTCATCTGCAAAGAGTGACAATTTTACTTCTTCTTTTCCGATTTGGATTCCTTTTATTTCCTTTTCTTCTCTGATTGCTGTGGCTAAAACTTCCAAAACTATGTTGAATAATAATGGTGAGAGTGGGCACCCTTGTCTTGTTCCTGTTCTTAGAGGGAATGCTTTCAATTTTTCACCATTTAGAACAATGTTGGTTTTTGGTTTGTCATATATGGCTTTTATTATGTGCAGGTAATTTCCTTCAATGCCCATTTTCTGGAGAGCTTTTTTCATAAATGGATGTTGAACTTTGTCAAAAGCTTTTTCTGCATCTATTCAGATGATCATGTGGTTTTTATCTTTCAATTTGTTGATGTGATCACATTGATTGATTTGTGTATATTGAAGAATCCTTGCATCCCAGGGATAAACCCCACTTGATCATGGTGTATGATCTTTTTAATGTGCCATTGGATTCTGTTAACTAGTATATATTGAGGATTTCTGCATCTATATTCATCAGTGATATTGGTCTGTAATTTTCTTTTTTTGTGGCATCTTTGCTTGGCTTTGGTATGAGGGTGATGGTAGCCTCGTAGAATGAGTTTGGCAGTGTTCCTCCTTCTGCTATGTTTTGGAAGAGTTTGAGAAGGATAGGTGTTAGCTCTTCTCTAAATGTTTGATAGAATTCACTTGTGAATCCATCTGGCCCTGGACTTTTGTGTGTTGGGAGATTTTTAATCACAGTCTCAATTTCTGTACTTGTGATTGGTCCATTCATATGTTCTATTTCTTCCTGGTTCAGTCTTGGAAGATTGTATTTTTCTAAGACTTTATCCATTTCTTCCAGGTTATTCAATTTATTGGCATATAATTGCTTGTAGTAGTCTCTTATTATCATTTGTATTTCTGTGGTGTCCATTGTTACTTCTCCTTTTTCATTTCTAATTCTGTTGAATTGGCAGTTTCTCCCTTTTTTTTTCCTGAGGAGTCTGGCTAATGCTTTATCAATTTGTTTATCTTCTCAAAGAACCAGCTTTTAGTTTGATTGATCTTTGCTATTCTTTCCTTCATTTCTTTTTCATTTATTTCGGATCTGATCTTTATGATTTCTTTCCTTCTGCTCACTTTGGGATTGTTTTGTTCTTTCTATAATTGTTTTAGGTGTAAGGTTAGGTTTTTTAATCCACATTTTTTCTTGTTTCTTGAGGTAGGATTATATTGCTATAAACTTCCCTCTTAGAACTGCTTTTGCTGTGTCCCATAGGTTTTGGGTCATTGTGTTTTTGTTGTCATTTTTTCTAGGTGTTTTTTTATTTCTTCTTTGATTTCTTCTGTGATTTCTTGGTTGTTTAATAGTGTATTGTTTAGCCTCCATGTGTTTGTATTTTTTACAGTTTTTTTTCCTGTAATTGATATCTAGTCTCATGGCATTGTGGTCAGAGAAGATGTGTGATATGCTTTCAATTTTCTTGAATTTACTGAGGTTTGATTTGTGACCCAAGATGTGATCTATCCTGGAGAATGTTGCGTGTGCACTTGAGAAGAAAGTGTATTCTGTCATTTTTGGATGGAATGTCCTATAAATATCAATTAAGTCAAGATGGTCTAATGTGTCATGTAAAGCTTGTATTTCCTTATTTATTTTCTGTTTGGATGATCTGTCCATTGTTGTAAGTGGGGTGTTCAAGTCTCCTACTATTATTGTGTTGCTGTCAATGTCCCCTTTTATGGCTGTTAGCATTTGCCTTATGTATTGAGATGCTTCTATGTTGGGTGCATAGATGTTTACAATTGTTATATGTTCTTCTTGGATGGATCCCTTGATCATTTTGTAGTGTCCTTCCTTGTCTCTTATAATAGTCTTTACTTTAAAGTCTAATTTGTCTGATATGAGTATTGCTACTCCAGCTTTCTTTTGACTTCCATTTGCATGGAATATCTTTTTCCATCCACTTACTTTCAATCTATATGTGTTGCTTGGTCTAAAGTGTGTTTCTTGTAGGCAGAATATAGAAGGGTCTTGTTTTTGTATCCATTCAGCCAGCCTGTGTCTTTTGGTTGGGGCATTTAATCCATTTACATTTAAGGTGATTATTGAAATGTATGTTCCTATTACCATTTTCTTAATTGTTTTGGATTTGTATTTGTAAGTGTTTTCCTACTCTTGTGTTTCCTACTTATTGAAGTTCCTTTAGCAATTGTTGTAAGGCTGGTTTGGTGGTGCTGAATTCTCTTAACTTTTGTTTGTCTGTAAAGCTTTTGATTTCGCCATCAAATCTGAATGAGATTCTTGCTGGGTAGAGTATTCTTGGCTGTAGGTTTTCCTCTTTCAGGACTTTCAATACATCCTGGCACTCCCTTCTGGCCTGCAGAGCTTCTGTAGAAAGATCAGCTGTTATCCTTATGGGTTTTCCCTTATATGTTTTTTGTTGCCTTTCTCTTGCTGCTTTTAATATTTTTTCCTTGTGTTTGATTTTTGTTAGTGTAATTAATATGTGCCTTGGTGTATTTCTTCTTGGGCTTATCCTGTATGGGACTCTCTGCACTTCTTGGACTTGATTAATTATTTCCTTTCCCATTTTGGGGAAGTTTTCCACTATAACCTCTTCAAATATTTTCTCAGAACCTTTCTTTTTTTCTTCTTCTTCTGGGACACCTATGATTTGAATGTTGGTGTGCTTAATGTTGTCACCAAGGTCTCTGAGACTGTCTTCCATTCTTTTTATTCTTTTTCTTTTTCCTGCTCTGTGGCAGTTATTTCCCCATGCTATCTTCCAACTAACACTCATTGTTCTGCTTCAGTTATTCTGCTGTTTATACCATCTAGAGTATTTTTAATTATGGTTATTTTGTTGTTTATTACTGTCTGTTTGCTCTTTAGTGCTTCTGAGTCCTTATTATCTTTTTCTAGTATTTTCTCTATTTTGTTGTTGAGATTTTGGATCATCTTTATTATCATTACTCTGAATTCTTTTTCAGGCAATTTTCCTATTTCCTCTTCACTTATTTGGTCTTGTGGGTTTTTTCCTGCTCCTTTGCCTGCAAGGTGTTTCTTTGTTTTCTCATTTTGTCTAATTTGTAGGATTTGCTGTCTCCCTTCCCTCTGCTATGTAGTAGTAATTCTTCTTGTTTCTGCTTTCTGCTCCCTGTGGTGGGGTTTGTCCAGTGTCTTGAGTAGGCTTCCTGGTTGGAGATTCTGGTGCCTGCTTTCCAGTGTGTGGCTCTGAGTCTTTTCTCTCTGATGAGCAGGGCTGTGTCAGGTGGTGTCTTTTGGGGTATCTGTGAGCTTACTATGCCTTTAGGTAGTCTGTGTGCTGATGGGTGGCTTTGTCTTCCTGTCTTGTTTGTAGTTTGATGTGAGGTATTCAGCACTGGCCGTTGCAAACAGTCAGACAAAGCTGGGTCTTAGATTCTGATACAGGACTCCTTGAGAATTTTCTACAGTTAACCTTCCCTGTGGCTGAGGACTCCCTAGTGGTATGGCATCCTGGATTCGGTGCTCCCTCTCCAGAGCCTCCTACTTGAATTCTGATCAAGTAGTCCAGACTTCAGAGGTTCCTTGCCCTGGTGATAAAGGGGTTTAAAAGAGAGTGTCTAAGCCCCAGACTAATGACAGAGTGTTGAGTCAAACAAATACTAAATCACGGAAACACATACATGCACAAGACACACAAATACCAAATCCAATGGAACATAAAGTACTAGAAAGACCGGACAGCAAAACCCCAGTATACAATCAGACAATCAAAGAGAAAAACAGCAAAAATTCAAACAAACAAACAAACAAACAAACAAAAACCCTAAAAAGCAAACAAACAAACAAACAACCACACACACACAAACACAAATTCAGGGACATTTTGAAAGCTAGGATCAAATATAATAAAGAGCAAGAGTACAACCGGATAGACTGAAGATTCCCAAAACAAAATCAGACAATTATGATTAGAACTAAGATAAAGACAAAATCTAATAATAAAAACCAAAGCAGTGTGTCATTTGGAGAATAAAGCAAGGAAACAGAGCAGACCAGTAATATTGATTATAAATATATTAAGATAAACTAACAAAGGAGAGAAGACAGTGCAACAGAAGAGTGTAGTGTGACTAGAAATATGAGAAGAAAAAGAAAAAAATAGAAATGTATAAAAGATAGAGAAGGAAAGAAGGTAGGAGAGATAAAATCAGCACAACAAAAAACTAAGCTAGAAATAGAAATATATAGAAAGTCTAAAAATAAAAATAGAAGAAAAAAATAGAATAGAACAATATGTTATAAAATGTGTAGATCCCTTAGGACTAAGATTGTAATTAATTAATTAAAACAAAAAAAGAAAAGCTAGAACTGACCCCAGAATGGACCAGATCAGTAAACTGAATAATAATATTTCTGTTTCCTTGGGGTCTCAGCTGTAAGTGTCCTTCTACCCACCTTGGGCTTTTTGTATTACTCTGTGACTAGCAGAGCTTCCTTTATTGTTCATCTGTAAGTGCTGGTGTGTGGGGAGAGAGAGGGTACAATGGTGGCTCCTTCCTGTGGGAGTGAGTGAGCAGTAGCACCCCGCCTTGGTCGAGGTGGTCCAGGTGCCAGTGGCAGTTCCTATTGCAGAGGGACACTGGCGGCTCAGGCAAAGAGAGTGACTGCAACCTCCACTCCTCCCCCATGCATATGACTCCTGTAGTAGTGCCCTGCCTGGGGTGGCTCAGGCAGCGGTGGTAGTGCCTATTGCAGAGGGAAGCTGACAGCTCAGGTGTAAACAGAATGTCTCCAGAGCTGGGCCACTCTGCAGACTTTTGGCTCTTGGATGCAGGCACTCTAGGCCAGCCCCACTGGAGGGCCTTTGTTACCCCTGAGTGTGTTAGCCAGGCCCAGAGGGGGCCTTCCTTTGTCTGTCACAGGCACCTAGAGAGAGACTACACCTGTGGCTCCTCCCCCCCTCCTTGTGAGCCAGAAGTATTGAGCTGCCACCATGGCCACACATCTTTCCACAGTAGGCATTCTCCACAGCAGATTTCTTCCCTCCTGTCCCCTCAGCCCATCTCCCCACTGCCAACAATGTTTCTTACCCTATACCAGTTCTCCAGTTCCCATGTTCCAGCTCCCAGAGCCCCTGTTCAGCTGTAAACTGATGTCTCCATCCAGACATGCTGAGCTGTGGTGCGGACCCTCCGTGTGTTTCTCACTCTTTCCCATCTGCCACAGATCAGCTGCTTCACCCTCTTTGAACAGTCCCAGATGCCTCCCTTCTAATCAAGGGAAATTCCCCATTGGAGAAGGGGTTTCCCTGTCAGATAAGGGATGTTTCCCTGAATTCGGCAATTTTCCCTCTTTTTCAGCTCCCCCTTCCCCAAGGTGTGGGACCCGTCCCTTTCCTTTCTTCTCCTCCTCTTTCTCCTTTTTTTTCCCCTCTGTCCTACCCAGTTATGTCAAGATTTTTGCAGTCCTTTCTGGTGTCCTAGTTCTTCTGCTAGCGTTCAGCTGGTACTCTGTGGGAATTATTGCACCTTTTGTTGTATTCCTGATGCATCTGTGGATAGGGATGCATTCCATGTCCTTCTACTTCACCGCCATCTTTCCCCAATCTCGCCTTTTTTTATTATTGTGAAATAGATAAATTTTAAATGTAGAGTGTCTTGGCTTGAGATAAATGTTTACATTATTAGCTGACTGATGGTTTTGGGTTTTCCTTTCCAACGGTATCAGTAATACTTCTTTTTTTTAAAATGAATTTATCTCTTTATTTTATTTATTTATTGGCTGTGTTGGGTCATCATTGCTGCACATGGGCTTCCTCTAGTTGCTGTAAATGGGGGCTACTCTTCATTGTGGTGCACGGGCTCCTCATTGTAGTGGCTTCCCCTTGTTGTGGAGCACAGGCTCTAGGTGTGTGGGCTTCAGTAATTGCAGCACACGGGCTCAATAGTTGTGGTTCACAGGCTCTAAAGCACAGGCTCAATAGTTGTGGTGCACGGGCTTAGTTGCTCCATAGCATGTGGAATCTTCCCAGAGCAGGGCTCAATCCCGAGTCCCCTGCATTGGCAGGCAGATTCTTAACCACTGCGCCATCTAGGAAGTCCAGTATCAGTAATACTTCTTAATCTTTGTTTTCTTATTGGATTGCTTTGGAGTTTCAGAACATTGTTAAATATAATGATATTAGTGTGCAGTATGAACAAACATAGACTCGTTTTTAACACTGACAAAAGTCAATCAGCACTTCTGTTAGACACTAATGTCTGCAGTGGGATGAGTTTTCAGAGACTGAGTTGGAAAGTGTTTTAGAGGCCTTCTAGTCTCACTTTTCCCCCATTGTAGAAATTCCCTCATCAGCTCTCCATCTACACAGAAAACTCTGGTTTGGTAAGTTTGTGTGATAGTCACTGATTCTTTATTGGACAACAAAGTATTGGATCACAACAAAACCTCCTTCATTCACTCAAGCCATATTTCTTTAGAGCTTACTGTGCACCAGGAACTGCACCAGGCATTTGCAGGTAATGTGGGATATGTGATGTTGCCTCCCCTATTAGATGATACACTCATTAGGGAATAGGCTTGCCTCTGTTTGTATGTGTCTCCCTGACCCCTAATTCTCCAGTTCAAAAGAGGGCAGGGGAATTAGCATCAGGCTTGGGTTTGAATTCTGGCTGTGAGCCGGCTCAAGTCACATAACTTGTCTGTGAGCGACAGTTCCTTGTATATAAAATAAGTGTATGAGAGAAGGTGTGGGAGGCTACCTGCCATGCACCGTAAACGTGACAGACTTTTCTGGTTTCTTTTTGCTTACTGATCAGAATTGCATTTTCTCACCAGTGGGTCAGTAGAGTAAGAAGCTCTCTTACAATCCTTTCAGTGCTGCTGAACATAGAGATAATGGAAGAATAAACAGGGGTGCAGTGGTTTTATGGCCTGTAAACCAAAAAAGTTTTCAGTGCCAAAAGCTGTGTTTGTCTTGAGAGGCCAAGGATATTTCTGCAGTATAGGACAGCTTCAGACCCCAGGTGAATCTCTCTGGTGATCACAGGGTTTTGGTTTGGGTTCACTTGTTTACGAGGCTAGCTTTGCTCCAATGTACAGTTTGCTTACTGCTCAGTTTCTGCTGGAGCAGAATATCATAGGCTGGCTGGAGGGGTCAGGGCTAGTAGGAATTGCAGGTGTTCTTCCAGCAGGCAGGCTGTGGCCAGTGGGAGCAGTGTGCCTGTCCCATCGCTTGGCTCTAGAGAGCCCTGTGAGCACGACACTGTCCCTGGGCCCTGGCGCTTCCGCACCCGGTTGCTCTGAGTCAGTGGTTTCTAATTGGTGGCATGAGGGCTTTGCCTTGCTCCCGTTGTTCTCAGCCTTCTCTGCCACTCTAGAGCCAGGGTGCTAAAATGATCTACCTATGTATTATTTCTCCATCACAAGGAAAATTTCTGGAATTTCTACCCCACCTGAGCTATTCTTCTGAAAAACATGTCTTCAGACCTTATTTCTCTACTTCCCACGTAAGCAGGTCCCACAGGCGGACGTCTGGGAGATCTGCTGCCCTGCAAGCAGAGATTCAGAGGAGGCTCACGGCAATCAGATGCAGACCTGATTATGCCATTCCCTGCTTCCAGCCCTCTGTGGCTGCCCACTGCCAGATTTAGACTCCTTTCCGTGACCTCAAAGCCCAGCCAGATGTGCCTTCTGCCCCCTTCTCTAGCTTCATCCTACACCTTTACAGACCGAACGCTTCAAGTACTTATACTTTCAGGGACCTAACATCTCTGGGCTTTTCTTTTCTTTCTTTCTTTTTTTTTTAATATTTATTTATTTATTTGTTTGCACCAGGTCTTAGTTGCAGCAGGCATCCCCCTTAGTTGCAGCTCAGCAGCTCCTTAGTTGTAGCATGTGGGCACCTTTGTTGTGGCTCCAGGGCTCCTTAGTTGCATCAGGCAGTCTCCTTAATTGTGGCTCTCTGGCTTCTTAGTTGTGACATGCAAACTCTTAGTTGCAGCATGCATGTGGGATCTGGTTCCCTGACCAGGGATCAAACCCAGGTCCCCTGCATCGGGATCATGGAGTCTTATCCACTGAGCCACCTGGGAAGTTCCCAACCTCTAGGCTTTTGACTGTGCAGTTTCCATGAAAGCACTCTGCTGAGAATTTCTCCCTAACTTAATCAGCAGAAATAGCAGAAGAACTTTGGAGAAGGTAGAGCTCTATGAAGGAAGTAGGTGATTGTTGTAGGAAGTATCTTATGTCTGGGACAAATGCCCTCAAATTTTTCTTTGTTAAATTCCATTACAAAAAAAAAAAAAAAAAAGATGAGCCTAAGATAGGATGAAGGGTTCTCACTGTCAAGGTCATGCATGTACAGAAGATGGAGAGGTCCCTATAGGCTGCTCTGGGACAGCATTTGCCCTCCTGGCTGTTTCACTGTGGCCCTGAGGGCCCAGGGAGTTAGAGGACGTTGGAGAGAATGGATATCCTAGGGAGCAGAGGAGCCTGCTGGTGGCGGATACAGCTGGTCTTGCTCACCTCCTGGAGGGGTGTGAGGCTGCTGAACTGGCCTCTCCTTGGTGGGCACCTGAAGAAGCTGTCCCTTCATTACAAATGAAAGAGCATCTGGATTTGATGGTGCACTGCTGAGGATCAGGTTTTGTGGGACACACATGCTGTTTTCTCTGGTCAGCTTGGCACCTGTTTTCACCTGGCTTGTTCCACCTTGACTTACTAAAAACATGGGACACTAAGCTGGAAACCAACTAAGACTGATAAAATATAATGATAAATCCATCCTATATTGAATGTTTACTACATACCAGGTACTGTTCCAAGTACTTTATGTGTATTAGCTAATTTAATCCTTAAGAAAACCCAGTGGGCTTGGTGTTACCCTAAAGGTTCACCTTTAAGAGTAAGAAAACCGAGGCAAGTGGGAGGTTTAACAATTTCCCAAGGTTCCCTGGCTAGTAACTGGCCACACGGGGATTCAGTCCCAGTACCCTGGTTTCTGAGTCCATACTCGATGTTGCTACTTCTGTACTTTTCATTTTACTTTTGGAGATTTGTGAGATGTTAGGAAGATTTTTGTTTGTCTGTGTTTTCAGGCAATTTTCCTGATTATACTGGTCAGGATTCTTTTGATTGCCAAGTGACATCAACCTAATCTGAACTAGCAGAGGCCCAAAGTGAAATTTGTGGGCCACCATAGCCTGGCTTACATAACCAAACCATGGGAAGGACAGGGGTATGCCAGCCTCCGGGCCACGTGAAACCACAACTCTTCTCCATCTTTCCCTTCCATGTGATGCCAGCTTCATTTTCTTGGGCTGCTGTTTTTCTGCTCAGCAAGAAACAGTGCCCACCAATAGCTCCCGGCCTCACATTTCACAGCTTCGTCAGTGGAGCAGGACTGAGCCTCTTCCTTTAATTCCTGGGAAGAACTACGATGGCCTGGCTTGGAACACCTGCCTGCACAGTGGCCAGTGCTGGCCTCTGTGAGGAGCAATGGCTTTCCCAGAAGTAGGTAGTCGGATGGGGAGCAGCTCTCAGAGGCAGGGAGGGTGCTGGTCAGACAGACAGTAGCTGCCCCTGCACTGGGGTGCAGCCCAAGCCCCCAAATGCTTTTCAGCTTGAGAATTAATACCACTTTTATGTGTAATAGGACTTACTGTTCCTAATTCTGACTCTGAAGCAGTTTGCATTCTCAGTTATCAGAGAACTTTCCAGTAATTCTGTTTGCTGAGAGAAGAATGGATAACTTGTGGGAGATAACTTGTGGGAAAATTTCCACCAGTTTTGACATAGAAAGGGCTTTGCAGTTACCCTGCTTCCTCACTTGTACATCCTGCCTAAAAGATCCTTAGTGACACCGTGTTGCTCGTTACTTCTCTTTTTATACTTGTTTTCTATTCTGCTTTTGCATTCCTGTCGCAAGATCATTGCATCCTGTGTTTTTGTGTCTATTTCATCAGTTAACTGTATCTTGGGCAAGTCATCCAACCTTGTGGACCTTAATTTAATTTCTTCACCTGTTAGGATAGGCTGACTGTTGTAACAACCCCCCAGATATACAGAAGTCTCAACCTGGAAAGAAGTTGCTCAGTCACATAAAGTGTAAAATAGGTGTTCGTGATCAGTGGAGTACTCTTCTCAGGGCCCAAGGCTCCTTCCATTCCTGTGGCTCTGCCATCTTCAACACATGGCCCCCCCAAGATCACCTTGCATGTCTGCATGGGCAGCTTGCAGAAGGGGAAAGAGCATGAGGGATTGTGGATGAGAGGCTTTTAGGAACCAGATCTGGAAATAGTCCATGTCTGTCTGTTGCATTGGCCACCTGGCCACACCTAACTGCCCTGGAGCCTGGGAAATGTGATCTGTCTATATCTATTTGTGCCCAGGAAATGGCTTCGAACAACCAGCCAGTCTCTACCACACCACTTTTGTAACACTTGTAATTCTTCCCCTTTTCCTCTCTTCTATGCATAGCAGTCGTGAAGTTTGGGTGGGATTGAGCCCATCCCCAGTTTCAGGATGGCCCATAATGTCCTTATTGCCACAGGTATTTGTTCAGTAATAGATGCATAACCCAGGCCTAAGTCAGGCAGGATGTGAAGTCCTCTGGTCCCAGTCACTAGTTCAGAGGCAGGCATATGATATAAACCATCTCAATTAGACTGGAGTGGTTGCGGGGTAGATAACCACCCCCCCCCCAAGGCCAATGCCAGCTCCCAGACAAGAACAAACTCTGAGAATTGCGGAGTCACAGAGCCGAAGTCCTACTGAGGCTCAGAAGATATCACTCCGCACTTCCCGTTTGCATGAGTCAATATGTCCACTTTATGACACAATAATTTGAGGTTAGTTTTCCTTAATTGCAGCCAGAAGCATCCTGACTGATAGAACTTTTAAAAGGAAGGGTAGTAGGGAGAGACAAAGGATAGCGTCTGGGCTTCTAAGTTCAGTTTTGGTTCATTGCTACCACGTCCATGACGTTTCTCCAAATATTTGAACACCAAGCTGGGTCTGAATGGAGGTTATTCTAGTTTGACTTCCCAGTTCCCTGGAATTACATCTGAGATAACTATTTTTTAACATTCTTCTTTTTTCTACTTTTAGACAATGATTTCTCTCTGGATTGAATGATAGTTTCATTGAAGAATAAATTCAGACATTTAATTTGTCTTCTACCAAAGTGAACAGAATATAGTTCATATGCTTTCTTTTCCCATGTTTTATTTAAGTAACTTCTTTAAAGTTTGACAGAGAATTTTTTCTGTTTTTAACGATTTGCCTGATTAGATTAGGCCAACTAGGCTAATCTCCCTCTCTTGAGGTTCATAACCTTAATCACATCTGCAAAATCCCTTTTGACATGAATTGTAACAGGTTCATAAATTCTAGGGATTAGGGTGTGGGCATCTTTCGTGGGGGGCATTATTCTGCTGAAAGGTCTAGATTTTTTTTAATAAATTTATTTATTTATGTATTTATTTTATGGAGGTGTTGGATCTTCATTGCTGCACATGGGCTTTCTCTAGTTTCAGTGAGCGGGGGCTACTCTTCTTTGTGGTGCTCAGGCTTCTCATTGTGGTGGCCTCTCTTGTTGTGGAGTACGGGCTCTAGGTGCGTGGGCTTCAGTAGTTGTGGCACATGGGCTCAATAGTTGTGGGTCACGGGCTCTAGAGCGCAGCCTCAATAGTTGTGGCGCATGGGCTTAGTTGCTCCATGGCATGTGCTATCTTCCTGGGGCAGGGATCGAACCCATGTCCCCTTCATTGGCAGGCAGATTCTTACCCACTGCGCCACCTAGGAAGTCCAAAACCTTTAGGTTTTTAATTTTAAACACTTTTTATCACTTTTTCCTGGAAGACAGTGTACCTTTCCAAACTGTATTTTGGGCACATTTTTCACATATTTTATTTATGAACATTTTTTTTTCTGTTTCATGTGTTGAAACCTCTACTTTAAGAATCCAGTTATCTTCAGTATTGGATTGTTTAGGTTCCCTCTCATTTTATCGCTAAAAACTGCATTAAAAATCAATTTAGAGAGGTATAATTTACATACCAAAACTGTGTCTGTTTAAAGTGATGAGTATTAACAGAGGTACACAACCACCAAACCCCAGCCCCATTCATGATACAAAAGATTCCCGGCACTCCAAAAGCTTCCTTTGCAGCCTCCTTCCACTCCTCTAATTGCTTTAAAAGCTTCTCTTTCTCTCTCAACAGTGCATTCACTTCCAAGTCTTGCCTCTATGCCATTTGTTTCATTTTCAGCCATGTTCTGTTTTTCTTTGTGATTCTGAATTATTTGCTAGTTTCTAATAAAGTTATGTTTCGTACTTTGTTTCCTCAGCTCCATAGTTTTCCATTTCATTCTTATGTTTTATCATCTCATGTCTAAGCTCTTATGTTAGTGAGTTGCTTTTTTTTAATGTTGTCTATTGTGCAAAGACATAGGGAACATGCTCTGTTTCTCTGGTTGTGTTTTGCCCAGACACCATCGCTCTTCAAATGCTTGTGTGCAGCTGTGCTCCTTTCTTTCCTTTAAAAAATAATTACTGTGGGGGGAAAATCAAAAACAAAAAAAGATTCAGAACTTCATGAACACTATCATATCTTTTGTTTAAGTAAAAAATAATTCATAGAAGAAATCATGCTAGGTGATGCATACATTTTTGAGTGGCCACGGCTCCCCACCTCACCTCCCCCAAATCACTCATGGCTAATTTGGACAGCTCTGACATTTGTTTTTTAAGAGGACCCTTAAAGGATCTTTGAAATCCATCTTGAGGGAATTCCCTGGTGGTCCAGTGGTTAGGATGCTTCACTTTCACTGTCAAGGCCCTAGGTTCCATCCCTGAACTGGGAACTAAGATCCCACAAGCCACATGGCAGAGCCTAAAGTTTTTTTTCTTTTTTTAACTAAAAGGAGGTACAAGAGGGAGGAGATATGGGATATATGTATAAATACAGCTGATTCACTTTGTTGCACAGTGGAAACTGGCACAACAGTGTAAAGCAATTATACCCCAATAAAGATCTGGAAAAAGTTAAGAAAAAAACAGAAAACCAATCTGAAACATCCAGGACACCTAGAAAAACATCAAGTGTAACCATCATTTGCCCTGTTGGGAATTGAGGTGAGCTTTCTCACTTATTCCACCTCCTCTCAGAACTCTGAATCTATGAGACCATGGAATAACTTTTTCCATCCCCTCACTTTCCATCTGTATGTGTCCCTAGGTCTGAAGTGGGTCTCTTGTAGACAGCATGTATATGGGTCTTGTTTTTGTATCCATTCAGCTAGTCCGTGTCTTTTGGTTGGGGCATTTAGTCCATTTACATTCAAGGTAATTATCGATATGTCTGTTCCTATTACCATTTTCTTAACTGTTTTGTTTTGGTCTCAGTAGATCCTTTCCTTCTCTTGTGTTTCCTACTTAGAGAAGTTCCTTTAGCATTTGTTGTAGGGCTGGTTTGGTGGTGCTGAATTCTCTTAGCTGTTGTTTGTCTGTAAAGCTTTTGATTTCTCCATTGAATCTGAATGAGATCCTTGCTGGGTAGAGTATTCTTGGTTGCAGGTTCTTTCCTGCCATCACTTTAAGTATATCGTGCCACTCCCTTCTGGCTTGCAGCGTTTCTGCTGAGAAATCAGCTGTTATCCTTATGGGAGTTCCCTTGTATGTTATTTGTTGTTTTTCCCTTGTCGCTTTTAATAACTTTTCTCTGTCTTTCATTTTTGTCAATTTTGACTACTCTATGTCTTGGCATGTTTCTCCTTGGGTTTATCCTGCCTGGTACTCTCTGAGCTTCCTGGACTTGGGTAGCTATTTCCTTTCCCATGTTAGGGAAGTTTTCAATTAGATTCTCTTCCAGTATTTTCTCAGGTCCTTTCTCTCTCTCTTCTCCTCTGGGACCTCTATAATGCAAATGTTGGTGTGCTTAATATTGTCCCAGAGGTCTCTTAGGCTGTCTTCAGTTCTTTTCATTCTTTTTTCTTTATTCTTTTCTGCATCCGTGATTATCACCATTCTGTCTTCCAGCTCACTTATTCGCCCTTCTGCCTCAGTTAATTTGCTGTTGGTTCCTTCTAGTATATTTTTCATTTCAGTTATTGTGTTACATGTCTCTGTTAGTTTGTTCTTTAAATCTTCTAGGTCTTTGGTAAACATTTCTTTCAACTTTTCCATCTTTGCATCCAATCTTTTTTCAAAGTCTTGGATCATCTTCACCATCATTATTCTGAATTCTATTTCTGGAAGAGTGCCTATCTCCTCTTCATTTAGTTGTTTTCCTGATGTTTTATCTTGTCCCTTCATCTGGTACAAAATCCTTTCCTTTTCATTTTCTCTATCTTTCTGTGGCTGTGATTTTCAGTTCTTCAAGATGAAATACTGCTGATACTGCTTGATTCTGCTGTCTTCCCTCTTGTGGAGGAAGCTGTCTAGGAGGCTCATGGGAGGGACTGATGGTGGGTTGGGCTGGGTGGGCAGAGCTCAGTAAAACTTTTCCAATTTGGTGGGTTCAGCTCAGTGACACTTTAATATGCTTGTCTGCCGGTGGGTGGGGCTGTGTTCCCACCCTGGTGGTCATTTGGCCCGAGGTGAGCCAGTACTGGATCTTACAGGCTCTTTGGTGGAGCTAATGGTGGACTCTGGAAGGGTTCATACCAATGAGCACTTCTCAGAACCCCTGCTGCCAGTGCCCCTGTCTCCTCGGTGAGCCACAGCTGCCCCCCAACTCTGCAGGCAACACTCCAACACCAGCAGGTAGGTCTGGTTCAGTCTCCTATGGGGTCACTGCTCCTTCCCCCTGGGTCCTGGTGAGCATACTTTTTTGTGTGCCATCCAAGAGTGGAGTCTCCTTTTCTCCAAGTCCTGTGGAGGTCCTGCAATGAAATCCCGCTGGCTTTCAAAGTCTGATTCTCTGGGGATTCTTCCTCCCATTTCTGGACCCCCAGGTTAGGAAGCCTGATGTGGGGCTCAGAACCCTCAGGACTTCTGCAGTATAACTGTTCTCCAGCTTGTGAGTCACCCACCCAGCATTTATGGGATTTGATTTTAATGCAATTGCACCCCTCCTACCATCTCATTGTGGCTTCTCCTTTGTCTCTGGATGTGGGGTGGTTTTTTTTGGTGAGATCCAGTGTCTTTCTGTGGATGGTTGTTCAGCACTTAGGTGTAATTCTGGTGCTCTTGCAGGAGGGAGTGTGCACACGTCCTCCTACTCCACCATCTTGATTCTTCCTCTCACCACACTTGGTTCCCACAGACTCCCCAGGTGCTCCTCAGCATTGGAGTGGCTAAAGCTGCAGCCAAGGCCCAGCCTGGGATTGACTCATTTTTGATACCTCTTGCCTTATTTCTCTCTCGTCATCAGGGTGTTAGAAAACCAAACTTGAGTCTGCTTGCCTGTGTGCAGGAAAGCCAATCTACTGACACAGGGTTGTAGTGAAGGAAAGTGCAGCATTTCCTGCAGGCACCCAGCAAGGAGTTTGGGTAGCTAACACTCAAAAACCCCTGAGCTTCCCGATGGCTTTCAGGGAAATGTTTATAGTGACCGGGTGAGGAAGCAGGTTGCAGGTGCAGGATCAGGTAGTGGACATTCTTCTGATTGGTTGATGGTGAGGTAATTGGGAGTCAACATCATCAACCTTCAGGTTCCAACTGATCTGGGGTCTACTTGCTTGTGGTGAGCATACAGTTAACTTCCTCCACCTGGTGGGGGTTTCAGTATCTACAAAACAGATCCCAGGACACGGCTTAGAAGGACTTAGTCATCTGGAAGGAGTATTTTTGGAGCACTGGGAAAATTTTATTTCTTAAACAGGGTGGTGATTCCATAGCTATTTGCTTTTTGATAAGTTGTGAAAATGTATGTTTTATATCATTTTCTGTATGTGTGTTAATGTTTTACAATAAAGTATTTTTTGTACAATAAAACATATAGAAGTCACTGGAGATGCTGGGCTGGATGTGAGGTTGGAAGGGGGATGGCTACCTTCCACACTATTCTCTCTCTACACACAAACCTACTGTCAATATTTTTTTGCCTAAAAACATTAAAAAATTTTATTGAGGTACAGTTGATTTAAAATGTTATGTTAGTTTCAGGTGTACAGCAAAGTGAATCTGTTATACATATACATACGTACACTCTTTTTTAGATTCATTTCCCATATATGCCATTACAGAATACTGAGGAGTCTTCCCTGTCCTATCCCCTTCTTTCTTTTTATTTCTCATTTGTTATCTATTTTATACATGTTAGTGTATATATGTCAATCCCAATCTCCCAATCCATCCCAATACTCCCTTCCTCCCCTTGGTGTTCATGTGTTAGTTCTCTACATCTGTTCCTCTCTTTTCTGCCTTGGAAACTGGTTCATCTGTACCATTTTTCTAGATTCCACATATATGAATTAATATATGATATTTGCTTTTCTCTTCTGACTTACTTCTGTATGACACTCTCTAGGTCCATCCACATCTCTACAAATGACCCAGTTTTGTTCCTTTATAAGGCTGAGTGAGTCCATTGTATATATGTACCACATCTTCTTTATTCATTCGTCTGTTGGTGGACATTTAGGTTGCTTCCATGTGATGGCTATTGTAGATTGTGCTGCAATCAACATCGGAGTGCACACGTCATTTTGAATTATGGTTTTCTCTGGGTATATGCCCAGCAGTGGGATTTCTGGGTCATATGGTAATTCTGTTTTCAGTAATTTAAGGAACCTCCATACTGTTTTCCACAGTGGCTGTATCTACATTTTGAGTTATGTTGATACAGACTGGTGATTGGTGATGAATCTAAATTCACAAAAAGCAATACTCTATCAGAATCAATTATTTATTCCCTCTTTTACATTTGGACCAACCCTCCTCCACCTTTTAATAAGCCTCAGCTTGTCACCACACACAACCCAGCCTCAAACTGTATTTTGTCTCCCCTGTTTAGTCTGTCCTGTAGTAGAAAGATGAGTTGACTGCCATCTCGACCTCCTACTTCCCTCTGTTTCCCCAGCTCCTCCTCACTGCCAAAGCTGTAATGTTCCTTGGTGGGTCTACAGTTTCCCTCTTAACTTCTCTTGCTGAATCCTAACTTCTGGTGCACGTGGAAGTTCAGTGATAAGGGAAGTTGACCTACAGGGCACAAGGGCACAAAATGGGGAAGAGAAAGGTGGAGAGGCAAGTGCCAGGTGTTCACCAATCCCACTGACTGGTAGCAACAGTCCCCCTTCCTTTCACATATGTGAGTGATTAGACTCTAAAGCCCTTCCTGACAGCCTGTTTCCAAAACCATTTCTGGCGCTATTTATCCCAGCCTGGAACATCCACACATAAACGCCTGAGGCAAAGATGAAAGTGCTGACACTTGAGTTGGGAGTTGCCAATTCAGAAAGAAAAGGATTAGGAAAAAAATGAAACAGATGAAGAAAACATTCAAAGTTATGTAATTTGTGATCACTCTGCTTGTTTCTTTATCATGATTCTGGAAGAGACTCGGAGGAGGCAGAGTTCTGACCAGAAATCTGTCCCAGGTCCCACGGTGCTTTGTGGGGTGGGAGAGAGAGGATGGTTGACCACAGCTGATTCCACATGAGGAACAGGGACGAGGGTTAATGGAGAGAGGAAGGGGGAATAAGAGGAAGGAGTCAGGAGTCAGAGAAAGTAAAGAGGAAAAGAGGAAAGGAGAGTAGGGAGAGAGAAGGCAAAGTTGAGGTGCTTGGGGGGAGGGCAGGATATTGAGGGAGGAGAGAAGGAGAGAGGAGTGATTGAAGGAGAGAGAAGGTATTCAAATGTCCCGGGGACACCATGTGCAGTAGAAACAAGCCGTCCTCACTGAGCTCTGCTTAAATTGCAGACTCATGAGCAAAAGAAATGGCTGTTGTTGTGTTAAGCTGCTGGGTTTGGAGTGGCTTGTTGTGCTGCAGTAGGTGACTGATGCAGCCCCCATGGTGTAGAGTGTGAGCTGGGGCTCTAGCTGACAACATGAGTGTTTTCACTGGGATCGTGGACATGCTTGTGGTTTATAAGGACCCTTGCTGGCAGCACATGGGGACAGGATGAGAGTGGGCCAACAGTGGACACAGCGAGGATTAGAAGGTGTCAAGAGGACATTTCAGTAATGGGGGCCTTAGAAGAACCTCGTTCTATGGTCACCAACATCATCTCATGTCCAGATGATTAGCTGGAGACCACCAAGGGGGTTCCACCCTCCTTCCCAGAGGCTGATTCAGGAGTGGGCATGTGTCCTATCTCTTCCCTTTGAGACATGAGGAAAAGTGTGCTGGGGACTCTGGGAAGAACTTCATTTCTTCTAGAAAGGAGTCAGAGGAAGTGATCCCTTTTTTTTGTTACAGATATTTCTTAATCTTACAAATTTGTATGGGTTATCTGATCAAAAAATGGGCAGAAGACCTTAAAAGACATTTCCAAAGAAGATATACTGGTGGCCAGTAGGCAAATGAAAAAATGTTCAACATCACTAATTATTAGAGAAATACAAATCAAAACTACAATGAGGTACTACATCACGCCGGTCAGAATGGCCATTGTTAAAAAGGCAGCAAATAAGAAATGCTGGAGAGGGTGTGGAGAAAAGGGAACCCTCCTACACAGTTGGTGGGAATGTAAGTTGGTGCAGCCACTATGGAAAACAGTGTGGACGTTCCTCAGAAAAGTAAAAATAGAATTACCATATGATCCAGCAATCCCACTCCTGGGCATATACCTGGACAAAACTATAATTCAAAAAGATACATGCACCCCTATGTTCATAGCAGCACTATTCGCAATAGCCAAAACATGGAATCAACCTAAATGTCCATCAGCAGATGAATGGATAAAGAGGATGTGGTATATATACAATGGAATACTACTCAGCCATAAAAAAGAATGAAATATTACCCTTTGCAGCAACATGGGTGCAACTAGAGATTATCATACTAAGTGAAGTAAGTCAGAAAGAGAAAGACAAATACCACATGCTACCACTTATATATGGAAGCTAAAATATGGGACAAATGAACCTATCTACAAAACAGAAACAGACTCACAGACATAGAGGACAGACTTGTGGTTGCCCAGGGAGAGGGGTTTGGGGGAGGGAAGGATTGGGAGTTTGAGATTAGGAAAAGTAATCTATCATATACAGGATGGATAAACAACCAGGTCCCACTGTATAACACAGGGAACCATATTCAGTACCCTGTGATCAACCACAATGGAAATGAATTTAAAAAAAAAGAATTGTCTATATGTGTATAACAGAGTCACTTTGCTGTACAGCAGAGATTGGCACAACATTGTAAATCAACTATACTTCAATACATATTGTAAAAAAAATAACACAGATTATCATATGTTGAACTGTGTTTCCCCCAAATTCATGCCAGAACTCTAACATCGAGTACCTCAGAACACAAGTGCGTATGGGAGTTGGGTCTTTAAAGCTTCTTCTTCATTTTTTAAATTTATCTTGGCTGTGTCAGGTCTCAGTTGTGACATGCTTACTCCATTAGCTGCAGCACACGGGATTTAGTTCCCTGATCAGGGACTGAACCCAGTGCCCCTGCATTGGAAGCATGGAGTATTAACCACTGGACAACTGGGGACATTCTGGGGATTGGGTCTTTAAAGAGTTTATGAAGTTAAAATGAGGCCATCAGTTTGGGTCCAATCCACTTATTGGTATCCTTACAAGAGGAAGACATTTGGACACACACAGAGTCACTAGGGATGCATGCACAGAGGAAAGACCACCTGAGTAATGCTGCAACAAACACTGGTGTCCAAGCCTGGGAGTCTCACCTTTCAATTGCTTTGGGTATATACCTAGGAGTAGAATTGCTGGGTTTCAGTGTTTCAATTGTTGAGGAAAGTCATTGGAAGTTTTGATAATTCTAGGCTCTGCCTCAGTCATGGGGCATGGTCTTCTGATCTTGGGGAGATGTCAGCGCCAGTAGGGACACTCAGTGATAAGATTCAGTGGAGAAGCCTTTCAATCATGTTTCTGGTTCCCAGGACAGTTTTGGTTGTGGGATCTGAGATGGACCATGTGCTCTCAGACAGGGGGTCTCTGGTCTGGTTCCCTCTGCAGATGGCCTGTGTATTCTCTGCACTGAGAATGGAGTCATCTACCAGACCTTCTGTGACATGACCTCTGGGGGTGGCCGCTGGACCCTAGGGCCAGTGTGCATGAGAACTACATGCATGGGAAATGTACAGTGGGTGATCTCTGGTCCAGTCAGCAGGGCAGCAGGGCAGACTATGCAGAGGGGGATGGCAACTGGACCAGTTACAACACCTTTGGGTCTGCAGAGGCGGCCACCAGCGATGACTACAAGGTTGGTGGCACTGATCACCTAGCTGGGAAAGGGTGGGAAGCTGAGTGTGACTGGAGCAGAGCCTGTGGAAGGGAGGGTGGGAGATGGGACTGGAGGTAGGGCTGGAGAAGAAGAAAGACAGAATTCCATGTCTTGAATCAGAACTTCCTCCTACCAACGCTGTTTGGGTGGTGGGACTTCATCATCTGCTGGAGGGGTGTCTGAACAGGGCTGCCACCTGCCCCCTTGATGCCCAGAGCCCTCAGCTCAAGTGAGGGCTGCGTGTGTGGGTCTTTGGCTGGTGGGCCTCCTGGGCTGGGCAGGCTGAGTGTGTGTTGCTCTCAGAACCCTGGCTACTATGACATCCAGGCCCAGCACCTGGGCATTTGGCATGTGCCCAAGTCCCCCTGGAGCACTGGAGGGACAGCTCCCTGCTGAGGTACTGCAGCAGCACTGGCTTCTTCCAGGATCTGGGATACAACCTCTTTCGTTCTCCCAGGCTCCCAGGGCTGCTGGCTGGGGCTGGTTTCCCCAGTGCAGAGACCAGCAAGTGACTGAGCTTGCACCTGTGGTCCTATCATCCATGTTCCCCTAACCTAGACTCTGTGACAGTCCTGTCCTGCTTCTCTCGGGAAATCTGAGCCAGGCAAGGGAAGAGACCTATGGGAGAGGAGGATTCGGTGGTGGTTGGGGGAGGCAGGGGAGAGAGAGAGTGTGAGTGAGAGAGAGAGAGACAGAGAGGGAGAGAGAGCATGCATGGTGGCCTGGGCTGTCAGAGATGCAGGAAAATCGAAAGATCTTACTTTGACTGGTTTTGGAATAATCTCAGTTACTGAGAAAGCATTGGTCCCCCTTTGTCCTCTAAGAATAGCAGCATCTCTCAGAGTGAAACCTATCATCCTCACTCAGTGACTTACTTGTGTCTTACAGAAATTCCCCGTGGAATGTGGAGAAGGAGAGTGTTGTCCAGACAACAGCCTGGCAACACCTGTGGTCTCTGACTTTGGTGATGCCCAGAAAACGGCACCTTATTCCTCACCCCTTGGCCAGAGTGAGTCTTTAATGCTCCTCTGAACTTGTAACAGCAAAGGTGGTAAATTCAATTATGTGAGCTAACAGTTATTTTCACTTACTACAGCCTGGCTCTTTTCTATGAATGCTGTGTGTGTTGTCTCATTTAATCTACTCTTGATGTCTGAGCTATTACCTGATCCACTGTACAGATCAGAAAACTGAAGCAATGTGAAGTTCAAGAACTTGCCCAAGATCCCAGGGTATACTTAGGTGAGTCAGGCTTTGGAATGAGGCACCTTGGCTCCAGACACTTTACCCCTGGAAGCTGCACTGTCAGCCCCTCAGCAACATTTAGGACCAGGCTGGCTTCGTGTGCACAGGGCAGAGTAACCAACACAAGGGTGAGACAGTTTTCTTTCTATGCGATGGGGAACCATTAGTTTATTTTAGTGCATCTGAAGTTTGCAGCATAAGATCCTTCATGTGGATTGAGCCTCTGATGTAAAATTCAAAGCAGTCATTATTTATGTTTGGAAATTTGAGATCTTAAAGGAGGACAAGAAAAGTGTGCACAGGATCAGAGTGAGTAAATCTGCTAATACGGCCACTGCACCCTTGGAGGTCTTTGGGTGTGGTCGTCCTGTGTAGGTGAGTTTCCCCTCTCAAGCCTCTGGGACACCAGGGGCCTCTCTGAGGACTGGATCTTGGTCTCAGGGTGGGTAAAGTCTGGGGCCAGATGACCAGCGACTGTTCATGAAGCTGCTGGGCTACACCAATCAGCTGGAGTGTTGGGCACAGAGAATCTGTGGGGTGACCTACATAGGCTATTTCTAGCACGTACTTTAGTACTGTCTTCTGCCCCTTGTTTTCTGAGGACCTCACTGTGTGTTGTCCAGTTCAGGAATTTAATAATGAGAGAGCAGTCAGAGCCTTGTGTGCTGAAGCATGAGTCACCAGGGGACAGTCACATGTAAGTCCCTGTGGGGCTCAGGGGGAACTTGCTTACAAGTGTGAGTGTGTGTGTGTGAGTGTGGTGTGACCATGGTGTGAGTGTGTCTATTTGTGACCCTCCTTTACTCCCTGCTGAGTCTCTGGGGCCAGGGCTATAGGAGCCTCCATCCAGGTACAGGCATCCTGTACCTTTGAGGACTGAACTGCAAAGGTTGGGGCTTCAAAACACTGCTGTTGGATGCTCACCTTTGGGATGTGCTGCTCGGTTGCCTGAGTTGGGTGAGGCTTGTGTGCAGAAACACTCTGTGGAAGCCTTTTGGAGGTGAGATTTCTCAACCTGAGTTTTAGCTTTTCAGAGCAAACTTTGATGTCCCTATCCCCGGGTAAGGTTTGCCCACATGCTCATTGGGTAGGGGGGTTACTGGAAGAACCCTGGACATCCCTTGTCCTCACTCAGGCCACCCCCTCCCCACCACGGGCATGGTCTCTGGTCCGCGGTCAACAGGAGCACTACCTTCCAGGGCAGGTGGACACGGCTCTCACTGGCAGCAGCCTGCATGTCCCCTCTGGACCAGGGATCACCCAGCTCATTTGTTCCCATCTCTGTGGGATGTCTCATGGCCAGAGGCAGGATGAGGAGGGAGACCAGGGCTGCTCGGAGTTGGCGTGGTCAAGAGTGAGCACATTCACTGTGGACCCACCCCTCTCCACACCTACAGTCTGGGACAAGTGTCCTTACCTGCTGGCAGGTGACCCTGAGATCCCATCTCTTCTTCCTCCTCAGGCTTCAGCTTGTCCCTTTCCCACTTCCCTCTCAGGGAGGACCTGGGATCTGATGAGGAGTGATGAGTGGTGAGGGGGGCACTAAGGGGGCAGGGCTCTGTGCACTCCTCCTCCTCCTGTGACAAGCCAGGTCCTCATGGCTGCTGATGATTCTGGACTTGATGCTTTATGCAATGGGACCATTAAAGCATTTTAAAGGGAAAGCTGACCTGGTCATGTGTGTGTATTATACACAGATCATGCTGGTAGCACAGAGGGGACAGATTCTAGGACAAGGAGGCCAGTGAGGAGTAGGTTCCATAACCCCCATGAAGGCTTGAAGGGGCCAGTGCCTATGGGGAGAGTGGCGGGATTCGATCAGTCCAAAGACTTTATATTTATGGGCAGTGGCACACAGAAGATGGGAAGGGAAGAGGTGCGGAATCACTGCATGGTTTCCATGTGGGTGACTGAGGGTTTCTATGTCTGGAGGATGAACTGGTTTGGGATCAGTGAGGGACAGAGCTAGCTGTTTTGGTCACGTGGGGTTGAGCTGCCTTGTAGTTATCTAGGCGGCGGTTGGATGTTGAGGTTCAGCACAAGAAACATCTGGACCACAGAGAGCAGTTTGGCGGCCATCAGAGAAATTTCAGTGTCTGAAGCCCAGGGGTTATGTAGTCTATAAGGGAGGGGATGTGTATCCTCTCCTGGGGACCCGTAGTTATGGAATTCATGAGAAGAGAGTAAGTCACGGAGCTTGAGAATGACTGTTCAGAAATGCTGAAGGTGAGTCAGGAGGAAATGACGTTGCTGAGATAGAAGAGGAGAGGATCGTCTGTGAGGAGCAATGAGGACCGACGTGTCCGCTGGATTTGGCCACAAAGATGCCATTGGCCTCTGCAGCAGCTCTCCCATTACTGTGCCCTCCTATCCTCATGTCTCAGCACTGGAGTGCTGCAGGAGGAATCTTCCCAGAGTCTAATCCCTTGCAGTGTGGGACTTCTCTGATTTTGACTGGAATGGATGTGGACCTCACAGTAATTTTAGCCTCAGCCAGGAGATAACTGAGGCCGCTGTGCTGACTTCTACTGTTGATAGCTCTGTGGTGTGGGACACGAACCTCTCCTCCCATCATCGGATCCCAGGGTGGAGAACAACTCGCCTGGTAACTAGAACGTTCCTTGCAGAGGAGAGAAGAATAATCACATCAGTGCAAGGCATGGTGTTTCTGGGACTCCTTTTCCTGCAGAGGGAAGAGCACCATAGGTTCTTTCAAAAGAATGTGTACTGTTCTGGTCGATGGTCCTTTAACTTGTTTTGTGCTTGGAGTGTTAGGGCTCAAGAATCCTGACAGAGGGACATGCCACCCCCCAATCCCCTTTCAGGGTGCCCTTAAAATAACCAAAATATTAAGGGCGGAGGGGAAGCGTTTTATCCTCACCCTTCCTAACACACCGACGTGGATTGATCAATTTAAGTCCATCATCTGAAGAGCAGAAAGAAGAAAAGTGTTTAGTTTTGGGGGGTGGGTACTAAAGGATGAAAGCTTACTCCCCATATGCATGTCGGGTATATCGTAGCCTCATTTCTGGGGATGTCTCCTTAAGGATGGATGGGGCTGGCAGGCCTGTGATGATGGATACTCTTCTTGGGCAGTGGATTGACAACTCCTGGGATCCCCTCCTCAGGGGCTCATTCCAAAGAAGCCAAGTGGCCAAATTATCCCTCATGTGTTATCCATACAGATAGGATGTGGATGATGTCAGTCCTGACCCATGACTAAATCTTAGATATTTTCCAGTGTTTTTCCTCTTGGATGCAAATCTGGTGATAGCAAGCCCTTCCAATTTTCTCCCACCTGCCATGTGTCAATTATTTCTCACTGGCTAGAACAAGAAGTGCAAAGTCCTTAGCCCTTTTCCTTGGGGGAAATTAGAAGATGAGGAGGAAGGAGAAGGAGAGGAAGATGAAGGACAAAAAAGGGAGAAAGGGGAAGTGAAAAGGAAAGAAGTTTGCTTTAAACATGCTTGGGACGTTTTTCATTGTTTAAACTAGATTTATGTGGTCCTGGGTTGGAAATTGTTAGTACTGTCTCCGCAGCCTTTCTTCACCTATTTTTTCACCTTTCCTCAATACCTTGTTTTCTGTTCCCTGTTTTTCCCTGCCCTCTCTCTTACCCCTTGTCCTCTTCACCCTCCTTATCTCTTGGTCCCGTTCTCTATCCCCACATGCACATGTCTCTGCCCTCATTGCTCCCAGCAGTCCTTCCTCCAACTGGAGAAGATGACAGGGAATGTGATTTTATTTTGCCTCTCATTGCTGTTTCCCTATGTGATTCTCCTTGGTGTGAGGGTGCACAGACCAGGGGTGGAAATATAAGGATAATTTTTCTTTCCCCACCTTCCTTTATGCATTCATTCCAACAATTTTTACTGAATGTTTACTAGTTCCTGGGTAAGTGCTGGGGGTGCAGTGGTAGAGGAGACAGATGAGCTCCATTCTAAAGCTGCAGGTGGTGGGGCCCATAGGCTATTTCTGTGCAAGGTGAAAAGTGCTCAGATGAGGACACACAGAGGAGCTGTGGGAGAACAGAAAAGCAGCCACAAGTCCAGCAAAGAGTGTTAGGGAGAACCTCTTTGAGAAGGTGACTTTAACTGTGGTCCCTTCCTCCCCTGGAGGAACCAAAGAACTCTGAGCTAGGAAGTTTTTACCTTTTGCCATTGTATTTTTTTGTGCCCCACATCTGTCAAGTGCATGATGACAAGTCCAAGCTCTAGAATTAGATGTATTTACTCCAAATCTTGGCTCCCTACATTCACCTGGCCCTTAGATAGTTAGTTGTTCATATATCAGAGCCTCAGTTTCTTTAACTGAATACAGCTCATGTAGATAATAATAAAGTGCAGCTAATAACAGTAAAGTCCTCACATGTTGTTTCTATAAAAATTAAGTGAAATAACATTACTGTCCTTAAAAGAGTGCCTGGCTTATGGCATCTGCTTGATACAACATGCTAGCTATCATAATGTTGCATTCTTGAGAATTTTGAAAAGTCTACTTGAATTCAGTTTTACCCACTCATGAAAAAGACATTTTGGGGCCCCTTTGCTGAAGAATCACTGTGCCATGCATTGTGGTAAACTCTGAAACAGATGTTAAGAAAACAAAAACATGTTCATTGAGTTGTAGAGTGCAGTGGAAAGATGGCAAATTCAGAGGAATGGCTGGGAGAGACACCCCTGGAAGCAAATTATGCAAACACCATGACTACACTTTTTTCTGCATAATTTAAGAGACAAATGCATTCAAAACATTATTAGTTTATGTTTTTGGACACACAATATAATAAAAATGTAATTTTGTGATATCAGCAAGAGAAAGGGGTTGGGGCAGAAGTATAAAGGAGCATCTTGTGTATGTTATTGAAGTTAACCTGGTATAAATTCAAATATAATAAGTTTAGTATGTTACATGTAATTTCCATGTTAAGCACAAATAAAACAGCTATAGAATATATGAAAGGAAATGAGAATACAATTTAAACATTTCACTCCAAAAAAATTATCAACTAAACACAAAAGAAAACAGTGGTGAAGGAGATGAGAAACTAAAATCTACAAGACATATAGAAAACAGAGCAAAATGATAACAGTAAGTCCCCCTTTATTAGTAACCACTTTAAATGTACATAGATTAAATTCTCCATCAAAAAGAGAATTAGGCAGAATGGATTTAAAAAAAAAATCATGATCCAGGGAAATCCCCTGGTGGTCTGGTGCTTGGGATTCAGCACTTTCCCTACTGTGGCCTGGATTCAGTCCCTAGCCAGGGAACTGAGATCCTGCAAGCTGATTTTCATGGGCAAATTTTTTTTAAAAAAGCAACTACAAAAAAAAAAAAATCACGATCCAAGTCTATACTGTCTCCAAGAGACTCAGGTTAGATCTGAAGATGCAAATAGGTTGAAAGTAAATAAAAGTGAGAGAAGGGAAAATGATATTCTGTGAAAATAGCAATAAAAAGAGCAGGGTTGGCTGAGAGAAAAGATGGCGGCGAAGTAGAGAGACGTGGAGTGCATCCCTCTCCACAGATGCATTGGGAATGCATGGAAGGACGCAGTCATTCCCACAGAGAACCAGCTGAACACCAGCAGACGGCCTCGGACACCAGAAAGGGCAGCGGGGCCAGAAAGGGCTGCGGGGAGCCCGACATAGCCGGTAGGGAGGCATCTACGAGGGCTCAAAGAGGGTGAAGCGGCGGAGCTGTGGCAGATGGGAGGGAGTGAGAAACATACGGAGGGTCCGCAGCGCAGCTCAGCGTTCCCGGACCGAGACATCGATCCGCGGCTGAACGGAGGGTCCAGGAGCGGGAGCGTGGGAACCGGAGAGCTGGTTCAGGGTGAGAAACATTGTTGCCGGTAGGGTGACGGACCGAGAGGACAGGAGGGAGGAGGTCCGCGGAGAGGAGTGCCCGTCCCTGAGAGCTGCCCAGCCATGATGGCGGCTGGAGGCTGCAGGCTCCCGGGCGGGGGGGAGGAGCCGCGCGCTTAGCCTCTCCCTCTCTTTCGGCACCTCTGCAACAGGCAGTGGAGAGACGCCCTGGGGGCCACCTAAGGTGCTCAGGGATAACAAGCACGCTCAGGCGCTCAGGCGGGGCTAGATTAAAACCCCTTGCAACGCCAGCAGCAGGGAGGCTGCCGAGAGGAAAAAAAAAAAAAAAACAACAGCATCAAAAAGAAAAAAACCCTGAGAGAGGCCCAACTCTAAGACTTTCTGTGTACGCCTGAGCCACCAGCGCCCTCTGCAACAGGCACCTCCAAGCCTGACTGAAACAACAGTGCGCCACTGCTCACTCACTCCCAGGGGAAGGAGCCACTATTGTACCCTCTCCCTCCCCACACACTGACACTTACAGATGAACAATAAAGGAACCTCTGCTGGTCACAGAATAATGCAAAAAAAACCCAAGGCAAGGAGAAGGACACTTACAGCTGAGACGCTAAGGAAACAGAAATAGTAGTATCAATACCTATTGAACTGGTCCATTCGGGGATCAGTTCTGGTTTTTTTTTTTTTTTTTCTTTCTCTATCACTCTTTTTTTTTTTTTTTTTTTTTTTTTTTTTTTATTAAATACGATCTTAGCCCTAAGGGATCTACAAGTTTTATAACATAATTTTTTAATGATATTTTTTATCCTTTTTTTTTTTTGCCTTTTTATATATTTCTATATGTAGCTAAGCTTTTGGTAGTACGGACAAAATATCTCTCATACTTTCCTTTCATCCCTATCTTTTATACATTTCTATTCCTTTCTTTTTCTTTGCATATTTCCAACCACATTATGCTCTTCTGTTCCCCTTTCTTCCAGCCTTTTTAACTTTATTTTATCTTAACATACTTATAAGCAACACTATCGGTCTGCTCAGACTACTTGCTTTATTCTCCAGATGACGCACAGCCTTGGTATTTAATATTAGGTTTTTGTCTTTATCTTAGTTCTTAGTACAGTTGTCTAATTACATTCTGAGAATCTCCATTCTGTCTGGTGGTACTCCAGCTCTTTTCTATATTTGATCCTAGCTTACAAAATCTCCCTGGATTGATGTTTGTATGTGTAGGGTGTTATTTGTTGTTTGTTTGCTTTTGCTTTTGTCTCTGATTTGTTCTGTTTCAGTTGTCAATTTCTGTTGGGTTTCTCTTTGAATATCTGATAGCACACTGGGGTTCTGTCAGGTTGTTCTAGAGCCTTATGTCCTAACGGATTCAGTAATTGTGTGTCTTATACGTGTATGTGTTTCTTAGACTTAATATTCGTGTAATCCAATACTTGGACATTAGTGTGAGGCTTGGACAGTCTTCTATAAACACCTCTATCGCCAGGACAAGCAACCCCAAAAGTTTGGACAACCATGAGGAAACAAAGAAACACCATGCAGGCAAAGGAGCAGGAAAAAAACCCACAAGACCAAATAAATGAGGAGGAAATAGGAAAAATGCCTGAAGAAGAATTTAGAGTAATGATAGTAAAAATGATACAAAATCTCAATAACAAAATAGAGAAAGTACAAGAAACAGTTCATAAGAACTCAGAAAAACAAACAGCCATGGATAAGAAAATAACTGAAATTAAAAATACTCTAGATGCTATAACCAGCAGAATGACTGAGGCAGAAGAATGAATAAGTGAGGTGGAAGATAGAATGGGGGAAATAACTGCCACAGAGCAGGAAAAAGAAAAAAGAATAAAAGGATTAGAAGACATTCTCAGAGACTTCAGTGATAACCTTAAACGTACCAACATTCGAATTATAGGCACCCCAGAAGAAGAAGAAAACAAGAAAGGGTCTGAGAAAATATTTCAAGAGGTTCTAGTGGAAAACTTCCCCAACATGGGAAAGGAAATAATTAACCAAGTCCAAGAAGCACAGAGAGTCCCATACAGAATAAACCCAAGGAGAAATACACCAAGACACATATTAATCAAACTAACAACAATTAAACACAAAGAAAAAATATTAAAAGCAGCAAGAGAAAAGCAACAAACAACATATAAGGGAAAACCCATCAGGATAACAGCTGACCTTTCTACAGAAACTCTGCAGGCCAGAAGGGAATGGCAGGATATACTGAAAGTCCTGAAAGAGAGAAATCTACAGCCAAGAATACTCTACCCAGCAAGAATCTCATTCAGATTTGAGGGAGAAATCAAGAGCTTTCCAGACAAGCAAAAGTTAAGAGAATTCAGCACCACCAAACCAGCCTTACAACAAGTGCTAAAGGAACTTCTCTAAGTAGGAAACACTAGAAAAGGAAAAGACCTACAAATACAAACCCAAAACAATTAAGAAAATGGTAATAGGAACACGCATGTCAATAATCACTTTAAATGTAAATGGATGAAATGCTCCAACCAAAAGACACAGACTGGCTGAATGGATACAAAAACAAGACCCTTCTATATGCTGCCTACAAGAAACCCACTTCAGACCAAGCAACACATATAGACTGAAAGTAAAGGGATGGAAAAAGATATTCCATGCAAATGGAAGTCAAAAGAAAGCTGGAGTAGCAATACTCATATCAGTCAAATTAGACTTGAAAGTAAAGACTATTACAAGAGACAAGGAAGGACACTACATAATGATCAAGGGATCCATTCAAGAAGAACATATCACAATGGTAAATATCTATGCCCCCAATATAGGAGCACCTCAATACATAAGGCAAATGCTAACAGCTATAAAAGGGGACATCGACAGTAACACAATAATAGTGGGAGACTTGAACACCCCACTTACATCAATGAACAGATCATCCAAACAGAAAATAAATAAAGACACACAAGCTTTATAGACCATCTCAACTTAATGGATATTTATAGGACATTCCATCCAAAAACGACAGACTACACTTTCTTCTCAAGTGCACACGGAACATTTTCCAGGATAGATCACATCTTGGGTCACAAATCAAACCTCAGCAAATTCAAGAAAATTGAAATCATATCAAGCATCTTCTCAGACCACAACGTCATGAGACTAGACATCAATTACAGGAAAAAAACTGCAAAAAATATAAACACATGGAGGCTAAACAATTCACTCCTAAACAACCAAGGAATCACTAAAGAAATCAAAGAGGAAATCAAAAATATCTAGAAACAAATGACAATGAAAACACAACAACCCAAAACCTATGGGATGCAGCAAAAGCAGTTCTAAGAGGGAAGTTTATAGCAATACAGTCCTACCTTAAGAAACAAGAAAATGATCGAATAAACAACCTAACCTTACACCTCAAACAACTAGAGAAAGAAGAACAAAGAAACCCCAAAGTGAGCAGAAGGAAAGAAATCATAAAGATCAGAGCAGAAATAAATGAAAAAGAAAGGAAAGAAACCATAAGAAAAATAAATAAAACTAAAAGCTGGTTCTTTGAGAAGATTAACAAAATTGATAAACCATTAGCCAGACTCATCAAGAAAAAAAGGGAGAAGATGCAAATCAACAGAATTAGAAATGAAAAAGGAGAAGTAACAACGGACACCTCAGAAATACAAAGCATCATGAGAGACTACTACAAGCAACTATATGCCAATCAATTGGATAACCTGGAAGAAATGGATACATTCTTAGAAAAATACAATCTTCCAAGACTGAACCAGGAAGAAATAGAAACTATGAACAGACCAATCACAAGTACGGAAATTGAGGCAGTGATTAAAAATCTCCCAACACACAAAAGCCCAGGACCAGATGGGTTCACGGGCGAATTCTATCAAACATTTCGAGAAGAGTTAACACCTATCCTTCTCAAACTCTTCCAAAATATTGCAGAAGGCGGAGCACTCCCAAACTCATTCTACAAGGCTACCATCACCCTGATACCAAAACCAGGCAAAGATGTCACAAAAAAAGAAAATTACAGACCAATATCACTGATGAATATAGATGCAAAAATCCTCAACAAAATACTCGCTAACAGACTGCAACAGCACATTAAAAAAATCATACACCATGATCAAGTGGGGTTTATCTCTGGGATGCAAGGTTTCTTCAATATACACAAATCAATCAATGTGATACATCATATCAACAAATTGAAGGATAAAAACCATATGATCATTTCAATAGATGAAGAAAAAGCTTTTGACAAAGTTCAACATCCATTTATGATAAAAGCTCTCCAGAAAATGGGCATAGAAGTAAATTACCTCAACATAATAAAAGCCATATATGAAAAACCAAAAGCCAACATCATTCTCAATGGGGAAAAACTGGAAGAATTCCCTCTAAGAACAGGAACAAGACAAGGGTGTCCACTCTCACCACTATTATTCAACATAGTTTTGGAAGTTTTAGCCACAGCAATCAGAGAAGAAAAAGAAATTAAAGGAATCCAAATTGGAAAAGAAGAAGTAAAATTGTCACTCTTTGCAGATGACATGATATTATATATAGAAAATCCTAAAGACTCTACCAGAAAACTGCTAGCACTAATTGATAAGTTTAGTAAAGTAGCAGGATACAAAATTAATGCACAGAAATCTCTTGCATTCCTATACACTAACGATGGAAGAGCAGAAAGAGAAATTAAGGAAACTCTCCCACTCACCATTGCAACAAAAAGAATCAAATACCTAGGAATAAACCTGCCTAAGGAGGCAAAAGATCTGTATGCAGAAAACTTTAAGTCACTGATGAAAGAAATCAAAGACGATACAAACAGATGGAGGGACATACCATGTTCCTGGATTGGAAGAATCAACATCGTGAAAATGTCTGTACTACCCAAAGCAATTTACAGATTCAATGCAATCCTGATCAAATTACCAATGGCATTTTTCACAGAACTAGAGCAAGAAATCTTACGATTTGTATGGAAACGCAAAAGACCCCGAATAGCCAAAGCAATCTTGAGAAGGAAAAATGGAGTTGGTGGAATCAGGCTTCCTGACTTCAAACTATACTACAAAGCCATAGTGATCAAGACAGTATGGTACTGGCACAAAAAGAGAAAGGAAGACTAATGGAATAGAATAGAGAACTCAGAAGTAAGCCCAAACACATATGGGCACCTTATCTTTGACAAAGGAGGCACGAGTATACAATGGCAAAAAGACAGCCTCTTCAATAAGTGGTGCTGGGAAAATTGGACAGCAACATGTAAAAGAATGCAATTAGAACACTTCCTAACACCATACACAAAAATAAACTCCAAATGGATTAAAGACCTACATGTAAGGCCAGACACTATAAAACTCCTAGAGGAAAACATAGGCAGAACACTCTATGACATCCATCAAAGCAAGATCCTCTTTGACCCACCTCCTAGAATCATGGAAATAAAATCAAAAATAAACAAATGGGACCTCATGAAACTTAAAAGCTTTTGCACAGCAAAAGAAACCATAAACAAGACTAAAAGGCAACCCTCAGAATGGGAAAAAATAATTGCCTATGAAACAACGGACAAAGGATTAGCCTCCAAAATATACAAGCAGCTCATGCAGCTTAATACCAAAAAAGCAAATAACCCAATCCACAAATGGGCTGAAGACCTAAAGAGACATTTCTCCAAAGAAGACATACAGATGGCCAACAAACACATGAAAAGATGCTCAGCATCACTCATCATCAGAGAAATGCAAGTCAAAGCCACAATGAGGTATCACCTCACACCAATCAGAATGGCCATCATCACAAAGTCTGGAAACAACAAATGTTGGAGAGGGTGTGGAGAAAAGGGAACTCTCCTGCACTGTTGGTGGGACTGTAAGTTGGTACAGCCACTATGGAAAACAATTTGGAGGTTCCTTAAAAAACTACAAATAGAATTCCCATATGATCCAGTAATCCCACTCCTGGGCATATACCCAAAGAAAACCATAATCCTAAAAGAAACTTGTACCATAATGTTTATTGCAGCACTCTTTACAATAGCCAGGACATGGAAGCAACCGAAATGCCCATCAACAAATGAATGGATACAGAAGATGTGGCATATATATACAATGGAATATTACTCAGCTCTAAAAAGGGATGAGATGGAGCTCTATGTAATGAGGTGGATAGAACTACAATCTGTCATACATAGTGAAGTAAGTCAGAAGGAGAAGGACAAATATTGTATGCTAACTCACATATACGGAATCTAAAAATGGTACTGATGATCTCAGTGACAAGAACAAGCATGCAGATACAGAGAATGGACTGGAGAACTCGAGGTATGGGAGGGTGCGGGGGGTGAAGGGGAAACTGAGACGAAGTGTGAGAGTAGCACAGACATATATATACTACCAACTGTAAAACAGTCAGTGGGAAGTTGTTGTATAACAAAGGGAGTCCAACTCGAGGATGGAAGATGCCTTAGAGGACTGGGGCAGGGAGGGTGGGGGGACTCGAGGAGGGGGAGTCAAGGAAGGGAGGGAATACAGGGATATGTGTATAAAAACAGATGATTGAACCTGGTGTACCCCCCCCCAAAAAAAAAAGAAAAAAAAAAAGAAAAAAATAAAAATAATAAAAAAATTAAAAAATTAAAAAAAAAAAAGAGCAGCTTTGGTATACTAATATTTGACAAAATAAACGTTAAATAAAAAAAAGTCACAAGAGACAAAGGACAGTATATATTAAGAAAGGATCAATACATCAAGAAGATATGGCAATTATAAACCTTTATGCAACAACAGACCATTAAATATATAAAGCAAAGATGGACATAAAGTATTTTACTGATTCCCCAAAGGGAAAGGGGTGAGAGACTTAACCACCAAACCAGAACAGTCCCTGAATTCTCCTTTCAAGGGGTGGAGGAGCTTTTTCTTATCTCTCCCTCCATCCATCAGCTTCTTGAAATGAAGATCCCACCTTGCTAAGATGGGATCCTTTGTTTATTTTGTAAACTCCCTAGGGATTGCTGCTGGGTGCTTTAAGAGGAAAGCCCAGTGGTGCCTCTGCCCACATACTTTGCCCAGTGGAGTAGAGAACTTTGGTTTTCTCAGGACTACATTAGGCTCAGCACAGAGTCATAGACTTAGAGCTTCTCATGACATTCATTTATTTCCATGGGAAACAATATAAAGTTATCAAATTTTAAAAATTGCTAATTAAAGATTACAAAGCAAAAATAGAATATCTGTTATCAATATCAATTTCCCTGAAAGTTATTTGAGCCACAACAAAATAGAGAGGCCATAATCACAGAGTAAGTATAGTCCTTTAGCGTGAATATATTGAGTTCCATGGAAAACTCACAATTTTGTTCTTATATTTTGGATGTTGTAGGCCAACCACTGGAAGTGTCATGACCTGCCACAATCTTTAGGTGGCAATTTGTGAATATTTGATTCAGTACAAATGCCTCTCCAGATCAAAATATTTGACCCTATTCATATCCTGGAGTCAATGAGTTCTTTGAGAAAAAATATTTACCTCTCTTTCTCAATGAAAGAATCAACTACTTCCTCCAGTATATTTAGAGAATCGTGAGGCAAGAGTTTATTATGGAACTGATAGCATTGCATTCAAGTATTTATTTTTCTCTCACAGCAATTCTTAGGAACAAGGTGGTTTTCCATGTCTGCCAAGCTAACGTTTTCTATTTTGAGAATGTCAAGGAAATGAATTACTCAATAGGTTCAGATGAATTAACATCAGAAAAGAGTTCTCAGATGTCTGGGAATAAGAATTTTTAAGAATTGCAGAAATAGACCATAACCAGGCCTAAAACCTTGGCCTGCCTTTAGGATGTTGTGACTACAAAACAAGCTTTCAGTACTCAAGTACACGGTGATATTCTGTAAGATCGCAATGCTAATGTACTTATTGGGGTAAAGCCACAATGGGCTTTTAAGTGAGGATTGGATATGGTGACATTCTTTATTGATTGATTGATGATTTTTAGCTGTGTAGGGTCTTCGTTGCTGCACGCTTTCTCTTGTTGTGGCGAATGGGGGCTACTCTTTGCAGCAGTGCGTGGGCTTCTCATTGTGGTGGTATCTTTTGTTGTGGAGCACGGACCCTAGAGCCTGCGGACTTCACCATTTGTGGCACACGGGCTCAGTAGTTGTGGCTTGTGGGTTCTAGAGCCCAGGCTCAGTAGTTGTGGTGTACGGGCTTAGCTGCTCTGTGGCATGTGGGATCTTCCCAGACAAGGGCTCAAACCTGTGTCCCCTGCATTGGCAGGTGAATTCTTAAACAATGCACCACCAGGGAAGTCCCTGGATATGGTGACATTTTTTAAAAGGAGTGTAGTTTTTGAAAGGAGTATAGATTTATTCAATTTGATATTTTAATGCAAAAAGTTCCTTGAGATAGATACTAAGATACACAAATTCAGATTTCATATTTTTCAGAATCATTAAAATATTTTATCTTATCCCAAATATTCAAGTTTGGAACTTAAGAGGACTGAATGTCAGCACATGCCAAACCTGTACTGTAGTCACAACCCCTCACAGCACAGGTTTTCGGGGTGCTCGAGGTCTCAGCCAGCAATTCCAGACCTTTTCGGTAGAGGTCGCTCAATATACATTTGGCCACACATTCTCAGTAGTCCCACGATAGAAACATGGGCAACAGCATTTAGCAGAGGAAAAAGCCATGTGTTGATGCCTAAAAATGAACATCTGGAAGATGACGCAATCCCAATGCAATTAAAAATGTATTGTTATATTCTTCCAGACGTAACTAGTCAAATTTTAGGAGTTTGGTATGTTGTGTGGGAGCAATACTTCCCCGCTGCCTCCCTTGCTAGTTTGGGTCTGTGTCACTGGTTACTATAATGTACATGAGACACCAAATAGTACATACATGCTCTGGATGGAGGTCCATAAAGAGAAAGATTTGGGGGGTGGTATTTCTGTATATATAAGTATATAATGGTAGCCCAGGTGTGTGTGTCTATGTGTGTGTTTGTGTCCTGTGTCCTGATTGAAGATGATATAATAAGGACATTTTTCCATACTATTTGCTGGTTGAAGACCCAGAATCAGTTATTCCTTTCATTCCTGCTTGCAAAACAGACTACCTTCTCTCCCTGAGACCCTCTCCTTTGTGATATAGAACAGGGCAGCTGACACGCAGTGCTGACATTGTTTCCCTGAGGTCTTCCCTGAAAGCTCCAGTGCAGTAGGTATATCACGTACCTCCTGAGATACCATGTGCAATGCATTTACCATTTTCCCTACAAGAGGACACAGAACACCTCCTTCTAACCTCCAACATTAGTCACTTCATCAGCTATAAACAGACCACCAAGGCAGCGCTGCATATTTGAGTTATTTCCTGAAGCTGGGAAAAAGACTATGTTAACTTGTGCCCTGCCTGGTAACGGCTTCAGCCTAAAAGTAACCCTTTCTGCTCAAATTTCTTGGCTAGAACAATTTCCCTGGCTTGTTTAACTTCCCAGAGAAGAGGCACAGTCTTCCAGTGCTGCCAAAAAAAGGAGAATTAATCACAGTAAACAACACTAATGATTACCTGAGAAATTTCCTGATGAAGTGATATTAGTGGTCATTTCCTTATTTTTGTACCAAACAGCTGAGATTCATGGGAGACAGGTCAGTCCTCTCCCCATCTCTCCCTTCCTCTTTCTTTCCCAACAACAGCAATACAAACAATGGTGATGTAGAGAAGCCCCTGGGTAAATGTAAGTTACTAACAACATTCCAGTTCTTGGGTTGGGTTTTGGTTAAGTGTGTAAGACATTTGCTATCTTCAGCACTGAATATGTTGAACGGCTCCTGCACCTTGGACAGCAAAGATGTGGGGCCAGAGGCCCAGGAGCAAGAGCAAGCAGTACCCTGAACATCAGCATCTGGCTCCAGAGAGCAGGTCCAGCACCAGAGGTGACGGGGATGAAGAGTCATCGGTTCAGTGGTCAGCCAGAGACTGGGCAGTGGACAGCGCTGAAAGGTGTGGGGCGGGGAACATGTGTGGAGTGGAGAAATCTTGCTCATAAGCAGGTGTAGAACATGCCCTGGGGATTATGGGCTCCAGTGTAGACAGGAATCTCCTAGTGACGGGAGGGAACGAAAGTCAGAGACATTTCAGTACCTTGAAAGCCGGCTCAGTAGAACTCCTGGGCTGGTGGACCCTAGGAAAGTACTGGTTACATTAAAAAGGGGTAATGATATGAATTTCAAAATTGCATGTGGTTATATATGAGAATTTCACTGTTAAGAAGATACACAGGTATCTACAGGAAAGGGCCTTTATGTATGTAACTAGCCTCAACTTTCCACAAAAAAGTGTTTGTGTCTGCACTGTGAGAGAGAGCATACAGGGAAAAACAGATGCAGTAAAATACTAACTGTAGGTGAATTCATGTAAATGCTATATGCGTGTTTTTGTATTGTTTTAATTTTTGCAATGTTCTCTAAATTTTCAATTATTTCTCACCAAAAAGAAAATAAAAGAATGACATGATAGTGTGGCACATGTCATAATTAGGGGTTGGACAAAGTGCAGCAGAAGGATGGGGAGAAGCCATCAGCTTTGCTGGGTTGGGGAGTTAGAGAAGGCTTCACGGAGAGTTTCACGAGAGACTAGAAGGATGACGTATTGAGAGACATGTGAGGCACTGGAGCCCCTGACTGTGGTGGGAGCAGGACAGGTTGCAGGGAAGGCTGAGAGGTCCCGTCCGCCCTGAGAGTCTGTTACAGAATGTAACACTATGTGCTCTGACCCAGTGGGTTCCCCAGTGGTGAGTGTCACCTGTGTGACCAGGAGCACTGCTCCCTGCCCCTCCAGCCAGTCACATATCCCTTCTCATTGCCAGCGTTCAAGGCCTGGGGACCTTCAAGGGCAGGGTGCCTGCCTGAGGGAGGGGCCTGCAGCCTGAAGTGGGCAGGGCTGGGCAGGGCCCACGTGGCTTGCTCTCCCCATAAAGGCTCAGCACTTCACCCACCTCAGGACTCTCTGCAGAGGTAGTAGCTCTGAGTCTCCACCTGGCCAGGAACACTCAGTTCCTGGCATCTGTGAGGAAGGAAGCTCTCTGTGCTGTGAGGAAGCTGTTTCTGAGTCAGAGACAAGATCTGAGTGTGTGGGGAGCGAGGATGCCAGCTCAGGTCTGGTCTTGGTTTCAGGGATGGGGAATTTTAGAGAAAGGAGCCTGTGGTCCCTTAAGGATTTGTGGGGTTGGTGGGTTGGAGGCTATTTCAGGAGATCCTAGAATGCCCAGAAGCCCATCACTTTCCATTTGAGGTTTCCTTACTCAGAAAGTTCAGGGATCAAGGGAGAGAGAGAAAGGATGCTGCAGCCAATGACCTTGTGCATCTCCTTTCCCCTTAGAGGCCAGGGGCCAGATTCTTCCTCCTGCTGTTCCTCTCTGTGGCCACCAGAGGGCTGGGTGCAGGTAAGTCAGTCAGGAGCAGCAGTTTCTTCAGCTCACCCAGGTGTGCAGTGGAGCAGAGAGAGTAGAGCTGGGCTGGATGCTGAAGTCCTGGGCCAGAGGGGGAGTCGAGGAGATGCAGAGAAGCCACACTTTGCAGCCAACTTGAGCTGTGGCCTAGGTGCTGATTGCGGGCCTCTCTGGGAGTTTGTTCTGAAGCTTGGTGAGGGGGTGCAATTTTGTGCCTCTGTGTGGCCTTGGGAATCCAAGAGGGAGCTGACTGGTCAGGGCTGTGCTCAGGGAACATCCTTTTCTAGTTCTCCTCCTCACAGTTCCATTCCTCACAGTAGGTATGATGATAGTTTTCCTTTTTAATTAGTTGGGCAGAAGGATGCAAGTGTTAAGCCTGTACTAGATCACGGGCCAGCTAGTCTTAGCAGAGAGGATCCTGACCTCTGGGGCCTCAAAGCCCAGTGATGAACTGGTGAAGTGGGAGGGGCTGGTACCCGATGGCCAGAAAGGCTGGGGTGAGTGGCACCAGACTATTAATGGGGATTATCCTCTCATTCTCTAGCAGTGACCCCATCTCCTGAGATGTTTTGGGAGAGCAAAACTTGTACCCAGTTCCTGTCTTTCCTGCCCAGAAGTTGCAAGGAAATCAAAGAAAGTTGTGGTGAAGCAGGTGGTGAGTTAGAAACCAACACAGCATCCTCTCATTCAGTCACTTTTAAGCTAAACAAATCCCAGCCATAGACAGCAAGAGGAGAGTGCCCACCACTCCTGTCTGCTGTGACCTCCGCAACAGCCAAGGAGATTTCCAGCAGGAATTCTGAGGCTTTTTGGTCCAACCCAGGCACAGCAGACATGATGTTCTGAACACAGAGAGAATGCAATGTTCCTGGTGACTCTCTAGGAGGTGACCAGAGCAGTGATGAGTTTAAGATTGTTCCCTTCTTTAAGCTAAAGAGTTAGCCAGGCACAGGTTCACATGTGCTGGCAGAAAATATGAAACTCCTGACAGTGAGACTAAGAAATGTATTATTCCCACTCACAGCAGTAGCCAGAGGGTTAGCATTTTCCTGTGCTGGTTCCCTGAGTCCCCACCCAACAGGGTGATGGGAAGAGGCCAGGAGACAGGTGCACAGGGAGCTTGTGTGCCAAGCAGGCTGACAAGTTGGGCTGGCCAGGAGACAGCAAGTCTTCTTCAGGTCAGTTTCTTCTCTTTGGGGCTGGGCACAGGAGAGGAGCTCTGTGCTTGGGGAATCTGAGTCTCATATAATGGGCTGTGACCATGCCTGCTCTTTGCTCTGAGCTGCAGAGGCAACATCCTGATGTAGACTTGAGATGTGGTCGGGCGATGATTTCTGGCCTCTCCTGGCCAGAAGGAGGCACTATCTGGAGGAGATGCCAACTCTGTTTTCTAAGCATGTTTGCTCTATAAAGTCTTTGAATAGGTAGCATGTAACAAAGGCTGTCAGTGTCCCTGTTCACAGCTGACCCATAGAGAATTGTCCTCCGAGAACAGGATATGTGTGGGAATGTCCAGGATACATTTGACTTCCCAGCGTCTTTCCGGTTGTGGGGCCTGAGATGGACCCTGTGCTCTCAGACAGGGGGTCTCAGGGCTGGTTCCCTCTGCAGATGACCAGTATTTCCTTCGTACTGAGAACAGCATCGTGTGCCAGATGTTCTGTGACATGACCTCTGGGGGTGGTGGCTGGACCCTGGTGGCCAGTGTGTACAAGAACAACATGCTTGGAAAGTGCACAGTGGGCGATCGCTGGTCCAGTCAGCAGGGCAGCAGGGCAGACTACCCAGAGGGGGATGGCAAATGGGCCAATTACAACACCTTTGGGTCTGCAGAGGTGGCCACCAGTGATGACTACAAGGTTGGATTCCTTACCACCCAGCTGGGAAAGGGTGGGGAGCTGAGTGTGGCTGGAGCAGAGCCTGTGGAAGGGAGGGTGGGAGATGGGGATGTGGAGGGAGGGCTGGAGAAGAAGAAAGACAGAAGTCCGTGTCTTTTCTTTTTTAAGCTCTTTATTGAAATATAATTGCTTTACACTCTTGCACCAGGTTTTGAGGTACATGAAAGTGAATCAGCTGTATTTATACATATATCCCTATATCCCCTCCCTCCTGTGACTCCCTCCCACCCTCCCTATCCTGGCCCTCTAAGTCAGTTGTGTCAGGTGTGATGTGAAAATTATAAGAAGCTTGTGACAGATGTGTGGTGACAATCACATGAAAATTGTGACAGACCTGACTGTGATTCCAAAACCTGTGCAAATCTAGGACTCTGACTCTATAAAAAATACCACAAGAAATTTGTCATTCAATCCAGGGGAGTCCATAATCCCCCATTCCTTAGGTTTATTAGCATTGCTATTATTTATTGATAGTGGGACGATTCATATCTTTATGACAGTGATCACTCAGCATCACCATTCATCATTATATTTATTATTACCATTCCTTTTATGCTTATATTTGTGATTGTTAAATGATGTTAAATAAAGTTTGTCCCTATTCACAAAGTGTGTCCAATTTACTGAAGAATATTAAGGAAGGTTTGCAACAGACTTTTTTTTAAATTGAAGTATAGTTGATTTACAAGGTTGTGTTAATTACTGCTGTACAGCAAAGTGACTCAATTATACATACACATACATGCTTTTTATATTCTTTTCCATTACAGTTTATCATAGGATATTTTTGACACTGTTATTTGCTTATTTTTAATTTAATTTTTATTTTATATTGGGATATAGCTGATTTACAGTGTTGTGTTAGTTTCAGGTATATAGAAAGGTGGTTCAGTTATACATACACATACATGCTTTTTGTATTATTTTCCATTGTGATTTATCACAGGATATTAAATATAGTTCCCTGTGCTATGCAGTAGGACCTTGTGGTTTGTCCATTCTATATATAATAGTTTGCATCTGCTAACCCCAAACTCCCAGCCCATCCCTTCCCAATCCCCCCTTCCCCCTTGGCAACCACAAATCTTCAACAGACTTATAAACACGATGGTTCCTGGGTTGATGCTGTATTTTATGGGTACCTGTTGGTCTGACAGCCTACCGAAATATTCAGAGTTATCCACTGGAGGAAGGGATTGTTGTTACTGGCAAGTGAGCCCTGGAGAGGACACAATTTTTTAAATCAAGTATAGTTGATTATATTAGTTATATTAGTTTCTGGTGTACAGCATAGTGATTTGGTATTTTTACAGCTTATACTCCATTAAAAGTTATTACAAAGTAATGGTTTAATTCCCTGTGCAATACCATATATATTTGTTGCTTTTCTATTTTATACATAGTAATTTGCATCTCTTAATCTCATATCCCATTTTTGCTCCTCCACCCTTCCCTCTCCCCACTGGTAACCGCCAGTTTGCCAGTTTGTTTTCTATATCTGTGCATCTGTTTCTGTTTTGCTACATACAGTTATTTGTTTCAAATTTTAGATTCCACATATAAGTGATATCACACAGTATTTGTCTCTCTGTCTAATTTCACTGAGCATAATATTCTCTGTGTACATCCACATTGCTGAAAATGGCAGAATTTCAATTTCTTTTGAAGAATGTGTGTGTGTGTGTGTGTGTGTGTCCATATCTTTATTCACTTGTATGGACACTTGGGTGGCTTCCATACCTTGACTGTTGAAGGTAGTGCTGCTGTGAACACTAGGGTGCACATATCTTTTCGAATTACTGTTTTCATTTTTTCCAGGTATATACCCAGAGTGGAATTGCTGGATCATATGATAGTTATTTTTAGTTTTCTGAGGAAGTTTCAAAATATTTTTCATATTGGCTGCACCAACTTACATCCCTACCAACAGTGTACAATGGTTCCCTCTTCTCCACATCCTCATAAATACTTGTTATTTGTGGTCTTTTTGATGATAGTCATTCTGATAGGTGTGAAGTGATATCTCACTGTGATTTTGATTTGCATTTCTCTGATCTGATGATTAGCAGTGTGGAGCATTTTTTCATGTGCTTGTTAGCCATTTGTATAACTTCTTTGTAAAACTGTCTATTCAGATCTTCTGCCCCATTTTTGATTGTGTTGATTGGTTTTTTGTTTTTTGTTTCTTGTGTTTTTTTATTTGATATTGAGTTGTATAAGCTGTTTGTATATTTTGCATATTAACCTATTGTTAGTCATGTCATTTGTAAATATTTTCTCCCATTCCATAGGTTGTCTTTTCATTTGGTGAATGGTTTCCTCTGCTGTGTGAAAAAGCTTTTAATTTCATTAGGTCCATTTGTTTTTTTTTGCTTTGATTTCTTTTGCCTTAGGAGACAGATCCAAAAAACTATTGCTATGATTTGTGTCAGAGTGTTCTACCTATACTCTCTTCTGGGAGTTTTATGGTTTCAGGCCTTATATTTAGGTCTTTAATCCATTTTGAGTTTATTTTTTTTTTACACAGTGTGAGAAGATGCTCTGATATCACTCTTTTACATGTAACTGTCCAGTTTTCTCGGCACATTTATTGAAGGCTCTCTATTCTGGCCGGGAGGATCCAATGTCCCATAGTGGCAAGGGACACTAACCTTCCATCAGGAAGAGAGGAGTTGATCCCCCACCCCAACCCAGTTCCTATGAAACTAGCACTTTCCTTCCAGTTCCCTCAGCTTCTAACCAACTAATCATCAAAGGAAGAAAACACAGAGCCCAAGACACAGGAGGGAGCCGGGGAGAGAAAACACAAATATTCTTGTGCCAACATCGTGTGCACACAAACCTGGAGGTCTCCAGAAATCAGGATGGGTGGCATGGGGCATTAGGGAAGGAAATAGAGGAGTTCCTGAGGCCTGAAAAAAGAGGTAAACACGTCACAGAGTTTCATTAGACTCTAACTAAAAACAGAGAGAGGTGCAATTACTATTTCCAGCCAGTTTCCCCACCACCATGGTCATGTAACAAACCAAGGCAATGTCAGTCTTGAGCCAGACTCAGAGTCCCCTGGCCCTGCCCTGGCCTCAGAACAGTGTCTGTGCATTGCTGCTCCAGGGCCATCTGATCTTCTCGATATTTTTCAGGATCATGTCATGTAGAGTGACATAATGATTCCTTAGCTCTGTCACTGTGGGGCAATAGTCCTTCACATGGGGATATTTAGCTATTTTAGAAACCAATTTGGCTCTTGTAATATAATATCTAGAAATCTGGTCCAGATCAGATGCAGCTTTCTTCTCAACAGTTCTCAGTTCTGCAATGTGTCCTCCTGAATGGACACCCCAAAGCTGTTGCCATCTTCTCTCCTAGGAATCAGGAGTTGCACCCACATTTTGACAATGTTGCATTTCTTGACCAGCAGCCGGATCTTGGGCTTCGCTTTTTCAATAATGTCCACCAGCTGCTGGTTGCTTTCTAGCATCCCATTGGGCATCATAAACATCTTGGTTTCCTTGGTTCCCTCTTCACAGTCATCCAATCTTGGCTTCTTGTAAGTGGGACCATCCAGTCTATCATGGCTATTGGTGAGAAGAATGGGGTCAGGGACAGGGAGATTCATGTCTGAGTGGATCTGAGTTAGGTTATAGATGTTTAGGGTTGATTCCTTCAAAAAACTATCAAGTTTTAACAATTTTTGGGGGGAAAAAGTTGCCACCAAGTCTTCTGCCTCACTTGTGATCCACTCCTCGAAAGAATCAACCTTGAGCTTCACTTCCTAATCCACCTTCAGCAATGAGACCATGGCTGGGCTGGGCCACATCTGCTCTGCTGGAGACCTGTGGGCTCCGGGAGGGGGTCAGAGGGAGGGGGGAATCTCAGCTGCTTCTGGGATGCAGCCACCCTCTCTGACTCACTTACAGCTGGCTCGCTCCCTGCCTTCACACCCTCTGTCAGCCCACCAGCCTGCTGCCTGTGCCTGCTGCCTGCTCCTAGACCGTATTTTTAATTACAAGCACCACCTACAAATTTCAGCCTAGCTGACAGGGTCTCCTTCCATGGCACCTGCCTAGGTTCATATAAAAGCTCAAAGGCCTTTACTTTCTTAGGCTAATTTTGGGGGTGAATTTTCTACATCATCTGTGCCCCTCTGGTCTTTCCATTTTAAAAAAAGGCTCATTGGATTGAGCCACGGTTAGGATGAGTGTACTAATGGGGATGCTACTCATCAATGGCCAAATGACAGGTCTTTTGAGTTGGAGAAACTTCAGGTGGTATAAACAATTGTTACCTACTTAGGACATGGACTATCTCAGAGCATTCAAAGCATTCAAACCACCTTGAGTCAATTTTGTCCATCTCTCTTAGTAAAACAAAAAAAAAGTTGCATAAATTTTTAGGGGCAGCTGGCTACCCCAATTTTGCATCCATTACTAAACCTCTGTATGCGTGTGTCTCAGACACCAGCCTGGAGCCCATTTCCTGGCCTTGAGAGGCATTAACCTCCTTTTCAGCTTTAGAGTTAGCTCTGTCAAACCCCTGGCTCTTGACTTACTTAATCTTGACAAACCCTTTCATCTATACTGCCATAAAAATTAATGGAATTGCTGCAGGAATTCTAGAATAATCTTTTGCCTCTCAAAAACATCCTATAGCATATTTCTCATACCAATTAGACCCTGTGGCATCAGGTATGCCCCCAGGCTTACATTAAGTGACTGCAGCTGCCACCTTGATTGATAAAGCCAGTGCTGTAATCTTAGGCTACCCCCATTCATCCCTCATGGTGTGTCTGCTATCTTACAAGTTCATAGGATGCAAGATCTCTCTACACAGCAACAAACCACCTATGAGCAGACTTTTTAAACTAATGCTTCCATCATCCTAAATCATTGTAACACTTTAAATCCAGCTACTTTACTACACCCTCCCCCCTACTTTACTACACCTTCCCCCCGCCCATGCCCCGCTGCTGTGATGGAGAGCCTCACTCCATTCCACATGATTGTTTTGCAACTATAGAAATGGTCTCAAAGGCATGAGAGGGTCTCTCAGATATCCCTTTAGATAACCTAGACTTACTTTTTGTTTGTTTGTTTGTTTCCTCAGATCTTTATTGGAGCAGACTTACTTTTATTTTATGATGGCTATTGTAAATGAAATTTCCAGGGAAACATAATAATTGGTTATGCTGTAGTTTCCCCACATGAAACGCCTGAAGCATATTCTTTGCCCACTATAAAATCAGCCCAAGCTAGAGCATGCACCTTAGCAAAAGTGAAAACTGCCACTAGTTACACAGACTCAAAATATGCTTTTGCAGTCTGCCATGCTGTTGGCACAACTAGGAAATCCCATGGGTTCTTAACTTCTGAAGGTATTCCTACTGCTAATGAGCCTATAACTGCTGCCTTATTACCAGCTACTCACCTCCCTTCTAAAATTGCTATTGTTCATGTTCGGCTCATACTAAAGAGACCCATGCTATAGCTTTAGGGAATGATTGGGCTGACAGAACTGCTAAACATGCCACTCAAAAAAATGGACACCCTTATCCTTTCTCCACCCAGTTTGTAAACCTGCCTTTGTCCCTAACTAATATTATTAACTATCAGGCAAATGCCTCACAACATGAAAAAGACAAATGGATACAAAAAGGTGCCAAACAATTACCAGATGGATTGTACATTGGGGCAAATGGACTTCCTATAACTTTTTTCTACTGACTTTTGGCTTGCATTTATTTCCCATCAAATGTTACATATGTGCAGATTGGAGATAGTTAAGGAACTAAAAGAAAATTGACTCTGTTCTGGCATACACAAAATTTCTGACCAAATTATTTCCCAGTGCACTACTTGTAAATCTCACCAAACTTCTGGAAGACATCAGTATTCCTCAGGAAGTCCTCTCAGGCCCACACTGATCTTTGCATCACAGCAAATAGATTTTATAGATTTGCCCCCAACTTTATGCTGTTCTCACTGTTTGGTTATCATATACATGTCTAGTGGATGGACTGAATGCTATCTGACTAGACATGCCAATGCCACAGCACTGGTAAATAAATAACTGAGATTATTCCTCATGCTGGCATTTCTTAATGGATTGGAGATCAAGGAACTCATTTTACAGCAGAGATAAGCCACTTGCTTGCAAAAACCATGTGGCACTCATTGAAATTTCATATCCCATACTATCCTCAATCATCAGGACAAGTGGAATGTAAAAATCTAGACATAAAAAAGACTCTAGGAGAGACCTGTCAATAAACGGAACTAAAATGGCTATAAGTTCCTCCTTCCCTTATAAAGATCTGGAATACTCCAAATAGCATACATGGGTTGACCCCTTTAGAAATAGTGTTTCGATATGCAATGCCTACTGGCATCTCTAAATGTTCCACGCCTGAATTCACGTTATGGGAACATAAGTGAACAATTTGATATTATGACTAACTATACAAAAAAACTAACTAGTGTACTTGAAGCATATTGCCAATAGGGGTGCATGGCCCCCACAGACTGAAGCTTTGCCATCCCTTTAGACCAAGAGACTAGATGTACATTAGGATTTTTAGAAGAAAACAAGCTCTAGCATCTTGATGGGAAGGACCTTATAGGTATTGCTGAATAGCTACACTGTCATCAAAACAAAAGAAAAAAGTTCCTGGATGCATGCAAACCATGCGAGAACAGACCCACAGCAACACCCTCAAGACAACATTACAATCAAACTCTGTGGTTTCATTCTACAGGTGGCCTCTTCAAACATCTCAAGGAGTCTGTAAGTGACTCTAACACTACCTTTTTTAGCACAAATGTCTGCGGTCTGCCAAGTCACCAAGTGTTTTGGATGACTTACAAGTCACTTGTGTACAACTGCGATACTGAAGGTGCCTCCATGATTAAGCTGTTCAGTACTACCAACTATATACAGATAGACAAAAAAATCTCGACTTACTTGGCCAGGTGGCAAAACCAAGTTTTGTAGCTGCCAAAATCAGACTACAGGCCTTCTATATCACCTATTGCACAATCTCACAGATAGGAGCATCTGGAAAAATGGAGATGTGTGGATACTAACATTACCAGTGGCAAAGGTCATGGAATACTCCAGACCCTGGGCATCTCAGGGTCCAATCCAATATTGTATGTAAACTACACTGGTCTTTTTATTTTATGTGCAACAAAGTCTATAAAGGTTCCCACCTAAATAGTGAAGACAATGTGGACTTGGATACCTGGCTCCTACTGTCACAAAATACTGTACCCTAACTGCCAGCCAAATTACAACTTGGGCTAATTTGTTAAGTTGTGCACATAAATGTGCCAGTTGAGAAATCATAGAAAATCCATTTGTGTATTAGAAATCCAAGTTCTTTTCACCCCAAAATAGCCAAAACAACCTTGAGAAAGAAAGATGGAGTTGGAGGAATCAGGCTCCCTGACTTCACACTATACTACAAATGTACAATAATCAAGACAGTATGGTACTGGCACAAAAACAGAGACATAGATCAAGTGAACAGGATAGAAAGCCCAGAGATAAACCCACGCACATACAGTCATCTCGTCTCTGACAGAAGGGGCAAGAATATACAATGGAGAAAACATAACCTCTTCAAAAAGTGGTGTTGAGAAAACTGGACAGCTACATGTAAAGGGATGAAATTAGAACACTTACTAACACCATACACAAAAATAAACTCAAAATGAATTAAAGGCCTAAATGTAAGGCCAAACACTATAAAACTCTTAGAGGAAAACACAGGCAAAAACACTCTATGACATAAATCACAGCAAGCTCCTTTTTGACCCACCTCCTAGAGTAATGGAAATAAAAGCAAAAGTAAACAAATAGGACCTAATGAAACTTAAAAGCTTTTGCACAACAAAGGAAATTATGAACAAGACTAAAAGACAATTCTCAGAATCAAAGATAATATTTTCAAATGAAGCAACTGACAAAGGATTAATCTCCAAAATATACAAGCAGCACATGCAGTTTGATATCAAAAAAACAAACAAAGCAAATAACCCAATCCACAAATGGGCAGAAGACCTAAATAGACATTTCTCCAAAGAAGACATACAGATGGCCAACAAACACATGAAAAGATGCTCAACATCACTAATCATCAGAGAAATGCAAGTCAAAGCCACAATGAGGTATCACCTCACACCAATCAGAATGGCCATCATCACAAAGTCTGGAAACAACAAATGTTGGAGAGGGTGTGGAGAAAAGGGAACTCTCCTGCACTGTTGGTGGGACTGTAAGTTGGTACAGCCACTATGGAAAACAATTTGGAGGTTCCTTCAAAAACTACAAATAGAACTACCATATGATCCAGTAATCCCACTCCTGGGCATATACCCAAAGAAAACCATAATCCCAAAAGAAACATGTACCATAATGTTTATTGCAGCACTCTTTACAATAGCCAGGACATGGAAGCAACCTAAATGCCCATCAACAAATGAATGGATACAGAAGATGTGGCATATATATACAATGGAATATTACTCAGCTCTAAAAAGGGATGAGATGGAGCTCTATGTAATGAGGTGGATAGAACTACAATCTGTCATACAGAGTGAAGTAAGTCAGAAAGAGAAGGACAAATATTGTATGCTAACTCACATATACGGAATCTAAAAATGGTACTGATGAACTCAGTGACAAGAACAAGGAAGCAGATACAGAGAATGGACTGGAGAACTCGAGGTATGGGAGGGGGCGGGGGGTGAAGGGGAAACTGAGAAGAAGCGAGAGAGTAGCACAGACATATATATACTACCAACTGTAAAATAGTCAGTGGGAAGTTGTTGTATAACAAAGGGAGTCCAACTCGAGGATGGACGATGCCTTAGAGGACTGGGGCAGGGAGGGTGGGGGGGACTCGAGGGGGGGCATCAAGGAAGGGAGGGAATACGGGGATATGTGTATAAAAACAGTTGATTGAACCTGGTGTACCCCCCCCCCAAAAAAAAACCAAAAAAAAAAAAAAAAAAAATCCCAATCCAAAAATGGGTGGAAGACCTAAATAGACATTTCTCCAAAGAAGACATACAAGTGGCTAAGAGGCACATGAAAAGATGTTCAACATCACTAATTATGAGAGAAATGCAAATCAAAACCACAATGAGGTATCACCTCACACCGGTCAGAATGACCCTCATCAAAAAATCTAGAAACCATAAATGCTGGAGAGGGTGTGGTGAAAAGGGAACCTTCCTGCACTGTTGGTGGGAATGTAAATTGATACAGCTGCTATGGAAAACAGTATGGAGATCCCTTGAAAAACTAAAAAATAGAATTGCCATGTGACCCAGCAATCACTCTACTGGGCATATTGCCTGAGAAAACCATAATTCAAAATCATACATGAAAAAAAATAAAACCATACATATACCGCAATGTTCATTGCAGCACTATTTACAATAGCCAAGACATGAAAGCAACCTAAATTTCCATTGACAGATGAATGGATAAAGAAGATGTGGCACATATAGACAATGGAACATTACTCAGCCATACAAAGGAAAGAAATTGAATTATTTGTAGTGAGGTGGATGGCCTCAAGTCTGTCATACAGAGTGAAGTAAGTCAGAAAGAGGAAAACAAATACCATATGCTAATGCATATATATGGAATCTAAAAAAGTGGTACTGATGAACCCAGTGGCATGGCAATAATAAAGATGCAGATGTAGAGAACGGACTTGAGGACAGGGTGGTGGGAAGGAAGGGGAATATGGGACCAAGTGAGAGAGTAGCATTGACATATATACACTGCCAAACATAAAATAGATGGCTAGTGGGAAGGTGCTGTATAATGCATGGAGATCAACTTGATGATTGTGATGACCTGGAGGGGTGGGATGGGGAGGGTGGGTGGGAGGTTTGAGAGGAATGGGATGTGGTGATATATGTATAAATGTAGCTGATTCACTTTGCTGTACAGCAGAAACTAATATAACACTGTAAGGCAATTATACTCCAATAAATATGTACTAGAAATATTATGCTAACCTGGGAAATGTTTCAGTGACAAGTTAACAGCAGAGCTTCTATGGTATGCCAAAATCAACATGCTGTAGAAACACTGACCACTCACCAAGTAGAATTAGAATCTTGTGCAATCATTGGTGAAAATGTTGTTTTTATGGAAATCAAATGAGATAATTAAGAGGACACACACAGACTGAAATTGAGGAGATTGAAAAAAATGTATTCCATGCAAATGGAAATCAAAAAAACCTCAGGTAACAATTTTCATATCAGACAATTTAGAGTTTAAAACAAAAACTGTTACAAGTGACAAACAAGGACATCACATAATGATTAACAGATCAATACAAGAAGGAGATATAACAATTGTAAATGTTATGCACCCAATATAGGAGCACCTAAATGCATAAAGCAAATATTAACAGACATAAAGGAGGAATTGACCATAATGCAATAATAGTATGCAACCTCAACACCTCAATTACATCAATGGACACATTAGGCAGACAGAAAATCAATAAGGAAACATTGGCCTTAATACATTTTATCACATGTATCCATCCAAAATCAGCAGAATTCACATTCTTTTCAGTGCACATGAAACATTCTACAGGATAGATAACAAACTAGGCCAGAAAACAAGACTTAGGAAATTTAAGAGGACTGAATCATTGCAAGTATATTTTCCAACCACAATACTTTGAGACTAGAAATCAATAAAAGATAAAAACAGCATAAAACACAAACACATAGAGGCTAAACAATATGCTACTAAACAACCAATGAATCACTGGAAAAATCAAAAAAGAAAAAATACCTGGAGACAAATGAAAGTGAAAACACAATGATTCAGAATCTATGGAATGCAGCAAAGCATTTCTAAGAGGGAAGTTTACAGCAATACAAGCTTACACCAGGAAATAAGAAAAATATCGAGTAAATAACCTACACTTACAGCTAAAGGAAATAGAAAAAGAATAACAAGCAAAATCTAAAGTTAATAGAAGGAAAGAAATCGTAAATCTCAGCACATAAATAAATGAGCAAGAGACTAAAGAAAAAAAAAGGAAGAGACCAGTGAAACTAAACTAAAGCTAGTTCTTTGAAAAGGTAAACAAAATTCATAAGCCTTTAATCAAACTCATCAAGAAAAAAAGAGAGAGGACCCAAATCAATAAAAACAGAAATGAAAAAGGCTAAGTTACAACCAAAACCACAGAAATACAAAGAATTATGGGTTGAATTTGACAGCTATATGCCAATAAAACAAACAACCTAGAAGAAACAGGAAAATTCCAAGAAATGTGCAATCTCCCAAGACTGAACCAGGAAGAAACAGAAAATATGAACAGACAAATTACTAATAATGAAATTGAATCTGTAATTAATTAAAAAATACCTACAAACAAAAGTCCAAGACCAGATGGCTTCACAAATGAATTCTGCCAAGCATTTGGAGAAGAGTTAATGCCTATTCTTCTCAAATTATTCCAGACAACTTCAGAAGAAGGAATACTTTTGAACTCACTATGAAGCTAACATACCTTGATACCAAAACCAGACAAAGATATCACGCACAAAAAAGAAAATTACAGGCCAAAATTACTGATGAACATAGATTCAAAATCCTCAAAAAAATTAAACTGAATCCAATGATGCATTAAAAGGATAAAACACCATGATCAAGTGGGATTTATCCCAGGGATGCAAGGATGTTTTCAATATTCACAAATCAATCAGTGTGATACACCACATTAACTAATCAAAGAGTAAAAACCACTTGGTTATCTCATTAGATGCAGGAAAATCTTTTGACAAAATTTAACATCTATTTATAAAAAAAATCACAAGAAAGTGGGTATAGAGGGAACCTATCTCAACATAATAAAGACCATATATGATAAGTCCACAGGTAACATGATACTCAGTGGTGGAAAGCTGAAAGCCTTTCCTCAGAATTCAGGAAGAAGACAAGGATGCCTATTCTCGCCAGTACTAACTAACATAGTATTGGAAGCCTTAGCCACAGCAATCAGAGAAGAAACGGAAATAAAATGAATAAAACGAAAAGGAAGAAGTAAAACTGTCACTGTTTGCAGGAGACATGATAGTATATATAGAAAATCCTAAAGATACCACCAGAAAACTACTAGATTTTATCAATGAATTCAATAAAGTTGCAGGATACAAAATGAGTACACAGAAATCTGTTGCATGTCTGTACACTAACAACAAACTATCAGAAAGAGAAATTAAGAAAACAATCCCATTTACAGTCACATCAAAAATGATAAAATATCTAGGAATAAACCTACCGAAAGAGGTAAAAGACCTGGACTTGGAAAACTATAAGACACTGATGAAAGAAATTGAAAATGACACAAATGATAAAAATTTAAAAATACAAAAAAAAAAAAAGAAAAATAACACAGATGGAAAGATGTACTATATTCAATGGATTAAAAGACTTAATATAGTTAAAATAGTCATATCACCCAAGGCAATTGACAGATTCAATAAAATTCCTATCAAAATACCAATGGCATTTTTCAGAGAACTAGAACACACAATTTTTAAAATTGTATAGAAACACAAAGACCCCTGGGTAACCAAAACAATACTTGATAAAGAGGAACAGAGCTGGAGGTGGAATTCCTTGGCAGTACAGTAGTTAGGATTCAGAGCTCTGTCTTCTGAGGACCCAGGTTCAATTCCTGGTCAGGGAACTGAAATCCCACAAGCCCCATGGTGTGGCCAGAAAACAAACAAACAAATAAAGAAACAAAAACTGAGCTGAGGTGTCATGCTCCCTGACTTCAGACTATATTACAAGCTACAGTATTAAAACAGTAGTGTCATACTGTCACAAAAACATACACACAGATCAGTATAACCAAACAGATAGCCCAGAAATAAATTCACAAACATAAGGGCAATTAAACTACAACAAAAGAGGCAAGAATGTACAGTAAAGACAGTCTCTTCAATAAGTGGTGCCAGGGAAGCTGGACAGCTACATGTGAAGGAATAACTTTAGAACATTCTCTAACACCATACACTAAAACTCAAATGGATTAAAGACCTACATGTAAGACCAGAAACCACAAAACTCCTAGAAGAAAACATAGGCATATGCTTTGACATAAATCACAGCAATATTTATGGTTTAGATCTGTCTCTTAAGGCAAAGGAAACAAAAGCAAATTAAACAAATGGGACCTGATTAAACTGAAAATCTTTTGCAAAGCAAAGGAATCCAATGAGAAAACATAAAGTAAACCTACTGAATGGGAGAAAATATTCGCAAGTGATATGACTTATAAGGAGTTAATACCCCAAATATATAAGCATTCCATACAATTCAACATCAATAAAAGAAACATCCCATGGGACTTCCTTGGTTGTCCAGTTGTGAAGACTCTGTGCTCCCATTGCAGGGGGCCCAGGTTCAATCCCTTGTCAGAGAACTAGATCCCGAATGCTGCAACTAAGAACCAGCACAAATAAATAAATATTAAAAAAGAAAAAGAAATATCCCAGAAGACAGATTATGATGCAGGTGTAAGAGATCATCAAGCTCGTCTACCCACAAAAACATATCAAAAATACATCTACATGTAGAACCATTCTCATGGCAAACTAATTGGAAACTGACAAAAGGACTCTTATGCAACAACATCTGCAAGAAAGATTTCTATGTAACTGGGTAGAATGGAAAAAGGGCATCTGATCAGGGAGGTATCTAATCTGGGAGGGACTGGTCCGCATGGGTGGACTTTCACCCTGGGGAGTGAGAAGGTTGAGCCACAGTCTAGGCATCCAAGTCCTGTGGTCTTGTGTGGAGGAAATAACCCCCTTGCCTGCTGGAAGAACTACTGGGACAGACAGAAGGGTTGAAAGAAGTCTAGACTCTACTCCTGAGGAGTGTGCATGTGCTGGCTTGCCAACAATCAGGGTGGAGAGAGACTTGCCTCTGCATACTCCCCAGTGTGAGCAGGTGAATACTTCAGCACCACCACAGCTTGGTGTGAGATCTGGGCCAACCAGGCCCTGGGAAAAGACTTGGTCTAGATACACAGAGACAGACTGGGGAGCTGAGGTGTGATCCAGGTGGGGCAGTGGTGGCCATAGTCAATGCGCAACTCAGGCAGCACCACAGGACCAAATATTCTTGCCCCCACCACTCCACACCACAGCTTAGCGCTGGATCTGGGGCAGATAGGCTTCATAAGAAGACTTGATCTAGCTACACAGAGACAGCCCAGTGAACCTAGGGTGTGATCCAGATGGGACAGTGGCCACTGTCAGCAGATGCTTATGCATTGCCACAGAAGCACACAACATGTCAGAGTGCCCTGGCTCTGCCACCTCTACACAACAGCTAAGCATGCTGGCTCTGTGGCAGACATGTCCTGGAAGAAGACTGCCACAGAGGCAAAGCAGCCACCTCAATTTCTGCAGCCACAGTGCCCCATCCACAGCCACAGTCTAGAAAATGTTCCAGACTCACCCACTCAACACCACAGCCTTGCACTACATCTGAGCAGATCTGCAGTTGCTACAGAGGCAGCACACTGGGCCTCTGTGAGCACATGGGGCTCACTTGCTTCAGCAATAACTTCCTGTGGGGCAGGACACACTCTCAAGGGGAATGGACCATGATGGAGCCTGACCCTCAGGGCCTCTACTCCAACAACTAGTGAGCAGAACCCACCCCTGGCAGAGCAGCGACAGCCATGGAGCAGAGAGGAAGTCTTATCTCAGACTCTGCACAGGCTTTAGATACCTGAACACCACCCACATCCGCATCAAAGTGATAACAGCACCCTGAAGAAAGATGTGGTTGGTGTCCATATCAAAACCAGCCCTCACATCAAAGACATTAAACACATACAGGGATGCTCCCACATAAAAACACCCCTCCAACACCACAATAGATGATGGTTTCTCCTAATTTCATAGAGACAGAAAATGTTAAGTAAAATGAAAAGGTAGAGGAACTACTCCAAATTAAAGAGCAAGAGAAATCCCCTGAAAGGACAAATAATGAAACAGAGCTTACCAGTCTACCGGACCCTGAGTTCAAAAAGGTGGTAATAAAAAAAAAAAGTTTTTATCAATAGAGAAACAGATCACACTTAAAAGCAACTAGAAACCATAAAGATGAGCCAATCAAAAATAGATAATCAACTTCTGAGGTAAAAAGCAATCTAGAAGCAATGAATAGTGGACTAATGACACAGAGGAATGAATAAGTGATCTGGAAGGTGGAATAATGGAAATCACCCAATCAGAACTGCAGACATAAAAACAAATGAAAAATAAAAATGAAAGCAAGATAGGAGATCCACATGCCAACCTATGCATAATAGGAGTTCCAGATGGAAAAGAGAGAAGGAATCAAAAATGTATTTGAAGAAGTTATGATTGAAAACTTCCCAAACCTAGAGAAAGAAACAAACATCCAGGTACAGGAAGCACAGAGAGTCCCAAATAATGTGAACCCAAATAGACCCACACCAAGAAATATTCTAATTAAAATTGGCAAAAGTTAAAGAGAGGATTCTAAAGGCAGCAAGAGAGAAACAAAGAGTCAGTTACAGGGGACACCCCATAAGGCTATCAGCTGATTTCTATGTAGAAACGTTACCAGGCCACAGGGTAGTGGCATAATATACTCAAAGTCCTGAAAGAGGAAAATCTGCAATCTAGGATACTAAACCCAGCAAGATTATCATTTAGAATAGAAGAAAGATAAAGAATTTATCAGACAAGCAAAAACTAAAAGAATTCAGCAATACTAAACCTACTCTAAAAGAAATGTTGAAAGAACTTCTCTAAATGAAAAAGAAGTTAGAACCTATAGAAAAGGGAAAATTCCACCAGGAAAGGCAAATATATAGTAAGAATTGAAGATCACTTAAATAAGCCAGTAAGTAGATTAAAAGACAAAAAAATATAAAGCAACCATAACTACATTCAACAGTTAAGGGATAAATATGAAGATGTAAAATATGACATCAAAAATTACAAATGGTGTGAGGGGGGAAAATATAGACCTTTTAGAATGTGTTTGAACTTGAGTAACTATCAGTTTAAAGCAAGTAGATATAGTTATGGGTCAACATACTAGAACTCCATGGTAACCACAAATTAAAAACCTACAATAAATTCACAAAAACCAAAAAGAAAGGAAGTCAAGCATACTACAAAAGAAAATAACGAAACCACAACAGTAAAAACAAGGAAAAGACATGAACAAAAAAGAACTACAAAAATAACTGGAAAACAAGGATTAAAATGATGAGCACATACCTATTATTAATTACTTTAAATGTCAATTGACTAAATGCTCCAATCAAAAGATAGAATGGCAGATTGGGTTTTTAAAAAAGTACAACATACCTACAAGAAAAGAGACTCACTTCAGGGCCTATGATAAACAGAGACTGAAAGTGAGGGGATAGAAAAAATACTGCATGTAAATGGAAATGACAAGGAAGCAGGGGTAGCAATACTCATATCAGACAAAATAGACTTTAGATGAAGGCTATAAAGAAAGACAAAGAAGGGCATTATATAATAAGGGACCAATACAAGAAGAGGATATTACACTTGTGAACATATAAGCACCCACTATAGGAGCACCTAAATATATAAAGGAAATACTAACACACAAAAGGAGAAACTGATGATAATGAAATAATAGTAGGAGACTGTAACACTGCATTGACATCAGTGGACTGATTACCAAGACAGAAAATCAATAAGACAACAGAAGTCTTCAATGACACAATAGTTCAGTTGGACTTAATTGATATCTACAGGACACTATATCAACAACAACAACAACAACAACCCCAAAATATACATTGTTTTCAAGCACACATGGACAGTTCTCTAGGATAGAGGTAGACCGCATACTAGACCACAAATCAAGCCTTAACAAATGTAAGAGGATAGACATTATTTCAAGTATCTTTTCTGACCACAATGGTATGAAACAAGAAATCAATTACCAAAAGAAAAATGGAGAAAGTATAAACACAGAGAGATGAAACAGCATGCTTCTTAAAAAACCAATGGGTCAAGGAAGAAATCAAAGAAGCAATCAGAAAATGCCTCAAGACAAATGAAAATGGAGATGCAACTCTCCAAAAATCTATGGAATACAGCAAACGCAGTTCTAAGAGGGAAGTTCATAGCAATACAGGCCTTCCTCAGGAAACAACAAAAATCTCAAATAGAGATCATAACCTACCACCTAAAATAATTAGAAAAGGAAAAACAAACAAAGCCCCAAGTCAGCAGGAAGAAGGAAACCATAAAGACTAAAGAGGAAATTAATTAGAGATTAAAAAGTAGAAAAGATCAAAAAATCAAGAGCTAGTTTTTCAAAGAGATAAGCAAAATTGAGAAACCTCTAGCCAGACTCATCAAGAAGAAAAGAAAGAGAACTCAAATAAACAAAATAAGAAATAAAAGAGGAAAAATAACAACCAACACTACAGAAATACAAAAAATCATAAGAATACTATGAATATTTATATGCCAAAAATTAGACAACCTAGAGAAAATGCACAGTTTGTAGAAACATACAGCCTGCTGAGACTGTCAAGAAGAAACAGATAACTTAAATGGACCAAGCACTAGAAGTGAAATCGAATCTGTAACCTAAAAACAAAACAAAACAAAACTGCTTGTAAACAAAAGTCCAGGATGAGATAACTTCACTGGGAAATTCTACCAAATACTTAAAGAACTTATACATATTCTTTTCAAATTACTCCAAAAAATTGAAGAGGCTAGAACACTCCCAAATTCATTCTACAAGTCCACCATTACCCTGATACCAAAACCAAACAAAGATACCACACCAAAAAAGAAAATTTCAGGCCCATGTCACTGACAGATATAGATGCAAAAATCCTCAACAAAATATTACCAAACCAAATCCAACAATACATTAAAAAAATCACAAACTATGGTTAAGTTGAATTCATTCCAGGGTCACAAGGATGGTTCAACATATGCAAATCAATCAATGTGATACACCACATTAACAAACAAAAGACAAAAAGCACATGATTGTCTCAGTAGACACAGGAAAAGCATTTGAAAAAATACAACATCCACTTATGATAAAAGCTTTCACCAAAGTGGGTATAGGGGGACTATATCTCAACACAATAAAGGCCATTTATAACAAATTCACAGCCAACATAATACTCAATGGTGAAAAGATGAAAACCTTCCCAGTAAATTCAGGAACAAGACACAGATGCCCACTCTTGCTGCTTCTATTCAGCATAGTATTAGAAGTCCTAGCCACAGCAATCAGACAGGAAAGAGAAATTAAACATTTTCAAATTGGAAGGGAAGAGTTAAAACTGTCACTATATGAGTATGACATGGCACTCTATACAGAGAACTCTAAAGTCACCACACAAATACTATTAGAACTAATAAATGAATTCAGCAAGGTAGCAGGATACAAGATTAATATTGAGAAATCTGTTGTGTTTCCTTATACTAATAATGAAATATCAGAAAGAAAAAGTTAAAAATAATACCTTTTAAAATCACATCATAAAAATAATAAAATACCTAGGAATAAACTCAACCAAGGAGATGAAATACCTATACTCTGAAAACTATAAAACATTTATGAAGGAAACTGAAGGGGACTCAAAGAAATGGAAAAATATCCTGTGCTCTTGGATTGGAAGAATTAATATTGTTAAAATGGCCATACCACTCAAAGCAATCTTCAGATTTAATGCAATCCCTATGAAAATACTCATGACATTTTTCACAAAACTAGAACAAATAATAATTCTAAAATTTATATGGAACCACAAAGACCCAGAATTGCCAAAGCAATCTTGAGAAAAAGAATAAATCTGGAGGTATTACTCTTCCAGATTTCAGAATATTATACAAAGCAACACTAATCAAAACAGCATAGTATTGGCACAAAAACAGACTTACAGATCAGTAGACTAGAAGGGAGACCCCAGAAATAAATCCACACATCTATGGTTAATTAATCTACAACAAAGGAGGCAAGTCTATACCATGGAGAAAAGACAGTCTCTCCAATAAAGTGGTGTTGGGGAAACTGGACAGCTACATATAGAACAATGAGGTTAGAACATTCCTTCACATCATATACAAACATAAAGCCAAAATCGTTTATAGGCCTAAATGTAAAATCTGAAGCCATAAAACTCCTATGAGAGAACATAGGCAGAACACTCTTTGACATAAACCTTAGTAATATTTTTGGCTCTGTCTCCTAAGGCAAAAGAAACCAAAGCAAAGTAAGCAAATGGGTCCTAATCAAATCTAAAATCAATTTGCACAGCAAAGGAAACCATCATCAAGACAAAAAGACAACCTATGGAAGGGGGGAAAACATTTGCAAATGATGCAACCAACAAGGTGTTAATGTACAAACTACATAAACAGCTCATTGAATTCAATAATAAAAAGAAAAAACAACCCAATCAAAAATGGGCAGACCTAAAGAGATATTTCTCCAAAGAAAAACAGATGTCTAATAGGCACATGAAAAGATGCTCAACATTGCTAATTATTAGGGAAATGAAAATCAAAACAACATTGAGAATCACACAAGTCAGAATGGCTATCATCAAAAAGACCACAAAAATCCTTAATTTCTCTTTCTGATCTTTCATTGTTAGAGTACAGGAATGCAAGAGATTTCTGTGTATTAATTTTGTATCCTGCAACTTTACCAAATTCATTGATTAGCTCTACTAATTTTCTGGTGGCATCTTTAGGATTTTCTATGTATAGTATCATGCCATCTGCAAACAGTGACAGTTTTACTTCTTCTTTTCCAATTCGGATTATTTTCATTTGCTTTGCTTCTCTGATTGCCCTGGATAGGACTTCCAAAACTATACTGAGTAATAGTGGCAAGAGTGGATATCTGTGTCTTGTTCCTGATCTTAGAGGAAATGCTTTCAGTTTTCCACCATTGAGAATGATGTTTGCTGTGGGTTTGTTGTATATGGCCTTTATTATGTTGAGGTAGGTTCCCTCAGTGCCCACTTTCTGAAGAGTTTTTATCATAAATAGTCTTTAATTTTGTCAAAAAGCTTTTTCTGCATCTATTGAGATGGCCATATGGTTTTTTTGTTTGTTTGTTTTTGTTTTTTTTAATTTTTTTTTATTTTTTTGGGGGTACACCAGGTTCAATCATCTATTTTTATACACATATCCCTGTATTCCCTCCCTTCCTTGACTCCCCCCCTCTCAAGTCCCCCCCCACCCTCCCCGCCCCAGTCCTCTAAGGCATCTTCCATCCTCGAGTTGGACTCCCTTTGTTATACAACAACTTCCCTCTGACTATTTTACAGTTGGTAATATACATATGTCTGTGCTACTCTCTCGCTTCGTCTCAGCTTCCCCTTCACCCCCCGCCCCCTCCCATACCTCGAGTTCTCCAGTCCATTCTCTGTATCTGCATCCTTGTTCTTGTCACTGAGTTCATCAGTACCATTTTTAGATTCTGTATATGTGAGTTACCATACAATATTTATCCTTCTCTTTCTGACTTACTTCACTATGTATGACAGACTGTAGTTCTATCCACCTCATTACATATAGCTCCATCTCATTCCTTTTTATAGCTGAGTAATATTCCATTGTATATATATATATGCCACATCTACTTTATCCATTCATTTGTTGATGGGCATTTCGGTTGCTTCCATGTCCTGGCTATTGTAAATAGTGCTGCAATAAACATGATGGTACATGTTTCTTTTGGGATTATGGTTTTCTTTGGGTATATGCCCAGTAGTGGGATTACTGGATCATAGACCATATGGTTTTTATTCTTCAATTTGTTAATATGATGTATCACACTGATTGATTTGCATATATTGAAGAATCCTTGCATTCCTGGGATAAATTCCACTTAATCATGGTGTGTGATCCTTTTAATGTGTTGTTGGATTCTGTTTGCTAGTATTTTGTTAAGAATTTTGTATTTATGTTCATCAGTGATATTGGCCTGCAATTTTCTTTTTTTGTGGGATCTTTGTCTGATTTTCGTATCAAGGTGATGGGCTTGGGGGTGTTCCTCCCTCTGCAATTTTTTGGAAGAGTTTGAGAAGAGCAAGTCTTAGATCGTTTCTAAATGTTTGATAGAATTCACCTGTAAAGTCATCTGGTCCTGGACTTTTGGTTGTTGGAAGATTTTAAATCACAGTTTTAATTTTAATACTTGTGATTGGTCTGTTCACATTTTTTATTTCTTCCTGGTTCAGTCTTTGAAGGTTGTACCTTTCTAAGAATTTGTCCATTTCTTCCAGGTCATCTATTTTATTGGCATATAGTTGCCTGTAGCAGTCTCTTATGATCCTTTGTATTTCTGCAGTGTCAGGTGTAACTTCTTTTTCATTTCTAATTCTATTGATTTGAGTCCTCTTTTTTTTTTTTTTCTTTATGAATCTGGCTAAAGGTTTATCAATTTTGTTTATCTTTTCAAAGAACAAGCTTTTAATTTCATTTATCTTTCCTACTGTTTTCTTTGTTGCTATTTTTTTTTTCTTTTCTGCTCTGATCATTGTTATTTCTTTCATTCTATTAACTTTGGGTTTTGTTTGTTCTTCTTTCTCTAGTTGCTTTAGGTTTAAAGTTAGGTTGCTTATTTGAGATTTTTCTTGTTTCTTGAGGTAGGATTGTGTTGCTATGAAGTTCCCTCTTCAAGCTAATTTTGCTGTATCCCACAGGTTTGGGGTCATTGTGTTTTCATTGTCAATTGTTTCTAGGTATTTTTTTATTTTCCCTTTGATTTCTTCAGTGATTCATTGGTTATTTAGTAGCATATTGCTAAGCCTGCATGCATTTGCATTTCTTACAGTTTTATTCCCTGTAACTGATTTCTAATCTCATAGCATTGTTATCGGGAAAGATGCTTGATATGATTTCAATTTTCTTAAATTTACTGAGGTTTGATTTGCGACCCAATGTGATCTATCCTGGAGAATGTTCCATGTACACTTGAGAAGAAAGTGTATTCTGCTGTTTTTGGATGGAATGTCCTATAAATATCAATTAAATCTATATGGTCTAATGTGTTATTATATTTTAATTTTATTTATTTATTATTTTTGGGGGGTACACCAAGTTCAATCATCTGTTTTAATACACATATCCCCATATTCCCTCCCTCATTCAACTCCCCCCACCCTCCCCATCCCAGTCCTCTAAGGCATCTTCCAACCTCAAGTTGAACTCCCTTTGTTATACAGCAACTTCTCAATGGCTATCTATTTTACAGTTGGTAGTATATATATATGTCTATGCTACTCTCTCACTTCATCTAAGCTTCCCCTTCACCCCCCACCCACCCAAACCTCGAGTTCTCCAGTCCATTCTCTGCATCTGCGTCCTTGTTCTTGTCTTGTCACTGAGTTCATCAATACCATTTTTAGATTCCGTATATGTGAGTTAGCATACAATATTTGTCTTTCTCTTTCTGACTTACTTCACTCTGTATGACAGACTCTAGGTCTATCCACCTCATTACATAGAGCTCCAACTCATCCCTTTTTATAGCTGAGTAATATTCCATTGTATATATATATATATATGCCACATCTTCTTTATCCATTCATTTGTTGATGGGCATTTAGGTTGCTTCCATGTCCTGGCTATTGTAAAGAGTGCTGCATTAAACATTATGGTACATGTTTCTTTTGGGATTATGGTTTTCTTTGGGTATATGCCCAGGAGTGGGATTACTGGATCATATGGTAGTCCTATTTTTAGTTTTTTAAGGAACGTCCAAATGGTTTTCCATAGTGGCTGTACCAACTTACGTTCCCACCAACAGTGCAGAAGAGTTCCCTTTTCTCCACACCCTCTCCAACATTTGCTGTTTCTAGATTTTGTGATGATGGCCGTTCTGATCGGTGTGAGGTGATACCTCATTGTGGCTTTGACTTGCATTTCTCTGATGATTAGTGATGCTGAGCATCTTTTCATGTGTTTGTTACCCATCTGTATGTCTTCTTTGGAGAAATGTCTATTTAGGTCTTCCGCCCATTTGTGGATTGGGTTATTTGCTTTTTTGGTATTAAGCTGCATGAGCTGCTTGTATATTTTGGAGGTTAATCCTTTGTCCATTCTTTCATAGGCAATTATTTTTTCCCATTCTGAGGGTTGCCTTCTAGTCTTGTTTATGGTTTCTTTCACTGTGCAAAAGCTTTTAAGTTTCATGAGGTCCCATTTGTTTATTCTTGATTTTATTTCCATGATTCTAGGAGGTGGGTCACAAAGGATCTTGCTTTGATGGATGTCATAGAGTGTTCTGCCTATGTTTTCCTCTAGGAGTTTGATAGTGTCTGGCCTTCCATGTAGGTCTTTAATCCATTTTGAGTTTATTTTTGTGTATGGTGTTAGGAAGTGTTCTAAGTTCATTCTTTTCCATGTAGCTGTCCAATTTTCCCAGCATCACTTATTGAAGAGGCTGTCTTTTTTCCATTGTATATTCTTGCCTCCTTTGTCAAAGATAAGGTGCCCATATGTATTTGGGCTTACTTCTGAGTTCTCTATTCTATTCCATTGATCTTCCTTTCTATTCTTGTGGCTGTACCATGCTGTCTTGCAGACAGCAGTATCAAGCAGTATCAGCAGTATTTCATCTTGTGGAACTGAAAACCACAGGCACAGAAAGATAGAGAAAATGAAAAAGAAGAGGACTCTGTACCAGATGAAGGGACAGGATAAAACCGCAGAAGAACAACTACATGAAGAGGAGATAGCACCCTTACAGAAAAAGAATTCAGAATAATGATAGTGAAGATGATCCAGGACTTTGAAAAAAGACTGGATGCAAAGATCGAAAAGTTTACCAAAGACCTAGGAGAATTAAAGAGCAAACAAACAGAGATATGCAACACAATAACAGAAATGAAAAATACACTAGAAGGAACCAACAGCAGATTAACTGAGGCAGAAGGGCAAAAAAGTGAGCTGGAAGACAGAATGGTGATCATCACTGATGTGGTAAAGAATAAAGAAAAAAGAATGAAAAGAACTGAAGACAGCCTAAGAGACCTCTGGGACAATGTTAAACACACCAACATTCACATTATAGGGGTCCCAGAAGGAGATGAGAGAGAGAAAGGACCTGAGAAAATACTGGAATAGATTATAGTAGAAAACTTCCCTAACATGGGAAAGGAAATAGCTACCTAAGTCCAGGCAGCACAGAGAGTCCCAGGCAGGATAAACCCAAGGAGAAACATGCCAAGACTTATAGTAGTCAAACTGACAAAAATTAAAGACAGAGAAATGTTATTAAAAGCAACAAGGGAAAAACGACAAATATCATACAGGGAAATCCCATCAGGTTAACAGCTGATTTCTCAGTAGAAACTCTGCAAGCCAGAAGGGAGTGGCATGATATATTTAAAGTGATGAAAGGGAAGAACCTACAGCCAAGAATACTCTACCCAGCAAGGATCTCATTCGGATTCGACAGAGAAATCAAAAGCTTTACAGACAAGCAACAGCTAGGAGAATTCAGCACCACCAAACCAGCCCTACAACAAATGCTAAAGGAACTTCTCTAAGCAGGAAACATAAGAGAAGAAAAGGACCTACAAAAACAACAACAAAACAGTTAAGAAAATGGTAATAGGAACACACATATCGATAATTACCTTGAATGTAAATGGACGAAATGCACCGATGAAAAGACACAGACTGGCTGAATGGATACAAAAACAAGACCCATATATATGCTGTCTACAAGAGACCCACTTCAGACCAAGCCACATATACAGACTGAAAGTGAGGGGATGGAAAAAGATATTCCATGCAAATGGAAATCAAAAGAAAGCTGGAGTAGCAATAGTCACATGAGATAAAATAGATTTTAAAACAAAAAATGTTACAAGAGACAAGAAAGGACATTACATAAAGATCAAGGGATCAATCCAAGAAGAGGAGATAACAATTATAAATATATATGCACCCAGTATAGGAGCACCTCAATACGTAAGGCAAATGCTAGCAACTATGAAAGAGGAAATGCAAGGCAGAAATAGAGACACAGGTGTAAAGAACAAACACATGGACACCAAGTGGGGAAAGCAGGGAGGGTTGGGGGGGAATGAATTGGGAGATTGGGATACCAAATTGTACACTCTAAATATATGCTGTTTATTGTCTGTTAACTGTTCTCAATAAAAATTCTTAAAAAAAAGCCAGTATATTTCCCCAAAATTCATAAAGTTATAAATTTTATTTATCAGTTCATTCTGTCCCATGTAATTAATTCCTGTTGATTTTGATTGTCATCAGGTTTTCCATTAGAGTTTTGTAATGTGTTACCCAGTTCAGTGGTATTATCTAAAGACCATCAGAGACGTATGTTTGTTTTTTTAAAAAGTCTTTTTTATGAGTCTTCTTGAAGATCTTCATTTTGTAAAAGCATCAGTATAAAATAATAATTTTCTATAATGAATAAAACTTAAAAATCATAGTTAAAGTTTTGAGTACAATGCAATTGGCATGAAACTTAGATATTTCTTTGACACATTAACATTTTAAGATAATAACTAGAATTATGTATGACAACATTATATCAGGGCATATCAGATATTATGCCGTGATATCAGTAATTCCATATAAATTTTGGAATTTTTATATTAATGACATTTATCCATACACTATAACCTAAGGTTCATCTCCAATCATTTGACAATGTTTCTCAAGCAATTTAACATACCAAATAAACCTAATTAGTTTAACATCCCTCTCCAAGGTGTCTCAGAGTTCCTTTGAAGCATCCCAGAGTTAGCTGGAGGCTAAAAGAAATTTATTTAGAGAATTCCCTGGCAGTCCATTGGTTAGGACTCTGCACTTCCACTGCAGGGGGTACAGATTCAATACCTGATTGGGAAACTTAGATCCTGCATGCCACATGGTGGGGCCAAAAAAAAAAAAAAAAAGGAAGAACTTTAGTTAGATTTTGATATTTAGGCATGGTGAAAAAATACTTATTCACTTAGCCAAAGTCATGAAAAGATTTCAAAAAACAAATAAACAAATACAGATTACTTAAGGACACAGAAACTCACACAATGTTATCCAAAAGGAGCACTCTGAGAAATTTCTCTTAACAGAGAGAAATCAAATTCCAGTCCTGTACTAGCCTGCTCAACAACAAATCTCATTCACTAACTTAACCTCAGTCTAAATTTAGTTAACGCTAACCATGAATAAAAACTTACCCCACTCAGGGTTCCTTTCCAAAACATTTCATCATCTTCTCAGTCCACATTCTTTTGTCCCTCATTTTGCCATCCAAAAACTACCAGCTCTAAGACATTGTTTCTTTTCCCTGAATAAAATGTGATTCCATTCCTCACACCTTCTTTACGAAAACACACATTCTACTTTCCTACTATATACTGACATTCTTCCTTATTATTTCTTTATTTTTAGCTTTAATTTCATGTTTAAATTAGAATCCTCAACTTTTAAAAACCATAATTTCTAGTGAAAACTAAGAAATAAACAATTATGAACTGTCTTTTACATCCGCTTTCTGCAGATTGATGACCATAAATATAGTGATAACTTCTAAAAAATATTTGCTTTCTTAAAGAGTACATCTCAGAGTGGCACCAAACATATTCTTTGATAGTCCTAAATAACTTTAGTTTCTCTGTTTAGTAATTGATGTCTCAGTATCTTACTTAATTTGGGAATGACCTAGCTATTCAATAAACTTCCATCACTTAAATTAGCACAACTCTAGAACTTTAAGTTACCAAATATCTGGGGAGATAATTTTAACTAGACTCTAAAGACATGGCTACATTAATTACATCAACAAACTGACTTTAATACCAGGTGTCAACTTAATATTGAATATTTTCCAGTTAATGTGAACCTGAAAGTCATTTTGGCTGGTTTCTTTTATATTTAATTTGTAAGCACTTACTTTTAAATTAAATTGAGCACTTTATAACACTTTTGATAACACTTTTCAGAGGTAGCGATATCTCATGTGTATAATGTGTGCACAGACAGCCTCCCTTAATTGCACAGATATTGACCACATCATCCTTAACCAATACCCAGGTTTTATTTTGTTATCTTCTTGTCATGAGTACCTAGTGTTATCCCCAAGCCTATGCTAATGTTTTCTTAAGTATTGTGACTAATATCTTACCTTCAGAACCAAGATGCTTAGAAAACCACAGCAAGGAACTGTGTGTTGCAAATAGCATCAGACTGGAGAATAGGGAGCAAGAAGTGATATGCAGCAAAGGGAGCAAGAGTTAAGAGTAAGAATAAAGGGCTAGCAGCTTCCAGCATTCACTGGTGGGTGGGGGGCACGTAGACTCCTATTATATGGAAATTAAAAACTAGAGAAGTTGAGGACATCTGGTTTTTACACTGAGGAACACACATACAGAAGTTCTCCTGTGAAGTGGAATTCTGGAAAGGATCACGCTTGCTCCCCAGCAAAGCACCTGCCAATCTTGAAAGTGCATCAGTTTTCCATCTAGGCAAGGACTCTTGCATAACACTGAGGGAAGGGAATTGACAGCAAAGTCAGACCAGCTTCTCCAAATCCAGCTCACCATCCTTGTCTATTGTTGGTACTTGTGGGTACAGGGTGAAATCCTAAAAGTTGCAGAGGAGATGGTACAAAAAGTGACACAACAGGAGTTTCCTGGGAAGGTTGGAGCTTGGTATAAACTGTCATTTGTTCTGGTTGTAGGCAAGTGTGGGATGACAGCTTGCCCTAGCACCAGGGACAAGAAACTCTCCAGTGCTTGAAACCAAGCAGGACACTGTGGGTCCCTCATGGGTACAAAATCCTGAACGTTTCCCCCATTTCTTGTTTGTAGCAAAAGTTCTGTCAGCCTCCTAGACTTTCCCTGATTTCCAAAGGGAAGATTCAAACAGTTACCAGTTAGGGGAGTTTGGGCTTCTTGAGCATGAGGTGCCCATTTTCCTTGCTTGGCTCTTGCAATAAAACTTTCTCTGCTCCAAACTCTGATGTTTCAGTTTGGTCTCACTCTGCATGGGGCATGCAAACTTGGGTTTGACAACATGCCCAGGACTTTTGATGATGACTGCAAAGCACAGTTGGGGAGATACATGAAACACAGAATCCATGTGGGTAGGTCATTGGCTTTGTTATGGCAGTGTTCCTAGTGCTGAGAACACTATATGGCACATAATAGGTGAAAAAAAAAATAATTGTATGTATCTGAATGAGTGAGAGGTAGGGAAGAGGACTTGATCCCAGTTAGAAACTAAAAGACATCACTGAAAAAACAAACAAACAAATGAGACTAAGAGGTGGGCAAAAGCTATCCTGTGCCATGCATATCATGCTAATGGGTTGGAGACTTGTCTTGCATAAAAACAGGAGACCTTGAAGAGTTTTTAGCAAGGAAGTGACATAATATGATGGATTTGTACTATAAAGACCAATTTTATTTGAGGTGGGCATGCACAGGTGGAAGTAAACCCAAAGAGAAAGACACTAAGCTACTGAGAGATGAGAAGGGTATAAACTACGGCAGTGTCAGTAGGAAAAAGCAGGTGCAGAATGACTTGAGATATAGAATAATTAGGACATGATGGTTGCTTCAGTGTGGGGGTGGGGAAAGAGAGATAGGAGATAAGAAAACACATAAGTGGGACTTCCCTGGTGGCGCAGTGGTTAAAAATCTGCCTGCCAATGCAGGGGACATGGGTTCTATCCCTTGTCCAGGAAGATCCCACATGCCATGGAGCAACTAAGCCCATGTGCCACAACTACTGAGCCTGTGCTCTAGAGCCTGTGAGTCACAATGACTGAGCCTGCATGCCACAACTACTGAAGCCAACGCGCCAAAAGCCCATGTTCCACAACAAGAGAAGCCACTGCAGTGAGAAGCCTGCGCACTGAGACGAAGAGTAGCCCGCGCTCTCCGCAACTAGAGAAAGCCCATGTACAGCAACAAAGACCCAATGCAGCCAATAATGTAATTAATTAAAAAAGAAAACACGTAAGTAACATTTGATAATTAATTATGAGGGCTGGCAAGGAGAAGGAGGAGCTGACCCATATCAGCAATAATTACTGCTTGAAACACAGAATTGTATCAGGTGGCAGCAACACAAATATCCAGCATGTGAAACAGAAAGAAGCAGGGCACAGGAAAAAGGCTTTAAATTCCTAACTTTTCACATCAGTTCACATACATTGTAGCATAAACTCTTTGCCTGGATTACTCAAAATCCCATCCTTCCTTATGGAATGTTTGCTCACTTGATCTGATTCTGAATCATCCTAGTAGGCACAACAGCTGAACATACTTTTTTTCCAGAAGGTAAATCATATTTGCCTTTTAGCCAAATTTGCTGGATCAAATGCTTTGCTGCATGGAGTGTAAGGAATTGAAAAGATTAAGTAAGGATAGTTCTCCAAGGGAAAAAAAAAAGCCAACTAAAGTGAATCCTTTCAAACAACAGACAAATATAAAAATACAGATTTGTGTACACATAAAAAGGCCTAAAAGCACTGATACCTAAGTGGCAATAAGCACATCCACCACCCAAATCTTGGTTTCTAAGAATCATTCTGTAAGAAAAGAACCCAGAAATGGCTGATCCTAGGGCTGAGCTGAGAAAATACAAAGTGCACCTGGAGCATCGTGTCAGAAAGTTACAAAGTTCTAAAGAAAAAAAAGTGATTTCTCAAAAGGACACAGGAGAAAATCTGAGAGAGAGCCCAATAGCCAAAGATGGAGCAATGTGAATAACAAAATAAATAATGATAGAATTCTAGGGTGAGGTTGACCTTTTTTCTTCTTTCAATACTGTAAAGATGTTGCTCCACTGTGTTTCCAGTGAAAAATATGGTCTCATTCTTAACTTTGTTTCTCTGTACATAATGTGTCTTTTCACTTGGGCTGATTTTAAGATTTTCTGTTTACAATTAGTTTTAAGCAATGTGGTTACGATGTGCTTTGGTGTAGTTTTCTTAATGTTTCTTGTGCTTATGGATTATCGAACTTGGATCTATGGATTTATATGGTTCATTAAATGTATAAAATTTTGGCCATTATTTTTTCAAATACTTTATGTGCTCCTCCCTATTCTCCTTTGGGGACTCAAACTATAAATTAGACCATTGTGTGTGAAGTTGTCACACACTGAGGCACTCGACTTTTTTCCAGCTTTATTTTTTCACTCTGTATTTCATTTTGCATAGCTTCTATTGCTGTTTTCAAGTTCACTAATCTTTTCCACCAGGTCTAAGTTATCATTAATCCCATCCGGTGAACTTTTTATCTTAGATATTGTATTATATATTACTAAGTCCAATAAAAACTACAGCAGGATTTCTTTGTGTAACTTGAATGGTTGATTCTGTAATTCTTCTTAGAAGAGATATGGTAGGTATGACAAATTTCTTTAGCACTGATGTTTTACCAGGACCCTTGACTTTGAATAGCTCTTCTAGGAGCTTCCTAGAAGGAATACTGAGGGTCTGTGTATGTGGTTGAAGAAGTTCGAGCATGTGTGCATTTATGTGTGTGTTAAGGAGAAAGTGATGGGGAGTGGGAAGGAATTCTGGGATATCAAAGGAAGTGAGACTTGCACTAGTGGTGGAATCCTAGTATGTTTCACTGCTGCACTTCCAAGTACAGTTCCTTTTACATTTTGTTTTCTTAATGTCTGCCATGGCACTTCACTCACGGGACCCAAACAATTTCTCTATTTCTCTTTCAAGCCCCATGAATCTACCAGAAGAACCAGTGTTTTTAGGAAGCAGTTCACAGACTTTAGCCTTAGTGAAAATTTCATCATTCTAGCTATTCCATTTCTACATGGGAGCTGAGCAATCTGGCTGTGGTAAGTGTACGTTATTAACTGCTCCCACATCCAGTCTATAAGCAAGCCCTTTTGGTTCTGTTTCCAATCTGTCCTTTTCTCTCCATCCCCATTGCCATCACCCTATTCAAATCACCAACATATCTTACCTGGACCATTGAAGTAGCCCTGTACCTCGTTCTCTTCCTTCTGTTCTTGCCCTACAAAGCTACTAAATGATTTTTTTGTCCATTTGTTTAATTATTGCCTTTGGGCAGATTCTACAAGTTTAACAGGCAGGTCAAAAGCAATATTTATGTAAAAATTTGCTTATAGTTATTATCTAATTCATTACCTCCAAAAAGTTGAAATAATTTGCACCTCACCAGTATTTACACCTTCATCAACTATGAATATTATTATTCTGTTTAATTCTTTGCTATTCTTAAAGTGGAAAGGGATGTTTCATTATTCTAATTTACATTTCTTTGGTTACTAATCGGACTGAATATATCTGTCTATGTTTTTTGGCAATTTGTATTTCTTATTTTGAAATTGCCCTGTTCATGATTCTTTGCTCATTTGAGGGGAAGAGAAGATTACTTGTCTTTTTAAAATTGATATATAGAACTCTTTGTAAAATATAGATACTAACCTTTTCACTGCCCTATATATTACATATTTTCTCCCCCAAATGTATTTTATTGCTGCCTTTATTTTTATTTTTTAACCAAGGATCCAATAAAGGTTGTTTATATTTGGTTGTTAGGTACCTTTAGTTTCTTTTTAATACAGAACAGTCACTCAAAAGCTTTTGTATGCTTATAGTTTTACTTCTCACTGTTGCACAGTGTTCCATGGTGTGCATCTGTCACACTGATGTATGCATCCACGGAGGCCTAGGTTGTCTCCTCACCCTCCTTCCATAAATAATGGCACAATACAAATTCCTGCCTATATCCTTCTATGGGTTGATGTGAGAATTTCTCTGAGATACATAAGCATAGTTTGTTGAATTGCTGAACAATGCATACTTATATCAATAAGAACTACCTGATTTCTTTCCAGAAAGGCCTTACCAGCCTAAATTCCCACCAGCAGTAGACTACCAAGACTTGTATCTTGTTTGACCCTTTACTGGCAGCAAAGCAAAGGTAAATTTCTAAATATATCTCCCTTGGTTTTATCCATATATAAATGAAGATTAAAATGCCTACCTTATAATGTTGAGATGGAGATTAAAGGAAACATAACATGTAAGTCACAGCACCAAACACTTACTAAATGGTAGCCAGTGTTATTATCATGTCTCTCCTATTAGGTTGTCCACTTGTTGATGGCATGCGTTTAAGTCCTCACCTACTTCTGCCTATCTTCTTCCATTCCTAACTCTCTGAGTTACTAATTGTCATTGGGGTATCCTTATTAACCTGACAATTTACTTCTAGAAGTCACAAACTGAGTAGCAAGAGTCTTGATTCTAGCACACATTGTAAAACATTTTGGTATGGAGAAATCACATTTAAATTGCTAATTTTACTAGATTCTGTGCAGTAAAGGACTAACACAGCAGGCCTGGCTTGCCCAAAGCCTACATATTCCAAACAAAGGTTTGGCCCTTGACTGGCTTCTGGGAGATAACCTCTAAGCCCTTGGGCTAGCCCTGTAATATCATCCCTGATAATAATGGCTCTGTTTACCTGGGGCCTTGGGCTATGCTAGGAAGTTTATGCTGACAATGTGATTTATGATGTGGGCTTTGGGCCACTTGGTGTCAGTTTCATCTCTGGAGGGGCTGAGGACTGTGTGCCTAAGGTCAGTCACTTGGTGTCCCATGCTATGTGACTGACCCCCAATAAAACCCTGGATGCCAAGGTTTAGGTAAGCTTCCTGGTTACCAGGACTTCATGTGCATTGTCACACATCACTGCTGGGGTAATTAGATGGTGTCTATAGACTCCACTCAGAGAAGACAACTGGAAACTTGTTGCATGGTCCTTCTGGACTCTGGCCTATGTGCCTTTTACTTTTTCTGATTTAAATCTGCATCCATTCGCTGTAATAAGCCATACAATGAGTTTAACAGCTTTTCCTTTTTTAATTAAAAATGTTTATTAATTTTATTAATTTTTGCTGCAGCTTTATTGAGGCATAATTGATGAATAAGAACTACAAAAATTTATGGTGTCCAATTGATGCTTTGATATTCATATAAATTATGAAATAGTCACCCCAACCAAGCTATTAACATATCTGTCACTTCACAGTTGCCATTTTCTTTTCTTCTTTTTCTTTTCTTTTTGTGATGAGAACACTTAGGATCAACCCTCTTAGCAAATTCTGAGAATACAATACAGTACTGATAATTACAGTCACACTGTTGTACATTGGGTCTTCAGAACATATTTTGCATAACTGAAATTATATACTCATTGACAAACATCTCCCATTTCTCTCTCCCACAAACTGCTGGAAACCACCATTCTACTCACTGCTTCTAGCAGCTTGGCTATTTTAGATTTCACATATAAGCAAGATCATGCAGTACCTGTCTTTCTGTGTTTGGCTTATTTGACTTAGCATAATGTCCTCCAGGTTCATCCATGTTGTCACAAATGGCCACATTTACATCTTTTAAAATGATGAATAATATTGCATAATATTGCATTTTCTTTAAACAATCATCTAAATATTTAGGTTGTTTCCATATGTTGCCTACTGTGAATAATGCTGCAATAAACACTGGAGTGCAGATATCTCTTTGCAATTCTGATTTTATTTCTTTTGGACATATACCCAGAAGTGGGATTACTGGATCATATGGGAGTTTTGTTTTTTACTTTGTTTTTTGGGGGAAACTCTATACTGTTTTCCACATTATCTGTAGCAATTTACATTCCCACCAGCAGGGTACAAAGGTTCACTTTTATTCACGTTCTTGCAACACTTCTTATTTTTTGTCTTTTATAACAGCCATTCTAACAGGTTTGAGGTGGCAACTCGTGGTTTTGATTTGCATTTCCTTGATGATGAATGAAGTCGAGTGTGTTTTCATATACCTGTTGGTCATTTGAATGTCTTCTTTCGAGAAATGTCTATTTAGGTCTTCCACCCATGTTTTAATCAGGTTATTTATTTATTTATTTGCTATTAAGTTGCATGAGTTCTATATATATTTTGGATATTAACCTCTTATTGGATATATAACTTGCAAATATTTTCTACCATCCAGTAGATTGCTTTTTCATTTTGTTGAGTATTTCCTTTGCTGTACAAAAGCTTTATATGCAATCTCACTTGTCTAATTTTGCTCTGTGGCCTATGCTTTTGGTGTCATATCAAAAAAAATATTTGTCCAGTCAGATTTTTTCCGTTTTCTTTCAGTAGTTTTAGAGTTTTGGGTTTTATGTTAAAAAATTTCATCCACTTTAAGTTAATTTTTATGTCTGGTGTAAGACAATGGTCCAATTTCATGGTTTGCATGTGAATATCCAGTTTTCCAAATACCATAACACACATATCTTTCAGTGAGTGCCATTATTTTCCTACAGCCTAGGATGTTGAACTAAATTATGTGGAATTCCAGGTCTTTGGCCTTGATTAATGCAGAATTAATTAGAAGGTAAGAATAAGGATCTATTTAATTCCTATGGTATAACTGTCAATATAATGCAGTAAACAATTCATCTCCTAAAAATTACTTTTATGACTCTGCAAGTCAAGGGAACAGACCTCACAGTGCCATCATCAAATATTACAGTGTTATATTTTTGGCAATGCATTTTAACCAGGATTTTCACGGACTGGTATGTATTTGGAAGATAGTCAAGAAAGATGACAGATTTATCTTGGCATTTCAAACAAATGGAATTAGACATTTTTGCATAGATATAGAAGGCAGAACCAGAATCAAAGCATTGCTGAAATAGGCATGCAGTTTTGGCTTAACAAAAGGACATAATTCCAAAATATGACAGCTATCCATAAATGAATTGGGTCTATTTAACATACCCTCTTCTCTGGCTATACTTAAGAACAGGGTAGAGGACAGCTGGTCTGTGTGGGAAGACATTCAGAAGTCTTTCTGAAACCTTGTAAATGTTACTAAAAGTAATTAAAGTATGTGGGCCGAGCGACTGGATGCAGAATGTCCTGCTTGAGCAGCGGAGGAACTAAGGGTGCTGGGCGTGGAGACCATGGGGGCATAGGCTACCGTGGAAACAGAATATTGACTCTCTCTGGGGGCGCAGCCCCTTTCTCACTTGCACACTTCATATCACTCTGTTTGGCCCTGGAGGATGGCTGGTTAGCCAGAGACGGGTAAGATTCCTCAGGGGAGGAACAACCTAAGACAGGCACAGTTGCAGAGGGGCCAACAGGGGTGGGGCACAGACCCTTAATCCTTCTGAGAGGTCTCCTGCCCCCAGGGCTGCTTGCTCTCCACGCCCAGCTCAAACCCACACCCTGCTCAGATCCACACCCTGCTCAAATCGGACCCAGGAGGCAAACAAAGATCATTGCCCCAGTCATGTGAGGCCTTTGTTTGTTTATTTCAAAGATAACCTTGTTTGTGGGACTAAACTGGGAGTGTCAGACCCTTAGGCTATGCCAAGAACTCAATAAAAGCAACCTGTGATAAATCAGCAAGGCTCTTGATCCTAGAGGTCTTGAGTCCCCCGGTCCCATTTTTCTCTTAAATCTGTGTCTGTGTTTTCTTTAAGCTTGCGGCACCCGTCACTCACCTCGAGTCCCCGAGCTGGTCTCGGCAGGTCTGAGGTATTGTTGGGGGAATTTCCTACTCTCAATTCAAGGGTGGTGGCTTCTAAAATCCTGTCAGTTTCCTAGTGCCTACTAAAAAGTCTTCAGTCAAGGCCAAGTAGCAGTAAAGTCCCTGATAGAAGGGGCAGTCTAGGTAGGTGACCTGAGCTCCATAAAAGAACTTCTATGTTCTTTCAGCAAAAGCTGATTTTGGACATCAATGCTTTCGGAAGCAATGTCTGATCAGTGAGTGTAAATGAAGCATTAACTCAGTACACCAAGTACTGTGGACTCAGTTGTGTCTTCCCCAAATTCACACAGTTGAAGCCGTTAACCCTCAACATAATGGAATCTGGAGCTGGGGCCTTTGGGAGGTAATTAGGTTTGGATGAGGTCATGAGAGCAGGGATCCTCTTGATGAGATTAGTGCCCTTGTAAGAGACACCAGAGAGCTTGCTTTCTCTCACATGAGGACATAGTGAGGTGGCCATCCCAGGAAGAAAGATCTCATTAAAATCTGACCAGCTAACACCCTGAGCTGAGACTTCCAGCCTCCAGAAATGTAAGAAATAACTTTCTGTTGTTTAAGCCACCCAGCCTATGGTATTTTTTTAATGGCAGCCCGACCCCAGCCCAAGCCCTGGAAGGGACCTAAGCCAATGGATACACGATAGCAAATCAAACAAAAATCTTTAGCATTGTACAAGACCCATCTGAAACAATACAAGATCAAATCAATAGTGAATGACTGAACTCATTCCATTCCCCAATTAAGTCCACCTGGGGCTCTTTAATAAGGAAGAAGGAATAAGCTCTTCAGAGTTTCAAAGTGTTTGTCATCTTTCAAGGAGGCATTTAATGCTCAAACATGTAATTAAAAATATTCTGACTATATCTGCACCCCAAATTTGTGGATTAGGTCCTATCTGTCACATTAGCTCTTTAACTAGCCAAGCCACTTTACTTTTGAAGCTTGGGCTAGCATCTGCAAAGTAGGATGTTTTATCTCACAAGGTCCTTTCCAGCCAGTAATCACAACAATTAACATTTACAGAGCCACAACTAGTGTTAGCTGATTTCTGTACATTAGCACTTTACCCAAAGAGGATCCGAGACTTTGAGTAGTCAGTTCATATTCACCGTGTTGGTAACATCAGGTAGCTCTCGACTGGAACTGGGACCTGTATGTTTTCTAAGACTGTCCTTCCCATGAATCCCACAGTCCAGGTAAGCTCTTCGTCAGCTTCTTTTTACATTTGAAGAGGAACAGAACATCGTAGCTATAATGTGATGGCACTTCCCCACTTCGGGACTCCAGATCCGGGGGCTCTGTTTCCGTGTCAGAACGTGCCCATCTACATACTTGTTAGGTGCACCAGGAAAAATTCGTTTGGCGGTTTGGCACCAAACCAAGACCAGAAATGCAGTGACTAACAGAACCCCCAGCACGTGACGCTCCCAGTTCGCCAGACTCGGCCAGTTCCATCTCAGGAAAAAGAAACTACGATTGGGGGCTTTGGGAGATGACGCATTTCCGGCGCGCTGCGGGTCCGGACGACAAGGAAGCCCCGGCGACGTGGAGGCGGGGCCTGAGGTGGGCGGGCGCTGCTGCGACTTTGGGCGCAGGCGCAGAGCTTGTGGCGGGAGCTGGGATCGGTCCGGGGCGGGGCCTGCTGCTCGGTGCCGGCCCCTGAGCTAGAGGGGCGGGGCGGGGCGGGGCGGGGCGGGGCCGTGCCGGCGGGCGGCTTCCCGAGTGCCTCCGCTGCAGCTGACGCGATTGGGAGCTACCTGAGTTGGGTTCGGTTCGGCTGCTGTGGCTTCGGGCGCCTGTAGCTGCGCTCCTAGCCTTGTCTTTGCGTGGCTGCGGCCTAGGCAGCTTTCGTAGCCCTCGGCGTCTCCAGAGGCGGCGCTGCCGCCTAACCCCTAGGCCGCTTTGGGCCGCGGAGCCCATGAGAGCGCGGGCCCCGCCGCCGCATTTGCGGCGTAGCTGTCGTCCCGGGGCGCCCCGAGCCGGCGGGGGCATGGCGGTGGCATGAACACGGAACCTCCGCCAGAGCCGGAGAAGAAGGCGGTGTCGGAGCCCGAGGCGGGAGCCATGCCGGAGAAGCGCGCGGGCTCGCGGGCCGCGAGCGGCAGCTCGGTGAGCGCGGGCTGGGAGTCCCGCGAGCCAGGGGAGGTTGGGCGGTGTCTCGGCCGGAGCCCGGGGACGCCTGATGTGGGGCTGGGGCCCAGGTCCCCTGGGGATGCGGAGACGCTGACCCTCTGCGTCGGCTAGGGGCAGGGGCTCTGGCTCTCGGAAAGCCTGTCCTTTTCCGGGTCAGCCGGCCGAATTCATCACTGCCAGGCTTTGCTAGCGCTGCGCTTGCTAGACAGAAATTTAGGCGACTTGGTTATTGTTTCAGGAGACGCCCGACGTGGGTCTGTGGATATAAGTCACTTGGTTCTTTCAGAGTTCTCCATACACGTGACAGTCGATACTGTGTTCCTTGTGCGGTTTCTGGCTTGTGCCTACTTAGAAGACGTGTGGAGAGCCTTTAGAACCGGCACCGGGCCCTGGACCAGGAAGTTGGCGGTGGAGGCTGGGCCGTGCCTTCCTGTTCCTTCTTCTCTAGGCCGTTGGGGAAGCTGTTGGTGAGCACGATTTCAGAGGAAGCTGCGGATCCCAGGGCCCGGCTCAGGAGCCTATTCAGGCCAATCTCTTTTAACAGTTTTACGTGAGATTCAGATGTCTTCTGGTTTAATTGGCCTGGATTCTGCAGAACAGGCTCTGTCAGTGGCGATTAGGTATCTGACGTTGGAACTCTAAGCATAGTGTCATTTCTTAAAGGTTTTTTTTTTCTTTCTTTCTCTCTCTCTCTTTTTTTTTTTTTTTTTTTTTTGCTCTATTTAGGACAGAAAATATGGAAACGGTACAATAAATAGAAACTAATGCCAAGGAGACTTTTTCCAAAGAAAAATAGAAATTTTAGGAAAGTTAAATTATATGCAATCGGCTTCAGGTTTAGTTTGCTTTTAAAGAATGCTAGATGGTGTTGAAGGCCCCTTCTTGCCCAAGTGACTTCTTATTTTTGAAAAAAGAAAAAAGGGGGTGGGTTGGGTTCCCCATTTCAAAGGTGAAGATTCTGGATAGTGGGAAGGTTTTTTTGGTAGGAGGAGGGGGATTCTTTAGAATTGGTTTTTCTCGTTTTGTTTTCGATTGCATGCAAAGTAGACTTGTCATCTTTCTGCCTCCTAAAGGAAACCAAACTGCCAGCTCCTCCTCCTGTCTTTGAATTGGTAGACCATAATTACTGACCAGTGGCCAAGCTAGTAACCTGAGAGGTAGTCTTCTTCATCCTTTTCCATCCCTTCATCCAGTACATTAATAAGTCTAGCTAAATTTACCAGGTAAAGATTTTAGCTTTTTTATTCTTTCTGCATTCCTGTGGTTCAGTTCCTCAGCATTTTTGACCTAGATTTTGACTATCTCTTGAGACCCTTGCTTATTTCACCATTGGGCTTTTCTCCACAGTGTTGATTAGTGTAATCTAATGTGTAGGTGTGATCCTTACTGCTGTCCTTAAATATTTTCATTGATTCTCTTTGGCTTACAGGATAAAAAAGTCACCTGGCAGTTTGAAGCATTGTAGCATAATGATTAGGTGAGCATGCTTGGAATCCCAGTTCCCACCTTTGAATACCTGTATAATTTTGGGCAAGTTATGTAACTTCTCCAAATTAATGATAGTTTTTACCTCAGAGAATTGTGAGGGTTACTACAACCTGGCACCTAGCAAGTCCTCAATAAATATTAGCTGTTATTGTTAGTCTTTCTCAATATTTTGGGCATGAATGTTCAGAATGTATAGGTGATCCCTGTCTGATAAAAAGCATTCAGTTCTCTCCCATTTACTAGTCTATACAGGAATTAGACCCCAACCTAAAAATTAAAGTTGCTAATTTTATGTGCTTAGAGCAGGAACTTTTGAGGGATGTGTACTCAAAAAAACTGAGACAGTTTACTCCCTGATTCCTTTTCCTATGAATCCTAATGCTAATATAGGCACAAATAGATTTCTGTCCAGTCTTTCCTTGTCTTTGAGTGTGCATCTAGTCAATATTGATAAATTGCAGTCAATTCTGACACTGAGTTTTGGTGCCTGCTCTACTTAGTGAGATGACTGGCATGGGCACTAGCAGAGTTCAGCCACTGGTGCTTTTTGTAATGTATGTGGCCTGTGAAAGCAATAAATGCCTTTAATCATATATGTTTGTGTCATAGGCCAGTACCCCCAAATTATGCACCTTTCCTGTTTGAAGTTTCTTTCTAGTATTACTTCCAGGTGCTACCTTCTTTGGCCCCCAAGACTTGACTTCATTTTAATGTATTGAAATTTCCTTATACCTTGATTCTAGTGTATTCATGGTTTCAGGTTCTTAGATGCTACTAATAATCACAAGCAAAACTGCCTCCGTACAGGGAATCAGCTAAAATTTTTCTGCCTTGTTTGGCAAAGAGATATATTGACCTGAATAATAGAAGGGAATCACATATTTATTCTAAGAGATCATTACATTCTAGAGAAGGGAGGTGTGTGTAGCAAATAAGTCCTTGTTTTACTGTCCTTTCTTTGCTCTATCCCTCCCTAATTGTGCATGTACACATACCTTGAAATGTTGTATCAGAATTATTTGTATTATCATTGAATGCATATTTCCCATAACCAGGTAAAGGAAAAGTCCTTTTGGAATCATTAACCTTTGAGCATCTGAAGAGAATTAAGGATTTTCTGCAGAGAAAACACAACTGAGTTTAGTATGTATTTCAGAATGTTCATGGACTCCAAAAAGCCATTACTTGGATACCAGTTAAGATCCCTGATGTAGGGCCTCTCAGGATCAATGCCATTCTGGTGACATTTGATGTCTTTTTAGTTGATTTTCCTCAGACTGTTTCAGAGGGGCCCCTGTAAAGACCAATTTTGATTTATAAGAACAAGAATATTATATATTACGTAGGCAAAAGGAAATAATACTGAAGAGCAGCTTGTTAGCCCAAAAAAAAGGTTAAAATGACTCTATATGTTTTGTTTGTAAAAAAGGTGAAAGAGGGGGCTTCCCTGGCCTTCTAGTGGTTAAGACTCCACGCTTCCACTGCAGGGGTACACGGGTTCGATCCCTGGTCGGGGAACTAAGATCCCACATCCCATGTGCCACAGGCAGCACAGGACCTAGGGACATTTTAGGGGAATTTTTTTTTTTTTTAATTAGCCTTCAGTTCTTAATACTGTTAGGAATCAGTTTGATCATTTTAGTAATAAAATAGTACTGCAACATTTCACAGCCAGAGTCTGTTAAGTGTAGCAGGTAAAGAGAAAAATGAGCATTTGTGAGCAGTTGATCTGTTGCAATTTATAAAAGTAAATGCGTCATGCTCTCATAGCAGAAACATTTATATTTCATATTTAGAATTATGCAGATCTCTAGACAACTTTCAAGGCTTTATCAGAACACAGATTTACTGCTGTTGTTGTATTGTTCTTAGGCCTGATATAGACAGGATTTTGTAAAACTTGCTTCTTAGGATATCAGAGCATCCTTTCCCACAGTTTTTCTTTGAAGATAGGGACTGTTTAATCTGAAATAGTCCTTTAGGAGATCATCAGTAAATGTATGTTAGAGAAGTAAATCAGTCTAGTTGAAACCAGTAATTATGCTTATCAGTTAAATTGGCTTGTTGCTTTTATATAATGTTTTGGTTGGCTTTATAAATCAAATTGAAGAGTTCTGTTTTCTTTTATTCTCTGAAGAGTTTATGTAAGTTTGGTACTATAGTTCTAGAACTTTATAGTTCTTCACTTTTTTGGGCTAATGTAGTTCTAGAACTGTTTAAATTTCCCGTTTGATTTTCTGTTTTTTTCTGTCAGTTTTAGTAAGTTGTATTTTGCTAGGAATTTGTCCATTTCATCTAAAATTTCAAATTAATTGTCATAAAGTTGTTCCTAACAGCCTCTTAGGCTCTTTTTTAATTACTGTAGGATCGTCTTTTTTTGTTGCTGACATTGGTAACTTTTACATTATCTTTCATTCATTCATTCATTTATTATTTTTGGCTGCATCTGTTCTTCCTTGCGGCACATGGGCTTCTCTCTAGTTGTGGTGTGAGGGTTTTTCCAGAGCGTGTGGGCTCTTTAGTTTGTGGCATGCAGGCTTTCTAATTGAGACATGTGGGCTCAGTAGTTGTGGAGTGAGGGCTTACCTGCCCCATGGCATATGGGATCTTGATTCCCCTACCAGGGATAGATCCCACATCCCCTGCTTTGCAGGACGGATTCTTTACCACTGGACCACCAGGAAAATCCCAACCTTATCTTTAAAAAAATATTAATTCTCGGAGATAGGATTAAGATGGCAGAGTCAGAGGACGTGTGCTCACTCCCTCTTGCAAGAGCACTGGAATTACAACTAACTGCTAAACAATCATCGACAGAAAGACACTGGAACTCACCAAAAAAAAGACACCCCACATCCAGAGGCAAAGGAGAAGCCACAGTGAGACAGTAGGAGGGGCACAATTGCATTAAAATCAAATCCCATAAATGCTGGGTGGGTGACTCACAAACTGGAGAACAGTTATACTGCAGAAGTCCACTCACTAAAATGAGGGTTCTGAGCCCCACGTCAGGCTTCGCAACCTGGGAGTCCAGCAACGGGAAGAGGAATCCCCAGAGAATCAGACCCTGAAAGCCAGCGGGATTTGATTGCAGGACCTCCACAGGACTGGGGGAAACAGACTCCACTCTTGCAGGGCACACAAAAATATGTGCTCACCAGGACCCAGGGGGAAGGAGCAGTGACCCCATAGGAGACTGAACCAGACCCACCTGCTGGTGTTGGAGTGTTGCCTGCAGAGTTGGGGGGCAGCTGTGGCTCACCGAGGAGGCAGGGGCACTGGCAGCAGGGGTTTTGGGAAGTGCTTATTGGTGTGAGCCCTCCCAGAGTCCACCATTAGCCCCACCAAAGAGCCTATGGGCTCCAGCATTAGGTGGCCTCAGGCCAAACAACCAACAATGTGTGAACACAGCCCTACCCATTAGCAGACAAGCAGATTAAAGTTTTACTGAGCTCCGCCCACCAAATCAGATTAAAGTTTTACTGAGCTCCGCCCACCCAGCCCTACCCACCCTCAGTCCCTCCCATCAGGAAGCACACAGGAGGCTCCCAGATAGCTTCCTCCACAAGAGGGCAGACAGCAGTATCAAGCAGTATCAGCAGTATTTCGTCTTACAGAACTGAAAACCACAGCCACAGAAAGATAGAGAAAATGAAAAAGCAGAGGACTTTGTACCAGATGAAGGGACAGGGTAAAGCCCCAGAAGAACAACTAAATGAAGAGGAGATAGCACCCTTACAGAAAAAGAATTCAGAATAATGATAGTGAAGATGATCCAGGACTTTGAAAAAAGACTGGATGCAAAGATCGAAAAGTTTACCAAAGACCTAGAAGAATTAAAGAGCAAACAAACAGAGATATGCAACACAATAACAGAAATGAAAAATACACTAGAAGGAACCAATAGCAGATTAACGGAGGCAGAAGGGCGAAAAAGTGAGCTGGAAGACAGAATGGTGATCATCACTGATGTGGTAAAGAATAAAGAAAAAAGAATGAAAAGAACTGAAGACAGCCTAAGATACCTCTGGGACAATGTTAAATGCACCAACATTCGCATTATAGGGGTCCCAGAAGGAGATGAGAGAGAGAGAGGACCTGAGAAAATACTGGAATAGATTATAGTAGAAAACTTCCCTAACATGGGAAAGGAAATAGCTACCTAAGTCCAGGCAGCACAGAGAGTCCCAGGCAGGATAAACCCAAGGAGAAACATGCCAAGACTTATAGTAGTCAAACTGACAAAAATTAAAGACAGAGAAATGTTATTAAAAGCAACAAGGGAAAAACGACAGATAACATGCACGGGAACTCCCATAAGGGTAACAGCTGATTTCTCAGCAGAAACTATGCAAGCCAGAAGGGAGAGGCATGATATATTTCAAGTGATGAAAGGGAAGAACCTGCAACCAAGAATACTCTACCCAGCAAGGATCTTATTCAGATTCAACGGCGAAGTCAAAAGCTTTACAGACAAGCAACAGCTAAGAGAATTCAGCACCACCAAACCAGCCCTACAACAAATGCTAAAGGAACTTCTCTAAGCGGGAAACATAAAAGAAGAAACGGACCTACAGAAACAAAAACAAAACAATTAAGAAAATCATAATAGGAACATACATATCAATAATTACCTTGAATGGAAATGGACTAAATGTACCAACCAAAAGACACAGACTGGCTGAATGGATACAAAAAGAAGACCCATAGATATTCTGTCTACAAGAGATGGAATTCAGACCTAGGGACACATACAGACTGAAAGTGAGGGGATGGAAGAAGATATTCTAAGCAGATGAAAATCAAAAGAAAGCTGGAGTAGCATTACTCATATCAGATAAAATAGACTTTAAAATAAAAAATGTTATGAGACAAGAAAGGATATTACATAAAGATCAAGGGATCAATCCAAGAAGAGGAGATGACAATTGTAAATATATATGAACCCAATATAGGAGCACCTCAATACATAAGGCAAATGCTAACAACTATGAAAGAGGAAATGCAAGGCAGAAATAGAGACACAGGTGTAAAGAGCAAACACATGGACACCAAGTGGGGAAAGCAGGGAGGGTTGGGGGGGAATGAATTGGGAGATTGGGATACCACATTGTACACTCTACATATATGCTGTTTATTGTCTGTTAACTGTATCTCAATAAAAGTTCTCAAAAAAATATTAATTCTCTAGGGTCTTCTGGATAAATATTCACAAATTTTTCAAGTGGCAATAATTTCATGTCTTATTTCCGTATGTCTGTATTATATGAACTAGACTATTCAGGAAATTGTGCAGTCTTCTCTGCATAATAGGAATATATATATTTTCCCACTGTTAAGAATGATGTTAGATGTATAGATGAGATAAACATGCTTTATTACACTGTGGAAGCATCTTTTTATTCCCCATTCTCCTTGCTAGTGTCTTCTCTTTGCTTTGCCCCTTCTTTCCCCTTCCTTCCTTCCTTCCTTCCTTCCTTCCTTCCCTCCCTCCCTCCCTCCCTCCCTCCCTCCTTCCTTCCCTCTCTCCTTCCTTCTAATTCAGCATCTCATAGAACCTTCACAGGTGGTTTATGAACTCTGCGATGTGCCCTGGAGAAAGACGTTATGGCATAGCAAGGGCATTGTTTTATGAAAATTAGAAATTTGTCCTTAATACCTGTAATCAACTATAACAAATAACAGTTTTAACCCTGCAGAAACATATATCTGATCCTATCTAGATGCCTGGCTTCTTAAAAATTTATTTATTTATGGCTGTGTTGGGTCTTCGTTGCTGCGTGCAGGCTTTCTCTAGTTGTGGCGAGTGGGGGCTACTGTTTGTTATGATGCATGGGCTCCTCATTGTAGTGGCTTCTCCTGTTGCAGAGCACAGGCTCTAGGCAAGCGGGCTTCAGTAGTTGTGGCACTCGGGCTCAGTATTTGTGCCTCCAGGCTTTAGAGTGTAGGCTCAGTGGTTGTGGTGCACGGGCTTAGTTGCATGTGGGATCTTCCTGGACCAGGGCTCGAACCTATGTCCCCTGCATTGGCAGGCGGATTCTTAACCACTGCACCACCAGGGAAGTCCTGATGCCTGACTTTTTTATGTGTAGCTTTGTATTTGCTTGTCTTTTAAAAACAGCTTTATTGAAATATAATTATAAAAACTATATATGTTTAGAGCATACAGATTTATGTTTTGACATGTGTATACACTTGCAAAATCATTACCGCAATCATGATAGTGAACATATCCATCAACCCAAAAGATTCCTTGTGCCCATTTGTACATCCTCTCTCCACCTCCATCTTCCCAGGCAAGCATTTATCTGCTTTCTGTCACTGTATAGTAGTTTTCATTTTCTAAAGCTTTATATAAATGGACTCATACAGAATATATTCTTTTTTGTCTGGCTTTTTTCAACTCAGATAAATTATCTTGAGATTTATTCATATAGTTCTATAAATCAGTAGTGCATTCCTTTTTATTGATGAGTAGTGTTCAGTTGTATGGATGTATCACAGTTTGTTTATCCATTCATCCCTTGGACACTTGGTTTATCATCAGTTTTTGGCAGTTACAAATAAAGCTGTGATGAGCATTCAAGAACCAGTCTTTGTACAGAGTATACTTTATTTTTCAAGTAAACACTTAGGAGTGGAATGGCTGGATCATATGGTACGTGTGTTGTTTAACTTTTTAAGAAACGGCCACTTTTTAAAATTTTAAAATTTTAATTTTAAACTTTACGTTGGCACTAGCACTACGAGAGTTCGTCTGCATCCTCATCAACACTTGGTCAGTCAGTTTTAGCCATTCTAATAGATCTGTAGTAGTATCTTTCTGTGCTTTTATGTTGCATCTCGCTATGGCTAATTAGGTCCAACATCTTTCCATACACTCACTTGCCATCTGTATATCCTCTTGGGGTAGTGTCCGTTCACATCTTTTGCCTATTTTTGTTGTTGTTGGGTTGTGTGTTATCTTATGATTGAGTTTTAAGAGTTCTTTATATATTTGGGTTGCAATTATTTTATCAGATATGTGTTTGCAAATATTTTCTTCTGAGCATAAGTTTTAATGAAATTTAATCTTATCAATATGTTCCTTTAGCGATTGTGTTTTAGGTTTCATGGCTAAGAAATCCTAACTCAGTATCACAGTAATTTCCTTTTATATTTTTAGTATTTTTAAAAATTTTGCAATTAGTTTTATGACCCATTTTGAATTAATTTTTTGTATGGTATAAAGTATGGATGGGAGTTCTTTTTTTGCATATGGTAACAAATTGTTGCATCATCTGTTGAAAAGACTTATTTACTGAATTTCCTTCGTCAAAATTCCATTATCCATATATGTGTCAGTCTCTTCTGGATTCTCTGTTTTGTTTCATTGATCTATTTGTTTATCTTTACATCAGTACCATTTAATCTCTATTACTGGACATTCATAATAAGATGTGAAACAAGTAGAGTTTGTCCTACAACCTTGTTCTTTTGTTTTAAAACTGTTTTGGCTATTCTGGGTCCTTTGAATTTTAGAATTACAGATTCAGTTTGTCAATTTCTACAAAAAAAGCCTGCTGGTATTTTCATTGGATTTGTGTTGATCCACAAGATCAGTTTAGGAAGAGCTGAAAACATTATAGAGGCTTCTGATCCACAAGCGAAGTGTTTCTCCATTTATTTTCGATCTTTAATTTCTGTCAGCTGTGCTTTATGATGTTCGACAGGTCCTTAGCATCACTTGTCACATTTTCCCTATATCGTACCGTTTTGGTGCTATTGAACATGTAATGTAAATGTAATATAAATGTAGATTATAAAGAAATTCACAACTGTTTGTTGCCAATATATAGAAATACAGTTGATTTAAGAAAAAAAATTGTGATGTAATATACAAAACTGTAAATTGTAACAAAATTTACAATTTAATTATTTTTAAGTGTATAGTTTAGTAGTAAGTATATTCACATTGTGCAGCCCGTCTCCAGAACTTTGTCATCTTCTAAAGCTGAAACTGTATCCATTAAACAGTGACTTCCCATTTACCCCAGCTCCTGACCACCACCATTCTGCCTTCAGTTTCTGAATATTAACTACTCTAGATACCTCATGTAAGTGGAATAATGTACACTGCTTGTCTTTTTCTGACTGGCTTATTTCACTTAGCATAATGTCCTCAAGAGATTGTCTTCAAGATGGTTGAAGGCATGTGTCAGGATTTCCTTCAAGACTGAATAATATTCCATTTTCTTTATATGCCACATTTTGTTTCTCCATTTATCTGTTGATGAGTACTTGGATTGTTTCTATGTTTTGGCTATTGTGAATAATGCCACTGTGAACATGAGTGTACAAATAATGGATTGGCCAAAATGTTAACATCTTATGGAAAAACCCAAACAAACTTTTTGGCCAACCCAATATTTCTTTGAGATCCCACTTTCAGTTTAGGGGTAGTTTTCAACCTTATCTTTTTCCAACTGGCAGCAGATGACCTGATTGACAAAAGCCAGATGTCCTAGTTCATCTGAACTTTTCAGGTCATGTTGAGAAAGGAGGGGGTTGGTGGAGATTGTCCTTTGCCCAAGTACACGCTCTCTAGGCCAGACTTCTTAGTGTGGAGAAAGGGATGGGTGGGTAAGTAAAGGTCTTTGCTTTACTTTGCCTGGGGAACTGTCTGCATTTGACTCCTATTACTACTTAACTCAGGTTGCTGTAGTCCAGGCTACCTACCATATGTATGTGCTGGTTCTGTTTGTGGAGAAACTCAGGCTCTCTGAGAAAGGTATTGTAAGTAATACAAGTGGTTAGTAGCACGCACTCTGGAGGTATATGACTCCCTGGATGTAAGACCAGCTTTGGCACTTACTAAGAATTGGACATGTACTTAAGTTCTGTGCATCTGTTTTGTCATCTATAAAATGGGGATATTAATAGTTCCCATCTCAAAAGATTGTAGTGAGGATAAAATGATAGTAATGTGCTTTGATCAGGGCTTGACATGGTGTCTGTTGCTGCTGCTGTGAAAGGATAATTTTTGCCTGTGTATGTCTCAGGATCTTTTGTAATAGATTGTCCCTTACCTGTGTTCTTGTTCTTCGGAGTGTTTATTTCAGTTTTAAATTTTACATTATGTGAAATGGGAGCAGGCCTAGTTGTTACCATTGTTCCCAGATCTAGCCGACATATAGTAGAGCTCAACAAGTGTGTGTTGAATGAATTGATCACTTGGAATTGATTTTTTTTTCTTTTGGGCTGCACCACATGGCTTGCTGGATCTTAGTTCCCTGACCAGGGATTGAACCCAGTGAAAGAGCCGAGTCCTAACCACTGGACCACGAGGTAATGCCCTGGAGTTGAATATTTTTATTGTTAAAGAATGTTGATAGAGATAGGAATATTTATAAAAACAGTTCTCGGGATCTTAGTTTGCTTTAAGTTGGGTGGTAGTTGATTTTTTTTTTTTAATCATGTGTTTTTGCTTATTTTTTTGACTGCATTGAGTCTTCGTTGCTGCACATGGGCTTTCTGTAGTTGTGGAGAGTGGGGGCTACTCTTGTGGTGTGCGGGCTTCTCATTGTGGTGGCTTCTCTTGTTGCGGAGAATGGGCTCCGGATGCGTGGGCTTCAGTAGTTGTGGCACAAGCTTAGTTGCTCCGCAGCATGTGGGATCTTCCCGGACCAAGGCTCGAACCCTTGTCCCCTGCACTCGCAGGCAGATTCTTAACCACTGCACCAAAAGAGAAGCCTGTAGTTGATAAATTAAGGTTGAAAACTTGAGTGAGGAAAAAGTTACTTTATAAATATTTAGTGAGTGCTTGGTCAATCCAACATGTCTATCAAGCCATGTCATTTATTCAACTATTTAATATAAGACTGAGAAAATTTGTACAATTTTTGTGGATAACTTATCTCATCTGGAGGAATAAGCAGTAAAATTGTTTTCCTGACTTGCATTCCAGTATTATTAGGTAGGAGGAAGAAAAGCAAAGCTTTTAGATATAGTGATTTATTTATTTTTTTAAAAAACCATTTGTGTTCTCCTTTATGTTTAAAAAGCTTTCTAACATAGAATTTATTTTTGATGGAGCATTTTACTAACCAGGTAGATATTAATGATATAAGCAAAAAGTAGCATATGTATGAATTATTAAAGTATTGAGGGGTAATAGTGAAACATACTTTTCATGCATGTCTTTTATACTAGTGCAGTACTGACTGAATCTTGTGGCAGTACTTTCCAAATATGGAGTACCAATTTTCAGTTAGAATATATTTTAAAATAATTTCTGTTTAGAAGTATAATAGAGCCAATAGTTTACATATAGACTTGGTTCCTTAAAATGTCAACCTCAAATATTTCATTTTAACATTGTGCATGATTTAGTAATGTATTTGGTAAGGGGATTTATTATTGTATATAAGAAGTCCAGGAATAGTGTACTTAGAATTTAATATCACCAAGGACCTGGTGGGCTCATTACATTCATAAGCTTTGTTCTTCACAGTGTGTTGGCTTTTGGTCTTTAGGATTGACCCCTGTGGTCTCATGATGGCTAACAACGCTGTCTCACATCCTTACACAGTAGTGCCCCTAAACCGGGTGTGCAGTGGCATCTCACTGTGGTTTTGATTTGCATATTTGCATGTCCCTGTTGGCTAATGATGTTGAACATCTTTTCATGTGCTTATTTACCACTTGTTTCTCTTCTTTACAGAAACGTTTATGCAAGTCCTTTGCCCATTTTTGAATTGGGTTGTCATTTTATTAGTGAGCTCTAAGAGCTCTTTATGTATTCTTATTTCAGAATATATAAAGGTCCCTTATGAGAGAGACCCTATCAGATATGACTTTTGCAAATATTTTCTTCCAGTCCATGACTTGTCTTTTTATTTCACAGAGCATGTTTTAATTTTTTTTTTTGCTTAACTTTTTTTCCTTCCAATTCTATTGAGATATAATTGTCTATAAGTTTAATATGTACAGCATAATGATTTGACTTACATATATCATGAAATGGTTATCACAGTAAGTTTAGTGAATATCCATCCATAGATACAAAATTAAAGAAAATTTTTTTTTCTTGTGGTGAGAACTCTTAGGATTTACTCTCTCAACAGCTTTCATATGTAACATACAGTTGTGTTCACTGTATGTATCATATTGTATATCACATCCCTGGTACATCCTTATAGCTGGAAGTTTGTACCTTTTGACACCTTCATGCAGTCATGCCCCCGCCCCACCCTCCCCAACCCTGTGGTAACCACAGATCCGATCTCTTTTTCTTTAAGTTTGTTTCTTTGTTTTTGAAGTAAAAGTGACCTACAACACTGTGTCACACAGTGTAGTCATTTGGCATTTCTGTACATTTCAAAATGATCACCACAATAAGTCTAGTTAAAATATGTCACCATACAAAGATATTATATAGTTATTTACTAATTCTGTTTTAATTCTTTTAGGAACCCCATACTGTTTTTCACAGTGGTTATAGCATATTACATTCCCACCAGCAGTGCACCAGGGTTCCAATTTCTCTACATCCTGGTCAGCAATTGTGATTTTCTGGTTTTAATTTTTGTTTTTAGTCATAGCCATCCTAATGAGCACAAGGTAATATCTCATTTCGCTTTTGATTTTCATTTCCCTGATGATTAGTGATGTTGAGTATCTTTTTCATGTATTTATTTTTGCCCAGTTTGTGATTTTTTTTGTCCTTGATTTGTAGGACTTTTTTTTTTAATATACTCTGGATATTAATCTCATCAGATATGTGATTTGCAAATGTTTTGTCCTATGGATTGTCTTTTCACTCTGTTGATAATGTCCTCTGGTGCACAAGTTTTTTTTTTTTTTTATTTTTTTTTTTTATTTTGATCAAGTCCAGTTTATCTACTTTTTTCTTTTGTTGCTTTTTCTTTTGGTGTTATATCCAAGAAATCATTGCCAAGTCCAGTGTCATGAAGCTTTTTCCCTATGTTGTCATCTAAGAGGTTTATAGTTTTAGCTCTTATGTGCAGGGCTTTGATGCATTTTGAGTTAATTTTTTTGTACATAATGTAAGGTTAAAAGGTCTACTTCATTCTTTTCCATGTGACTATCTGACTTCCCTAGCACCATTTGTTGAAGAGACTGTAGTTTTTCCATTGAATGGTCTTCGCACCCTTGTTGCAAATCATTTGACCATTATCCAAGTGTTTATTTCTGAATTCTATCATACTCCTTTGGTCTGTATGTCTTTCCTTATGCCAGTACCACACGTTTTGGTTGGCTTTGTAGTATGTTTTGAAATCAGGAAGTGTGAGAACTACAGTTTTGTTCTTCTTAAGATTATTTTGGCTATTCAGGGTTCCTTGAGATTCCATATAAGATCATAACATCCTCAAACAGAAATAACTTTACTCCTTCCTTTCCTGTTTGGATGTCTTTTCTTTTTCTTCCCTAATTACTCTGGCTAGAACTTCCACTGCTGTGTTGAATAGAAGCTGTGAAAGCAAGCATCTTTTTCCTCTTCCTGGTCTTAGAGGAAAAGTTTTTTCAGCCTTTGACTATTTTGATGTGAGGTGTGGATTTTTCATGTGGCCTTTGTTATATTGAGATAATTCCCTTTGAAGCTAGTTTTTTGGAATTTTTTTTTTATCATAAACAGGTGTTAATTTTGTCAAATGCTTTTTCTGCATCAGTTGAGATGGAGCATATGGGGTTTTTCCCCTTTCATTTTAATGTGGTATATTCCACTGGTTGATTTTCATATGTGAACTGTTCTTACATTCTAGGAATAAATCTCACTTGGTCATGGTGTATAATCCTTTTAATATGCTGCTTCATTTGGTTTGCTAGTATTTTGTTAAGAACTGTTTCATCAATAGCATAAGGAAAATCAGTCTCTAGTTGTATTTTCTTATAGTGTCTTTGGCTTTATACAGGTAATGCTGTCTTCATAGAGAGTGTTGATAAAATGTGTTCATTTGCGAGAAGAGTTTGAGAGGGATTGGTATTCTTTAAATGTTTGGTTTAAAGTGAAACCATCAGGTTCAAGGCTTTTCTTTGTCAGGAGGTTTTTGATCACTGATTCAGTCTCCTTATTAGTTCCACGTCTATTCGTGTGTCCTGTTTCTTCATGATTCAACCATAGTAGATTTTGTGTTTCTAGGAATTTGTCCCTTTCATCTAGTTAATCCAATTTGTTGGCTTACACATGCCCAGGTATTCACAACCTTTCTTTCTTTTCTGATTTTAGCCATTTAAGTCTTCCCTCTCTTTTTCTTGGTTAGTTTTGCTAAAGATTTGTCAATTTTTTGATATTTTCATAAATATCAACTTTTGATTTTGTTGATTTTCTCTGTTCCTTTTCTGTATTACATTTATTTCTGCTGTAATCTATTCTTTATTTCCTTTTCCTTGCTTTGTGTTTAGTTTGCTCTTTTCTAGTTTCTTACAGTGAAAAGTTAGATTACTGATCTCAGATCTTCTGTTATAATCTGGCATTTACAGCTGTAAGTTTCCCTCTGAGCACTGCTTTAGCTGCATTCAGCAAGCTTTGATACCTTGTATTTTCCTTCCTCTGAAAGTTTTGTAACTTTCCTTGTGATTTCTTCTTTGACCCATGGTTATTTAGGAGTGTGTTGATTACTATTCACATATTTATGAATTTTCCAAATTTCCTTACATTACTGATTTCTAGTTTTATTTCATTATGGTCAAGAACATAGCATGATTTTTAATTTTAAATTTATTCAGACTTGTTTTATGGTCTTTCCATGTGCATGTGAGAAGAATGTGTGTTCTGCTATAGTTGGATGGAGTGTTCAATGTCTGTTACATCTATGAGGGTGAGTCAAAAATTACCCACACTCTAGCTGTAAAATTTATTTTAATTAACTTTTAGAAAAGACAAATACATCATTTTTTGACATGATCCCCTTGCTTTTCAATACACTTTATCCATCTGTCAACAAGCTTTCATATTCCCTCATTAAAAAATGTTTTAGGCTGAGCTGCAAGCCACAAATGCACCACTGTCTTCACTTCTTCATCAGAAGTGAATCTTCATCCTTGTAGGGCTGCTTTCAGAGGACCAAACAGGTGAAGGTCCGATGGAGCAAGATCAGGACTATAGAGAGGATGTTTTAACACCTCAAAATGAAGTTTTTGCAGTATGTTGACAGTGTGGGCAGAAGTGTGTGGGTGTGTACATCCTCAGACCACAAAAAACAAATCACTGCACGCTGCTCTTCTTCTGTGCAAATCACAAGTGGGGCATCTATTTTTGCTTGCATCGCAGTTTCAAATGAACTGTTATAACACATTCACACCTGCACAGCAGTGACTGGGGAGACAGTAGCCTTGAAAGGAAAGTGCTGATAAGATGTTGTGGCCAACAGAAGTTTTAATATAACCAGAGTGCGGATAATTTTTGACTCACCCTTGTAGTTAGTGTACAGTGTTACTGAAATCTTCTGTTCCCTTGTTGATCTTGTCTAATTGTTCTATTATTGGAAGTGGGTATTGAAGTCTCCAACTATTGTTGAATTGTCTGTTTGTGCCTTTTATTTTTAAAGGGTATGGGTGCCAGTGAATGAGGGAGAATGATTTAATGTTGCACAAGATAAATATCATTGATATTGATTATAAAGAGGTCCTAAAAATAAATATGAAAGATTACACTCTTAATGAAAAAAGTGTGCAAAGGATGAACAGACAATTCATAGAAAAAGAAATATAAATTCCTAATAACCATAGCAAAGAATCTCAACTTCACTTGTAACCAGATAAATACAAAATAAAATGAGATAACCATTTAAAAAATCTAACAAAAATTTAAAAATTATTTGTAGTCTTCGAATACACGGAAATAGGTATCCTCAAACATTGTTAATGACGTAAGTTGTTCTTTTTAAAATTTTGGTAACTTAAAAAGTGTGTTTTTTTTTTGTTATATTTTGTTATGAATACACCCATATATTCATCACCCTAGTCCAACAGTTGAAATGCAATCTTATTTCACCTGCATTTTGTGTAAACTGGTCCTTAAGTATCAGCTGAGCTGAATATGAGCTTTTGTTTCTTTTATTTTATTTTTGCAAGAATGATTTATAAGTGGTGTTATTTCTTGTTGTAACACATCATGCAAGAAATAATCTTTGACTCTCTTAGTGATGTTCTGAATGATCAGGTTTTAGGTGTTAGTCTGATTATTTCCTCATGAAGTACTTCATTCCCTTTTATCTGATGACTTTAATGGCCACTAATGGTTATTGCCTATATTAATTATTTCAGTGAGCTTACAAAGTGAGGATTATATGTTACTCATTCCTTCATTCATTATTGAAATTCTTAAGGTAAATGTTAGCTAACCAGTATTTGGTTACCCTGAGATACAGAAAAGCAGAATAAGAGAAAAGGTTCTCTTTCTCTCTCTCTTTTTTTTGTTCTCCACATTTACCAGTTTTTGGAATAATGGCTTAGTTTTCTAGCATCCACCAAAGATTGATGGACTTACAGATTTGAATGTATGTTTCAATCTATAGCAGATATTACTCTTTTCACTTAGTCTTTGCCCAGTGGGGGTTCCATCTGGTTGGCTCCTGAATCCTTTTGATATGACTGTGGTCTTTGATAGCATCTTTGCTTTTGACAAGATATGTTCCAGGATTATGTGCATTTTTTGCTCCAAACCTGGAATCAGGTCATTGTCCAAAAAGTTCAATTTTCTTTTAGTGGGAAATGACATTTCAAGACCACAGTCTAGGCTCTAGGAGATGTTCACTCCTGTTGTTTTGCTCATTTTTTCTAGGTCTTTTCAGTGAATAGAATTAGGAAATCCTAACTGTTTTCCTTTAAGGTAATGTATATCATAATCTATATTGATATTTTTAAACCAAATTTAGGATTTCAGGTTTTTACTTCTTTGATTTTATGTTTGTATCTTTTTCTCTTAAAGTGAAAATCTTGGTTCCTAGAGACAATAGCATAGTAACTTATTTAGTATATTCTGCTAGTTACATTTGAAAGTTTCAGGAAATAAAAACTATGTCGTTAGTACCAACGTGATTACTTTAAAGCATTTTAAGATTTTTTGACCCTTAGAATATAGTCTTTAAGGATGTGCATTCAAATTCTGTGTCTTAAAGCAACTAAACAACACCTTGATACACAGATTGATTTCTTCCATTTGGACTTAATTTTGTTTTAGAATTAGCTAAAGCGTTTACATGGTTTCAAAGTCAAATGTATAAAATAAGGTATGAAATCTTGCTTCCGTCTCTGTCCACCTCCATTTCTCTCCCTTCTTCCTCCTGTATGTAACTGCTTTTCTTTGGATGCTTATTTTTCCCTCCATCTGTGTTTTGTTTTTTAATATAAGCAAATATATGTGTGTGTATAGGTATTCATATTATTTGATCTTCTTTTAGGTTAAAAAGTACTGTACTCTGAACAGTATTGTGTGCCTTGCTTTTTTTACTTAGTAACATATTCTGATCATTGCTCCAAAGCAATGTGTAGACATCTCCTTTTTACTACTGCATAATACTCTAGTGTGTGGATTTACTGTAGTCTATTCTGTCAGTGCTTTACTGAATGAACTGAGTCCCTTGCAGGGGGGTGGAGGGGCGGGGAAGCTCTATTAAAGTGTTCCCAAAGCCTTGTGCATATGAAACCTCATATTTTTACCATTTTGTCTTTGGGACAAATCACTAAAGTGGGAATGTTGCTTTGGAGGATAAATATGTAAGTAATTTTGCTAAATGTTGTCACATTGTACCGTTTTCATCTGATTAGCTGTGTAAGAGAATATTGTCAAACTTTGGAAGTTTCGCTGTTCCTAAAGTGAGAAATTATCTGAGTAAAGCTCAATTTTGCATTTTTCTTATTACAAATGAAGTTGTTGAAGGGCTATTTGATACCTTATTCTATGAACTGTTTGTTCATATCTTTTGCTCATCTTACTATTGGGTTGTTAGTCTTTTTTCTTCTTGATTTTTTTTTTTTAGAAGCATTTTATATGTTAGAGATATTAGTTGATTAGCTCATGTAAGTTGAAGTGGTTTTTTTTGTTTACAATTGGTTCTTATTGATTTTAATTTAAAGTGTGCATAACATTTGGCCCTACAATTCCACTTCTAGGGATTTGTCCTAGAATGCTGTACATTTATATATATAAAAGGATATTAATTGTCCCAACAATTCCATTCCTTGGTATATAGCCAAGGGAATTAGAAATCTGTTTCTACAAAAACTTGTACATCAGCATTGATAGCAGCTTTATTCATAATAGCCAAAGGTAGAAAAAAACTCATGTCTATTAAACTGATGAATGAATAAACAAAATGCAATATAACCACACAATGGAATATTATTTAGCCATAGAATTGAATAATGGACATGGATGAACTTTGAAATATTATTCTGAATGGAAGCAGCAAGACACAATAAGCCACATGTTGTGTGATTCCATTTGCGAATTCTATTTATATATGATTCTAGAATAGGCAAATCCATAGAGACAGAAGGTAGATTAGTGTCTACCCAGGGATGGGGTGAGGGGAAATTGGGAAGTGACTTCTAATGGATATGGGATTTCTTTTTGGGTGATAGTTTTAGAACTTTGTGAATATATGAAAAACCACTGAATTGTATACTTAAAAATGGTGAATTTTTTGGGATATAAATTTTACCTCAATAAAATTATTTTAATGAATATCACCAACCTAATTGTGAGATGACATTAGACAAATTCAAATTAAAGGACATTCTACAAAACAACTGGTAAAGTATATATCAGTACTCCTCAAAAGTGTCAAGGTCATGAAAATAAAAAAAAATCTTAGATATCATCTATGATTGGAAAAGCCTAATGAAACATGAGAACTGAATGCAATGTGAAATCCTGAATTAGGTCCTAAATTAGGAAAAAGAAAAAATTAGTGGGGAAAACAGTGAATTCAAATAAGATTTGTAGATTAGCTAAAGTAGTACAGTAATATTAGTTTCCAGCTTTGAGTAATTGTACAATAGTTATTTAAGATGTTAACATTTGGGCAAGGTGGTAAGGGATATACAAGAACTCTACTGGTTTTACAACTTTCTGTAGGTTTAAAATTATCTCAAAATAAAAAGTTTTAAAATAAAAATTATTAATTGCAACATTAAAAAAGTAGAAACTCCACTGATATCCATCAATATGGAATGGTTAAGATAATGGTATATTGACACAATGGAATACCATGTAGCTATTACAAAGAATGAGGATTTGTATACAGTGACATGGAAAGAGATAGATCAAGGTTAAAAAAAGGTAGTGTGTACATTCGGTTACCATTTATGTAAAAGAATGTTTTTCCCTGTACGTGCATAAAAATATATGACAGATTTCTAGCATTGTGATTGCCTATGGGGAGTGTATTCCTTTACTTTAAGGTTATATGACTTTCATATGTTCATGTAACAGTTGTACTGTTTTCAAGTATGTATATTCTATAAAAAGAAATGCAGAAAGATAATAAACTCATTAGTCTCTACTGTTATGTAAAACATTAGGTGGAAGAGAAATGTAAGTCCAAGTAAGTAGTTCCCTTAATACTGCCTTTCATGTATTTGATATTTTGGTTCTTTGTATTTAAGCTCATCAGCTAACTTATAGAAATATATGTGCAGTGATTCATTGGTTAGTTGCTGAGTCCTACTTTGAGAGAAATCCAGGAAGTACTTCTTTTGCACTGTCTTGTTTTGATGATTAGGTACAAACTTGTGTACTATATCCAGTGATGTTAAACCTCTAGCCATGTCTCTTTAGGAGAGAATCACAGTAGGCTTAATTAAGAGAGCTGCGATGAGAAGCTGTTTTCCTTCTTAATTAAGCAATGCGATGTTAATTCCTCACATAAAAAAACAAAAATCAGTACTCACTGTTTCCTATGGTGGGTTGTATACAGTTTTTTAAACAGAATGCTATGGACCATGCTTTTTATTTACCTTTAAGCTAACTTTCAATATACTAGGAAAATCATCACTAAATTAAAAAATATATCCATGCATTTAGCACCCTGGAGCATCCCATGTAAGAGAGGAAGCTCAAAGACAAGTCTAGACCTACAGGTATGCTTGGCTCTTTCTTTTTCTTTTCTTTTCTTTTTTTTTTTTTTTTTCAGTTGGGATATAGTTGTTTTACAACATTGTGTTAGTTGCTACTGTACAGCGAAGTGAATCAGCCATATGTATACATATATCCCCTCTATTTTGGATTTCCTTCACATTTACGTCACCACAGAACACTAAGTAGAATTCCCTGTGCTATACAGCAGGTTCTCATTTAGTTACCTGTTTTATACATAGTAGTGTATATATGTCAGTCCCAATCTCCTCATTCATCCTTCCCTCCCTTTCCCACCTTGGTGTCCGTATGTTTGTTATTTCTGCTGTGCAGGCCGGTTCATTTATACCATTTTTCTAGACTCTGCATATATGCGTTGATATACAATATTTTTCTCTTTCTGACTTACTTCACTCTGTATGACAGTCTCTAGGTCCATCCATGTTGCTACAAATGTCCCAATTTCATTCCTTTTTATGGCTGAGTAATATTCCATTGTGTATATGTACCACATCTTTATCCATTCATCTGTTGATGGACGTTTAGGTTGCTTCCATGACCTGGCTGTTGTAAATAGCACTGCAGTGAACATTGGGGTGCATGTGTCTTTTTGAATTATAGTTTTCTCTGTGTGTATTCCTGGTAGTGAGATTTCTGGGTCACATGGTAGTTCTATTTTTAGTTTTTTAAAGAACTTCCATACTATTCTCCATAGTGGCTGTATCAATTTACATTCCCACCAAGAGTGCAGGAGGATTCCCTTTTCTCCCCACCCTCTCCAGCATTTATTATTTTTAGATTTTTTTTGATGAAGGCCATTCCTACTGGTGTGCAGTGATACTTCACTGTAGTTTTGATTTGTGTTTCTCTAATAGTTAGTGATGTTGAGCATCGTTTCATGTGCCTCTTAGCCATCTGCATGTCTTCTTTGGAGAAGTGTCTGTTTAGGTCTTCTGCCCATTTTTGGATTGGTTTGTTTGGGTTTTTTTGATATTGAGCTGCATGAGCTGTTTGTATATTTTGGAGAATAATCCTTTGTTAATTCATTTGCAAATATTTTCTCCCATTCTGAGGGCTGTATTTTCGTCTTGTTTATGGTTTCCTTTGCTGTGCAAAAGCTTTTAAGTGTCATTAGGTCTCATTTGTTTATTTTTGTTTTTATTTCCAGTACTCTAGGAGGTGGGTCAAGAAAGATCTTCCTGTGATTTATGTCAAAGAGTGTTCTTCCTATGTATTTCTCTAAGAGTTTTATAGTGTCTGGCCTTACATTTAGGTCTTTAATCTATTTTGAATTTATTTTGTGTATGGTGTTAGGGGGTGTTCTAATTTCATTCTTTTACATGTAGCTGTCCAGTTTTCCCAGCACCACTTATTGAAGAGGCTGTCTTTGCTCCACTGTATATTCTGGCCTTTTTTGTCATAGATTAGGTACCATGGGTGCATGGGTTTATCTCTGGGCTTTTTATTCTGTTCCATTGATCTGTATTTCTGTTTTTGTACCATACTGTCTTGATTACTATAGCCCTGTAGTATATAGTCTGAAGTCAGGGAGCCTGATTCTTCCAGCTCAATATTTTTTTCTCAAGATTGTTTCTTTGTTTCCATACTAACTATAAACTTTTTTGTTCTAGTTCTGTGAAAAATTCTATTGGTAATTTGATAGGGATTGCATTGAATCTGTAGATTGCTTTGGATAGTATAGTCATTTTCACAACATTGACTCTTCCAATCCAAAAACATGGTGTATCTCTTAATCTATTTGGGTCATCTTTGATTTCTTTGAGCAGTGTCTTATAGTTTTCTGAGTACAGGTCTTTTATCCTCTTAGGTAGGTTTTTCCCTGGTAGGTATTTTATTCTTTTTGTTGCAGTGGTGAATGGGATTGTTTCCTTAATCTCACTTTCTGATCTTTCATTGTTAGTGTATAGGAATGCAAGAGATTTCTGTGCATTAATTTTGTATCCTGCTAATTTACTAAATTGATTGATTAGCTCTGGTAGTTTTCTGGTGGCATCTTTAGGATTTTCTATGTATAGTATCATGTCATCTGCAAACAGTGACAGTTTTACTTCTCTTTTCCAATTTGGATTCCTTTTATTTCTTTTTCTTCGCTGATTGCTCTGCCTAGAACTTCCAAAACTATGTTGAATAGTAGTGGTGAGAGTGGACACCCATGTCTTGTTCCTGATCTTAGAGGAAATACTTTTGGTTTTCCACCATTGAGAAGGATGTTTGCTTTGGATTTGTCATAGATGGCTTTTATTATGTTGTGGTAGGTCCCGTCAGTGTCCACTTTTCTGGAGAGTTTTTATCATAAACGGGTGCTGAATTTGTCGAAAGCTTTTTCTGCATCTATTGAGATGATCATGCTTTTTTATATTGTTATTTCTTTATTTTGACATGATGTATTGGTCTTTATTGGAAAGAAACATGCTCCTCTTGCACACCTGAGGGCAGGAATCAAAGGTTCATATGGTTTTTATCCTTCAATTTGTTAATATGTTGTATCACATTGATTAATTTGTGTATATTGAAGAACCCTTGCATCCCTGGGATACATCCCACTTGATTATGGTGTATGATCCTTTTAATGTATTGTTGGATTCAGTTTGCTAGTATTTTGTTGAGGGTTTTTGCGTCTATGTTCATCAGTGATAATGGCCTGTAACTTTCTTTTTTTGTGAGTGCTCTGTCTGGTTTTGATATCTGGGTGATGGTGGCCTTGTAGAATGAACTTGGGAATGTTCCTTCCTCTGCAATTTTTTGGAAGAGTTTGAGAAGGATGGGTGTGAGCTCTTCTCTAAATGTGTGATAGAATTCACCTGTGAAGCCATCTGGTTCTGGACTTCTGTTTCTTGGAAGATTTTATTTTTCCCCTCTTTAAAATATTTTTTTTTAAAGCTCTTCATTGGAATATAATTGCTTTACACTCTTGTACCAGTTTTTGAGGTACACCAAACTGAATCAGCTGTATTTATACATATATACCCATATCCCCTCCCTCCCACAATACCCTCCCACCCTCCCTGTCCTGGCCCTCTAAAGCAGCACCCATCATCAACTTGATCTCCCTTTATTATATAGCAACTTCCCACTAGCTACCTATTTTACATTTGGTAGTGTATCTGTGGCCATGCTACTCTCTCACTTTGTCCCAGCTTCCCGTTCCCCCCATCCAACCCCGTGTCCTCAAGTCCATTCTCTCCATCTGCATCTTTATTGTTGCCTTGTCACTGGGTTCATCAGTACTATTTTTTTAGATTCCATATATATGACTTAACATATGGTATTTGTTTTTCTCTTTCTGGCTTATGTCTCTCTGTATGACAGTCTCTAGGTCTATCCACCTCATTATGTATAGTTGAGTTTCATTCATTTTTATGGCTGAGTAATATTGCATTGTACATATGTGCCACACCTTCTTTATCCATCCATTTGTTGATGGGCATTTAGGTTGCTTCCATGTCCTTGCTATTGTAAACATTGCTGCAATGAACAATATGTACATGTTTCTTTTTGGATTATGGTTTTCTCTGGGTATATGCCCAGGAGTGGGATTACTGGGTCATATGATAGTTCCTTTTTTAGCTTTGTAAGGTACTTGCAGACTTTTCCATAGTGCCTGTACTAGCTTACATTCCCACCAACAGTGCAGGAAAGTTCTCTTTTCTTCACACCCTCTCCAACATTTATGATTTCTAGATTTTTTGATGATGGCCATTCTGACTGGTGTAAGGTGATACCTCATTGTGGTTTTGACTTGTATTTCTCTAATGAGTAGTGATGTTGAGCATCTTTTCATGTGCCTCTTAGCCATCTGCATGTCTTCTTTAGAGAAGTGTCTGTTTAGGTCTTCTGCCCATTTGTGGATTGGGTTATTTGCTTTCTTGGTATTAAGCTGCATGAGCTGCTTGTATATTTTGGAGATTAATCCTTTGTCCGTTGCTTCATTGGCAAGTATTTTCTCCCATTCTGAGGGTTGTCTTCTTGTGTTGTTTATGGTTTCTTTTGCTGTGCAAAGCTTTTAAGTTTCATGAGATCCCATTTGTTTATTCTTTTTTTTTTTAATGTTTGTATTTTTAATGGAAGAGACAAAATAAGAGAGAATCATATTCAGAGGTGGAACCATTTGTTTATTCTTGATTTTATTTCCATCATTCCAGGAGGTGGGTCAAAAAGGATCTTGCTTTGATATATGTCATGAGTGTTCTGCCTATGTTTTCCTCTAGGAGTTTTATAATGTCTGGCCTTACATTTAGATCTTTAATCCATTTTGAGTTTCTTCTTTTGTATGGTGTTAGGAAGTGTTCTAATTTCATTCTTTTACATGTAGCTGTCCAATTTTCCGAGCACCACTTATTGAAGAAGCTCTCTTTTTTCCATTGTATATTCTTGACTCCTTTGTCACAGATAAGGTGCCCATATGTGTGTGGGTTTATCTCTGGCTTCTCTATTCTGTTCCATTGATCTACCTTTCTGTTTTTGTGCCAGTACCATACTGTCTTGATCACTGTAGCCTTGTCATATAGTTTGAAGTCAGGAAGCCTAATTCCACCAACTCTGTCTTTCCTTCTCAAGATTGCTTTGGCTGAATAGCAATCATAGGATTTCTTCTTCTAGTTCTGTGAAAAATGTCGTTGGTAATTTAATAGGGGTTGCATTGAATCTGTAAATTGTTTTCAGTAGTATAGTCATTTTCACAGTGTTGATTCTTTCAATCCAAGAACATGGTATGTTTTTCCTTCTATTTGTATCGTCTTTGATTTCTTTCATCAGTGTCTTATGCTTTTCTGCATACAGGTCTTTTTTTTTCCTTAGGCAGGTTTATTGCTAGGTATTTTATTCTTTTTGTTGCAATGGTAAATCAGAGACTTTCCTTAATTTCTCTTGCTGCTCTTTCATTGTTAGTGTATAGGAATGCAAGAGATTTCTGTGCATTAATTTTGTATCCTGCTAATTTACTAAATTGATTGATTAGTGCTAGCAGTTTTCTGGTAGCATCTTTAGGGTCTTCTATGTGTAATATCATGTCATCTGCAAAAGCTGACTGTTTTACTTCTTCTTTTCCAATTTGGATTCCTTTTATTTCATTTTCTTCTCTGATTGTTGTGGCTGAAACTTCCAAAACTATGTTGAATAATAATGTTGAGTGGGCACCCTTGTCTTGTTCCTGTTCTTAGAGGGAATACTTTCAGTTTTTCACCATTTAGAACAATGTTGACTTTTGGTTTCTCAGATATGGCTTTTATTATGTTGAGGTAATCTCTTTCTATGCCCATTTTCTGGAGAGGTTTTATCATAAATGGATGTTGAAATTTGTCAGAAGCTGTTTCTGCATCTATTGAGATGGTCATATGGTTTTTATCCTTCAGTTTGTTGGTATGCTGTATCACATTGTTTGATTTGCATATATTGAAGGATCCTTGCATTCCAGGGGTAAATCCCTCTTGATCATGGTATATGATCTTTTCAGTGCACTGTTGGATTCTGTTAGCTAGTATTTTGTTGAGGATTTTTGCATCTATATTCATCAGTGATATTGGTCTGTAATTTTCTTTTTTTGTGACATCTTTGCCTGGTTTTGGTATCAGGGTGATGGTGGCCTTGTAGAATGAGTTTTAGAGTGTTCCTCCTTCTGCTTTATTTTGGAAGAGTTTGAGAAGGTTAGGTATTAGTTCTTCTCTAAATGTTTGATAGAAAATCGCCTGTGAATCCATCTGATGGCCTGGGCTTTTGTTTGTTGGGAGACTTTTAATCACAGTCGATTTCAGTGCTTGTGGTTGGTCTGTTCCTATTTTCTATTTTTTCCTAGTTCAGTCTTGGAAGATTGTACTTTTCTAAAAATCCATTATCCATTTCTTCCAGATTATCCAGTTTATTTGCCTATAGTTGCTTGTAGTATGCTCTCATGATCTTTTGTATTTCTGCAGTGTCAGTTTTTACTTCTTTTTCATTTCTAATTCTGTTGATTTGCATCTTCCCCCCCTTTTTTCTTGATGAGTCTGGCTAATGGTTTATCAATTTTGTTTATCTTCTCAAAGAACCAGCTTTTAGTTTCATTGCTCTTTGCTATGGTTTCCTTCCTTTCTTTTTCATTTATTTCTGCTCTGATCTTTATGATTTCTTTCCTTCTGCTCACTTTGAGTTTTTTTTGTTGTTGTTGTTCTTCTTTCTCTAATTGCTTTAGGTGTGAGATTAGGTTGTTTGTTTGATAGTCTTCTTGTTTCTTGAGGTAGGATTGCATTGCTATAAACTTCCCTCATAGAACTGCTTTTGCTGCATCCCATGGGTTTTGGGTTGTTGTGTTTTCATTGTCAGTTGTTTCTAGATATTTTTTGGTTTCCTCTTTGATTTCTTCAGTTGATTTCTTGGTTGTTTAGTAGCGTATTGCTTAGCCTTCATGTGTTTGTATTTTTTACAGTTTTTTTCCTGTAATTGATATCAGGTCTCATGGTGTTGTGGTCAGAGAAAATGCTTGATACGATCTCAATTTTCTTGAATTTCCCGAAGCTTGATTTGTGACCCAAGATGTGATCTATCTTGGAGAATGTTCCGTGTGCACTTGAGAAGAAAGTGTATTATGTTGTTTTTGGATGGAATGTCCTATAAATATCATTTAAGTCGAGATGGTCTAATGTGTCATTTAAAGCTTGTTTGTCCTTATTTATTTTCTCTTTGGTTCATCTCTCCATTGATGTAAGTGGGTTGTTAAAGTCTCCTGCTATTATTGTGTTGCTGTTGATGTCCCCTCTTATGGCTGTTAGCATTTGCCTTATGTATTGAGGTGCTCCTATGTTGGGTGCATAGATATTTTCCATTGTGATGTGTTCTTCTTGGATGGATCCCTTGATCATTATATAGTGTCCTTTCTTGTCTCTCTCTCTCTCTCTTTTTTTTAATAAATTTATTTACTTATTTATTTTATTGGCTGTGTTGGGTCTTCGTTGCTGCACACAGGCTTTCTCTAGTTGCGGTGAGCAGGGGCTGCTCTTCTTTGTGGTGCGTGGGCTTCTCATTGCAGTGGCCTTTCTTGTTGCAGAGTACAGGCTCTAGGTGCATGGGCTTCAGTAGTTGGGGCACATGGGCTCAGTAGTTGTGGCTCATGGGCTCTAGAGTGCAGGCTCAATAGTTGTGATGCAGGGGCTTATTTGCTCCATGGCATGTGGGATCTTCCTGGGGCCAGGCTCAAACCTGTGTCCCCTGAATTGGCAGGCAGATTCTTACCCACTGCGCCACCTAGGAAGTCCCCTTCCTTGTCTCTTTTAATAGTCTTTACTTTAAAGTCTAATTTGTCTGATATGAGTATTGCTGCTCTGGCTTTCTTTTGACTTCCATTTGTGTGGAATATCTTTTTCCATCCCTTTACTTTCAGTCTCTTATAAATCACTTGGTCTAAAGTGGGTTTCTCATAGACAGCATATGTAAGGGTCTTGTTTTAGTATCCATTCAGCCAGTTGGTGTCTTTTGGTTGGAGCATTTAATCCATTTACATTTAAGGTGATGATTGACATGTGTATTCCTATTATCATTTTCTTAATTGTTTTGGGTTTGTTTTTGTAGGTGTTTTCCTTCTCTTGTGTTTCCTACTTAGAGAAGTTCCTTAAGCAATTGTTGTAAGGCTGGTTTGGAGGTGCTGAATTGTCTTAACTTTTGCTTGTCTGGAATGCTTTTGATTTCTCCATCGAATCTGAATGAGATTCTTGCTGGGTAGAGTATTCTTGGCTGTAGGTTTTTCTCTTTCAAGACTTTGAGTATATCCTGACATTCCCTTCTGGCCTGGGCAGAGTTTCTGTAGAAAGGTCAGCTGTTATCCTTATGGGTTTTCACTTATATGTTATTTGCTGCTTTTCTCTTGTTGTTTGTAATATTTTGTGTGTGTGTTTAATTGTCGGTAGTTTGATTAATATGTGCCTTGGTGTATTTCTCCTTGGGTTTATTCTGTATGGGACTCTCTACGCTTTTTGGACTTGATTGATTATTTCCTTTCCCATGTTGGGGAAGTTTTTCACTATAACCTCTTTAAATATTTTCTCAGACGCTTCCTTTGTTTCTTCTACTGGGATGCCTATGATTTGAATGTTGGTGTGCTTAATGTTGTCACCAAGTTCTCTGAGACTGTTTTCCATTCTTTTTATTCTTTTTTTCTTTTTCCTGCTCTGGCATTTATATCCTCCATTCTATCTTCCAACTCACTTACTCGTTCTTCTGCCTCAGTTATTCTGCTGTTTGTACCATCTATGGTATTTTTAATTTCGGTTATTTTGTTGTCCATTACTGTTTGTTTGCTCTTTAGTTCTTCTGAGTCCTTTTTAACTGATTCTTGTATTTTCTCTATTTTGTCATCGAGATTTGGGATCATCTTTACTATCATTACTTTGAATTCTTTTCCAGGCATTTTTCCTATTTCTTCTTCATTTATTTGGTCTTGTGTGTTTTTACCTTGTTCCTTCATCTATGACATATTTTTTTGTCATATCATCCCCCCACCCCGTCCCTTGAATGAGTGGGATTGTGTTCCTGTCCCACTGGGTATTTAGCCTGAGGTTTCAAACACTGGAGTTTGTAGGCTGTTGAGTATAGCTGGGTCTTGGTGTTGAGGTGAGAACCTCTGGGAGACCTCACTCTGATGATTATTCCCTGGGGACTGGGCTTCCCTGTTAATCCAATGTTTTGGATTCAGAACTCCCACCTCAGGAGCTCAGGCCTGACCCTGGGCTTGTGAATCAAGATCCTACAAGCCATGTGGGGCAGGAAAAAAAAAAAAAGTAGGAGAACAGCAGAATAATAGCAAGATAAATATGTGATAAGAATAGGGAACTAAAAGATGTGTTAGAAACAGTTTTTAAAAAATAGATGGGGCGGACCGCCTCGCAGCGCGGCCATGGGTGCTCCGGGTGGAAAGATCAACCGACCGCGGACGGAGCTGAAGAAGAAGCTGTTCAAGCGACGGCGTGTGTTGAACCAGGAGCGGCGACTGAAGCATCGGGTGGTCGGGGCTGTGATAGACGAAGGGCTGATCACTCGGCACCACCTCAAGAAGCGGGCGTCCAGTGCACGTGCCAACATTACTCTGTCTGGGAAGAAGTGCAGAAAACTCCTCCAGCAGATCCGGCTTGCCCAGAAAGAGAAAGCAGCCATGGAAGTGGAAGCCCCCTCCAAGCCAGCCAGGATTAGTGAACCACAGCCCAAATCGAAAAAGAAGACAAAACCCCCCCAGGATGTAGACATGGAGGACCTTGAAGATAAGAGCTAAGTCTCACACCTTTTCCACCAGAAGATTCTCAGCTGGAGCCAGGAGGACTCAATGGTTGTTCCAGAGGACTTCAGAGAAAGCGCTACTCCTTTTCACTCTCCCCAAATTCCTCTTCCCTAATAGCCTAGTGAGCTGTCCTGGAGGGATGTATTGAGAGGAAGAGGGTAGAAAAGAAAGATTGGAGAGGGGTTCCTAAGGGGTCAACTCCATTTGTAATAAAGCCCTAGTGTTCTCACTGAGATGTATGTGATTAAATGTAGGAATGGGGATGGGCCACGAAAAGGGGCTGTGAGTGTAGAAACAAGATGATTGGGAAACGTGACCCACAGTAGTTACTTTAGCAAAGACAACAAGAAGCCAACCTCCATGATGGCTCTGTCTCCCCAATGAGTGACACTCCAATTTTCCATTACTGACAAAAACAAGGATTATTGAGGAGGTGAGGATCCTGACACTAGCCCTGCCACCTCCCCTGTCTGACCAGGGTGGACAAGTGAGTGTGGTTGTCTCTGCTTCCTTTGCTGGATTATGTTTTTAATAAAGCGAACATTATTCTTCACAAAAAAAAAAAAAAAAGATGGGGCAACAACTGGAAGGTAAAACAACTGCAATAGGTGAAATGAGGCGGTGGGAAAAAGAAAAAAGGAAAAAAAAAGCCAGAGAAGGCCTTGGCTGTGGAGAGGGGGCTTAGACGAAGGTGGGGGTGGGGGTGGTTAGGCAGTGGGCAGGGCCTACGCTTAGAAAAGGCTTTGGGGGTGGTGGGGGATGGGGCTTAGGCCCAGTGAGGCAGAGGGCCCCAGGAATGCCTCTGGTCTTGGGGGCAAAGGACCAGGTCCAGGTACCCAGCAGGCTCCCTGGGCCCGAGTTGGTGGGAGAAATGCTAGGCACTTCCTCTAGTCCTCCAGTCTCGGAGGGTCTCTCTCTCTTGGGTTCTCTTCTTCCCCGTTCCCTCCCTCCTATTTCCCTAGGACCCTCACAGCTGGGCGGGGCGGGGGGGCACTGGAAGGCAGGAGAACAGACTCTGACGTCCAACAGGCTTCCTAGGGCCAGCTGGGTTAGGGTAATGCCTGTGACACTTCCCCGGATCTCCCAGTCTTGTAGGGTCCCTGTCTACCTCTCTTCCCACCCCCACCCCCCCCACTCTCCTAGGTCCCAAGCAGCTGGACAGGGCCCTAGAGTGTGAAAGACCAGGTCCATGAGCCTAGCAGGTTTCCCAGGGCTAGTGGGCAGGGGAAATACTTTCTCTGCCTCCCTTAATCCTCCAATCCTAGAAGGCCCCCTCCCCTGCCCACCTCTCGTCTTCTCCCCTGCTTTCCTCTTACACCCCTAGGACCAGTGAGACCTAGAGGGGCCCCTGGAGGACCAAAGACCAGGCCTGGCAGCACAACAGGCCTCCCAATGCCAAGTGGGTAGGGAGATTTCCCTCAGTGTCCCCCCAGTCCTCTGGTCCTGCAAGGTCCCTACAACCACTATCTGCCTCTCTTACTTTTCCCCTTTGCTCCCTCCCTCCCACACCTGTATGACCCACTCAGCCTGAGAGGGCCCCAGAGACCGAGGGACCAGACTTGGGAGCCCAGTAGGCCTTCCGGGCCCAAGTGGGCAGGGGAAAGATCCTCTGCACCTCTCCTGCCTCTCTTCCTCTTCCCCTGCCACACTCCTACGTCCCTGGGACCAACGAGTCTGGGAGGGGACCCTGTTGAGTTGGAGACCAGGCCTGGGAGGCCAGCAGGCTTCCTGGGCCAGTGGGCAGCGGAAATGCCTTCCACTCCTCCCTAGATTCTCTGATCGCAGAGGATCCCTCACCCCTTCTGCCTCACCCCCCCTCCCCCCCGCTTCCCTCCTGTACTCCTAGGACCAACGGCCTGGAGGGGCCTTGGAAGTTGGAGGAACCACCTGGAAGAAATCCCTGGGGGTACCTCCCATATTCTTCTGATGTGGAGAAATCCCTTCCCACCCCCGCTTTCTGCCTCTCTCCTTCCCTGCATTCCCCCTCCCCCCCATGCCCCCAGGACCCACGTGCTGGAGCAGGGCCTGGAGAGTGAAGGACCAGGCCTGGGAGCCCAGTTGGCCTTCCTGGCCAAGAAGGCAGGCGAAACGCCCTGTCGCTTCTCCATCCCCTGATCTCAAAGCCCCCACCCCCACAAGTCCGCCTCTCCACCTCCTCTCTCCTCCTCCCTCCCACACCCCCAGGACCCAGGCAGCCTGGAGGGGGCCTTGGAGGGTGGAGGACCCCACTGGGGAACCCAGCAGGCTTCCAGGCCCAGGAGCTCAGCAGGCCTCTTGGCCTCCTGGGTGGCAGAAACCCAGATGTGGTTTCGTGATCTCCCCAGACCCCAGGGGTCTTTCCAGGCAGGAGCCTCCCCCCTTGGCCAGCCACCCCCCAGGGGCGCTGGTTCCATCCGGCTTCCCCTTCACTGCCCCCCTGACTTCCTCCAGGTCCTACCCAGTTGCTCTGGGGTTCCAACAGTCTCCTTGGGCCTCAGGTCCCCCACCAGCCTCTGGCAACTGATCTATTTGTGGGGAGACATGACCTCCGTGTCTTCCCACGCTGCCATCTTGGTGCCACCCCGTTGGAAGATTTTTAATGACAGTTTCAATTTCATTACTTGTGATTAGTCTGTTCTTATTTTCTGTTTCTTCCTGTTTCAGTCTTGGAAGTATATACTTTTCTAAGAATTTGCTTCTTCCAAGTTGTCCATTTAATTGGCATATAGTTGCTTGTATAGTCTCTTATGATGCTTTTTATTTCTGTGGTGTCTATACTTCTCCTGTTTCATTTCTAATTTTATTGATTTGAGTGTTCTCCCTCTTTTTCTTGATGAGTCTGGCTAAATGTTTATCAATTTTGTTTATCTTCTCAAAGAACCGGCTTTTAGTTGTATTGATCTTTACTGTTGTTTTCTTTGCTTCTATTTCATTTATTTCTGCTCTGATCTTTTTTTTTATGTTTGTTTATTTGTTTATTTATTTATTTATTTATTTATTGGCTGTGTTGGGTCTTCATTGCTGCTCACAGGCTTTTCTTAGTTGCAGCGAGCGGGGGCTACTCTTCATTATGGTGTGTGGGCTTATGATTGTGGCAGCTTCTCTTGTTGCAGAGCACAGACTCTAGGTGCACGGGCTTCAGTGGTTGTGGTGTGTGGGCTCACTACTTGTGCCTTGCGGGTTGTAGAGAGCAGGCTCAATATTTGTGGCACACTGGCTTAGCTGCTCAGAGGCGTGTGGGATCTTTCTGGAACATGGCTCGAACCCATGTCCCCTGCTTTGGCAGGTGGATTCTTAACCACTGCACCACCTAGGAAGTCCCCCCTACTCTGATCTTTATAATTTCTTTCCTTCTGCTAACTTTGAGGGGATTTTTGTTCTTTCTCTAATTGCTTTAGTTATAAAATTAGGTTGTGTATTTGAGATTTTTCTTTTTCTTGAGGTAAGATTGTATTGCTATAAATTTCCCTCTTAGAGTGGCTTTTGTTGCATCCCATAGGTTTTGGATCATTGTGTTTTCATTGTCATTTGTCTCTAGGTATTTTTTGATTTCCTCTGATTTCTTCCGCGATCTCTTGGTTATTTAGTAGCATATTGTGTAGTCTCCATCTGTTTGTGTTTTTTACAGTTTCCTGTAATAGTGTTGTTGTTGGAAAAGATGCTTGATACAGTTTCAATTTTCTTAAATTTACCGAGGCTGATTTGCAGCCTGAGATGTGATCTCTCCTGGAGAATGTTCTGTGTGCACTTGAGAAGAAAGTGTATTTTGTAGTTTTTGGATAGAATGTCCTATAAATATCAATTAAGTCTGTCTGGTCTAATGTGCCATTTAGAGCTTCTGTTTCCTTATTTATTTTCTGTTTGGATAATCTGTCCATTGTTATAAGGGGGGGTGTTAAAGTCCCCTACTATTGTTGTGTTACTGTTGATTTCCCTTTTTATGGCTGTTAGCATTTGCTTATGTATTGAGGTGCTCCTATGTTGAGTGCATAGATATTTACAATTGTTATATCTTCTTCTTGGATTGATCCCTTGATCCTTATGTAGTCCTTCCTTGTCTCTTATAACAGTCGTTATTTTAAAGTCTGTTTTATCTGATATGAGTATTGCTACTCCAGCTTTCTTTTGATTTCCATTTGCATGGAATGTCTTTTTACATCCCTTGGCTCTTTCTGTCTGAGGTTTATGTTCGAAAGAAATAGGTCTTAATGCATATGGATGCCTCATCATCTTTAATCACACAGGCTTCCTTTCCTTCTATTTCAGCTGCTTTTGAAGATATTTTCTCTAAAGGTGAAGAATGCTCTTTTGGTGTCCCTCAGGTGATTTTGAATATTCCACATGCATATATACGTAAATGTATATATATACATTTTCTTTAATTGTGGAAAAATACACATAATGTAAAAGTGATTAAGATGGTAAATTTTAAGTGTATGATTCAGTAGTATGAAGTACATTTGCAGTGTTAAACAAGAAGATATTTTCATCTTACAAAACAATTGTATACTCATTGAACAACAATTTTCTCTTTCTCCCTCCCCAGCCTCTGGCATCAGCATCCACCGTTCTCTGTTTTGTTTCTGTGCATTCGACTGCTCTAGATACCTCATATAAGTGGACTCATAAAGTATTTGTCTTTTTGTGACTGTTTTATTTCACTTAGTATCGTGTCCTCAAGGTTCATTCATGTTATAGCATGTTTCACATGCTTATATTTTAAGTCACTAAGATGTCATCATTAACATGTCACCCACATTCCCCTGCCTCCCAACACCACTGATACTGTGAACTATTAGGGTTTTTTTGTAGTCTAGCATTCAAAAAATGATTTCTCAGACATTTGTGGTTGCTCTTTATAATCACAAATGTCTATCATATATACAGTGACTACGCAATCTACTCTAAAATAAAATCGTGGAAAGTGATGTTTGTGGTGAAGGTTATTCTTTAATCTCATACATTTTTCATTGAGTTATGTTTGGACTAAGAATGAGATTGGAGAGCTACAAAAGAGACTCAAAAATAGTGTTAAAAGTTTAAAATTAGTTATGAGGGCAAGGGGTTGGGGGTTGTATCAGTTACTATTTGCTACATAAGGTACTACCCCTAAATTTAGTGACTTAAAACAAGTATCCTTTGGGTTAGCAGTTTGGGCTAAGCTCAGTGTGGGGTTCCTTCACTGAATTTTTTTGGAGTTACTCATAAGTTCTTCAGTCATCTGCAGGCTTGATTGGAGTTGGATGATCTCAACTGGCCTTGCCTGTGTATCAGGCATTTGGCAGTGGCTGTTCACTGGTTGGTCTGAAAGGCCTCATACTCTCTTATCCTCCTATGCCTAGATTGGATTTCTTCATGTGGTCTTGAAGGCCTCTGGAGGCCTATGTCAGAAGTCTGTGTTGTTACTTTACCTGATATCTGTTGTTAGATCAAGTTGTTAAGTGACCCCATATGTGGGGAAGTGGAGAAATAGACTCTACCTTTTGATGGAACTGACAGGATAGTCATGTTGTAAAAAGATTTTGTGTACCGAAATGGGAGGAATCTGTAGCTCAATTTTTGCAGTCTTCTACAGGAGCACTAGGATGAAATTTGTGTTTTAGAATGATCACTCTGAGTGTAGTGTCAGGAAAGATTTGGAGGGGGCAATGAAGAGGAGTCAAGGTAGGGTCATTATCTGTGGGAGAGATGGTAATGTGGGTGTGTAACAACATTGTCACACACTTCATCCTCTGCTTCTTAACATCTCAACATGTTCCATACTGATTTCTAAAGAGGCGAAATGGAGAGGGGAGATGTTGGACTGATCCAGAGATGCTGCACTAGGTAATGTTCAACTGGAAATAATTGGTTAAGTTTTGATAAATACTTTCTAATTAGCTCATAATTTAAAGGAGAAGCCTGTGACACTTTTTTCATCAGCACACTAGCCACTAAGAGCTTAGGAAGAACTGGAAGGAGAGCAGATTTATTTTTGTCACGATCTCATATTCAGTTCCTCACACAAAGTTCCCACCATACCAAGGCCTGGCTGTCGTGCATGTTGGTATTTGCTAGGGATGAATGGTAATTCAATTAAAGTAGTTTATGTAGAGGTGAAAGAAAGGGTTTGCATTTTAGAAAGATGTTTGTTAATTTAAACAATTTCTAACTGGCAGATGTAAGCTTTAATGTTTGAGTAAAAAGTGGATTGTCTATTTTTGGCAAGGTGTTAAAGATAGTGTAATTATATCATGATGTACACACACAGTAAAGTGTGTACCTGTTTGTATGTTTAATCAGTATTGCAGCCACGCAGATCTCTCTTCCAGTGGCCTTCATAAATAGAGCTTGCCTGGGGAAGAAGCACTAAACCACGGAAATTGCGAATGAGAAATAGGGTGGCCCTGAGCGGTTTTCAGAGGTTGTTTGTTTTTTCTTTGTTTTATTCTTGTGTGCATGATGCTTGATAAATAAAATGAATGATTTAAAAGGAACAGTTAGGCTATTTGTTGGCATATTCACGCACAGTTTGAGAGCAGTTTCTTCTCAGTGTGGGGTAACTATCAGAATTTCCACCCAAATAATTTGGAAATTATTAGTAAGTGCATATAAGCTGTTTACTTTTATAAAATTTATTTTTGGCACCACTTCTGCTTTTGTTTTCATGCTGTAGATTTTAAAACAGATTACAGATATCTTCTCATTTCAAAATTTAATACATTAATATGTGATGCTAAGGTGTGAGGATTTCTTTAAAAATCTTCAGTACCTTATTACGAGTACAAGTGTTGAGTATCATTTAATACCTTTTCCATTTTCAAATTTGCCTGATTATGTTGATTAAAAATTAACCAGTCGATCTAAGAAAGAAATGGAAAATTTTGTTTGAGCCAAATTTTAGGAGTATAACCTGAAAGAGCACCTCAGAAAGCTCTGAGAACTGTTTGGCCCGTCAGAAGTCAAGACAGTTGTGTTAAGCTTTTTTGAGACAAGAGGGCTGTACATCAAATGACATTCTTGGCAGTTTATATAATGCACATCTGAGTGCCAAGTGACCCCTTATCAAGAAAGAGTGTTATCTTTAAGGAGTTGTCTTAGGAGAATGTTGTTCTTTATGGTTGAGGGGAAATTTCTACTGATGGGAAAGGTTTGGCTGATGCAGAATGCAGTTACACAGTTCACAGTGGGGAGAAAGAAGAGGCCAAAGGGCAGAGGAAAGTTTTTAGGTTTAAACTTTTCTTCTCTTGGCATAAAATATGAATTTCATTTCACAATTAACTTAGGTTTTTTTTTTTCTCAGAGTCAAAACCCAAAGTCCACATATTGCTTTTGCTTAATATTTCATTCTTTCTTTCTTTTTTTTTTTGGAATATAATTGCTTTAGACTCTTGTACCAGTTTTTGAGGTACACCAAAGTCAATCAGCTGTATGTATACACCTATCCCCACATTCCCTCCCTCCCTCGACTCCCCCCTACCCTCCCCGTCCCAGCCCTCTAAGGCATCATCCTTCATTGAGTTGATCTCCCTTTGTTCTACAGCAACTTCCCACTGGCAATCTAGTTTACAGTTGGTAGTATATATATGTCTATGCTACTCTCTCACTTCGTCCCAGCTTCCCCTTCACCCCCACCCCTCCCAACCTCGCTGTCCTCCAGTCCATTCTCTGCATCTGCATCTTTATTCTTGTCTTGGCATTGGGTTTATCAGTACCATTTTTTAATTTTTTTATACATTCCGTATATATGAGTTAGCATAAAATATTTGTTTTTCACTTTCTGGCTTACTTCACTCTGTGTGACAGACTCTAGGTCTATCCACCTCATTACATAGAGCTCCATCTCATTCCTTTTTATAGCTGAGTAATATTCCATTGTATATATATGCCACATCTTCTTTATCCATTTATTTGTTGATGAGAATTTAGGTTGTTTCCATGTCCTGGTTATTGTAAATAATGCTGCAATAAACATTATGGCACATGTTTCTTTTTGGATTATGGTTTTCCTGGGTATATGCCCAGTAGTGGGATTACCAGATCATATGGTAGTTCTATTTTTAGTTTTTTAAGGAACCTCCAAACGGTTTTCCATAGTGGCTGTACCAACTTACATTCCCACCAACAGTGCAGGAGAGTTCCCTTTTCTCCACACCCTCTCCAACATTTGTTGTTTCTAGATTTTGTGATGATGGCCATTCTGATCGGTGTGAGGTGATACCTCAAGTGGCTTTGACTTGCATTTCTCTGATGATTAGTGATGCTGAGCATCTTCATGTGTTTGTTGGCCATCTGTATGTCTTCTTTGGAGAAATGTCTATTTAGCTCTTGCATCCATTTGTGGATTGGGTTATTTGCTTTTTTGGTATTAAGCTTCATGAGCTGCTTGTATATTTTGGAGATTAATCCTTTGTCCGTTGCTTCTTTGGCAACTATTTATTCCCATTTCTGAGGGTTGCCTTCTTGTCTTGTTTATGGTTTCTTTCACTGTGCAAAAGCTATTCAGATTCATGAGGTCCCATTTGTTTATTCTTGATTTTATTTCCATGATTCTAGGAGGTAGGTCACAAAGGATCTTGCTTGGATGGATGTCATAGAGTGTTCTGCATATGTTTTCCTCTAGGAGTTTTATAGTGTCTGGCCTTACATTTAGGTCTCTCATCTATTTTGAGTTTATCTTTGTGTCTGGTGTTAGGAAGTGTTCTGTTTTCCCAGCACCGCTTATTGAAGAGGCTGTCTTTTTTTCCATTGTATATTCTTGCCTCCTTTGTCAAAGATAAGTTGCCCATATGTGCTTGGGCTTAACTCTGAGTTCTCTATTCGGTTCCATTGATCTTCTTTTCTACTTTTGTGCCAGTAGCATACTGTCTTCATCACAATGGCCCTGTAGTATAGTTTGAAGCCAGGAAGCCTAATTCCACCAACTCCATCTTTCCTTCTCAAGATTGCTTTGGCTATTTGGAGTCTTTTGTGTTTCCACACAAATTGTAAGATTTCTTGCTCTAGTTCTGTGAAAAATGCCGCTGGTAATTTGATAGGGATTGCGTTGAATCTGTAAATTGCTTTGGGTAGTACATTCATTTTCACTATGTTGATTCTTCCAGTCCAGGAACATGGTATGTCCCTCCATCTGTTTGTGTCATCTTTGATTTCTTTCACCAATGTCTTAAAGATTTCTGCATACAGATCTTTTGCCTTCTTAGGCAGGTTTATTCCTAGGTATTTTATTCTTTTTGTTGCAATGGTAAATGGGAGAGTTTCCTTAATTTCTCTTTTTGCTCTTTCATTGTTAGTGTATAGGAGTGCAAGAGATTTCTGCACATTAATTTTCTATCCTGCTACTTTATTAAACTAATCAATTAGTGCTAGCAGTTTTCTGGTAGAGTCTTTCGAGTTTTCTATGTATAATATTATGTCATCTGCAAAGAGTGACATTTTGCTTCTTCTTTTCCAATTTGGATTCGTTTTATTTCTTTTTCTTCTGTGATTGCTGTGGCTAAAATGTCCAAAACCATGTTGAATAATAATGGTAAGAGTGGACATCCTTGTCTTGTTCCTGTCCTAAGAGAGAATTCTTTCAGTTTTTCAACATTTAGAATGATGTTGGCTTTTGGTTTCTCAGATACGGCTTTTATTATGTTGAGGTAATTTCTTTCTATGCCCATTTTCTGGAGAGTTTTTATCATAAATAGATGTTGAAATTTGTCAAAAGCTGTTTCTGCATCTGTTGAGATGATCATATGTTTTTTATCCTTTTGTTTGTTAATATAATGTATCATGTTGATTGATTTTCATATATTGAAGAATCCTTGCATCCCAGGGATAAACCCCACTTGATCATGGTGTGTGATTTTTTTTAATGTGCTGTTGTATTCTGTTAGCTAGTATTTTGTTGAGGACCTTTGCATCTATATTCATCAGTGATACTGGCCTGTAATTTTCTCTTTTTGTGACATCTTTGCCTGGTTTTGGTATCAGGGTGACGGTGGCCTCGTACAATGAGTTTGGGAGTGTTCCTCCTTCTGCTTTATTTTGGACGAGTTTGAGAAGGATAGGTATTAGCTCTTCTTGAAATGTTTGATAGAAAATCGCCTGTGAATCCATCTGGCCCTGGGCTTTTGTGGGTTGGGAGATTTTTAATCACTGCCTCAATTTCTGTATTTGTCATTGGTCTGTTCATAGTTTCTATTTCTTCCTGGTTCAGTCTTGGAAGATTGTGTTTTTCTAAGAATGTATCCATTTCTTCCAGGTTATCCAATTGTTTGGCATATAGTTGCTTGTAGTAGTCTCTCATGATCTTTTGTATTTCTGCAGTGTCTGTTACTTCTCCCTTTTCATTTCTAATTCTGTTGATTTGCATCTTCTCCCTTTTTTCCTGATGAGTCTGGCTAATGGTTTATCAATTTTGTTTATCTTCTCAAAGAACCAGCTTTTAGTTTTATTGCTCTTTGCTATTGTTTCCTTCTTTTCTTTTTCATTTATTTCTGATCTGATCTTTACAATTTCTTTCCTTCTGCTCACTTTGGGGTTTCTTTGTTCTTCTTTTTCTAATTGTTTTAGGTGTAAGATTAGGTTGTTTATTCAATATTTTCCTTGTTTCTTGAGGTAGGATTGCATTGCTATAAACTTCCCTCTTAGAACTGCTTTTGCTGCATCCCATGGGTTTTGGGTTGTTGTGTTTTCATTGTCAGTTGTTTCTAGATATTTTTTGATTTCCTCATTGGTTTGTTTAGTGATTTCTGGGTTATTTAATAGTGTATTGTTTAGCCTCCATGTGTTTGTCTTTTTTGCAGTTTTTTTCCTGTAACTGATATCTAGTCTCATGGTGTTGTGGCCAGAGATGATGCTTGAGATGGTTTCAGTTTTCTTGAATTTACTGAGGTTTGATTTGTGACCCAAGATGTGATCTATCCTGGAAAATGTTCTGTGTGCACTTGAGAAGAAAGTGTATTCTGTCATTTTTGGATGGAATGTGCTATAAATATCCATGAAGTCGAGATGGTCTAATGTGTCATTTAAAGCTTGTGTGTCTTTATTTATTTTCTGTTTGGATGATCTGTCCATTGATGTAAGTGGGGTGTTCAAGTCTCCCACTATTATTGTGTTACTGTTGATTTCCCCTTTTATGGCTGTTAACATTTGCCTTATGTATTGAGATTCTCCTATGTTGGGGGCATAGATATTTACCATTGTGATATGTTCTTGGATGGATCCCTTGATCATTATGTAGTGTCCTTCCTTGTCCCTTGTAATAGTCTTTACTTTAAAGTCTAATTTGTCTGATATGAGTATTGCTACTCCAGCTTTCTTTTGACTTCCATTTGCATGGAATATCTTTTTCCATCCCTTTATTTTCAGTCTATATATATTGCTTGGTCTGGAGTGGGTTTCTTGTAGGCAACATATAGAAGGGTCTTGTTTTTGTATCCATTCAGCCAGTCTGTGTCTTTTGGTTGGAGCATTTCATCCATTTACATTTAAGGTGATGATTGACATGTGTGTTCCTATTACCATTTTCTTAATTGTTTTGGGTTTGTTTTTGTAGGTGTTTTCCTTCTCTTGTGTTTCCTACTTAGAGAAGTTCCTTAAGCAATTGTTGTAAGGTTGGTTTGGAGGTGCTGAATTGTCTTAACTTTTGCTTGTCTGGAAAGCTTTTGATATCTCCGTTGAATCTGAATGAGATTCTTGCTGGGTAGATTCTTCTTGGCTGTAGGTTTTTCTCTTTCAGGACTTTCAGTATATCCTACCATTATCTTCTGTCCTGCAGAGTTTCTGCAGAAAGGTCAGCTGTTATCCTTATGGGTTCTCCCTTACATGTTATTTGTTGCTTTTCTCTTGCTGTTTGTAATATTTTTGTGTGTGTGTTTAATTGTCGTTAGTTTGATTAATATGTGCCTTGGTGTATTTCTCTTTGGGTTTGTTCTGTATGGGACTCTCTGTGCTTCTTGCACTTGGTTAATCATTTCCTTTCCCATGTTGGGGAAGTTTTCCACTACAACCTCTTCATATATTTTCTCAGACCCTTTCTTTTTTTCTTCTACTTCTGGGATGCTTGTGATTCAAATGTTGGTGCGCTTAATGTTATCAATGAGGTGTCTGAGACTGTCTTCTATTCTTTTTATTCTTTTTTCTTTTCCCTGCTCTATGGCAGTTTTTCCCCCCTTCTGTCTTCCAGCTCACTTATTCATCCTTCTGCCTTAGTTATTCTGCTGTTTATACCATCAAGAGTGTTTTTAATTTCAGTTATTTTGTTTTGCATTGCTGTTCATTTGTTCTTTAGTTCTTTTGAGTCCTTATTAACTGTTTCTTGTGTTTTATGTGTTTTGTTATTGAGATTTGGGAGCATCTTTACTATCATTACTCTGAATTCTTTTTCAGGCATTTTTCCTATTTCCTCTTCATTTATTTGGTCTTGTGGGGTTTTTTTCCTCCTCCTTTGCCTTCATGGTGTTTCTTTGTTGGGAGGGAGAGGGTACAGTAGTGGCTCCTTCCCCTGGGAGTGAGTGAGCAGTGGCACACTCTCTGGGTCATGGTGGTTCAGTTGGGCGTGGAGGTGCCTGTTGCAGAGGGATGCCGGTGGCTCAGGTATAAACAGAATGTCTCAGAGTTGGGCCTCTCTCTGGGCTTTTTGCTTTCTGCTGCCGGCACTCTAAGCCAGTCCCACCCCAGGGCCTTTGTTATCCCTGAGTGCCTTAGCTTGGCCCCACAGAGGTCCTTCCTCTGCCTGTTGCAGGCGCTGAGAGAGAGAGATGCTATGCCTGTGGCTCCTACCCCCAGCCTGTGAGCCAGGAGCATCCAGCTGCCATCATGGCCCTGCAGCTCTCCGGGGCAGACACTCCTCACTGTGGACCTCTTCCCTCCTGTCCTCTCTGTCTGTCTCCCTACTGCCAAAAATGTTTCTCACCCTGAACCAGTTCTCTGGTTCCCATGCTCCCGCTCCCAGACCCCCTGTTCAGCTGTGAACTGACGTCTCAGTCCGGGAACACTGAGCCATGGTGCGGACCCTCCATGTGTTTCTCACTCCCTCCCATCTGCCACAGCTCAGCCGCTTCACCCTCTTTGAGTTGTTGTATATGCCTCCCTACCGGTTATGTTGGGATCCTTGCAGTTCCTTTTGGTGTCCGAGGTTGTCTGTTGGTGTTCAGTTGGTTCTCTGTGGGAATTATTGTGTCTTTTGGTGCACTCCCAATGCATCTGTGGAGAGGGTTGCATTCCACATCCCACTACTTCACCAGCATCTTTCTCCTCCTGGTTAATATTTCTTACCCAAAACCAATATGTGGACTATATACTATATAGTAATGTAGTATGTGGTTCTTCTTTTTCTCCCCCCATACTATTTCTTTGAGCAATATGTGTCATTTTGTTCTATGTTATGGGCTTTGCTGTTTGAAAGACGACAGAAAAGACATTAGTCTCAGAAGAGTGCCTTCTTCCATCTCATGTGTTTTTTGTTGAGTGCTTGTTATATAGAGAGAAGGGCTATTTGGGATACACCTCTGAACAGAACAGACAAAAAATCCTTTTCCTTTGTGGCATTTACATTCCCATTCCAGGGGAGGTAGGTAGTAAACAAAAATGAAGTTTGTTAGACATCTTCTAGAAATCAATAGAGCATAACAAGGGAATAGGGAGGTGTAGGACCAGGACCTGTTAGATGTGTGGCTGAGTGCAGTAGGGGCCAGGGAGGGGAGCAGAGGAGTAACAGCTGATTTACACTTAAATGGTTGCTGTGGCTGCCCTGCAGGTGGTGAAGGAGCTAGGATGGAAAGCTACTCTGTAATTGGCACAATTATAATGGCAGGGTTTCTGACTCCAAGTGGCAACTGATGCAGAAGATCTCATCACAGGCAGAGGCTGATGAGTTGCTACCATTTCCATTCTCTAGTCTATGGAGAAAAGACTGATGAAACTGAAAGTGCACGACTCAGATGGGACTTGAACCCACAGGCTGGGTTGAACCCAGCCAGAACACAGATTGGGACTTAAATGCACTGTCTTTTAATTGAGATCACACACTTGGTCTCAGGATTTAATGATGCTCAGGTTCTTTATGTCTCATCACAGAAAGAATTCAGTGGGAGACAAAGTGATAGGTAAGAAATGGATTTATTTAGAGAGATATACATTCCATAGACAGAATACAGTTGTCTCAAAAGGTGAGAGTGGCCACAGGGCATGGGGTTGTCTCAGAAAGTGAAAGAGACACTAGGAAAGAACACCCTCCACAGGTAGAATGGGGGCCATCTCAGCAGGCCAGAGGCCCTGAAATATGGCATGGTTAGCTTTTATGGGCTGGGTAATTTCAGAGGCTAATGAGGGGGAAGATTATTCCCACTATTTTGGGGAAGTGATGGGGATTTCCAGAAATTGGACCACCACTCACTTTTAGGCCTTTTGTGGTTGGCCTCGGAACTGTCACATTTAACGTGCTAATGTATTATAATGAGCGTATAATGAGGCTCAAGGTCTAGTGGAAGTCGAATCTCCCTCCATCTTAGACCTAACCAGTTGGTTTCTAACCGGTTTATGTTGTATCCAAGGCTATGTCATTCTTTTAAAGGTTGTTCCCTGTTCCCTTCCCTCCTGTTTCAAAACCTGATTTGAAGGTTGTGTTATATTAAAAGTCTTTTTTTTGATTGTTTGATGTGTCGACTTAAAAGAAATGCACAAGGTAAGAGTTGTGAGTTGAGTTTATTTGGGGCAAAATTAGGACTGCAACCCAGGAGACAGCATCCCAGGTAGCTCTGAGAAACTGTTCCAAAGAGGTGGTGGGGGGAGATTAAGTGTATTCTTGGTAAAGGAGAAGTACATGTAACCAAACATATATTTTTGTAGGGGGTTTCTGCTAGTCACGAGGAGCAGACTTCACGGTGTAGGGATTTAGTGCTTTTCTAGATATGAGGGGATGCAAGGGTTGGGCTCATAAAATCAGCTCCTGAAAACATCTAACTATTTAAAGACCTGTTCCACCCATCCTCCAAAGCACAGAGTGCCTCATTCCTGGTCTCCACCCTGAATTCCCTTCAGGCAATGTGGAAGGTGAGTAGCTACAGCAGCTCAAATTGATTTAATTCTTGTACAGGCAGATGGCAAGTTCCAATTTATAGTTGACAGATGCTTAATTGGTTCTTCTTTTTCTTTTAAATTTTGTAAGATGCTTTCTGTGTTGCAAATGTCTTATTGAATGACATTGAAACTACTTATTAGACATTGCAAAAATCTAGAAATTTACGACTTTGGATTTTTAATAACAATTGTTCTTGGCCTGTTTTGAAAAATTTCAGAACTACAAAAAGTTAAAAGAATAGTGAAATGAATATTCATTCCCTTCATCTAAATTCAGCAATTAACAAAATTAAATTTTGTGACATTTGCTTTAGAAAGTATGTATGTGCCTTTTTTTTTTTTTTTTGCCAAATCATTTGACAGTGAGTTGCCGTAACGTTAATGCTGTTGCAAAAACGAGAGTGGGGCACTAGAAGATGGTCACGTCCAAGGCCTCAGGGGAGTTCCTGGGATGGCCTCCAAGTGTGGGTTCTTGGCTTCTCACGGGAAAGAATTCAAGAGCGAGACATAGTAAAGTGAGAGAAGGTTTATTCAGGGAGAAATACACTCCACAGACAAACTGTGGGCCATCTTGAAGGTGAGCAAGGCACCAGGGTACGGGATAGTCAGTTTTTGTAAGAGTGGGTAATTTCATAGGCCAATGAGTGGGAGGATTATTCTGGCTATTTCAGGAAGGGGTGGGGATTTCTAGGAATTGGGCCACTGCCCACTTGTTGACCTTTTATGGTCGCCTAGGAACTGTCAGGCCAGGAGCCTGTGGGTATGTCACTTAGCGTGCTGATGTGTTACTGAGGCTCCAGGTCTAATGAAAGTTGACTTGTCAGCTATCTTGAGCCTAGCTGGTTCTAACCAGTTTATTATGTCCTTGGGCTATGTCATTCTTTTAAAGGTTGTTCTCTGCCCCCTTCCTGTCTCAGTGCCAAATGATTATCTAATATATAGTACATATTTAGATTTTTTCCTCATCTCCTTTTTATCTAGGATCTAGTCAAGGATCCTCCATTTGGTTTTTAAGACTATTGTCTCCTTTAATCTGTACAAGTCTCCTACCTTTACTTTGGTCTTTTATGACATTGACATTTTTAGGGAGACCAGGCCAGTTGTCTTGCATAATGTCCCACAGTCTGAATTTGATCATTTCCTCATGATTAGATTCTAATTAAACCATGCAGATGTGCTTTTACCTATTGAAGTCTTAAAAATAAAAGCTTAAGAATAATGGGGATTTTACAAAGTCTTTTGTAAGTATCACTTCCAGTTGTTACAAAATGCTAGTAAAGCACTTGATCTTGTAATAACCATTGTCACAGAGTCAAAGAACATTAAATTGAGTGGACTTTTAGCTTTTATCTCCAGAAGTTATAAACTGCAGAAAACTAGCAGAATAGGTACAGTTTTAAAACAAAACAGAAACAGAAAGCTGGATTTTAATACCTTGAGGAATCAAAGTGTGTTTTCAGATTTGACCTAGTCCTTATTGTTCTTCCCCCACCTCCTATCATTTGAAATCACCTGTGCTGCCCCTGAAGCTCTTGAGCATATGACCCCCTGGCTACCTCTCTCATGTAGCAAGGGACATTTCACACTTAGGCCAGATTGCTAAGGAACACATAATTAGTGTGTTCAGACAGAGTATTTAGCTCCTGGAACCCCTGTCTCTTTAAGATCCAGTTGATTTTCTACCAAAGTTACAGTGATTTGCATTGATGTGACAAGTAGAAAGTTTATAATCTTGGCACCTTCCGGGATTAGGGAAAATGAAATCAGGAATACCACAGAATGAAGTCTTATCTTAAATAATATAGATAGGTCCTAAGTTTATTTTATACAGTTTGTGTGTGTGTGTATGTGTGAGGTACCATTTTAGAATAATGGGTTTTTTTATAGCTGTTTACTATTTTTCATAATAATTTTCTTCCTTTTTTAGCTACAAGGCTTTGGCCGACCAAGTGTATACCATGCAGCTGTTGTCATCTTCCTTGAATTCTTTGCATGGGGCCTACTGACAACTCCAATGTTAACTGTAAGTATTGCTGAACTAGGTACTCATTTATAAGAATAGAGACATTCTTAAGTATATGTCCCCAGAGCTATATTTCTAGGTAGTGTTTGAGAGTAGCTCTTGACAATAATTTAAGACTGTTTACCTTTGGGTTGTTTCCACTGTGTAGACTGTGGACCACCTGCAACAAAATACTCGCTTATTAAATATTCCTGGGTAGCAGGGCTGCTCCCATTGAACCAAAATCTTAGGAGTGCTGTGAATAAACTACAGTCTGCATATTTAGGAAAATCTTTAAGAAGTCCTAGAGGAAATAATTGCAAAGCTTTGTTGAGGTTTGTAACTTACTTTGTATGGTATAATGGCCTTTGACTTAGAACATAGTAATAGGAAATTGGTAAGTACTGTGTAATAGTGACAGTGATGAATGTAAGAATGTCCCAATTTCCATTTTTGGTAGCTGCCCTACAGCGTTTCTTTAGGGAGACCATTGAATTTCTTAGCAAGGACATGGATGTTTGATATGTAGTGTGGTTAGAGGGAAGGGAGATGCTGAAGAAAAAATTAGGGTGCAGATTTTAGGTGCCTAGTAACTACTTAACACTTAGTTTTAATAAAAGTATTTTTTAATTGGCCTTACAGTTCAGTTGTCTTAAATTGTTTTTTATTTTTATTTATTTATTTACTTATTTATTTTTTAGGTGCATGGGCTTAGTTGCTCCGTGGTATGTGGAATCTTTCCAGGGCAGGGCTCGAACCCACGTCCCCTGCATTGGCAGGCGGATTCTTTACCACTGCGCCACCTAGGAAGTCCTAAATTGTTTTTTAAAAATCATTGTTGGTTAACCCATCCCAGTCACCATTTTGCTTTACCAGAGAATCCCTTTGGATTCAGATAAACTTTGTTCCTAAATTAGGTTTAGAAAATAGAGAACTTTAGAGGCTGGCTGTTCACCTTAAGTATGGCTTTGCTATACACTTATTAAAGTTTTTTAATTCTTTTGGCACATTTCAGATTATATCTTGCATGGAACAGTCAGATTAAAAACTGCCTGTGTTTTTAATCCTCTGTTTTATTCTTTTTCATTGTATTGCCTTTTTCTTCATAATGCTTTACTGCTGAAGGTAGTTGGTCACTAGTTAATGGGGGAGAAGTGGTCCCCATTTTAAGTCTCATGAGATCTGCCTGCCATGTTCATCACTGTGTCCTAGTGCCTAGAGCTGCCTGGGACAGAGTTGATGCTCAATGTGTATTTTCTTTGACAAATGTATGTGTTGCAGGCACACACATATGCATCCTCCAGTGACTGCTTCTCCAAGACATATTTTTAGTATAAATATAGACACACCAGGCCACTCATTTTAACAAACTGTGTTATAATAATAATTTTTAATTATTTTTTAATTTTTGGCCCTAATTCTCTGATTTTTTTTCCCCACAATTTCTTTAGGTTGCAAAGTTAAGAGTTTCAAAATAGTAGTTTTCTGATGCAACCAGCTGCTCAATGTAGAAGTAATCCTGTAATCATTCTTTATTTGGTAAGAATTCAAATTGAAATGAAGAATACCTTAGTGTTTTTGATACCCTGTAAGAAATTCTGAAACCTCCTTCTGGACAGTTAAAATCCTTGGGCTTTTTTGATCCTAGACCAGATTATAAGATCCCTTTTAAATTTAATTAATTGATTAATATGCCCCAGGAACTAAAGCACCTTCCTACTTCCCAGAGCAGATAATTTTCTTATGGTTTCTGTGTCCCTGTTAGACCCTGGCTGGAATGCAATCTTAGAAGCCAGCTAAAATGCTGCTCTACTGCCTCTTTGCAGTTTCTGAGCAGTTGTGTTGCTTGCAAAGATTTGGTTAAAATGAACATTTATGTGAGGAGTACAGAGTTGCTAGCATCACTCTACAATGTCATAGAGGAAGTGTTGCAGAGTTAGTAGATGTGCTTATTCTTTGTCTAAACTCTTGGTGTTGCTAAATTAAGCTAAATATCATTTACTTTCCTATCTCCCCCAGACTTTATGCCACAGATAACTCTGTTTCTTTTTTGATGTGGGGAGACTGCTTTATTCCTCCTCTTGAAAAGAAAGATTTTCTCTGGCATATACCCTCCACTCTCTGCCTTTTCTGGTTGGACAGAGAAGTGATAATGTTAGGTTGTTTGATAAGGAAGGGACAAATATAGGGTTTATTTTGTGACAGCTGGAGTTTGTTATTCTCTTCCTTTATGCTTGGGTTTACTATTATCCAATTTCCAGTTCTTGGAAACTCGATTCTATCACCCACCTTGGTGTAACTTAAGGATGATGGTTCATGTGTGTTCTCGTTTTTTCCCCCTTGCTGTAGCTAATGGACAGCACTCTGTCCTGTATCCAAAGCAAGAAAAACAGTCTTGAGAGCAGGATTTGGAGATATAGAACAGCATATGCATATTCATATTTTGTCCAATTTGACTATCTCTGCATCCTGGTAGCATTCATTAAGACCCTCTGTTTGAAGTAGTATAGAACAATTTACTTCTTCTTAGTCATTTTCTCTGTGAGATGTGTTGCCTGTCTCATGTGGCCATGTCCTAGATTATAACTTTAATTTGTTAGTTAAGCACCATCAGAAAGGTCTCCACTCCTAATACACTGAAGCAAAAGTGCAAAGATGTCCTTACATAGTGGCCTTATTTAACCTTCTACTAGTACTACTAGTTGTTCGTACGTAAAAATGACCCCTCTCTTGTCTTAACATCCCTGCCTGATATTCTACCCTCTAGTCAAAATGTGTGCTGATTTCATTTTAATGTAAATAAAATAATCTGATTAAATTTACTTAAAAGTCTTCATATATTTAAATAGAGCACTTATTTCAATAAAGATGTACTTAATATTAGTTCATGTGAGTGAAGAATTTTGTTTTCGCAATTTGCAGGTTTTCTTTTGTAAGCTCCCCTTCATGGAATCCTGGTTAGAGATTCAAGGACTCAATATTCCCTGCTACCCCCATCTTCTCTCTGTGTGGTGACCTAATAATCCAACAAATGCTCTTGAAACAGTTTCCTGCCACAATCAGTTTTCCTGTCCCTTCTTACTTACTCTCAAAATATGTGTTCATTTAACAAACGTATTCTATCTCATCAGCCCCTCATTTGCTCCACAGTCCAGTGCTTCTGCTTCCTTTGCTTTAATCAGCGTTTCCTCTTGGAAGTTGAGGTGGAGGGAATGGAGAGGGCTGTTTGTTGGGCATTTTTGGCATAATACACAGGCACTTTGAGGCATGATTTGCTCTCCACATGAAAAGGAAGTAAGTTCTAACTATAGTCACATGGACACTGTTTGCTTTCTGGGTTCATAAGATGTTGCAGTCTCATTTTATGGTTTTGACAGTTTCCTAATGCTGTTTTGAGTAAAGTACCCAGAACCCACCCTCTTATGTGTCATATAATTATTAAAATAAGTAGCATTCACTAAAATTGTCTATAATATCTGATGACAGTATGTTAAATCTTTGTTCTTTTACACAGCTGATTGTTATGATATAATGAGTATTAGCTAATCAGACACAGTGACCTTTGTTTGGCATTTATTTCTGTCCTATTATTGTGTGTTGTATGTTGTAATCTGTTGCATGCTTTTATGTCTATAAACTTGTGATTGTTTGAAATAAAAAAAACAATGCTGATTTCCAACTTACCTAATTAATTCAATTATAAGAAGAGTTGTCATAGAAATACAAGGTAACTGTTGCTGGGGTCTCTGTCTTAAAATTTGGTGTATAAAATATTTAGTGTGCATTATGGTTTTGTATAGAGTTTTAAGCCCTTTTAATACATCATTATATTGTCTGGTGTCCATTGTATCTGATGGGAAGGCAGCTGTTAGTAAGTATTGTTATTCTCTTGATGTCAGGGGGTCTGCAGACTGGCCCATAGGCCTTATCTGGCCCATGCCTGGTTTTATGTGGTCTGTGCACTAAGAATGTTTTTTACATTCTTAAATGCTTAGATAATATCAGAAGAAGGTATTTGGTAACACATGAAAATTATATGAAATTCAAACGTAAAATTTTGTTGGACCACAGCAATGCCCATTGAATGTGACAACTTTTGTTCTACAATGGCAGAGTTGAGTAGTTCCAGCACAGACCATCTTGCCTAACATATTTACTGTGGGTCCTGTATATTCCTTTATGGAGTAAGTTTGTCAGTCCCTGCTATAAGTGGTAATTCATTTCCTTTTTCTTGCTGCTTTAAAGATTTTCTCTTTGTCTTTCAACCATTTAACTATACTATAATGTGTCTAGGTGCGGATCTTTTTTTGTTTTTTCTTTTTGATTTGCAGGGGGGAAGTGGGGGAGCATGTCCCGCAGTTTGTGGGATCTTAGTTTCTGACCAGGGATTGAACCTTTACCCTTGGCAGTGAAAGCTCAGAGCGCTAACCACTGCACAGCCAGGGAATTCCCTTTTTGTATTACTTTTACTTGGAGTTTGTTTAGCTTCTGGGGTCTGTAGATTAATATTTTTTTTTATCAAATTTGGGAAGTTCTGGACTTCCTAGGTGGCGCAGTGGTTAAGAATCCGCCTGCCAAAGCGGGAGACACGGGTTCCAGCCCTGCTCCAGGAAGATTCCACATGCCACAGAGCAACTAAGCCCGTGTGCCACAACTATTGAGCCTGTGCTCTAGAGCCCGTGAGCCACAACTATTGAAGCCCACATGCCTAGGGCCGGGCTCCACAACAAGAGAAGCCACTACAATGAGGAACCCACGCACCACAGTGAAGAGTAGCCCCTGCTCACAGCAGCTAGAGAAAGCCCGTGTGCAGCAACGAAGACCTAACACAGCCAATAAATAAATAAAATAAATGAATAAATTTATGAAAAAAAATTGGGGACGTTTTGGGCCATTAGTTTTTCAAATATTTTTGTTGCCCTTTCTCTCCTTTCCTTTTGGGACTCTCATTACACTTGATAATGTTTCACAGATCTTGGAGGCAAAGTTCATTTTTTTTCCCCTAAAAGTTACTGTCAGCCTTTTGACTTTTGATGTCCTAATAAAGGTGGACAGAACAGTCAAAAACAACCATTTCCGTGCTCTGGAATTCAACCAAAGGCACGTAACAAACTGAGAAGCATTTATTTATTAAGCTACTGAACTTCAGGTGAGAGTAGTGAGTTTGCAGTTCTGAACTATATCCTTTTGCTGTAATTGTAACTGTGAGTATAACACTTTCTGAGTCCTTTGAATCATTTTTACATACCACTGAAATCCATTCTATTGTTGATGGACATTTGGGTTTCCTGTATTTGCCTATTAAACTGTTGCTTTTGTGATGTTTTTTATATATGCCTTTTGGTGAATATGTATACATTTTTTTTCTTGTTTCTTGTAATATATACCTAGGAGTAAAATTGTAGGGTTTTGTTCAATTTGGGTATATACTGCCAAAAGTTTTCCAGAGTGGTTGAATCAATGCACCTCCAACAAGCCAGGCTGTACATCTTCACCCACAGTTGGTATTTCATCTAGTTATTCTGATGGGTACAGTGTGGGCTTAATTTGCACCTTCCTAATGATCAATAAAGTTAATCCCCTTTATGTATATTTATTTGCTATGTGAATATCTTTGTGAAGTGTCAGCTCAAATGTTTCACCCATTGTAAATAATTGGGTTGTCTGTCCTTAATATTTGTAGCATTTCTTTATATTCTGGATACAAGTTCTTTTTTTACATGTACGTATGTCTGTGTGTTTTTGAACACACATGTATTTATTGATGGTGTCTTTTTTCCCCTCCTTTTGAATTGCCTTTTCACTCTTAATAGTCTTTGATGAATAGAAGTTCATAATCTTTACATAGTTACTGATGTTTTCTTATGTTTAGTTGCTTTCTTAAAATCTTGTTTAAGAAATTTGCTTCTTCCCCAAAGCTTTATTGGTTTATTTTTCACACATAGATCTACCATACATCTAGAAAAAGAATCATTGTATTTGATAGGGGTCAAGATTCATTTTGGTTCATATTAATGTATAGTTGAACCAGCATCATTTATTTAAAAAATGTTTCTTTTCCCACTGGCTGTGTCAGCTTTGTCCTAAAGCAGGCAGTCATATTCATGTGGATTTATTTCTAGGCTTTGTATTGTATTTATGTATGCTGTGTGGATTTCTGTAGCAGTATCTTAATATGTTATGTAACTTCTGTAGCAGTATCTTTCTTTGTATTGTACTATGCTGTGTGGATTTCTATAGCAGTATTTTGATATCTTATGTAACTTCTGTTTCAAGAGTGCCTTGGCTACTGTAGGTCTTTTCTATAGCCATATACATTTTGTAATCAGCTTTTCAATATTCACAGTATTACTTGCTGGGAATTTTGATTGTAATTGCATTACTGTAGATTAATTGAGGGAGAACTGACATATTTACACTATTGAGTCTTCTGATCTATGTGGTATATTCTGCTTTTATCCAGTCTTTAGAACTTTCTCTGAATAATGTTTTACATTTGTCAGTGAATGAATTTTTCGCTGTTTATTCCTGAGTATTTGGGTATTGATGCTATTATAAATAATGTGGTTTTAAAGGTTTAATTTTCTATTTGTTGGTTGATGGTACATAAAACAGTTTGCTTCTGGGTCTTGACCTTTTGTCTAGTAACTTTGCTATATTCACTTATTAATCCTTATGGTTTATCCATAGGTTTTCTACACATTCATATCTTTTGTGAATAATGACAGTTTTTAACTCATTCCAATCCTTTTTATTTTATTTTCTTTCTTTGTTGCATTGATTATGGCATCCAGTACAATGTTTGTTTTTTGTTTTTTTTTTACAGCTTTTTATTGGAATATAGTTGCTTTACACTGTTGTGCCAATTTTTGAGGTACACCAAAGTGAATCAGCTGTATTTATACATATATCCCCATATCCCCAGCCTCCCTATCCTTGCCCTCTAAGTCATCATCCATTATCAAGTTTCTCTCTCTATGTTATAGAGGAACTTCCCACGAGCTATCTATATTATATTTGGTGGTGTATATATGTCAGTGCTACTCTCTCGCTTCGTCCCACCTTCCCCTTTGCCTGCCCCCCCACCCCACCCTGTTTCCTCAAGTCCATTCTCTACATCTGTGTCTTTATGCTTGCCCTGTCACTGGGTTCATTAGTACCATTTTTTTTAGATTCTCTATATATGAGTTAGCATATGGTATTTGTTTTTCTCTTTCTGGCTTACTTCACTCTGTATGACAGACTCTAGGTCTATCCACCTCATGACATATAGTTCAATTTCATTCCTTTTTATGGCTGAGTAATATTCCATTGTATATATGTGCCACATCTTCTTTATCCATTCATCTGTTGATGGGCATTTAGGATGATTCCATGTCCTGGCTATTGTAAATAGCGCTGCAATGAACAGTATGATACATGTTTCTTTTTGGATTATGGTTTTCTCAGGTATATGCCCAGGAGTGGGATTGCTGGGTCATATGGTACTTCCATTTTTAGTTTTTTAAGGAACCTCCAAACTGTTTTCCACAGTGGCTGTACCAACTCACATTCCAACCAACAGTGCAGGAGGGTTCCCTTTTCTTCACACCCTCTCCAGCATTTATTGTTTCTAGTTTTTTTGATAATGGCCATTCTGACCAGTGTGAGATGGTACCTCATTGTAGCTTTGACTTGCATTTCTCTAATGATTTAGTGATGTTGAGCATCTTTTCATGGGTTTGTTAACCATCTGCATGCCTTCTTTGGAGAAGTGTCTATTTAGGTCTTCCACCCGTTGGGTTATTTGCTTTTTTGGTATTCAGCTGCATAAGCTGCTTGTATATTTTGGAGGTTAATCCTTTGTCAGTTGCTTCGTAGGCAAGTGTTTTCTCCCATTCTGAGGGTTGTCTTCTTGTCTTGTTTATGGTTTCTTTTGCTGTGCAAAAGCTTTTCAGTTTTATTAGGTCCCATTTGTTTATTCTTGATTTTATTTCCGTTATTCTAGGAGGTGGGTCAAAAAGAATCTTACTTTGATGTATGTCATAGAGTGTGCTGCCTGTGTTTTCCTCTTAAGAGTTTTATAGCGTCTGGACTTACCTGTAGGTCTTTAATCCATTTTGAATTTATTTTTGTATATGGTGTCAGGAAGTGTTCTAATTTCATTCTTTTAGATGTAGCTGCCCAATTTTCCCAGCACTACTTATTGAAGAGGCTTTCTTTTTTCCATTGTATATTCTTGCCTCCTTTGTCAAAGATAAGGTGCCTATATGTGCGTGGATTTCTCTCTGGGCTCTCTATTCTGTTCCATTGATCTGTGTTTCTGTTTCTGTACCAGTACCATACTGTCTTGATCAATGCCACCTTGTAGTATAGTTTAAAGTTAGGGAGACTGATTCCTCCAGCTCCATCTTTCCTTCTCAAGATTGCTTTGGCTATTCGGGGTCTTTTGCATTTCCATACAAATCTTAAAATTTCTTGTTCTAGTTCTGTGAAAAATGCCATTGGTAATTTGATAGGGATTGTGCTGAATGTGTAAATTGCTTTGGGTAGAATCATCATTTTCACAATGTTGATTCTTCCAATCCAAGAACATGGTATGTCTCTCTGTTTGTATCATCTTTGATTTCTTTCATCAGTGTCTTATAGTTTTCTGCATACAGATCTTTTGCCTCCTCAGGCAGGTTTATTCCTAGGTATTTTATTCTTTTTGTTGCATCAGTGAGTTGGAGTGTTTCCTTAATATCTCTTTCTGCTCTTTTGTTGTTAGTGTATAGAAATGCAAGAGATTTCTGTGCATTAATTTTGTATCCTGCTACTTTACTAAATTCATCAATTAGTGCTAGCAGTTTTCTGGTAGCATCTTTAGGGTTTTCTATGTGTACCATGTCATCTGCAAAGAGTGACTCTTTTACTTCTTCATTTCCAGTTGGGATTCCTTTTATTTCATTTTCTTCTCTGATTGCTGTGGCTAAAACTTCCAAAACTATGTTGAATAATAATGGTGAGAGTGGGCATCTTTGTCTTGTTCCTGTTCTTAGAGGGAATGCATTCAGTTTTTCACCATTTAGAATGATGTTGGCTGTTGGTTTGTCATATATGGCTTTTATCATGTTGAAGTAACTTTCTTCTCTGCCCACTTTCTGGAGAGTGTTTATCATAAATGAATGTTGAACTTTGTCAAAAGCTTTCTCTGCATCTATTGAGATGATCATATGGTTTTTATCTTTCAGTCTGTTAATATGATTGATTAGCACATATTTAAGAATCCTTGCATTGCAGGGATAAACCCCACTTGATCATGGTGGATGATCTTTTTAATGTGCTGTTGGATTCTGTTAGCTGGCACTTTGTTGAGGATTTTTACATCTATATTCATCTGTGATATTGGTCTGTAATTTTCTTTTTTTGTGACATCTTTGCCTGGTTTTGGTATCAGGGTAATGGTGGCCTTGTAGAATGAGTTTGGGAGTGTTCCTCCTTCTGCTTTATTTTGGAAGAGTTTGAGAAGGTTAGGTGTTAGCCCTTCTCTAAATGTTTGATAGAAAATCGCCTGTGAAGCCATCTGGTCCTGGGCTTTTGTTTGTTGGAGATTTTTAATCACAGTCTTAATTTCATTACTTGTGATTGGTCTGTTCATAATTTCTATTTCTTCCTGGTGCAGTCTTGGAAGATTGTACTTTTCTAAGAATTCATTTCTTCCACGTTTCCTAATTTATTTGCCTATAGTGCTTGTAGTAGTCTCTCATGATCTTTTGTATTTCTGCAGTGTTCATTGTTACTTCTCCTTTTTCATTTATTTTTTTATTTTTTTAAATTTTTTTGGGGGGGTACACCAGGTTCAATCATCTGTTTTTATACACATATCCCCGTATTCCTTTTTCATTTCTAATTCTGTTGCTTTGCGTCTTTTGCCTTTTTTCTTCTGATGAGTCTGACTAATGGTTTATCAATTTTCTCTGTCTTCTCAAAGAACCAGCTTTTAGTTTCATTGATCTTTGCTATTGTTTCCTTCCTTTCTTTTTCATTTATTTCTGATCTGATGTTTATGATTTCTTTCCTTCTGCTCACTTTGGGGTTTTTTTTGTTCTTTCTCTGATTGTTTTAGGTGTAAGGTTAGCTTGTTTATTCGATATTTTTCTTGTTTCTTGAGGTAGGATTTTATTGCTATAAACTTCCCTCATAGAACTCCTTTTGCTGCATCTTATAGGTTTTGGGTTGTCATGTTTTCATTGTCATTTGTTTCTAGATATTTTTGGATTTCCTCTTTGATTTCTGCAGTGACTTCTGGGTTGTTTAATAGCGTATTGTTTAGCCTCCTCGTGTTTATATTTTTTACAGTTTTTTTCCTGTAATTCCTATCTAGTCTTATGGTGTTGTAGTCAGAGAAGATGCTTGATACGATTTCAATTTTTTTGAATTTACTGAGGCTTGACTTTTACCCCACGATGTGTTCAGTCCTGGAGAATGTTCTGTGTGCACTTGAGAAGAAAGTGTATTCTGTCCTTTTTGGATGGAATGTCCTATAAATATCAATTAACTCAAGATGGTCTAATGTCTCATTTAAAGCTTGTGTTTTCTTATTTATTTTATGTTTGGATGATCTGTCCATTGGTGAAAGTGGGGTGTTAAAGTCTTCTACTGTTGTGTTACTATTGATTTCCCTTTTTATTGCTGTTAGCATTTGCCTTATGTATTGAGGTGCTCCTATGTGGGTGCATAGATATTTACAGTTTTTATATCTTCTTGAATTGATTATGTAGTGTCCTTCCATGTCTCTTGTAACAGTACAAAGTTGAATAGAAGCAGTCATAGCAAGTTTCCTTATCTCATAAATGATCTCTGGTGGAAGGCAATCTGAAATTGATGACTAAGTATGATGTTTGCTGTAGATTGTTTTTATAGGCACTCTTTATCAGAGAAAGGATATTCCCCTCTGTTCCTATTTTGCTTATTGTTGTCATGAATGGCTGTAAAATTTTATCCAATGAAATTTCTGCATATAACCAGATAATAATTAGATTTTCCCCTTTATTCTGGTAATGTGGTCAGTTATGTTGATTTTTGAGTATTAAGCCACTCTTGTATTCTTGTCATAAATTCCCCTCAAATATTGTGAGAAATGTTTAATTTTTAAAAATATCACTGGATATGATTTACTAGTGTTTTGTTTGTGTCTTTGCTTCTATGGTCACAATAGAGATTGGAGTGTAAATTTCTTGTAATGTCCTCATTATGTTTTAGTAGTAAGGTTTTGTTGGCCTTATTAAAATTAATTTGGAAAGGATCTCCTCATTCTCTGGGAAAATTTGAGTGAGATTGCTGTTATTTCTTCTTTAAAGTTTTGGAAGAATTTGCTGAGGATGAAGTTTTTTGTTCTTTCGTTTATTTTAGCAAAGATTTTTAATACCATTTAATAATGAGATGTGACTATATTTCTTCTAGTGTCTGTTTTGGTGAGTTGTGTTTTTCAAAGAATTTTTTTACTAAATGTATAAGAGTCTGCTTTATTGGCAAAATGTTCATAATATGTTTTCTTTTTTTTTTCATTGAGGTCTAATTGACGTATAACATTAGTTTCAGGTTTACAACATAATGATTTGATGTTCATATATACTGCAAAATGATCACCACAGTAAATCTAGTTAACTTCCATCTCCTGTACATAGTTAACAAATTTTGTATGTGTGTGATGAGAACTTAATTTTAAGATATACCCACTTAGGGACTTCCCTGGTGGCACAGTGGTTTAGAATCCACCTGCCAATGCAGGGGACACAGGTTCGATCCCTGGTCCGGGAAGATCCCACATGCCAAGGAGCAACTAAGCCCGTGAGCCATAACTACTGAGTCCGCACACCTAGAGCCCATGCTCCACAACAGGAGAAGCCACTGCATTGAGAACCCCATGCACCACAATGAAGAGTAGCCCCCACTCTCTGCAAGTAGAGAAAGCCCATGCACAGCAACAAACACCCAACACAGCAAGTAAATAAACTTATTTAAAAAAAAAAAAAAAGATATACCCACTTAGCAGCTTTCAAATATGCAGTGTGGCATTACTAACTGTAAGCAGTATGCTGTACACAACATCTCTGTTATTTGTTTTGGGTTTTTGTGTGTGTGTGTGTTTTTATTTTTTTTAATTAATTTTTATTGGAATATAGTTGCTTTACAATGTTGTGTTAGTTTCTGCTGTACAGCAAAGTGAATCAGCAATACGTATACATATATCCCCTCTTTTTTGGATTTCCTTCCCATTTAGGTCACCACAGAACATTGAATAGAGTTCTCTGTGCTATACAGTAGGTTCTCATTAGTTACCTATTTTATACATGTTAGTGTATATATGTCAATCTCAGTCTCCCAATTCATCCCACCCCCTCTCCCCCCACTTCTCCCCTTGGTATCTATATGTTTGTTCTCTACATCTGTGTCTCTGTTTCTGCTTTGCAGATAAGTTCATCTGTACCATTTTTTTGATTCCACATATAAGCGATATCATATGATATTTGTCTTTCTCTTTCTGACTTACTTCACTGTGTACGCCAATCTCAAGGTCCATGATTTATTTGTTTTATAATAGGACTTTTGTACCTTTTGACCCCCCTTCACTAATTTGCCTATTCCCTACCCCCTTGCCTCTGGCAGCCACCAATCTATGAGCTTGGTTTTTTGTTTTTGTTTTTTTAGATTCTACATATAAGTGAGATTATACACTACTTGTCTTTCACTGTCTGACTTATTTCACTTAGCATAATGTCCTCAAGTTCCTTCCATGTTGTCACCAATGGCAAGATTGAATTCTTTTTTCACAGCCGAGTAGTATTCATGTATATGTGTACACACAGACCCCCTGACATCTTCTTCATCCATGCATCCATTGATGAACATTTCAATTGCTTATATATTTTGCCCACTGTAAATAATGACATGATGAACATAGAGGTGCCTATATCTTTTCAAATTACTGTTTTTATTTTCTTTAGATAAATACCCAGAAGTGGATTGTATGGTAGTTATTTTTTAAATTTTTTGAGGAACCTCCATACTGTTCTCTGGTAGTTGCTGCACCAATTTACATTCTCACCAGCAGTGCACAAGGGTTCCCCTTTTCCTACATCCTCACCAACACTTGTTATTTCTTGTCTTTTTGATAATAACCATTCTAACAGATGTTAGATGATACATCTCATTGTGGTTTTGATTTGCCTTTCCCTGATGATTAGTGATACTAAGCATCTTTTATGTACCTGTTGGCCATCAGTATATCTTCTGCCCATTTTTTAATCGAACTGTTTGTTCTGTTTTTTGCTGTTGAGTAGTATGAGTTCTTTATATATTTTAGATATTAACCTATTATCAGATACATATTTTCTCCCAGTTATTAGGTTGCCTTTTCATTTTGTTAATGGTTTCCTTTGCTGTACGTAATCTTCTTTCTTTTTTTTAAATTTTTTTAAAATTTAATCTTCATTTATTTATTTTGGCTGCATTGGGTTTTTGTTGCTACATGCAGGCTTTCTCTAGTTTTGGAGAGCAGGGGCTACTCTTCTTTGCAGTGTGCAGGCTTCCATTGCAGTGGCTTCTCTTGTTTTGGAGCATGGTCTCTAGGCATGCTGGTTTCAGTAATTGTGGCACGCTGGCACAGTAGCTGGCACAGTAGTTGTGGCAGGCAGGCTCCAGAGTGCAAGCTCAGTAGTTGTGGTGCACAGGCTTAGTTGTTCTATAGCATGTGGGATCTTCCTGGACCAGGGATCGAACCCATGTCCCCTGCATTGGCAGGCAATATTCTTAACCACTGCACCACCAGGAAAGTCCCTATAATCTTCATTCTTGATATTAGTAATTTGCGTTTTTTTCCTTGGCTAATCTTATTAATAGTTTATTAGTTTTACTCAGTTTTCAAAGAAGTTATTTTTGGCTTTGTTGATTTCTAATGTTGAATGTTTGGGTTTTATTTCATTGATTTTTTTTAATTACCTCATTTCCTTATTTCTTTGGGTTGAATTTGCTGTTCTTTTTCTAGCATCTTTATAAAGAAGCTTAGAACATTGATTTCAGCCCTTTTTTGGTTTTCAGTTATATGTATTTAAAACGTTAAATTCCTGTCAAGCATTAATATAGCTGTAACTTATGAGGTTTGATTTGTTATATCTTTATTACCATTTGGTTCATTCTTTTTTCTCATATTTCTTATAACTTCTTTGAATCATGGATTATTGGAAGTGTATTGTTTAATTTCTAAACATTTGGGGATTTTTCTGGCTTGTGTTATCAGAGAACCTATTGTGATGAATTGTTTCAGTTCTTTGAAATTTGTTGAAGTTTGCTTTATATCCTGGTGTATGGTTAATTCTGATAAATGTTCTGTATGATCTGAAGAGAACAAGTATTCTATGGTTGAAATAGTGTTTTATATATGTTAACTATTTTGAGTTAATTATGTTTGATGCCTTTTATATAATCACTGAAGTTTTTGTCTACCTGTTCTGTCATCTATTGAGAGAGATGTTTCTCTTCTACCTCTTTCATTATTGTGCAATTAAATTCTATATTTTAACAATATAATACATTGTTATATTTTATACACTCAATATTCAGTTAGATTTACCCTGATATATTTCCATTCTGGTGCTCTTCTTCCTCTTTCTGTATTATTTTCTGTAATCAATTCTTGAAGACTTTCCTTACTTGCTTTGTTTTGCTTTGCTTTATTTGGTGCCGGTCCTTGTGCAACATGTTTTTCATGCATGTGGCATCCTCTTGAATCTTCTGGAGGACACTTATTTTAAAGCTTTCTTCTATTTCCTACCACAATTTGGTTATTTGGCAATGAGGTAGATTATCTTTTCCTTTCTCTGTTCTTTTTTGTGCCTTCCAGTGGTTTTCCTCAAATTCTTTTGTTGAATTTTATATATGTTTATATTTACAAATGAGGGGATAGGTCAGGGATTGTGAGAACAGATGTCTTCTGGGCCTACGCAAGTGTTGTAAATGTGAGGGTAAGAATGGGTTGATGTTCTCAGTGGAACACATGCTCTTTCCAAGGTGGCAGCCACTATCTACTTAGCAAATCTGTGACATGGAAGTTCAGGTCCCATGTTTTGAAATCTTCTCACTTTCTATGAAATGCTAGAAAATCATATGGAGTTTGGTGAAATTTCCTGAAATTTACCCATTGACAACCAACTTATTTTGGAAAATCCATTATGAGTCAAAAAACACATCAGTTTGCCAGTTTGCCACCCATGGTCTAGACACCTCAGGTGGCTAGAGTGTTGTCCTTCGGCCCAGGTGGAAATCCCTGTTCTTTGGCACCAAATGCAAGCACTGCTTGCAACAGCTCTGAGAGTGTGGGTGCTCTGGGGTTTCCTTTATAGTGCTGAAGTAGTGTCTTGAGCGCAATTGTAGGGCTTTATGCCACTCTTGGCAGCCATAAGTGACCTGGGAAACTATAAGTTTTGAATCCCACACCTATTCAATTCTGCAAGTATCCCATTTTCAAGTCCCACTTCAGAGAACTATGCCTGTGATTGTTATCTTGGGGACAAATATAGAGGTCAGCAGCTTTGAGAGCAAGATACCAGGGGCTTATTTTGTAACTTTTTAATAACCTATTCAGTAATGGATGTTCTTCCTTCTCCTCCAGTTCTGTGTGTTTCCCCCCACCCCGCACCTATTCTGAAAAATTTACTTCAGAGATCTTCTTCACCTCAACATGTAACTATTTATTCAGCTCATTTAGGGTTCATTGTCAGTGTTTTCCCATCTGCTCTATATCATCCAGAAGTGTTTCACTGTTCTTCTAAGTAAATAGTGAATGCTGTAGATTAGTTTCATATATTTTCTGTCATATCAATGACACTTTATGTGGAAGGGGAGAAGAACAGCTCTATGTGTGTCTATATGTTTGAATATAATGTGTGTGTATGTGTATATACATACACACGCAGGTATTTATTAGCTTCATTATACTGGAAGTCAATTCAGTTCTCTAAAGTTTCTAAAGTTTTTATTTAAGTGATAAGTAAATGCCATTGTATTTTATATTTACTCTATTCCTTCTCAAGAATTAAGGCAAGGAGTTCCCTGATGGTGCAGTGGTTAAGAATCCTGCTGCCAGTGCAGGGGACATGGGTTCAATCCCTGCTCCGGGAAGATCCCACATGCTGCAGAACAACTAAGCCCATGTGCCACAATTACTGAGCCTGTGCTCTAGAGCCCTTGAGCCATAACTACTGAGCCTGTGTGCTGCAACTACTGAAGCCCATGTGCCTAGAGCCCGTGCTCCTCAACAAGAGAAGCCACTGCAATGAGAAGCCCTCGTGTCACAATGAAGAGTAGCCCCCACTTGCTACAACTAGAGAAAGCCTTATCACTAGGTTTACTTTGTTATGGTAACAAGTAAAAGACAATAACTTCCAATACTATCTCAATTGAAAAGTGATGAGGTTGGGCATCCTTCTCTTGGTCCTGATTTTAGCAGGAAGGCTTTCAGCCTTTCACCTTTGAGTATTATGTTGGCTGTCAGTTTATCATAAATAGCTTTTCTTATGTTGAGATATGTTCCCTCTGTACCCACTTTCATAAGGGTTTTTACCATGAATGGATGTTGAATTTTGTCAGATGTTTCTTATTAAACATAAGTTTTAAGTCATAAGTCATTTGAGAGGCTTCTGAATGTCATCTCCATACTTAAAAATTGTTTTACTTTTCTTTAATAAAACTTCACTATTTCTTTGTCTTTTTTTAAATGGGAAAAAGTAGAAAAGTTTTAAAAAGCACAGATTGAAAATTTTTAGAGGAACTCCCTGTGTCATGGCTCTGTTACTCAGAAACTGCCAGAAATTCCGTTAGATCTATTTATTTTAATGTGCAGCTCAATAAACCCATGTTTTGTCATTCATATATGGATATAGTTTTGCCAGATTAAAAAGGTTATCTCTTATTCCTAGATTGCATCACCTGCATAAGTGAATGCATGTTTGGATTGTGTTGAGTGTAGAATTGTTTGAGAGGAGGTCAGAGGTCTGGATAGTGAGGATGAAGCTGGGTGCAGCAGAGGAGCAGCTTTGCTGCCCCTTTGACAGAGTGAAGGCAGCTCTGGAGTTATTGGTTTCGTGTTCACCAGAACTAACCCAACTCTGTTGTTTCCCACTAGCAGAAACTGTGAGGAAACCCATGGGTAAGGGAAGTTTGAAAAATATCTGTAAGCTCTCAGCCTTGGCCTGACAGAGTATAATAGGGAAAAAGTGGGGCTAAAAGACAATGGATAAATAACTGGCACACCCAAGATCAGAGAAATGTTTTTTAAAATATACTGACTCTTGTGTTTTGCTATTTTACCATATTTCTTGGTACTATGACAAATAAACAGTTCTGATATTGATTTGTATTCCTTTAAAGAAAATTTCTTTATCTCTGTATCCTATGAAATTTGTTATTTAAGGAAGATTTTTCTGAAAACTTTGATGATTTTCCACTGTAGATATTTGGTATCCTTCATTTGCTTTTCTATTTTTTCAGCACAACAAGTAGAGTTCAAATGCCACTAGCTTAGATGACAAATTTTTTCTGAACCTTAAAAATTATATGTTAGGAGATAGATTGGAAATAATTTTAATTTAATTTTAATTTTAATATCATTTTTTGAAAAATCTGTGGAGATAACTGTCTAAAGTTAGAAGACAGTAGGTCTTTCCTGCCCCCCTTTTTATAATTCGTAGGACTTCAGGTGCATAGAATTAGATTAATCATAACTCTTCGTTCATGACACAGATTTCATTGTTTCATTCATGAAATGACACATTCATTCCCCCTTATTTTACGTTTTAGCCTCCTTATATTGTTTTTAAGATTTATTTCTATAATATAATTTTTCAGGATGTGTTGAATACCTGTGAACCCATGCATAATCCAACAATTTATTTCTGTCTGTGTCCTCTTTGCCTCTTTCCCTACCTCCACCACAAAAGTAACCATAGTTTTGAATTTTTTATTTATCATTTACTTGATTATTTTCTAGTTTTAGCTCACATTATTTTATATATATAAACACACAGATATATCTATATTATTTAATTCTGGTTATTTTTGAACTTATGAAAAGGATATGACGTATAATGTTCATGTTGTCTTCTCAGGCTTTCTTTTTTTGGTTTGTTTTGTTTTTTCTATTGTGCGCTTTTAACACAAGTTATCTTTCTGTTCTCCTGGTGGTGAGCATTTGTTTCCAGTTTTTTCATTATGTATACAGTGCTGCTATAAACATTCTTGTACATGTCCTGGTGTTCACGTGCTTGATTTTCTTTGGTGACTTTTCTGGATTGTAATTATGTGAAAGTTCAGTTTAACCAGATTTTGCTAAATTGTTTTTCAAAGTGATTATACTAATTTAGATTTCTACCAGCCATGTCTAAGAGATCCTGTGGTTCCAAATCCTGTGGTTCAGATTCTGTCTAAAATTTGGCTTTAGAGTACACTTTTTTGCCTTTTAACTGGTGTATTAAGTCTGCATGAATTCAGTTACTTCATTATTTTGGTACATGTTCCAAGTTGCCATTTTGTTCCTTTTTGCCTTCTTTTGCATTGAATAGTTAGGCTGATTTTCCTCCTATTATATTAGAAGTATTCTACTCTTTTCCTGTCATTTTTGTGGTTACTGTGGAATTACATAGAAACTTATTAAAGTCTAATATTAATATCTTTTCTCTCATCTAGGATAATAACGAGGTGAATGAGTTTAACACTTTATAGTCATTTACCTCATTTATGCTAATATCATTAAATATTTTAATTCTGTATAATTGAAAATAAAACCTATGACCCATTATTTTTGTTCTGTAGCATCCCTGTTCATTTATATTTTCTGTTTTCTTTGCTCTTTATCTTGCATCTTGAACCTTAATTACATCTGGATTATTTTCCTTTTCCTGGAAGTATATTTTTTATATTTTATTTGTTGGAGTCTATAAGTTAGTAAAATCATTACTGTAAGTTAGTAAACTAGGTTTTGATAGGTCAAAAAATGTGTATGTTTGCCTTTGTCCTCAAGGGACATTTTAACTGGGTATAGAATTTTAGGTTGGCATTTTATTCTTTTTCTCATTATATTGATGATAGAAGAGCATGCTCCTTGTCTGGGTTCAGTTGTTACTATTTTGAAACAGTCTAACTGTTGTTCCTTTGAAGGCAGTCTGTCTGTATTTCTCTGGCTGTTTTTAGGAATTTTTCTTTGGTTCTCTGTAATTCTAATTTGATTATGTATGTGGATTTTTTTTAATACTGCTTAACATTTGTTAGGCTGCTTTAATCTCTGCATTGATGTCTGTCATTGGTTCTAGTACATTCTCATTGGATTCTGAAATATGGTCTCTGCCTCACTCTCCTTATTGGACAGATTTAATTGTCTGACTTTCTTATTGGACCCTCTGTGTCTCTTATTTTCTATCTTATATTCTGTCTTCTTGTCTCTATACTGCGCTCTGGGTGACTTCTTTTGACCTGCTTTTCGATTCAGTTATTCTCTCTTAAACTGTGTTTAATCTTGTTAAACATATGCATTGAGTTTCTAATTTAAAGTTAATGTATATTTTCTGTTCTAGAATTTCTTTTTGTTCTTTTAATCTACTACAGAGTTTCAAGCCTATTTTATATATCTTGCAACAAAGTAAGCATGCTAATTTAAAGTCTGTGTTGAGAAATCCCAAAATGTGAGGTCTTTGAGAGTCTTTCTGCTTTGTAGTTTTGTTTGCTTGTTTGTGGCTCTTCTCTTGTTCCTGATGTCTTGTTTACTTTTGTATCTGATTACCTTTGCTAGTCATTAGATTTGAAAAAAATACATGTTTGGTTGATTTGAAGCCTAGGGGATAGCCTTTTCAGAAATGATTTTAGATTTTTTTCTTCTAGACACCTGGAGGTGCTACCAGTCTTGATCACTGTGATCCAAATTTAATGCTTGACGTCTCCTGGACTTCCTAGGTGACATTAAGCTGGGCTGCATGTTCATAGCAGAGTTTGTATAACTTTGTTGTACATACTTAAAATTTTTGGTGGTTGAGGGGGTAGGCAATTTAACAATTTATTTTTGCTACAAATCCTTTTGTAGCAAAAGCAACTGAATGCTGGGTGTACCTTTTTAGGTTATTGCTTAATTTAGATTTATGGCTCAGTATCTTGTTACTTTTTCATACTTTTAGGACATTTTCCATATTTCATTGTTGCTTAAAAAATTTTTCAATTCCAGGGTTTATTTTATTTACCTAGCCTGTCATTAACAGAGGCAGAAATCTTTCCCTTTAATTTGCTTTTGAATTTGTCTTGATATTTGTTTGCTTTTTGTAGGTTCTACATGAAACGTTTCCTCAACACACATTTCTCATGAATGGTCTCATTCAAGGCGTAAAGGTAAGGAACAATTTTTGTGTGTTTCACAATGAACCAAAGCCAGGAATCCTTAGTATTTTAACTCTGGAAGTTTAAATGGGACTTAGGGAAACAGTTACCATCTGTAAATTTTGTAAATCAAATTTTTAGCTGGAATATCAAAGCCAAAATAAAATAGAAGCCACATCCATAAGGCACTGGTAAAAACAGTACCTTATTTTTATTAACATGTACAGAGCAGTATATGAAGGGTATAATTATGTGAACTTTTATTTGCTCTAGCAAAAGAATAAAATGGGAAAGTATTAATATCTTCTTTTGAGATAGACTTTGAGATTGAAGAAGAAGGAGTCGTCAAGATTTAGTTGGATGTGTAGTCTTTTGGCAAGGCTGGTATTCTAGCCACAACTTTCTCTTGACTACTTGACTTAATTAGCCTTAATTCATTGTTTAAATTTTAATGTGATATTTGTCAGAAAAGCTTATAAATAAGGGGTTAAAATATAATTTTATGTTCCAGTGCCAATTTGTAGTAAAGTATATAGGTATGGCATTTAATTTTCCTTTTTCCTTTTCAACTAAGGTAATAGCAGTCTACATACTTTCACTTTGTGCTGAATAACACACTTAAAATTATACCCGAGTACAATGGTCCCCAATCTTTTTGGCACCAGGGACCAGTTTCATGGAAGACAATTTTTCCACAGACTTGGGGTGGTAGGGGCAGGGAGGGATGTGAGAGATGGGGAGTGAAGCGGTAGATGAAGCTTTGCTTGCCCACCATTCACCTCCTGCTGTGTGGCCCAGTTCCTAACAGGCCATGGACCTTTGCGGCCTGGCAGCTGGGGACCCCTGCCCTAGCAGTTTGCTGAATTCAGCCATAGGAATTTGCTGAATTCATAGCTTTGAGCAGCATTAATTGTGATGAATACTATTTATTCTTTGCCTGTTTTCAAAAGAATTTTGAGAATGCTTACAATAATAACATAAGTAAATCAGGGCAATTTAAATAAAGTAAAACAAGAAGTTTTTAATATTCATTGAGGAGAGGAATATTATCAAGAATCTTGTGTGTGTTCATTTAAGCACTAGTTTGTGAGCAGTTTTTATCTACGTGATAAAAAGAAAAATGAAATGAGAGCATTGATTAAAAATACAATATAAGTTTATCCTTACAGTAGATTCTTGTGGCAGTTGCTCCATAGATCTTTTTCTTTTGTCTTGTGGAGCTAATAAAATGTGTTTTGGTCTGGTTCTGCAAAATAAAACCAACTAGGTCTGCACCTTGAAGCCAAGTGGCATGCTTATTACACTTTCACTTAGAGATACCTACAATATTCTAAAAAAACATAGAACAGAAAGTATTTGGATTGATTCAAGAGTGTGGACAAGAACTTATTAACTTGAACAACTATTGAACTTCAGTTTATTGAACTTTTAAAAAATATTTATTTGTTTATTTTTGGCTTGTTGGGTTTTAGTTGTGGCACATGGGATCTTAAGTTGTGGTGCATGGGCTTTCATTGCAGCATGTGGGCTTCTCTTTCTAGTTGTGTTGTGCAGGCTCCAGAGCATGTGGGCTTTGTAGTTTGCAGCATGCATGCTCTCTAGTTGTGGCTCACATGCTCAGTAGTTACAGCATGAGGGCTTAATTGCCCCGTGGCATGTGGAATCTTAGTTCCCTGACCATGGATTGAACCTGCATTCCCTGCATTGGAAGATGGATTCTCAACCACTAGACCACCAGGGAAGTCCCTCAACTTATTGAATTTAAATAAGGAGTTATATATTGGGTTAGCCAAAAAGTTCATTTGGGTTTTTCCGTAACATCTTATGGAAAAACCCAAACGAACTTTTTGGCCAACCCAATATTTTAATAGTTGGCTGTTGTCTCTGGGGTGGGGATATAATGAGAGAACCCTATAGTGAAGCATAACTCTATTAAGATATCTTAGTATGGATATGAGCACAGTGGAGTGAATATGGCTTTAGATTGCTTTAGCTTTAAGTCTCTGTTCTGCATCTTATTAACTGTGTCACCTTAGTCATATAATTTACTCTCCCCTTCATTATGAAGTAATGAGGAGGATAAAAGATCTCTAGTTAGGGTGATTATGAGGATTAAATGAGCTAGTATTTGTAACACTATTTGAGTAGTACATTCATTCATGTGCTAAATACCTAGTAAATGTTGCAAAGAAAAGTATGTAAAAAGCAAAAATATTAGAAGGAAATCTTGGTGGCCATTTTTCTTACCAGTTTGGGGAAAGATTTTCTTTTTTTAGAAAAAGAATTCATAAAGGAAAAGATTGAGTCATTTTACATCGATATTTTAACTTAGATAAGTCAAAGCCACCATCATCAAACTTGAAATACAAATGACAAAATACTATTTGTAATAGAAGGAGGAATACGTAAAAGCACTCTCCAAGTAATGCCATGGGAGAATGACTGATATCCCAGAAGGGCAAAGAAGGATGTGAGCTGGCAGTTTACCAAAGATGTCAGTGTGAAAATAAGTTTATCACTAATAAGCAGTAAGCCCCGAATTAAATGAAGTAATATTTCTAGATACACATTGGTAAAAAATTTTAAACTGACGAGAAGAATTAGTTCAGTCATGCACTGTAGATGACAGGATAAATTGGTATAGCTTTTCTGGAAGGCAGTATTTTAAGAGTTGAAAATATTCACATATTTTAACAAAGTAACTCCATTTCTAGAAAGTTGTTCTTGTCAAATGAAGTTATTTAGAGATTCGGGTAAAGGGCTATTTGTAATAGTAAACATGGAAAGTTTTTAAATGCCTTAAAATTAAAAGAGTATGTATGTTGTGGTGTAGCCATGTAATGTAGTACAGGCATATAAAGAACATGTTTTTGGAGAACACCAAGTAATGTGTGAAACCAAAAGGATGTACAGCTCTACGGTATGGTTTCTGTTTTGTTTTGACCAAAATAAATGTAAATAAGCAGTGGGAAAATGATTAAAAAAGGAGTCCCCTGAAGTTTGAATTATGTGTATTTATGGATGATTTTTAATTTTCTTCTTTATGTGTTTTGTTCATCTTTGTAGATTTTCTACAGTTAACTTCTGCTTTGGAAGTTTACTGTCATATTGCATGGAAGAGGAGGTTTAGGTTAGGGGTGAGCGTCAGTAAAGGAGAGAGAGGAACCAGTCCTGTTCTGTGAATTCTCCAGTTTTAGTTCTGGAGTGTTTTGTTTGCTTGGTTTTGGTTTTGGTTATTGCAGCAGCTTTATTGAGATAGAATTCACCTACCCTGCAGGTCATCCATTTAAAGTGCACAAATGTACACTTGAATAAGTGGTTTTTAATATAGTCAGAGAGTTGTGCAGCCATCAGCACACAGTCAATTTTAGAACGTTTTCATTGCTCCAGAAAGAAATCCTTTACCCATTAGTAATCACTCCTCACTTCCCCCATTTTCAGCATTAAACAAGCACAAATCTGTTTTCTGTCTCAATAGATTTGTCTGTTCTTAACATTTCATGTAAATGGAATCATACAATATGGTCTTTTGTGACTGGCTTCTTCCCTCACTTATAAATGTTTTCAAGGTTCACCTGTGTTGTAGCACGTGTTAGTACTTCACTCTTTTTATAGCCAAATAATATTTTACTGTATGTATATACCACAGTTTATCCATTTATCAGTTGATAGACATTTGAGGTTGTTTCTAGTTTTTGGTTATTGTGAATGATGTTGCTGTGAACATTTGTGTACAGGTTTTTATGTGGATATATATTGTCACTTCATCCTAGGTACACACCTAGGAGTAGAATTGCTGGGTCATGTGACAACTTGAGTTTTTTTAAATTGTTTTCAAATTAACTTCTTTCTTAACCCTATTTCTGTCAAGTAATTTATGTTCCTTATCTCCTAGATTTCTTACAGATGAGTGGCTCAAGCCATGGACAGCAGTCTCTTTTATCTCTACACTTACTCCCTTGATGATATTTTGAGACTTATCACTTTCAACTCCCAAATAAATACCTTCCTAGACCTTGGGTGGGAATTTCAGAAATGTATAACCAGTTGCCTAATTGACATCTCTATTTCCTTGCCTAATAAGTATCTTGAAGTTAACAGCTCCAAAACTAAGATCCAGATCTTTCCCTCGAGCCTGACCAACTCACAAGTCTTCCTCGTATCAGTTATTGGTTATGCCATTCTTGCTCACCCCCAAATTCCTAGAGTCATTCTTCTTTCTCTTCCATATCCCAAACCCAAGCCATCAGCAAATTCTGTGATTCTACCTTCAAAATAGAACTGTAATCAAAATACTACCTGGTCCCCTTTCAGTAGAGATGGTGATAAAATATAAGCCAGTTTGTGGCACTCTTCTTAACCAACCCCACCAACACCCCGTTTTCTCCTTTGGCAGCATCCCTGTTCTCTCCTCTACTTCCTGCTGACCTCACTCCAGCCGCAACTTCCTCAGCCAGTGCTTGCCTGAGGGCTTTGCAGTACTGTTTTTTTCTGCTTGCTTTTTCCAGATTTTGTCAGGCTTCACTCCCTAACCCTCAGCTCCTCACCCAGGTGTCATTTTTAAGTGAAGCCTTCACTGACTGCCATCTCAAATAATGTATCCAATTCTCATCACCCCAAATCCCCCTTCTCTGCTTTTTCTTCAAAGCATTATCTCACCTCTGACATGCTGTATATTTTGCTTTATCTTTATCTTGTTATTTTGTGTTATGGCCCCTCCTCTTTTAGATGGGACGTTTCTTAAAGACGTGGATTTTTGTCCACTTTGCTCACTGCTGTCCCAAGCACCTAGAATAGTTCTTGGCACATGATAGGCACTAAGTAAATATCGTTGAATTCACATTTCTTTCCAGTCTTTTTCTATGCATTTTTATATAATCAAGATCCAGCATACACAGAGACTATAACTGTATATCTTTTTTTTTCCTGTGTCAGCAGTCACTAATTATATGATAGTAATTTCCCCATGACATTAAAAGTACACGAAATACAGGCAGCCATCTCTTTGCATGTTCCATTATGCACAAATTTCAGTTACCACAGGTCAGTTAACCTGAGTCTCCCAACAGCACAGTTCAGAGTTCTGTTACCATGGTATATTAAACTGTGTGTAGCTGCATAAAATACAAACTGCTGCTAACTCCTCAGTCTACAGAACACTACATAAACAAAGGTGCACATCATAACCAGTCACGACATTCTGCAGTGTTGGTGACCAGTCACTGTCCATCTCCTAGTTCACACCCATACAGCAAAACGAGCAGTTGTGTTGCCTCCTTGATCCACTGATAAACCCATATGACAGTTTATAAAAACAGATCATCAAAAGAAGGAATTGGATCCCGGGAATGGCCACTGCACGCCTCCACAGGTTCATTAACGGGGGCAAGGAAAAGAGGGTCGCCTATCATTCATATCAGTGGAATTTGATGGAAAGAGATAAGTGCATCTCTGGAGTTAATCGTTACCATGTGTCAGAGGGTTTGGAGAACATTGATTAAGGAAGCATTTTCCTGATTGATGAAAAATAACTCAATTCTGCTCGTCTGCGCCTGCTAGAAGGTTATGCGGTGCATTGTGTAACATGCAGTGTGTTTTGTAGTATGTGATAAAAATAAAACAGAAAAGTAAAAAAAAAAAAAAGAAGAAGAAGGAATTGGCCAACAAGGATGAGAATGCAGTAAAGAAATAAATAGATAATATAATAGAGCCGGCAGTGCGCAGCCCTTAGCACTGGCTGTCGCTGCGCGCTGTTACCCTGCACCCCGTTACCAGGCAGCGGTTGCTGGGAGACTATTAATGCAGAAGGGTTAGAGTGACCTAAGAGGTCCCACTCAGCCATTGGTCAGTGCTGCACTGGACCCTGCCCCCAAGTGAGCAACTGTCAATGAAGGACCCTTAGAGGGCCATTGACCGAACAGTTGGTAGAGTGGTGGTGGTTAGCCGGAGAGTGACGTAAGAGGCGGATCCCAGCCTTCTCCCTGGAGCCCTCCAGCTCACCCGGCCTTGGGCTGGTGGGTGAGCTGGGGTGGGGGGCATGTAACAAGCTGGAATGTGTCCTTCAGGGGTCCAGAGCCCTTGCCAAGACCGCCCACTGGACCTGAGGTGGTGGTGAACCTCTTTGCAGTCCCTGCCTCTGTGATCTAATGGCAGTAGCAGTCTGCATGGGATGCAGTCTGGGGGACCTGGCCCCTGTCATTTGGGCAGCCTGAGGAACCTGAGGGCCAGTTGGGTCCTGGGCGCCTGGCTCCCTCTGGTGACAGGGGGGCACGGGCTGGGAACGTGGCCCTGAGGGAGCCGCCAGCTGAGGTCTGCCTCTTCAGCCAGGCCTGGGCACTGGCAGGAGGACCCAGACTGGGTGCTGGACGAACGGTCTGGGGCAGGATAACCGCCCTCCTTCCTCTCCCACTCCATACAGGGACCCCTTTCTCTTAGCCAGGCCTGGACCTCAGAGGGTGAAAGTTGTGCTTGGGACCTTGCCCTTTCCTGTCAGAACAAAGCATAGCATTTGTTTGATGGAGATTTACAGGAACATTTTTACCTGACCGTGACCTGACCTTAAGAACAAAGGATCTGACACCAAGAAGTTTGCAACAACTAACCAGGCCCCTCCCCACCTTTCCTATAAAAGGACTTTGTTCAAAGTTTTGGGGGAGTTTGGGGTTGTTAAGGCATGAGCCACCCATCTCCTTGCATGGCCCTGCAATAAACCTTTCTCTGTTCCAAACGCCAATATTATGGTGGTGTTTGGCCTCACTGTGCATCAGGCACATGGACTTGCATTTCAGTAACAGTAAAGCTGGAAGTGAGATTCATATAGAACCTCAGAGGAATTAGAGAAGAACCAGCTGGTTGGAGAGACTCTAGATGTGTAGCCAAAGGAACTTAGTGAAGATAAACTTATCAGCATAAATGAAGAAAATGGTTGTGATGAAAAGGGTAAAGGTGTCCCAGAGGAAGTGATGGCAGCAAAAAGCTTCACATTAAAAGAGCTCTCAGAGATGACATCGCATGACATTGAAAGCACAAAGGATAAAATGTTGAAAGCTGATCCAGACTTAGAAATGCATATGACAATTTTCCAATGCATAGAAGATACTGTGCATCACACATTATATGACTTACAAAGAAGACAAGCACTGTTCAAGTGACTTTTGATAAGTTTTTTACAAAGAAAACATTTTAATTCTTAATGTTTTAAATTACAGTGTACTAAATAAATACTGTTGGTAGTTTTACTATGTCTTTCATTTCCCTAAACATGTATAATTGATAGTAAAAGAATTTTCAGTGTCCTGACAAAAATTTCTAAAGGTCGTAGAATAAATCAGTTTTTTCCATTGATTAAAATCACTTTACACGGTTTCAGCCTGCACGTTTTTTTCAGTCCTCTACTACCATGCAAAGCAAGAACTGCCTGTGTTTGAAATGGTTGTACACATTTACTATTCCACTGTATGGATATACCATAATTTATCCATTTCCTTGTATAAATGGTTTCTAATTTCAAACTATTGAAGATAATTCTGTAACAAATTTTTAAAAATAAATGTTTGTATTTTTTATTGTTTCCTTAAAAAGAGTTGTTAAGGTATAACTAGTAAGTAGAGAAGTTTGAGCATTTTAAAAGATTTTGATTATGTAGTACCACATTATCTACTAGAGCAATTGTGCCATTTCACACTCCCATCAGCGGTGTGTGTATCTGTTTCACCATGCTCTAATACAAGTATTACTTTTCAGATCTTCACCAGTCTGATAGCTAGAAAATGATGTCTCACTGTGATTTTATTTGTATTTCTTTGATTACAAGTGAGGTTGGGTATTTTTACATTATTTGCTGGCTACTTTTATGAAGTGCTTTCAAGTTCTTTATTTTTCTATTGAGGGTTGTTTAATTCTTTATTTTTAAATGATGTATTTATTTTATGATAATCCCCTCATTTTAATGACTGTTAGTTTAGTACCTGTTCATCTTAACAGTTATTAAGGGAAAAACTCACATTTGATCCCTCTTCTCAGATTTTGAAAATCCTGCTATCCAGACATTTTTCAATAGCCGTTTTCATTTTTATGAAATTGAAACGTGGCAGACCTTGTTATGTGACTGGCAATAAGTTATGTGACTGGCAATAAGAAGTTGTGTTAGTGTTCTCCAGAGAAACAAGACCAATAGAATATATATAAAGTGGTTTATTTTAAAGAATTGGCTCACATTATTGTGGGACTGGCAAGTCTGAAATAATGTAGGGCAGGCTGGAAACTCAGGCAGGAGTTGATGCTACAGTCCTGAGGTAGAATTCTTCTACTGGAAACCTCAGATTTTGCTCTAAGGCCTTCAGCTGATTAAATGAGACTCCCCTATTATTGAGAGTAATACCTTTTACTTTAAAGCCAACTGATTGTAGATGTTAGACCACATCTACAAAATACCTTCACAGCAACACCCACACTAGTGTTTGATTAAATAACTCGGTGCTATAGCCTAGCCAAACTGACACATAAATTTAAACACTAAATATGGGTTGGTCAAAAAGTGCCTTTGGTTTTTAAGTAAAAATAAACGACACATTTTTCATTTTCACCAAGAACTTTATTGAACAACATATTCACCCTTTTGTTCTACTACCTTCTGCCATTTTTCAGGCAACTTCATAATTCCATCTTCCCAAAACTTTTTATCTTTTTGCGCAAAGAACTGTTCCAGGTGCATTTTACAGTCTTCCAGGGAATTGAAATTTTTTCCACTAAAAGAATTTTGTAAAGGCCTGAATAAATGGAAATCTGAAGCTGCAGTGTCTGGTGAATACAGCAGATGAATCAGAACTTCCCAGCCAAGCTGTAACAGTTTTTGCTTGGTCATCAAAGAAACATGCAGTCCTGCGTTATCCTATTGGCAGATTATATGTTTTCTGTTGACTAATTCTGGACGCTTTTCATCAAGTGCTGCTTTCAGTTTGGTCTACTTGGAAGCAGTACTTGTTGGAATTAATAGTTTGGTTTTCCAGAAGGAGCTCATAGTAGAGGACTCCCTTCCAGTCCCACCATATACACAACATCATCTTGTTTGGATGAAGACTGGCCTTTGATGTGGTTGGTGGTGGTTCATTTCACTTGCCCCGTGATCTCTTTCATCTCACGTTATTGTGCAGTATCCACTTTTCATCTCCTATCACAATTTGTTTTAAAATTGGAACGTTTTCATTATGTATAAGTAGAGAATCACATGTGGAAATGTGGTCAGGAAGGTTTTTTTGCTTAACTTAGTGGAACCCAAACATCAAAGTGATTAACGTAACCAAGCTGGTGCAAGTGATTTTCAGTGCTTGATCTGGCTATTTTGAGTATGTCAGCCATCTTCCACGTGGTATAACATTGATTGTTCTCAATTAACGTCTCAGTTTGATCACTGTCAACTTCAACTAGTCTACCTAACCGTGGAACATCGTCCAGTGAGAAATCTTCAGCACAAAACTTTGCAAAACACTTTTGACACCTTCGATCAGTCACAGCACCTTCTCCGTATACTGCACAAATCTTTTTTTGCATTTCAGTTGTGTTTTTACCTTTCTTGAAATATTAAAGCATAATATGCTGAAAATGTTGCCTTTTTTCTTCCGTCTTCAATATTAAAATGGCTACACAGAAATTCACCAATTTTGATGTCTTTTTTTAAATGCATGCTGATATGGCAGCTATCACATACAATCTAACAAAATCATTTTGAGTGAAGTTAAAAACAACTAAGTGCTATTAGAACCATCTTACAGAAAAAAATGAACAAACCTTTTGTACAACCCAATAGTTTTGGCTACTCTTCATTGGAAGTATAACCAGACTGAGATGCTGTGCTTTGACTTAGTAGATGAAGTCTAGGTGTTACTGCTGGTTAACCTGAGCAGACCGAGTGACTGTAATCATTTTCTTCATGAAGACTAGCTGGTCTGATTGCCCAATGTCTACCTTGAAACTTCTTGGAGCTTCCTTCTTTAGCATGTTTTATATTTCTTACAAAACTAGATATCTTCATCAGTGTTCCAAACTAATTAAAACCAAGTGGGCCAGATGCCCAGGGTTGATTTATACCTGGATCGATTGCTATGAAGAAGTTGGCTCTATAGCATGCAGCTTTAATCTTGTCTAGCTTTGACATCACAGCAAGGGGTTGGAAAGGGGAAAAGTAGAAGACCCAGCAGTCCATCCCAGGGCTTGGCCGTGGAGGTTTACATGCAGTGCTTCTTTTTAGTCTATACTCGACGGTCAAGTCTGATCAAGGAGCTGGCCATGTAGATCCTCTGCCAGAACACTCATCCAGGGACATTCAACATAGCAAGAGTTTCTCTAATCCTAGGAATTGTTGCTGAACTGTCTCATTTTGCTATTTAATGAATTAAATCATGAAGCAGTGCATAGCATAAGCACACAGAGGAACTGTTGGCTGCTGGTTTTAAGAATTAAAAACCAAGATACCTTTAAAGTAGTCTTATAGCTAGCTACTCTTTAGGATTACTAAGTACTGAAGTGCTTTTCATACACACACACACACACACACAGTAATTCTTGCTTTCTGAATTTGGACAGGAACTTGGATAAAGACTATCCTTTTAATTATCTCTAAGTAAAATTGTTAAAACATACTTGAGAGCGATGACAAATTTTGAATAGTTTTTTTTTTTTTATAACAGACCGCTGATTCATCTATTTATTAAAACATGTTTAAGAGAATTCACAAGTAGATAAGCCTAGTACTTTATGTGCTTCAGGATGGAAACTAAAATGTCAGTAAAGAAAATCGTGTGATAATTGGTTTGAATTATGGGCCATGCGTTAGTCTTAGGTCCTAGAGACACCTCACACCTGAGCTGAATCCTGCTTCTACTGCTCAAGAGCCCTGAGCCTTAAGCTAATTAGTTACCCTAATAGTACCCATCTCACAAGGTAAGACATTTGTGTGAAAGGCATACAACCGTTTGGCATATAGGAATGCTAGCTGTTATTCTTTCTTGGACTCAATTTGAAGTAATGGCCCTACTACTTCTAAGATTAAGGGAAATTCTGTGAAAACAGTCTGTTTCTTTATATTTTAACTGAATTTAATTGCACTTTTTTTGACATACAATAAACTGCATATATTTAAAGTCTACAGTTTGATATTTTTTAATTAGTCATCTGTTTTATACATATTAATATATAAATGGCAATCCCAATCTCCCAGTTCATCCCCACTCCCCCCCACTCTCCCCTTTGGTGTCCACATGTTTGTTCTCTACATCTGTGTCTCTGTTTCTGCCTTGAAAACCGGTTGACCTGTATCATTTTTCTAGATTCCACATATATAATATACGATACTTGTTTTTCTCTTTCTGACCTCATTCTGTATGACAGTCTCTGGGTCCATCCATGTCTCTACAGATGTCCCAATTTCGTTCCTTTTTATGGCTGAGTCATATTCCATTGTATATATGTACCACACCTTTATCCATTCATCTGTCAATGGGTATTTAGGTTGCTTCCATGTCCTATTGTAAATAGTGCTGCAATGAACATTGGGGTGCATGTGTCTTTGAATTATGGTTTTCTCTGGGTATATGCCCAGTAGGGGATTGCTGGGTCATATGATAATTCTGTTTTTTAGTTTCTGTTGTATGTAGATTTTCTGATGATGGCCATTCTGACCGGTGTGAGATGATACCTTGTTGTAGTTTTGATTTGCATTTCTCCAATAATTAGTGATGTTGAGCAGCTTTTCATATGCCTCTTGGCCATCTGTATGTCTTCTTTGGAGAAATTTCTGTATAGGTCTTCCACCCATCTTTTGATTGGGTTGTTTCTTTTTTGATATTGAGCAGCATGAAGTGTTTATATATTTTGGACATTAATCCTTTGTTGATTCACTTGCAAATATTTTCTGTGATTCTGGGGGTTTTCATCTTGTTTCCTATGCTGTGTAAAAGCTTTTAGGTTTCATTCGGTCCATTTGTTAATTTTTTATTTTATTTCTGTTACTGTAGGAGGTAGGTCAAGAAATACCTTGCTGTGATTTATGTAATAGAGTGTTCTGCCTATGTTTTCCTCTAAGAATTTTATAGTGTCAGGCCTTACATTTAGGTCTTTATCCATTTTGAGTTTATTTTTGTGTATGATGTTAGGGAGTGTTCTAATTTCATTTTTCTACATGTAGCTGTCCAATTTTCCCAGCATCACCTATTGAAGAGACTGTTTGTCCATTGTATGTTCTGGCTTCCTTTGTCAAAGATAACGTGACCATACGTGCGTGGCTTTATCTCTGGGCTTTCTGTCCTGTTCCATTGATCTATATTTCTGTTTTTGTGCCAGTACAATATTGTCTTGATTACTGTAGCTTCGTAGTACAGTCTGAAGTCAGGGAGTCTGATTCCTCCAGTTCCGTTTTTCTTTCTCAAGATTGCTTTGGCTCTTTGGGGTCTTTTGTGTCTCCATACAAATTTTAGGATTTTTTGTTCTAGTTCTGTGAAAAATGCCATTGGTAATTTGATAGGGATTGCATTAAATCTGTAGATTGCTTTGGGTAGGATAGTCATTCTCACAATATTGATTCTTCCAATCCAAGAACATGGTATATCTTGCCATCTTTTTGTGCCATCTTTGATTTCTTTCATCAGTGTCTTACAGTTTTCTGCATATTGGTCTGTTGTCTCCTTAGGTAGGTTCATTCCTAGGTATTTTATTCTTGTTGCAATGATAAATGGGAGTGTTCCCTTAATTTCTTTTTCTGATCTTCTGTTGTTAGTGTATAGGAATGCAAGAGATTCTGTGCATTAATTTAGTATCCTGCTGCTTTACCAAATTCACTGATTAGCTCTAGTAGTTTTCTGGTGGCATCTTTAGGATTTTTTATGTATAGTATTATGTCATCTCCAAACAGTGACAGTTTTACTTCTTCTTTTCCAATTTGGATTCCTTTGAATTTTTATTCTTCTCTGATTGCTGTTGCAAGGACTTCCAAAACTGTGTTGAATAGTAGAGGCGAGAGTGGACCTCCTTGTCTTGTTCCTAGTCTTAGGGGAAATGCTTTCAGTTTTTCACCCTTGAGAATGATGTTGGCTGTGGGTTTGTCGTATATGGACTTTATTCTGTTGACGTAGATTCCCTCCACGTCCACTTTCTGCAGAGCTTTTATCATAAATGGGTGTTGAATTTTGTCAAAAGCTTTTTCTGCATTTATCAAGATGATCATATGGCTTTTATCCTTCAATTTGTGAATATGGTATATCACATTGATTGTGTATATTGAGGAATTCTTGCATTCCAGGGATAAATCCCACTTAATCATGGTGTATGATCCTGTTAACATGTTGTTGTATTCTGTTTGCTAGTATTTTGCTGAGGATTTTTGCATCTATATTCATCAGTGATATTGGTCTCTAATTTCCTTTTTTTTTTTTTTTTTTTTGGAGTTTCTTTCTCTGGTATTGGTATCAGGGTGATGGTGGCCTCATAGAATGAGTTTGGGAGTGTTCCTTCCTCTGCAATTTTTTGGAAGAGTTTGAAAAGGATGGGTGTTAGCTCTTCTCTGAATGTTTGATGGAATTCGCCTGTGAAGCCACCTGGCCATGGGTTTTTGTTTGTTGGAGGATTTTTAGTCACAGTTTCAATTTCATTACTTGTGATTGGTCTGTTCATATTTTCTATTTCTTCCTGATTCAGTCTTGGAAGGTTATACCTTTCTAAAAATTTGTCCATTTCTTCCAAGTTGTCCATTTTATTGGCATATACTTGCTTGTAGCAGTTTCTTATGATGCTTTTTATTTCTGTGCTGTCTATTGTAACTTCTATTTCATTTCTAATTTTATTGATTTGAGTCCTCTCTTTTTCTTGATGAGTCTTGCTAAAGGTTTATCAATTTTGTCTTCTCAAAGAACCAGCTTTTAGTTTTAGTGATCTTTCCTATTGTTTTATTTGTTTCTATTTTATTTATTCTGCTCTGTACTTTATGATTTCTTTCCTACTAACTTTGTGTTTTCCTTGTTCTTCTTTCTCTAGTTTCTTTAGATGTAATGTTAGATTGTTTATTTGGGATTTTCCTTGTTTCTTGAGGTCGGATTGTATTGCTATAACCTTCCCTCTTAAAACTGCTTTTGCTACATCCCATAGGTTTTGGATCGTTGTGTTTTCGTTGTCATTTGTCTGTAGATTTTTTTAATTTCCTCTTTTATTTCTTCAGTGATCTCTTAGTGTATTGTTTAGCCTCCATGTGTTTGTGTTTTTTAGAGTTTTTCTCCTGTAATTTATTTCTAATCTCATAACGTTGTGGTCAGAAAAGATGCTTGATACAATTTCAGTTTTCTTACATTTACTGAGGCTTGATTTGTGACCAAAGATGTGATATATCCTAGAGAATGTTCCATGTGCACTTGAGAAGAAAGTGTATTCTGTTGTTTTCGGATGGAATGTCCTATGAATATCAATTAAATCTATCTGGTTTATTGCATCATTTAAATCTTGTGTTTCATTATTAATTTTCTGTCTAGATGATTTGTCCATTGATGTAAGTGGGGTGTTAAAGTCCCCCACTATTATTGCATTACTGTCAGTTTCCTCTTTTATAGTTGTTAGCATTTGCCTTACGTATTGAGGTGCTCCTATATTGGGTGTATATATATTTATAATTGTTATCTCTTCTTCTTGGATTGATCCCTTGATCATTATATCCTTTCTTGTCTCTTGCAACATTTTTTATTTTAAAGTCTATTTAATCTGATATGAGTATTGCTACTACAGCTTTCTTTTGATTTCCATTTGCATGGAATATCTTTTACCATCCCCTCACTTTCAGTCTGTATGTGTCCCTAGATCTGAAGTGGGTCTCTTGTAGACAGCATATATATGGATCTTGTTTCTGTATCCATTCAGCCAGTCTGTGTCTTTTGGCTGGAGCATTTAATCCATCCAAAATGTATGTTCCAATATGTATGTTCCTATTACCATTGCCTTAATTGTTTGGGGTTTCTTTTTGTATGTCCTTCTGGTGTTTATCACTTAGAGAAGTTCCTTTAGCATTTGTTGTAGGGCTGATTTGGAGGTGCTTAATGCTCTTAGCTGTTGCTTGTCTGTAAAGCTCTTGATTTCTCTGTCGAATCTGAATGAGATCCTTGCTGGTTAGAGTACTTTTAGTTTTAGTTTCTTCCCTTTCATCACTTTAAATACATTGTTCCACTCTGTACTGGATTGCAGAGTTTCTGCTGAGAAATCAGCTGTTAACCTTATGGGAGTTCCCTTGTATGTTATTTGTTGCTTTTCCCTCCCTTGCTGCTTTTAATATTTTTTCCATGAATTTAGTTTTTGTTCATTTGATTAATAGGTATCTCAGAGTGTTTCTCCTTGGGTTTATCCTGCCTGGAACTCTCTGTGCTTCCTGGACTTGACTGTTTCCTTTCCCATGTTAGGAAACTTTTGGACTAAAATCTCTTCAAATATTTTCTCGTGTCCTTTCTCTCTTTCTTCTCCTTCTGGGACCCCTATACTGTAAATGTTGGTGCGCTTACTGTGGTCCTAGAGGTCTCTTAGGGTGTCTTCATTTCTTTTCATTCTTTTTCCTTATTCTATTCTGCAGCAGTGATTTCCACCATTCTGTCTTCAGGTCACTTATCCGCTCTTCTGCCTCGGTTATTCTGCTGTTAATTCCTTCTACTGTATTTTTTTAAACTTTTTATTTGTTTATTTTTTACAATAAACTGCATATATTTAGAGTGTACAATTTGGTATCCCAGTCTCCCAATTCGTTCCCACCCCCAACCCTCCCTGCTTTCCCCTTTGGTGTCCATATGTTTGTTCTCTACATCTGTGTCTCTATTTCTGCCTTGCAAACTGGTTGATTTCCACCATTTTTCTATAGTCCACATATATGTGTTAATATACAATATTTGTTTTTCTCTTTCTGACTCACTTCACTCTGTATGACAGTCTCTAGGTCCATCCATGTCTCTAAAAATGTCCCAGTTTCCTTGCTTTTTACAGCTGAGTAATATTCCATTGTATGTATGTACCACATCTTCTTTATCCATTCATCTGTTGATGGACATTTAGGTTGCTTCCATGTCCTGGCTATTGTAAATAGTGCTGCAATAAACATTGGAGTGCATGTGTCTTTTTGAATTATGGTGTTCTCTGGGTATATGCCCAGTAATGGGATTGCTGGGTCATATGGTAGTTCTATTTTTAGTTTTGCAAAGAACCTCCATATTGTTTTCCACAGTGGCTGTATCAATTTACATTCCCACCAGCAATGCAAGAGCGTTCCTTTTTCTCCACACCCTCTCCAGCATTTACTGTGTGTAGATTTTCTGATGATGCCCATTCTCACTGGTGTGAGGTGATACCTCATTGTCATTTTGATTTGCATTTCTCTAATAATTAGTGATGTTGAGCAGCTTTTCATATGCTTCTTGGCCATCCGTATGTCTTTGGAGAAATGCCTGTTTAGGTCTTCTGCCCATTTTTTGATTGGGTTGTTTATTTTTTTGATGTTGAGCTGGATGAACTGTTTATATATTTTGGAGATTCACCCTTTGTCTGTTGATTCATTTGCAAATATATTTTCCCATTCTGAGGGTTGTCTTTTCATCTTGCTTGTAGTTTCCTTTGCTGTGCAGAAGCTTTGAAGTTTCATTAGGTCTCACTTATTTATTTTTGTTTTTATTTCCATTATTCTAGGGGGTGGATTAAAAAAGATATTGCTGTTATTTACCTCGAAGAGTGTTCTTCCTATGTTTTCCTCCAGGAGTTTTATAGTGTCTGGCCTTACATTTAGGTCTTTAATCCATTTGGAGTTTATTTTTGTGTATAGTGTTAGGAAGTGTTCTAATTTCATTCTTTTACATGTAGCTGTCTAATTTTCCCAGCACCACTTATTGAAGAGACTGCCTTTTCTCCATTGTATATCCTTGGCTGCTTTGTCATAGATTAGTTGACCGTAGTTTATCTCTGGGCTTTCTATCCTGTTCCACTGATCTGTATTTCTGTTTTTGTGCCAGCACCATACTTTCTTGATCACTGTAGCCTTGTAGTATAGCCTGAAATCAGGAAGCCTGATTCCCCCAACTCCATCTTTCCTTCTCAAGATTGCTTTGTCTATTCGGGGTCTTTTGCATTTCCATACAAATCGTAAAATTTCTTGTTCTAGTTCTGTGAAAAAATGGCATTGGTAATTTGATAGGGATTGCATTGAATCTGTAAATTGCTTTCAGTAGTATAGTCATTTTCACAATGTTGATTCTTCCCATCCAAGAACATGGTATGTCCCTCCATCTGTTTGTGTCTTCTTTGATTTCTTTCATGAGTGTCTTATAGTTTTCTGAGTCCAGGTCTCTTACCTCCTTGGTTAGGTTTATTCCTAGGTATTTTCTTCTTTGTGTTGAAATGGTGAATGGGATTGTTTCTTTAATTTCTCTTTCTGATCTTTCATTGTTGGTGTATAGAAATACAAGAGATTTCTGTGTGTTAATTTTGTATCCTGCAAATTTACCAGATTCATTCATTAGCTCGAGTAGTTTTGTGGTGGCACCTTTAGGATTTTCTATGTATAGTATCATGTCATCTGCGAACAGTGACAGTGTTACTTCTTCTTTCCCAGTTGGGATTCCTTTTATTTGTTTTTCTTCTCTGAATGCTGTGGCAGGACTTCCAAAACTATGTTGAATAGTAGTGGTGAGAGTGGACATCCTTGTCTTGTTCCTGATCTTAGAGGGAATGCTACCAGTTTTTCAACATTGAGAATGATGTTTCCTGTGGGTTTGTCATATGTGGCCTTTATTTATGTTGAGGTAGGTTCCCTCTATGCCCACCTTCTGGAGAGTTTTTATCATAAATGGGTGTTGAATTTTGTGAAAAGCTTTTTCTGCATCTATTGAGATGATCATGTGATTTTTATCCTTCAATTTGTTAATGTGGTGTATCATATTGATTAATTTGCACATATTGAAGAATCCTTGCATTCCAGGGATAAACCCCACTTGATCATGGTGGATGATCCTTCTAATGTGTTGTTGGATTCTGTTGGCTAGTATTTTGTTGAGGATTTTTGCATCTATATTCATCAGTGATATTGGTCTGTAGTTTTCTTTTTTTGTGGTATCTTTGCCTGGTTTTGGTATCAGGGTGATGGTGGCTTCATAAAATGAGTTTGGGAGTGTTCCTTCCTCTGCAATGTTTAGGAAGAGTTTGAGAAGGATGGGTGTTAGCTCTTCTGTAAATGTTTGATAAAATTCACCTGTGAATCCATCTGGTCCTGGACTTTGGTTTGTTGGGAGATTTTTAATCACAGTTTTAATTTCATTACTTGTGATTGGTCTGTTCATATTTTCTATTTCTTCCTGATTCAGTCTTGGAAGGTTATACTTTTCTAACAATCTGTCCATTTCATCCAGGTTGTCCATTTTATTGGCATATAGTTGCTTGTAGTACTCTCTTATGGTGCTTCTTATTTTTGCGGTGTCTGTTATAACTTCTCCTGTTTCATTTCTAATTTTATTGATTTGAGTCCTCTCCCTCTCTTGTCTTGATGAGCCTTGCTAGAGCTTTATCAATTTTATCTTCTCAAAGAACCAGCTTTTAGTTTTATTGATTTTTGCTCTTGCTTTCTGTGTCTCTATTTCATTTATTTCTGCTCTGATCTTTATGATTTGTCTCCATCTACTACCTTGGGATTGTGTTTGCTCTCCTTTCTCTAGTTTCTTTAGGTGTAAGGTTAGATTGTTTATTTGGGATTTTCCTTGTTTCTTGAGGTAGGATTGTATCGCTATAAACTTCCCTCTTAGAACTGCCTTTGCTGCATCCCATAGGTTTTGGATCATTGTGTTTTCATTGTCATTTGTCTCTAGGTATTTTTTGATTTCCTCTTTGATTTCTTTGGTGATCTCTTGGTTATTTAGTTGCAAATTGTTTAGCCTGCATGTGTTTGTGTTTTTTACAGTTCTTTTCCTGTAATTGATTTCTATTCTCATAGCGTTGTGGTCAGAAAAGATGCTTGATATGATTTCAATTTTCTTGAATTTACCACGGCTTGATTTATGACTGAAAATGTGATCTATCCTGGAGAATGTCCCATGTGCACTTGAGAAGAATGTGTAATCTGCTGTTTTTGGATGTAATGTCCTGTAGATATCTATTAAATCCAGCTGATTTATTGTGTCATTTAAAGCTTGTGTTTCCTTATTAATTTTCTGTCTGGATGATCTGTCCATTGGTGTAAGTGGGGTGTTAAAGTCCCCCACTATGATTGTGTTACTGTCGATTTCCGCTTTCATATTTGTTAGCATTTGCCTTATGTATTGAGGTGCTCCTATATTGGGTGTGTGTATATTTATAATTGTTATCTCTTCTTCTTGGATTGATCCCTCAATCTTTATGTAGTGTCCTTTCTTGTCTCTTGTAACATTTGTTATTTTAAAGTCTATTTAATCTGATATGAGTATCACTACTCCAGCTTTCTTTTGATTTCAATTTGCATGGAATATCTTTTTCCATCCCCTCACTTTCAGTCTGTATGTGTGGCTTGGTCTGAAGTGGGTTTCTTGTAGGCAGCATATAGAAGGGTCTTGTTTTGTACGCATTCAGCCAGTCTGTGTCTTTTGGTTGGTGCATTTAGTCCATTTACATTCAAGGTGATTATTGATATCTGTGTTCCTATTACCATTTTCTTAATTGTTTTTTGGTTTGTTTCAGTAGGTCTTTTCCTTCTCTTATGTTTCCCGCTTAGAGAAGTTCCTTTAGCATTTGTTGTAGGGCTGGTTTTTTGGTACGGAATTCTCTTAGCTGTTGCTTGTCTGTAAAGCTTTTGATTTCTCTGTCGAATCTGAATGAGATCCTTGCTGGGTAGAGTATTCTTGGTTGTAGGTTCTTTCCTGCCATCACTTTAAATATATCGTGCCACTCCCTTCTGGCTTGCAGAGTTTCTACTGAGAAATCAGCTGTTAACCTGATGGGAGTTCCCTTGTATATTATTTGTCATTTTTCCCTTGTTGCTTTTAAAAACTTTTCTCTGTCTTTAATTTTTGTCAGTTTGACTACTGTATGTCTTGGCATGTTTCTCCTTGGGTTTATCCTGCCTGGGACTCTCTGTGCTTCCTGGACTTGGGTAGCTATTTCCTTTCCCATGTTAGGGAAGTTTTCAAGTATAATCTCTTCCAGTATTTTCTCAGGTCCTTTCTCTCTCTCATCTCCTTCTGGGACCCCTATAATGCGAATGTTGGTGTGTTTAACATTGTCCCAGAGGTCTCTTAGGCTGTCTTCAGTCCTTTTCATTCTTTTTTCTTTATTCTTTTCTGCATCCGTGATTATCACCATTCTGTCTTCCAGGTCACTTAGTTGTCCTTCTGCCTCAGTTAATCTGCTATTGGTTCCTTCCAGTGTATTTTTCATTTCAGTTATTGTGTTGCATATCTCTGTTTGTTTGTTCTTTAATTCTTCTAGGTCTTTGGTAAACTTCTCTTGCAACTTTTCGATCTTTGCCTCCAATCTTTTTTCAAAGTCCTGGATCATCTTCACCATCATTATTCTGAATTTTTCCGGAAGAGTTCCTATCTCCTCTTCATTTAGTTGTTTTTCTGGGGTTTTATCTTGTCCCTTCAACTGGTACAAAGTCTTTAGCCTTTCCATTTTCTCTGTCTTTCTGTGGCTGTGATTTTCAGTTCCACAAGATGAAATAGTGCTGATACTGCTTGATTCTGCTGTCTTCCCTCTTGTGAAGGAAGCTGTCTAGGAGGCTTGTGGGTGCTTCCTGATGGGAGGGACTGATGGTGGGTTTGGCTGGGTGGGTGGAGCTCAGTGACACTTTAATCTGCTTGTCTGCCAGTGGGTGGGGCTGTGTTCCCACCCTGGTGGTCGTTTGGCCTGAGGCAACCCAGCCCTGGAGCTTACAGGCTCTTTGGTGGAGCTAGCTAATGGTGGACTCTGGAAGGTCTCATGCCAATGAGCTCTTCTCAGAACCCCTGCTGCTAGTTCCCCTGTCTTCTCGGTGAGCCACAGCTGCCCCCCACCTCTGCAGGCAACCCTCAAACACCAGCATGTGGGTCTGATTCAGTCTCCTATGGGGTCACTGCTCCTTCCCTCTGAGTCCTGGTGAGCACACTTTTTTGTGTGCCCTGCAAGAGTGGAGTCTCCGTTTCCCCCAGTCCTGTGGAGGTCCTGCAATCAAATCCCGCTGGCTTTCAAAGTCTGATTCTCTGGGGTTTCCTTCTCCTGTTTCTGGACCACCAGGTTAGGAAGCCTGATGTGGGGCTCAGAACCCTCAGGACTTCTGCGGTATAACTGTTCTCCAGCTTGTGAGTCACCCACCCAGCATTTATGGGATTTGATTTTAACGCGATTGCGCCCCTCCTACCATCTCATTGCAGCTTCTTCTTTGTCTCTGGATGTGGGGTCGGTTTTTTTGGTGAGTTCCAGTGTCTTTCTGTCGATGGTTGTTCATCAGTTAGTTTTAATTCCGGTGCTCTTGCAAGAGGGAGTGAGCACACGTCCTCCTGCTCCGCCATCTTGATTCTTCTCCCTTCTACTGTATTTTTAATGTCAGTTATTGTATTGTTTATCTCTGTTTGTTCTTTGTTCCCTCATCTGGTACAAACTCCTCTATCTTTCCATTTTCTCTGTCTTTCTGTGGCTGTGGTTTTCATCTTCAGGCTGTAGAATTATAGTTCTTCTTGCTACTGCTGTCTGCCCTGTGGTAAGTGAGGCTATCTAAGAGGCTTGTGGAAGCTTCCTGATGGGAGGGACTGGTGGTGGGTAGATGTGGGTGTTGATCTGGTGGGTAGAGCTCAGTAAAACTTTAAAACTTTAATCTGCATGTCTGCTAATAGGTAGGGCTGAGTTCCCTCCCTGTTGGTTATTTGGCCTGAGGCGACCCAGCACTGGAGCTTACAGGCTCTTTGGTGGGGCTAATGATGGACTCCAGGAGGGCTCAAGCCAATGAGTACTTCCTAGAACTTCTGCTGCCAGTGTCCTTGTCCCCACAGTGAGCCACAGCCACCCCCCCACCTCTGCAGGAGACCCTCCAACACTGCCAGGTTGGTCTGGTTCTGTCTCCTATGGGGGTCACTGCTCCATCCTCCTGGGTCCTGGTGTGCATACTACTTTTTGTGTGCCCTCCAAGAGTGGAGTCTGTTTCCCCCAGTCCTGTGGAGGTCCTGCAATCAAATCTCACTGGCTTTCAAAGTCTGATTCTCTTGGGTTCCTCCTCCTGTTGCCAAACCCCCAGGTTGGAAAGCCTGACGTAGGGCTCAGAACCCTCACTTTAGTGGGTGGACTTCTGTGGTATAACTGTTCTCCAGTTTGTGAGCCGCCCACCCTGCAGTTATGGGATTTGATTTTATCATGATTGTGCCCCTCCTGCAGTCTCATTGCAGCTTCTCCTTTGTCTTTGAGTGTGGTTCATCCCCCTTGGTGAGTTCCAGTGTCTTCCTGTTAATGATTGTTCAGCAGTTAGTTGTGATTCTGGTGCTCTTGCAAGAGGGAGTAAGCGCACATCCTTCTAGTCCGCCATCTTGAACCAATGTCCCTAATTGCAGTTTCATATGCTTTTGTATCTGCTTTGAGTGAATCTTCCCTATGTCCATCCTCTTTCTCCCATGATCAAAAAAAAAAACACTCTACATTTTGCCTGAGGGATTCTGGTTTGAAGGGTAGGTGGTGAGGCTTCTGCGTGTGGCACCCTATGGGCGAGTGAAACCAGATGAAGTACGAAGCAGGAAAAATAAAGATTCTGCTGTTTTCCTTCTGCCTCAAGAGTTGCATGTCCCCCAAAGAAGCTTCTCTTTGACTCTGGGACCCCAGAGAGTAAGAAGACCTATGGAACAGAATAGCCAACCTGTAAGAAATGCCATGCAAGTTTCCATCATCTTTCACACTAGTTTGTGGAGGAATCTGAAGTTGGTGCTGTGTATGAAATGTTTTTTCCCGTGAAAAGAAAGACAACTGACTGAAAGTCAAATTTCAAATGATAGTGTGTCTTATTGAGAGGAAAAAAAGATGGCGGCGAAGTAGAGGGACGTGGAATGCATCACTCACCACAGATGCATTGGGAATGCACCAAAAAACGCAATAATTCCCACAGAAAAAACAAACTGAACACCAGCAGACAGCCTTGGACACCAGAAAGGACTGCAAGGATCCTGACATAACCGGTAGGGAGGCATCTGCGATGGCTCAAAGTGGGTGAAGCGGTGGAGCTGTGGCAAACGGGAGGGAGTGAGAAGCATACGGAGGGTCCGCAGTGCAGCTCAGCGTTCCCGGAGTAAGACGTTGATTCACAACGGAACAGAGGGTCTGGGAGTGGGAGCTTGGGAACCAGAGAGCTGGTTGAGGGTGAGAGAAACTGTTGCCAGAAAGGTGATGGACCGAGAGGACAGGAGGGAAGAGGTCCGCGGCGAGGAGTGCCCGCCCCTGAGAGCTGCCCTGCCATGATGACAGCTGGATGCTGCAGGCTTACGGGCTGGGGGGAGGACCTGTGGCCATAGCCTCTCTCTCTCTTTCGGTGCCTCTGCAACAGGCAGTGGAGAGATGCCCTGTGGGCCACCTAAGGAGCTCAGGGATAACAACTACCCTCAGGCACTCGGGCGGGGCTAGATTAAAACGCCTTGGAACTCTGGCAGCAGGGAGACTCCCGAGAAAAACAAACAAACAAAAAACCCGAGAGAGGCCCAACTCTGAGACTTTCTGTTTACACCTGAGCCACCAGTGTCCCTGTGCAACAGGCACCTCCAAGCCCGACTGAAACAACAGTGCGCCACTGCTCACTCACTCCCAGGGAAAAGAGCCACTATTGTACCCTCTCCCTCCCCACACACCAATGCTTACAAAACAATAATAAAGGAAGCTCTGCTGGTCAAAGAATAATGCAAAAAAACCCAAGGCGAGTAGAAGGACACTTACAGCTGAGACTCTAAGGAAACAGAAATATTAATATCAATCCTATTGAACTGGTCCATTCTGGGATCAGTTCTGGATTTCTTTTTTTCCTTTCTTAATTATGAGCTTAGTCCTAAGGGATCTACAAATTTTATAACAGAATTTTTTTATTTCTATTTTTTATTCTATTTTCATTTATTTTTTGCCTTTTTATATACTTCTATTTCTAGCTAAGTTTTTGGTAGTATAGACAATATATCTCTCATACCTTCCTTTCATCCCTATCTTTTATACATTTCTATTCCTTTCCTTTTATTTGCATATTTCCAATCACACTACGCTCTTCTGTTCCCCTTTCTTCCATACATTTTTAGTTTATTTTATCTTAACATACTTATACACAACACTATCGGTCTGCTCAAACTCCTTGCTCTATTCTCCAGATGATGCACTGCCTTGGTATTTAATATTAGGTTTTTGTCTTTATCTTAGTTCTTAGTACAATTGTTTAATTTCATTCTGAGAATCTCCATTCTGTCTGGTGGTACTCTAGCTCTTTTTTATATTTGATCTTAGCTTACAAAATCTCCCTGGGTTAGTATTTGTATGTGTAAGGTGTTATTTGTTTGTTTTTCCTTTGTTTCTGATTTGTTCTGTTTCAGTTGTCAATTTCTGTTGGGTTTCTCTTTGAATATCTGAGAGCATACTGTGGTTCTTTTGTCAGGTCTTTCCAGAGACATATGTCCTAATGGATTCAGTAATTGTGTGTCTTATACATGTATGTGTTTCCTAGACTCAGTATTTGTTTAACCCAACGTTCGGACATTAGTCTGAGGCTTGGACAGTCTTCTATAAACACCTCTATTGCAAGGACAAGCAACCCCCAAAGTTTGGACAACCATGAGGAAACAAAGAAACACCATGCAGGCAAAAGAGCAGGAAAAAAACCCACAAGACCAAACAAATGAGGAGGAAATAGGAAAAATGCCTGAAAAAGAATTCAGAGTAATGATAGTAAAAATGATACAAAATCTCAATAACAAAATAAAGTACAAGAAACAGTTCATAAGAACTCAGAAAAACAAACAGCAATGGATACGAAAATAACTGAAATTAAAAATACTCTAGATGCTATAACCAGCAGAATGACTGAGGCAGAGGAACGAATAAGTGAGTTGGAAGATAGAATGGGGGAAATAACTGCCACAGAGCGGAAAAAGAAAAAACAATAAAAAGAATACAAGAAAGTCTTAGAGACCTCAGTGATAACATTAAGCATACCAACATTCGAATTATAGGCATCCCAGAAGAAGAAGAAAACAAGAAAGGGTCTGAGAAAATATTTCAAGAGGTTATAGTCGAAAACTTCCCCAACACGGGAAAGGAAATAATTAACCAAGTCCAAGAAGCACAGAGAGTCCCATACAGAATAAACCTAAGGAGAAATACACCAAGACACATATTAACCAAACTAACGACAATTAAACACAAAGAAAAAATGTTGAAAGCAGCAAGAGAAAAGCAACAAATAACATATAAGGGAAAACCCATAAGGATAACAGCTGACCTTTCTACAGAAACTCTGCAGGCCAGAAGGGAACGACAGGATATACTGAAAGCCCTGAAAGAGAGGAACCTACAGCCAAGAAGACTACCCAGCAAGAATCTCATTCAGATTTGATGGAGAAAGCTTTCCAGACAAGCAAAAGTTAAGAGAATTCAGCACCACCAAACCAGCCTTACAACAAGTGCTAAAGGAACTTCTCTAAGTAGGAAACACAAGAAAAGGAAAACACTTATAAATACAAACCCAAAACAATTAAGAAAATGGTAATTGGAACACACATGTCAATCATCACCTTAAATGTAAATGGATGAAATGCTCCAACCAAAAGACACAGACTGGTGAATGGATACAAAAACAAGACCCTTCTATATGCTGCCTACAAGAAACCCACTTCAGACCAAGGGATACATATAGACTGAAAGTAAAGGGATGGAAAAAGATATTCCATGCAAATGGAAGTCAAAAGATAACTGGAGTAGCAATACTCATATCAGACAAATTAGACTTTAAAGTAAAAACTGTTACAAGAGACAAGGAAGGACACTCCATAATGATCAAGGGATCCATCAAAGAAGAACATATCACAATGGTAAATATCTATGCCCCCAACATAGGTGAACCTCAATACATAAGGCAAATGCTAACAGCCATGAAAGGGGAAATCGACAGTAACACAATAACAGTGGAAGACTTGAACACCCCACTTACATCAATGGACAGATCATCCAAACAGAAAATAAATAAAGACACACAAGCTTTAAATGACACATTAGACCATCTCGACTTCATTGATATTTATAGGACATTCCATCCAAAACCGACAGAATACACTTTCTTCTCAAGTGCACACGGAACATTTTCCAGGATAGATCACATCTTGGGTCACAAATCAAACCTCAGCAAATTCAAGAAAATTGAAATCATATCAAGCATCTTCTCAGACCACAACGCCATGAGACTAGATATCCATTACAGGGAAAAAAAACTGCAAAAAATACAAACACATGGAGGCTAAATAATTCACGATTAAACAACCAAGACATCATTAGAGAAATCAAAGAGGAAATCAAAAAATATCTAGAAACAAACGACAATGAAAACACAACAACCCAAAACCTATGGGATGCAGTAAAAGCAGTTCTAAGAGGGAAGTTTATTGCAATACAGTCCTACCTTAAGAAACAAGAAAATTATCGAATAAACAACCTAACCTTACACCTAAAACAATTAGAAAAAGAAGAACAAAGAAACCCCAAAGTGAGCAGAAGGAAAGAAATCATAAAGATCAGAGCAGAAATAAATGAAAAAGAAAGGAAGGAAGCAATAGCAAAAATTAATAAAACTAAAAGCTGGTTCTTTGAGAAGATAAACAAATTGATGAAGCATTAGCCAGACTCATCAAGAAAAAAAGGGAGAAGATGCAAATCAACAGAATTAGAAATGAAAAGGGAGAAGTAACAACAGACACCTCAGAAATACAAAAGATCGTGAGAGACTACTACAGGCAACTATATGCCAATAAATTGGATAACCTGGAAGAAATGGATAGTCTTAGAAAAAGACAATCTTCCAAGACTGAACCAGGAAGTAACAGAAACTATGAACAGACCAATGACAAGTGAGGAAATTAAGGCAGTGATTAAAAATCTCCCAACACACAAAAGCCCAGGGCCAGATGGATTCACAGGCAAATTCTATCAAACATTTCAAGAAGAGTTAACACCTATCCTTCTCAAACTCTTCCAAAACATTGCAGAAGGAGGAACACTCCCAAACTCATTGTACGAGGCCACCGTCACCCTGATACCAAAACCAGGCAAAGATGTCACAAAAAGAGAAAATTACAGGCCAGTATCACTGATGAATATAGATGCAAAAATCCTCAACAAAATACTAGCTAACAGAATCCAACAGCACATTAAAAAAATCATACAGTATGATCAAGTGGGGTTTATCCCTTGGGTGCAAGAATTCTTCAATATACGCAAATCAATCAACGTGATACATCATATCAACAAATTGAAGGATAAAAACCATACGATAATCTCAAAAGATGCAGAAAAAGCTTTTGACGAAGTTCAGCATCCACTTATGATAAAAGCTCTCCAGAAAATGGGCATAGAAGGAAATTACCTCAACATAATAAAAGCCATATATGAGAAACCAAAAGCCAGCATCGTTCTGAATGGGGAAAAACTGAAAGAATTCCCTCTAAGACCAGGAACAAGACAAGGGTGTCCACTCTCACCATTATTATTCAACATGGTTTTGGAAGTTTTAGCACAGCAATCAGAGAAGAAAAAGAAATAAAAGGAATCCAAATCGGAAAAGAAGAAGTAAAATTTTCACTCTTTGCAGATGACATGATATTGTATATAGAAAACCCGAAAAACTACCAGAAAACTGCTAGCACTAATTGATGAGTTTAATAAAGTAGCGGGATAGAAAATTAATGCACAGAAATCTCTTGCATTCCTATACACTAACAACAGAAGAGCAGAAAGAGAAATTAAGGAAACTCTCCCATTCACCATTGCAACAAAAAGAATAAAATACCTAGGAATAAACCTGCCTAAGAAGGCAAAAGATCTGTATGCAGAAAACTTTAAGACACTGATGAAAGAAATCAAAGACGACACAAACAGATGGAGGGACATACCATGTTCCTAGATTGGAAGAATCAACATCGTGAAAATGACTGTACTACCCAAAGCAATTTACAGATTCAATGCAATCCCGATCAAATTACCAATGGCATTTTTCACAGAACTAGAGCAAGAAATCTTACGATTTGTGTGGAAACACAAAAGACCCCGAATAGCCAAAGCAATCTTGAGAAGGAAAAATGGAGTTGGTGGAATCAGGCTTCCTGACTTCAAGCTATACTACAAGGCCATAGTGATCAAGACAGCATGGTACTGGCACAAAAATAGAAAGGAAGATCAATGGAATAGAATAGAGAACTCAGAAGTAAGCCCAAACACATATGGGCACCTTACCTTTGACAAAGGAGGCACGAATATACAATGGAAAAAAGACAGCCTCTTCAATAAGTGGTGCTGGGAAAATTGGGCAGCTACATGGAAAAGAATGCAATTAGAACACTTCCTAACACTATACACAAAAATAAACTCCAAATGGATTAAAGACCTACATGGAAGGCCAGGCACTATCAAACTCCTAGAGGAAAACATAGGCAGAACACTCTATGACATCCATCAAAGCAAGATCCTCTTTGACCCACCTCCTAGAATCATGGAAATAAAATCAAGAATAAACAAATGGGATCTCATGAAACTTAAAAGCTTTTGCACAGCAAGAGAAACCATAAACAAGACTAGAAGGCAGCCCTCAGAATGGGAAAAAATAGTTGCCTATGAAAGAACGGACAAAGGATTAACCTCCAAAATATACAAGCAGCTCATGCAGCTTAATACCAAAAAAGCAAATAACCCAATCCACAAAGGGGCAGAAGACCTAAAGAGACATTTCTCCAAAGAAGACATACAGATGGCCAACAAACACATGAAAAGATGCTCAACATCACTAATCATCAGAGAAATGCAAGTCAAAGCAACAATGAGGTATCACCTCACACCGATCAGAATGGCCATCATCACAAAATCTGGAAACAACAAATGTTGGAGAGGGTGTGGAGAAAAGGGAACTCTCCTGCACTGTTGGTGGGATTGTAAGTTGGTACAGCCACTATGGAAAACAATTTGGAGGTTCTTTAAAAAACTAAAAATAGAACTACCATATGATCCAGTAATCCCACTCCTGGGCATATACCCAAAGAAAACCATAATCCCAAAAGAAACATGTACCATAATGTTTATTGCAGCACTATTTCCAATAGCCAGAACATGGAAGCAACCTAAATGCCCATCAACAAATGAATGGATAAAGAAGATGTGGCATATATATATACAATAGAATATTACTCAGCTCTAAAAAGGGATGAGATGGAGCTATATGTAATGAGGTGGGTAGACCTAGAGTCTGTCATAGAGAGTGAAGTCAGAAAGAGAAAGACAAATATTGTATGCTAACTCACATATACGGAATCTAAAAATGGTATTGATGAACTCAGTGGCAAGACAAGAACAAGGATGCAGATGCAGAGAATGCACTGGAGAACTCGAGGTTTGGGTGGGTGGGGAGTGAAGGGGAAGCTGAGATGAAGTGAGAGAGTAGCATAGACATATATACTACCAACTGTAAAATAGATAGCCATTGGGAAGTTGCTGTATAACAAAGGGAATTCAACTCGAGGATGGATGATGCCTTAGGGACAGGAACAGGGAGGGTGGCGGGGAGTCGAGGGAGGAAATATGGGGATATGTATATAAAAACAGATGATTGAACTTGGTGTACCCCCCCAAAAATAATAAAGAAATAAGTAAAATTAAATTAAAAAAAGAAGAAAACACTCTAGCCCTCTTGCACATATTTGTTTTTTTCTTGAAGTCTCAGGATTACCAGCTATTCTTTGACCTTCCTCATGCTTCACAAATGCCCTTTCCTGGACTTCAAGTGAACTAAAGTCGCTTTGTGTGTCGTATTTCTCATTTGCCCTGTTAAACTGGTTAAACTGATTTTTATGCACCCTGGGGGCAGGGAAGCTCTGTACTGTGCAGGGTCTTAGTGGGTCCTTAGTCTGAAAGGTGACCCCTGTTTTAGTACTGTTTTTATGTGAAAAGATTTTCATTTGTCAGTTATATAATAAAAACCACAGTTCAATTAGTGTGAAATTTTCTCTTTGATCTCCTTTAAAGAAACGAAAGATAAAGGTCATTACTAGTAAAATACTGTATGAAAAATCAAAGTGAATGAATATGATTTTGGAGTAACCTTGTCTATGTGTTGCAGGTTTCTTGTGGCTTATAAAGTTGTCATAAGATGCGAGCTTTTTCATGGAAAAATGAAAATGTTCCGAAGTAAATAACTTCATTTTATTCTTCGTTGGTACCATTGCTCCCTCATACTCAGTTGCAAAGTTCATTAAAATATTTGAAGGAAAACCAAAAGAACATTTTTAGTTTTAAAACTTTAAGGGTATTGACCCAATTATTTTAGTCAAATATAACAATTCCATATGTTAAGGAAACCTTATGCTTAAAACTTTCATGATGGCTATAAAGTATAAAATTCATGTACTTTTGCTTCAGATGAGTTGGATCTGCCATTCTTTGTATCCTTTAAAAAGTATATTGGATAGTTGCATTTAATTGAACAATAAGCTTTAATTGCTCTTTTGTCAAATTAGAGCCTGTAAGGCCATGTCAGAATAATTGGCCAATTAATTATGCCACCTTAAAAACCTGTTGGACTGGGAAGCTAATTTACAGAAGTGATGTATTAATTGTTGGTTAATTTTGTCATCCACACCTAGACTTCTATACACCATGTTTTATCCAGTACTCGTTGGGACATGATAGCATGGCTTAGGACCCTCGGTCCTCATTATTCAAGGATTTCATGTTTGCAGATCTGCTTGCTTGCTGAATATATTTGTAACCCCAGCTCAACAGAGTGCTTTTGTGTGCATTCATGTGTGGCATAAGGAGGGAATTTGAGTTGCCCGACTAGGTGTTTCCAGCTGAGGTTAAACAAGGTGACATTTGCTCTTAATTCAGTCTCATACTGTAAACATGTCCTTTTTGCAGTCCATTTAGTGCCATATATTTTGCATTTTTGTTCCTTTTGTTAACGATTTCTCTAAAATGGCCCCAAGTATAGTGCCAAAAGTGTTGTCAGCTATTTCCAAGTGCAGGGGGCCCTTGACGTACCTTATGGAGGAAATACTGTGTTAGATAAGCCTCATTCAGACATGGGCTTTAGTGCTGTTGGCTGAGACTTCAGTGTTAATAAGTCAACAATATACATATTAAATAAGGCATTGTTAAACAGAAACACACATAAATCAAGGTTATGTATTGATCAGTTAATGGAACTGTGTGACCAGAGGCTTGTGGGAACCCAACCTTGTGTTTCCTCTAGCAGCAGTGGTTTCATATTCTCTAATTCAGTGTTCCTGGGAAACTTGTAGAACATAACCGGTGTGAATAATGAGAATCAACCGTATATGTGTTAAAGGCTAGGGCTTTGATGTCTGGTTTTAATTTTTAAAGATTTTGTTTTCATTTGCAGATTGTGCTCTGCATCTTTAGGACTGATGAAGTACTTGCCTAATCAAGGTACACATATCCTTCTCAGTCTACTGTTCTGATAGTGTGGCTGATAGAATCTAGGGCTAGATTGGGTAGTGAAGAAATAAGTCTGGGATAGAAGAAAGTCTTTTATTTTTTTAAGAAATACATGTTTTCCAGGCAAGTATTTATTAGATTGTATTTTAGCATCTTAATAAAAATATAGGTTCTCTCAGAGGATATTTTCAGTATCTGTTGTCACTGAGAATTTGATTTAAATAATAGTTATTTAATGAATAGATTAAATTACAACTTAAATCCAGAATCTAGATAGCAGTATCTTTTATCTGTAAAAGCTGCTTTATCTAACTTTACCTTTATTTTATTTTATTTTAGCTGCAAATGGGTCTTCATTGCTGAGCATAAGCTTTCTCTAGTTGTGGTGAGCAGGGGCTACTCTTCATTGCAGTGTGCTGGCTTCTCATTGCAGTGGCTTCTCTTGTTGCATAGAATGGGCTTTAGGCGAGTGGGCTCAGTAGTTGTGGCACGCAGGCCCTAGAGCTTGCGGGTTCAGTAGTTGCAGCACATGGCCTCAGTAGTTGTGGCTCGTGGGCTTAGCTGCTCTGTGGCATGTGGATCTTCCCAGACCAGGGATCAAACCTGTGTCCCCTGCATTGGCAGGCAGATTCTCAACCATTGCTCCACCAGGGAAGTCCAAAAGCTGCATTATTTTAAATAAAACTTTAGTGCTTGGTCTTCTCATATCTTTTGTTTAAATGGCATGCGTTCCATATCTTAAAGCATTGTATGAAATCTAAAATCAGACTGTCCAAAAACTTTTCCAGAGTTCTTTGTGTTTGGAGTTTTTGTTACTGTTTTTGTGGTGGCTGTTACTTCTACTGCCTTGTCCTCTAAATTTCTTTACATATTCTTCTTGACCAGTTCTATACTACCTAAGAACTCAGGTATTTGATATTTTTGGAGAATTTTAAAGCAACGTAAAAGATTTTGTTTCCTGAAATTTATGAAACTGATAAGTTGCAAGCCGAGAATTTAAGCCCTGCTTCTGCAGTGGTTTAACTCTCTTGATGCAAGAACAAACTGAATGCCCTGGAAATTCACTGTGGCTTATAAATTACAAGGATTGATGCCTGGGTATGGATTAATATTTTATTTCAGAGGAGTCAAGATGCTTTTCTCCTCAACTTGCTTGCCCTGCATTGACTCTTCCTCTCACCTCCCCTTACTTCAGTTTACCTGTCCCTTGGTCCATTGGCTCTAGGTTTACTGGTGGTTGATAGGAGATTAGAATCCTATTCTTTTTCTTCTCAGCTGTGTGACCTTGGAAACTACTGTGAGTTGATTTGCTCTTAAAAGTTCTATTCAGTTTACCAAACTTCTTTGAAAGCGCTTTTTATCAGACCCTGTTATAGGCACGAAGAGTACAGAGAAGAAAAGAAACCGTTCTGACCTTAATCTCAATTTCTAATGTAATTGAGAAGATAGACAAATAACAAGTAATTGTAATAGAGTGTTACCATTACAATAGGAGAGATATGTACCGGGAGCGGGGAGGGGTGTACTCCTCAAAAACCACTGTGATTAATTCTATTTGAGTAGCTAAGAAAATACATAGAGGAAGAGGTACTCCTTGCCCAGAGCTAAGAAGAATGACTACTAGTTTACCAGGTCCAAGTGTGGGAAATGCGTACAGGCACAGCAAGGGACTTTGCAAATGCCCATTGGCACAAAGGAATATGGTATTGTATGTGTTCAGAAAACTATGAAGTATTGCATATAGCCAGAGCATAGGATGTGTGTTAGTTGCTAGATTTTGGAAGATTCTGTCTGTATGCTATGCTGAGGAATTTTTTTTAACGTATTATGAAAATTCAGATACACAGAAGGAGAAAATAATGTAATAAACGCCCCTGTACTCATCACCTAGTTTTCATTATTTATCAGCATTCCCCCCTCTTGTCTCATCTATCCTAGCCTTCCATCACTCGTTTTTATTTGTAGTATTTAAAAGCAAAGCTCAGACACTTATTATTTCACCTATAAATATCTGCTGAAGAATTTCAGCTCTGCACAGTGGAGAGTTTTAAACAAGGGAATCAAAGAACTGAAGTCTGCAGCTCATCAAGGTTGCTCTTGGGGGTATGTGGAAGACAGATTGGAAGGAAGTAGGACCAGGGGCAGGAGGCAGTTAGAAGGTGGTTTTATTTAAATCTAGGCCAGAAATGCTGAAGTGTGTCACACAGCAGGGGATGGATAAAGAGAAATTATTACAAGAGCATAGTCTGAAAAATCGCCTTGGCAAGTGGAGGGATAGTGGAAAAGCTTTGGACAGCTTCTTAGCCAAGGTGAGAAGGGTGGGTGTGTTCGGTCAGGATTATAGGGAGCAGTGTGCATGTTAAATGTCCAAGCAGGGAAGTGTATTTGGCTGTAGGCACAGAGCACAGAAAAGAGATTGAAAAGCTGTTCATAATGTAGGTGGTGGTGGCCACGTTGCAGACAGAGCATGTAAAAGAACAGTGGCACCAACAGGTCTGAGAGGCAGGCCTGTGGCCACCTCAGAGGGCCCTGATGTCAAAAAGAAATTTGACATGGAAGTGGCCAGCCAGCAGAGTGAGTGGCAAATTGTGAGGAAGTGGTAAATTTGAGTTTCTTTACTTCCTTTGCTTATGTGTGGTGTTCTTGCTTCCCCTTAGCCTCAACTCTTGTGCAACACACATTATCTCTGTCCTAAGTTCACCAGGCAAATGGAACTTTAACTTTGATGGGATGAAAATCTACTTTTCTTTTTTTTTTTTTTTTTTTTTTTTAATTGGCACACGGGCTTAGTTGCTCCGCGGCATGTGGGATCTTCCTGGAGCAGGGATTGAACCCGTGTCCCCTGCATTGGCAAGCGGATTCTTAACCACTGCGCCACCTAGGAAGCCCCGAAAATCTACTTTTCTTATGGACATTTAGTATATGTGTCCCCATCCTGCTATCCCTATTAGCTTACTCCATTGAGAGCAGAAGGTGTCTTCATTTCACCAGTTAGTTCAGAGCTTTGCACATGATAGATACGCTGTAATACTTATTAAAATGAGTTAAATGTCTGGCTTCTTCCCATAGCCGTGGTGTGTTTTCATGTTACAGGCCAACTGTGGGTATACATATTTCACATCACCTCTCTTTTCCAGCTTCTACCAGAAAACAAGCCCTTATCCCTTTCTTCTCTCTCAAACCGCACACTTAAAAATTTTATTAGGATTTTTTTTAATGACAGGCTGTACTGAATGTTTTAAATTACTCTGTTTTGGAGCCACTAAAAAGAATTGGAGCACTTAGAAATGCATTTAGAAAATAAGAATTACAAGTAATTGGGGGATCACATTATAAATCTGACTTTTGCTTCTGCTTTCATCTCCAGGGCCTGCTGTCTTTTCTGAGTGCACCACTCATAGGCGCGCTGTCTGATGTGTGGGGAAGGAAGCCCTTTCTCCTCGCCACCGTCTTCTTCACCTGCTTTCCGATTCCACTGATGAGGGTCAGTCCGTGGTGAGTGGCTAGATCCTCCATCATGACTGTCTGTTTTGGGTCACATGTGGACAGTGTGCTTTCTAATCTTTACAAAGCAGTTGTACCTGTGTTTTCATTTGAACTCTTCTGTAATACTGAAAGCTAGTAGGCAGTTGCCATCATGCCCATTTTATAAATGAGGAAATGAAGACATTACAAAATTAAGTCTAAGATGAAGAAATAGAAAGAAAAGATCTCTGTAAGAGCAGCTTTTGTTGCCGTGAGGTAGGTTACAAGAATGGGGCGGGGGTGGGGGGCAGACATTACTATACTCACTCAACTATGGCTCGTTTTGACTTTGCAAATGTGTTGTTTTTGTCAGCTCATTGCTCTAGGGCACTGACATGAGCATAGTTTATATCAAAACGCAGGATCACTTTCGTGTATACTGTATTAAGGCCAATAGCCTATTCTGAATCATAATGTGAGTTTTAATTTGATCTCATTTTTTCCACAGTAAATAGAAAGGGAATAGTTAGCATGTAACCACGGCTATTTAGTTAATAAAAATGGCTTGGAATTTGCACCTGAGCTGTACTTAGTTTTTCTGGAGTACGGAGGATGGTATTTTGGCCAAATTTCCTGTTGCTGAGATGCTATTCCTATGTGAAGAACACACTTTAGAATGGAAGGGTTTTTTGTGTTTTAGTTTTTCAGGCTTTTTGTTTGTTTGTTTTTAATGCAATGAATAGATTGAGGGGGTGCTTATGTGAAAATACTCTCATTTGATTATCTGATAGGAATTTTATGTCAACATTTGTCATGTTCTAAATGTGTTGGGTACCTATAATTAATCATTTTATTTCCTACCAGATGAATTTTTATAAAATGCTTTTTTTGTATCGAGTCTTTCTGTCCAAGAACAAGTCATATTTTTCTGAATTAGGATTTTTTTTTAATGTCCTCTCAATACCTTAAAATTTTTTTCTTTAGATCTTTAAATGATTTCACCTCTTCACTTCCAGTTTTCATGCTGCTGCTTCTGCTACTTGTGTAGATTAATAAATAATGTTAAATAAAAGTGATGATCATGGACCTGTCTTCCACATGTATGTAAAGGAAATGTGTTTCATCATTGAGTGTTGAGCTTGCTTTTGGGTTGAAAAATACTTGTTCCTATTTTATTTCGGGATTTTCTTTTTTAAAATCAAGGGTGAATGTCAAATTTTATTTGATGCCTTTTGCATCGGTGGAGATCATTTGAATTTTCTCCTTAGACCTGTCACGATGATGAATTATATTAATAGGTTTCTAATATTGAAACATCCTTACATCCTAGAATTAGACCCTACTTTTTGTTCTTTGAGATTGTGTTTGCTAATATTTTAACTAGATTTTTTTAAGCATCTATGTATAGGATAGAAATTTTTTGTCTTAATTACATTAATTTTTAAAATGCTTTCTGCTTTTGTGTATATGTACTTTTCTTAGCTAAAGCTAGGAAATTTAGAAAGTTTTAATTTCTGTTCTGGCTACCTTTAAAACTATAACTTTACTGCATACCCTTACTCTTTCATGTTTTTAAACTGCATATACTGACACCCCTTGAGCAATGACAAAATTAGTATGTTTCTACTTCTCTGCATGTTGATTATAATTTTATTAGTTGTCCTTTATATCTTTAAATATACATGTATTTTTTAAAATTTATTTTTTGGTTTATAATCTTTACATGCTATTTTTGGCTTTGGTTATAAAAGTGTGTGTACACTATGTCTCTCATGGGTGCTTAAAATTGTCTTTTTATAGGTGGTATTTTGCAATGATCTCCATATCTGGCGTCTTCTCAGTCACTTTCTCTGTGATATTTGCCTATGTAGCTGATGTCACTCAGGAGCATGAGCGAAGTACTGCTTATGGATGGGTAAGATAATAGATTATGCTTTTAACCAGAGAGATAATGAACATTCTACTAAAAATTCACTGGAAAGTGAGATTTTATTAAAATAGTGTTAAATATTGATTTATGTAAAAGAAAATCCAAAGCCATTGAAGTAAAAAGGAGACTTATGTGAAGTTAAAAATAGCAAGATAGAAATTGCTAGTAACTTATTCTCTGGTTTTAGTGTTGGAATATTGGCAGAATGTGTGAATTGTCAGTTGCAAAGTTTTTTTAAAGTTGGTTTGATTTGTTCCTTGTTAGCTAATCTCTTGAGGAACCATGAACAGTAAACAGCTGCTATGATCATAGGTCTCTGTGCACCTAATTAGAATTGGAAAGGTGATAGAACCTCAGCCATGTTAATCCATTGTTATTGTAGTGCCTGTTGTGTGACTAAGGCACTTATTTGTGACATCATACTATAGAAAAAGGACTGCATTCATTCAGTAAATAATTATTGAGTGTATAACAAAAGTTATAGGAGACTTTTTTGGATAATTGAGTATTAGACAATAATTTCTAATTTTCTTAGGCAAGATAATGGCATTATGATTATGTAGGAGAGGAAAGACCTGTAGAAGACAGCAGGCTGAAGCCATTTGGGTCAGAGTGTCACAACTCAGAATTACTTAGTGGTCCACGGGGAAAAGATGACGGGTGAGCATTTGTGGGCATGTGTTCAGTGTGTGAACCTCTGTGGTATGTGAGTATGGACAGGAAAACTTTTCCCTTCTTTCTTTTTTAGGTTTTTTGGCTGTCATAATACTTAAATTGACATAAGACAGATCAACAGGAGAAAAACAAATTTAATTTCGTATGTATGGGAGTTCCACAAAGATGTGAACGACTCAAGGACAGTCAGGCAGTTGAGGTTTATATACCATCCAGAGCTAAGGAGAAAGAGGGTAGGGGTCTGGGGCTTCAAAGGGAGGAAGACAATTCACAGGAAGGTGAGAGCACATATCTGGTAAATAAGTGTTTGCCATTCCAAGTCTTTATGATGTAAAAAGTTATCTGTAGTATTTGCTCTCTTCCTGGTATAGGCCTCCTATCGAAATTCTTTCAGGCTGTTAAGGGAAAGGTAAAAAGCTTTTCCTGAGTCTCCTGGGTCTTAACTGCCTTCAGCTCAAAACAGTCCACATGCCAGAGTGGCACGTGTTGGGGCGGCTTATTCTGCACCCCGTCAGTGTGCATCGTGCTCTTCTCTCAACTTTCTTGTGTTTGAAGTGTTCACAGTAAGAAGATGGAAGAAGAAAGGTGATCTGACTGGGTTGTTGAATGGTTGGAGGGAGATTGAATGCCAGGTACTCAGGTTACTTCTCTGCTGAGTCTTACTCTTTCTTTTAGATCCCACTTCCTGGAAGGTAGTACGTCGTCATTCAGTGATGACTGAATGAAGGATTGTATGGGTCAGTGGTGGACATATAAGTCAGTTACTGCTGTTCCACAAAACGCAACAGCAGTTTTTACTTTGTTGGCTTTAGACGTCAGTAGTTTAAAACCTTCTCCTTCGCCGCCACTTGCCATCTAGCTACTACTTGCTCTCTCCTTCTTTCCTTCTTCCCTCCTCCCCTGAATGGTTCTCCTGTCATGTCCTAAAACAGGCATCTCCAGAGTGCTGTGGCGGAGGACAAAGGGAGAGGCAGGCAGGAAGGCTTTAAAGAAGGCAGGGTGTTCAAGGTGAGCTCTTAAGGGCTGGTCAGCAGAGTTGAAGGGTGCCAGAAGCCTCATTTATCACACTTGTGCAGCTTTTCTCAGCATTGCAGGAAACACTCATTTCCCTCCAATTTCATTAGACTTTTGTTCCTTGCTTCCACCAGAAAAACCCCTCACAAAACTGTTGTGCTAAGCAGTAGTACTTAAGGAAAGATTTCAGAGAGAGAGTTCTGGAACCAAAGTGATCATGACTTAGCTCCCTTATCTCTAGTTCAGTTCTTCATCTGTGAAATGGCAGTTATAATCATGCCTGTTCATAGGTAGGTTCAGAGAAGGTGGTGAGAGGAGTGCCCTACTGAGGCGTGCCCTCAGCCAGCATGTGAGGCTGCCTGGACGTGGCCACAGGACTCAGGATTTGGCCAGTAACTAACCTTTACGTTTACTTCTACATGTCAGATGTTGAGATGACAAACCTGAAAAAAGTAAAAGAAAGAAAGGTTGCAGGCTGCCTTACAGATAGGAGGACTTATTGCCGGTTAACTACAGGATTGTCAGTGAAGTCTAGCCGAAATTCTAAGGAGCATTTTGTGATCTGTTAAAGAATGTACATGCACATCTTCTTTACTAAAACTCCTCCAGTAAACCAAGAAAAGTGGCAGTTCTTTCAGTGGCTGCACTAATGAATTTAAGTTAATGCTCATTGAGAAACTTTTGGTGAAGTCATCTTTTAAATTTATTTACCAGCGTCATATTGACTGTTAAATCAAAGAGGGATTTTAGATAAATACACAAACTAAGCAAGTAGACTTAAGCTTTAAGAAAGATGCAGCATTTTACATAGAATTTCATGGGGCCATAGATTCTCAGAAAGCAAGTATTTATTGAGCACCAGCTGTTCGAAATGTAGCTGATCAAATAGAACAGTTAGGAAACCACTGCAGCTCCCTGTCCACTTCTGATATTTGAAATTCAGTGACTAACCTTTTTACTTTCATTTCCATATTCCATAAGATTAAATTGGCTCCCAGAATATTCATTTTTATATATTTTAATAACAGATTTTTCCCACTAAATTCCTATTGTTTCTCACTATGACTACATGTATATAATAATTATGTTTTACCTTGTGCATACTGGAGGAAATTAAACTGATCTTCAAGGGCTGAACCTGCTTCAGTGTACCACTAGGGAATGGAGGGAGGAAGACGAGGTTATAATAGGTGGGCATGAGTAGAGGGAGAGATGGAAGGAGGAAATCCTGAGCCTGGTAGGACCTAACCAAATTGGGCTGTGTTAGGAGGAGGAGCTAGGCCTGCCCCTCTGGGTCTTAGGGCGTTTGCCTCACAGTACCATCTAAGTCAAGTTATGACTCTTATTTAAAGATTCTCCTCAAGATTCCTGCCTTTGGTAATTTCTCCATGGCAGTTTACAAATATTTGAATTATGGAAATACCAGAAAATTGAACACTTCTTCCTCAGAGCAATGTTGCAGGATACATCACATGGATGGGAAAGATGAATTTAAAAGCTTACCATGGTTTGGAATGCATCGTTTATTAATAATGAGCATTAATCTCATAATAAAACATTCTTTATCCTTCTTTTCCTTCTTTATATCTGAAATAGTTACCATATCCCCTTCAAATTTGTGGGGGAGCTTAGGAGAAGGTAGTCTTTTTCTATTCAAAACTGATGTGTCAGCTGTATTCATATATTAAGTTATTGATATATAGATGATAATTTAACTCCATTGTTCTTAATGACCAAATCTTGAGTTATTGAACAGTCTTTATCTTAGGAAATATCCAATAGGCTAGAATAGAATTATGAGAGTAGAATTAGAAATGTCTTTGTCATTAATGAAATATATGACTGTTTTCTTCTGTATACTCTCCATGATCTTTAGATTTACACTTGGAATTGTGTGGAATTATAAAAGCAGTTTTAGCTGAAATTAACTCTAAGTCTGACTGCATTTTAGTGAGAAAGATTAATTTGAGAGATTGGAAAATGGCTTCTAGTTCTTGCTCATCTGTGTGAACTTAAGACATCTAGTGTTTCTCTGTACACTGAGTTGTAGAATGTCTTCTCCATTTACATCCAATAATTTGATAAGAATTAAGTAATGGAAAACTTTTAACAGTAAATGAGTGAGTGACTCACTTTGTGCAGATATGATGTTGTTAGAATTAGCACCTGAGGATGCTGCAGCAGTGCTTCCATAGCTGTTTGCATGTCATTGCAATTTATAATGTAAAGTTAGGTGACTGCCTTGATCTTCTTAAATAACATGAAAAAACCTGAAGGGCAGGAGCTCTGTCCTCCTATTTGTCTGGCACATAGTAGATGCTCAATAAATACTGAAACAGGGAATTCCTGTTCCCCAAACTGGAATTCTCTATACCCCCCTTTTTCCTCCAGAATTGTTTTTACTTTTAGCTGTCATAATATTTTTAGTATGATACTAATTTCCTATACGTTGTATTTTTACATTCATTTAGGCGGTGAAGGATGAAGGAAGAATGTTATTGGCTACCCAGGAGTCATAATTTCAATCATACATAATTATTTCTTTAGTTTCTATTAAAATCCATTAGAAGTTTAGATAACCAACTTATTATAAGTGTGCTTTTGACACTTAGTCTGGTTATAATTTGGAGACTGCCCATTTAAGCTTCTGAACATTCAGATTACATTTCTACATACTTCTCGGAAAGCATTGTGAAGAAACTTCACATGGATTCAAGTTGCAGGTGTGATCCGTTGACTCAGTGGTCTCTGGTATTAGCTGGAGGTTGGGGGTGACAGCATGACAAAAATCCCTAGCTCAGGGATTTCTCCAGTTAAAAAGCTTTGACGTTTCACGCAGCAAATTTTTTTGAATTCTTTGTTGTTATAGCTTTTTCTAAAAGACTACTAGGGATTTTTCCCCCTCTCAGTGCTAATGAAATGGTGAAACACTACATGTTTTTAGAAGATGAAATCAAGCCGAGTCTCCGAGTAATTTTGTACATTTTATCATCAACCCTGCAGAAATTTTTTTCATACCTTTCTCTCTACATCCTTATTCCCCAATTAAAGATTAAAACGTGTATGTTTTACTTATGGGGAAGGTTTTACAATTTTTATTTCTAATAAATGATTATTTTTTTATTCTTGTAGCTTTCTAGAATAACTGCAATTAGTTAATAGCTTGTGAACAAATTCTTAAAATTACTTTCATTCTTTTTCATTCTTAAAAGTTGTATGCAACACAATCCTTTTGTCTTTTTAAAGCCAGGGAAGGAAGGATGGCTTTAGGTATGCACCTCTGGGAACCTGGATGGGAACAGGAATGTAGATGTGCAACTGCAGCAGATGGGACCCTGGGTGAGAGTGTGCTTTTTCCGTAGGTCTCAGCCACATTTGCAGCCAGTCTGGTCATCAGCCCAGCCATCGGAGCATACCTCTCCGCTAGTTATGGAGACAGCCTTGTTGTGCTGGTGGCCACAGTGGTGGCTCTCCTGGACATCTGCTTCATCTTACTGGCTGTTCCAGAATCTTTGCCGGAGAAAATGAGACCTCTCTCCTGGGAAGCTCGTATTTCTTGGAAACAAGCAGACCCTTTTGCGGTAAATAAAAACATGAAAACATTTACTTTCCTATATATCTTTCTAAGCCATGCAAATAAGAGAACATTCCTGCAGCCTCAAGCATTGTAGCAGTTGTTGATCTATTTTTTTCTTCCAGTAAAAATAGAAAAAATTTAATTGCAAATAAGGGACTGAGGTAGACTGCACCAAGGAATATACAGAATTGATACTCCTTAAGTCAAACAGGTGGTTATCTCAAGGGAAGAGACAAGAAATGTCTAGTTTATCCCTGACAGAGACTTGGGAAGGAAGGTTTTTTTCTTTTTGCATAGTTGTTTTCATGCTTTTTTAAAAAAATAAATGAAGTGGCCATTTGAAGTGGTTGTTTTCATTCACTTAAATTCAGAAAGGCTAAATGCATTTGGATTGACCAAAGTTTTTTTTTTCTAAGTTGTTAGAAACTTTGAACAGAGGCTTTGAACTTGTCTTTTGCAGACTGAATGGACTCTTTGTTCTCTCTCTCTCTCTCTCTCTCTCTCTCTCTCTCTCTCTCATTTTTTGGGTTTTTTCCTGGTTTTTTGGTGGGTTTTTTTTTTTTTTTGGTTTTTGGTTTGTTTTGCTTTGGGTTTTTTTTTGTTTGTTTGTTTTTGTTTGTTTTGGTTTTGGGGTTTTTTTTTTTTTTTTGGCATGGGGGGAAATCCCATTAACAACTAGAAAAGGTGCTGGGAAGAAGAATCTTCTCTCCCCCCTTCTCTGGTTTGAAATTGTTCTTGAAGAAAATATGTGTGGAAAAAAATAACCAGAGATTTGATTTTTGCTTTTTTCCCTTAAGTTTATCTTTTAGGAAAAATAAGTGTAAGAATACTAACACATGAGAAATTCTTTTCAAAAAAACTCCCTCAGTGTATGACCTGGGGACCCTTCTCATACTGTTTATGCTGTAATGTCAGATATCAAGAAGTAGGTGTGTAGAGAAGGAAACCAGGAGTGAAGTCAGACCTTCCACCTTGTCATGTAGTGGTCAAGCTACAAACAGAAGCTCCTGTATGAAGTGGAACTCTCATAACTTACTTTTCAGGGCTGTTGTGAGGATTGCAGTGAACGTGTGTAAATTAACCAATGTAGTGTCTGGTGTATAGCAAGATCCCAGTAGACATTAGCTGCTTTTGCTTCTAATTATATGAAGGTTACAGTTATGATGACATAGAATGCACTGCAGAACTGTACACTCTGTAGACAACTTTTGGTGCACCTTTGGTCTACTCAAACGTGCTTTGTAGAGAGGAGTATAAGGGTTTTGGATAAGGTTGTAACATTCAAAAAGTTGTTACTGGTTAGAGAATCTTGTCACTGACCCCATGGCTGGAGTATATTTGTCTACCAATTTTACAAGCAAATTTAATACTAATATTTCAAAGAATAAATTTATGTGGAATGAAAACACTGCACTGTTTATGACTTTAAAGGAGTTGTATTATGAATGAGAGAGAGGAGATTTTCTTAAAAGCTTCCAGGGCAATGTGTTTTCAGAGTCTGTTCATAGGACATTCAGGGTCTGTTTCAGGATGTGAACCAGTATTATTAACAAAGATGAGCAAATTTTCTTTTTAAAAAAGAGAAAGAAAGCTGTAATATTTGAAACATATACCTCTGAAATTAGGACTTGTAACCTCCTTAGAGAGATCATGATAGATTTAATGTTAAGGCTCAGTTCCTTTTATAATCCAGTCATCGTTTGTTATATCCACCTTAATAGATCAAAACAGTAAAGCCAGTATCCCAGAATATCAGTGACATCAGTATCTATTTGCTTTTTATATGGTTCTGTTTCTGCTTATTCCTAGTCACTGAAGAAAGTTGGAAAAGATTCTACCGTCTTACTAATCTCCATCACTGTTTTTCTTTCATACCTTCCTGAAGCTGGACAGTATTCAAGTTTTTTTCTCTATCTCAGGCAGGTGAGTAGTGAGTGCCTAGTACCTTTGGAACATGAGGAAAATCAAAGATTGGGATCTGTCTAGAGGTATTTTGTGGGAAAACACTGTAGAGGAAAAAAATGTGTTAACTTGCTTCTAGTTACAAATGTAGATGCTGACATAGAATTAGTAGTCAGGAGACCTTTAGTGCAATAATGTTTTAAAAATACAATAAAATGTTTACTGTGGAAAAAATTTCCTTGAGAAATACACAGAAAGAGAATTAGTAGAAACAGAATTTATTAAATCTTTAGTAATACCCATTAAATTTCACAGATAGGTAAAGTTTCTTTCAGAAGTGCTCTGACCCCTGGGTCTGATCATAGCCAGCTTGCTTCACTATCTGCAGTAGGCTGTAGCTGAGCACCACTGTAGACTTCAAGGTGGCTCACAGACAGTAACCGAAATAAGCTTTTCTCTCTTCTGGTTTTTCTCTCTTTAAAAATTTACTTTGTTCTCTGCAAAAGGCAATTGGCATGGCAATTAAAATAAAAAAATAGATCCCTTTTCCAGCAGTTGTCTCAGGTCTCTGGGGCTGCTGTGAAACTCTGTTGCCTCCATTGCAGTCCTGCCTTGGTCTTCCACTGGTTTCACTGGAAGTCTTTCTCCTAATGGTTTACTCCACTGTGTCAGAGCAAGCCCCCTCCTAAGATAAATTCCTCAATTTTTAGAGATACTTTTAAATAAAATTTGTTAAATTCGCCATTCTCATAGTTTTCGTGAGAGCATGAGACTATAATATTTTATATGGTGGCATGTTTAAAACTTGTTTTCAAGCAGTTCCATTTTTGGTGGGTGGCTACTGGAGATTTAGCAGAAAGAGTGGTGAGATAGTGTGCTTAATGTAGAAAATTATATGTGCATACATTAAATTACATTAAATTTGCATTTAATGTAGAAAATAATGTAGGAAAAATGGGAAAACCCAAGGAAGAAAGTGAAAAACCATGTCTCTTTCCTTCACACAGATAATTAACAACTGTGAATATTTTCTTTTCTACGCTTTTTTCTATACATGTGCTTATAACACCATCAGCAACAACAGTTAACAACAAACCAGAATCATTCTGTTATTTTGTATTTATGCTCACTTTTTAGAGCTCGCATATAATTAACACACACACATATGTTTTAGTTAAAATCGTGTTTATTTGTAAATCACATATTTGATAAGGAGCTTGTATCCAGTATATATGTAGAACTTTACTCAACAATAAAAAGACAGATAACTAAAAAAGTAGGCAAAGGATTTTTTAATACATATTTCTCCAAGGAAGATATACAAATGGACAATAAGCACATGAAAAGATGTTTCACATCATTAGCCATCAAGGACATGCAAATCAAAACCACACTTCGCACCTGCTAAGTTGTGAGAACCCTCTTACATGCTGGTGGGGATGTAAAATGGTAGCCACTGTGGGGAAGAGTCTGATGGTTCCTCAAAGTGTTAAACACAGAGTTCCCAGCAAATCTGTTTCTAGGTATAAAGCCAAGAGAATGGAAAACATATCTATACAGAAACTCTTACACAGATTGTTGTTCATAGTAGCCAAGAAATGGAAACAACCCCAAGGCCTACTAACTGATGAAATGGACCAGCAAATGTGATATGTCTATGCAATGGCATGGTATTATTTGGCAATTAAAAGCAACAAAGCACTGATACACACTACAGCATGGGTGAACTTTGAAAACATTATTCTACGTGAAAAAAGCCAGAACTGTATATAGTATGATTCCAATTGTGTGAAATGCTCAGAATAAATAAATCCATAGAGATAGGAAGTAGGGTACTGGTTGGATGGTGGGGTAGGCTGGGGGACTAGGGCTCCTAACAGGGTACCATGTCTCTTTGAGCAGAGATGAGATCTCCTAAAATCGGTCTTGCTGGTCATTTCCCAACTCTGTGAATATACGAAAACCACTGAATTGTACACTTGAGTAAATTGTATGGTATTTTAATTCTATCTCAATAAAGCTGTTTTAAAATATATTTATGGGGGTTGGGAGAGGGATGGACTGGGAGTCTGGGGTTAGTAGATGCAAATTATTACATATAGAATGGATGGACAACGAGGTCCTACCCTATAGCACAGGAAACTACATTCAATGTCCTGGGATAAACCACAATGGAAAAGAATATAAAAAGAATGTATAATATGTATAACTGAGTCACTTTGCTGTACAGTGGAAATTGACACGTAAATCAACTATACTTCAATTAAAAAATATTTATTTACAAATTAGACTGAGATAGATTCCAATTTTTTAAAATTGCATTTGATTAGAGAGTAATAGGATATTGTTAATGTCAGCAGTACTGGTTTGGGAACCAGAGGTTCCCGCTCTAACACTTTCATTAGCTAGTTGTGTAACTTGAAGCAAGACAGTCATTTATGAAATATGAAGATTATATACAATAATTTTTAAACTTTTTTTTCCTGACTTTTATAAAATTTCAGTAGCTAGGGCAAATTAAAAACTTGAAATTTAAAACTTGAAAGTTGTAGGCATTTCAGAGCTGCTCTTAAGATTCAGAGGCTTAGGAATCATTGCCAGTGAACTCTGGCCACTCATTAGAATCCCCATGGAAGCTTTGTAAAACATACCTGAGTCTGGGCCTAGAGAGTCTGATTTAATTCGTCTCAAGTGGGTTCCAGCATCTCGTCTCTCCCCCTCTCCCCTTTTCTCCTCTCCCCTTCTCTGTTGCCAACGTGATTTTAATGTGCAGCCAGAGCTGAGAACCACTGACTTTGCTACTGAACATATTCTGTTTACAGCATCAAAAATCAGATCATTTTCTTTATGTTCTCTCTAATGCTTGATAAAGTTATATTTGTCTCTTGGTGGGTTGCAGATGGGGATGGATGTGAAAATAATAGAAAATATTATCTTAATATTTAATATTTGTTAAATTAAGTTGTGCCTCTTATAATGATTTCTTATGACAGATTTAGATATTAATTACTGGTTAAATAGGTTCAACTTTCAGCACTGCCTAAATTTGCCAGTGTCAAGGTTTTATGAACTTTCCTCAACTATTGTATTCTATGGCTTTAATGGGACAACATTCCTTATTTCTATAGTATCTATATTACAGAGTGTTTTCATTTCCACAGGTCATAGGTTTTGGATCTGTCAAAATCGCAGCATTCATAGCTATGGTAGGAATTCTGTCTGTTGTGGCTCAGGTGAGTGTTATTTTACCCATCTCCCTTTTTTTTTTCCTAATGCTTTCAATCTGAAATAATTGTAGATTCATAAGCTCCAAAGAAATATTCATGGAGATCTCCTGCACCCCTACCTCAGTTCCTCTCCTCCCCTGCTATGGTAACATCTTGTGTAGCTGTGGTACAATATCAGACCCAGTAAACTGACATGGATACAGACCATGGAATTATTCCATTTTTAATAGAATCTTAAGGTTGTGAATTAGGAGGAATTTAATACAACTTTTCAATACTTTGTAGAATACATGTTGTTACCTCTAATGGGTAAATTCAGCAGATGAAAAGTTGCTTTTACAACCACCAACCACAGTCTAACTCCAGTATTGCAAAATTAACCAGAAGAATGTTTCAGTATTATTTTAATATTGAAAAGTAATGAGCGACAAAGGAGAAGCCACAGTGAGACAGTAGGAGGGGTGCAATTGCGTTAAAATCAAATCCCATAAATGCTGGGTGGGTGACTCACAAACTGGAGAACAGTTATACCACAGAAGTCCACCCACCAAAGTGAGGGTTCTGAGCCCCAAGTCAGGCTTCCTAACCTGGGGGTCCAGCAACGGGAGGAGGAATCCCCAGAGAATCAGACTTTGAAAGCCAGCAGGATTTGACTGCAGGACCTCCACAGGACTGGGGGAAACGCAGACTCCACTCTTGGAGGGCACACAAAAAAGTGTGCTCACCAGGACCCAGGGGGAAGGAGCAGTGACCCCACAGGAGACTGAACCAGACCTACCTGCTGGTGTTGGAGTGTTGCCTGCAGAGGTGGGGGGCAGCTGTGGCTCACCGAGGAGACGGGCACTGGCGGCAGGAGTTCTGGGAAGTGCTCATTGGCATGAGCCCTCTCAGAGTCTGCCATTAGCTGCACCAAAGAGCCTGTAAGCTCCAGTGCTGGGTGGCCTCAGGCCAAACATCACACAAGGTGGGAACACAGCCCTACCCATTGTCAGACAAGCAGATTAAAGTGTCACTGAGCTCCGCCCACCAAATCGGATTAAAGTCTTACTGAGCTCTGCCCACCCAGCCCAACCCACCATCAGTCCCTCCCATCAGGAAGCACGCAGGAGCCTCCTAGATAGCTTCCTCCACAAGAGGGCAGACAGCAGAATCAAGCAGTATCGGCACTATTTCATCTTGTGGAACTGAAAACCACAACCACAGAAAGGTAGAGAAAATGAAGAGGCAAAAGACTTTGTACCAGAGGAAGGCACAAGATAAAACAGCAAAATAAAGAGGAGAAAGGCACCCTTACAGAAAAAGAATTCAGAATAATGATAGTGAAGATGATCCAGGACTTTGAAAAAAGACTGGATGCAAAGATCGAAAGTTGCAAGAGAAGTTTACCAAAGACCTAGAAGAATTAAAGAACAAACAAACAGAGATATGCAATACAATAACTGAAATGAGAAATACACTAGAAGGAACCAATAGCAGATTAACTGAGGCAGAAAGGCGAATAAGTGAGCTGGAAGACAGAATGGTGATAATCACTGATGCAGAAAAGAATAAAGAAAAAAGAATGAAAAGGACTGAAGACAGCCTAAGAGACTGCTGGGACAACGTTAAACACACCAACATTCACATTATAGGGGTCCCAGAAGGAGAAAAGAGAGAGAAACAACCCGAGAAAATATTGGAAGAGATTATAGTAGAAAATTTTCCTACCATGGGAAAGGAAAAAGCTACCCATGTCCAGGAAGCGCAGAGAGTCCCAGGCAGGATAAACCCAAGGAGAAACATGCCAAGACATATAGTAGTCAAACTGACAAAAATTAAAGACAGAGAAAAGTTATTAAAAACAAGGGAAAAATGACAAGTAGCATACAAGGGAACTCCCATCAGGTTAACAGCGGATTTCTCAGCAGAAACTCTGCAAGCCAGAAGAGAGTGGCATGATATATTTAAAGTGATGAAAGGGAAGAACCTGCAGCCAAGAATACTCTACCCAGCAAGGATCTCATTCAGATTCGACAGAGAAATCAAAAGCTTTACAGACAAGCAACAGCTAAGAGAATTCCGTACCACCAAACCAGCCCTACAACAAATGCTAAAGGGACTTCTCTGAGTGGGAAACATAAGAGAAAAAAAGGACCTTCAAAAACAAACAAAACTATTAAGAAAATGGTAATAGGAACATACATATCGATAATTACCTTGAATGTAAATGGACTAAATGCCCCAACCAAAAGACACAGACTGGCTGAATGGATACAAAAACAAGACCCATATATATGCTTTCTACAGGAGACCCACCTCAGACCTAGGCACACATACAGACTGAAAGTGAGGGGATGGAAAAAGATATTCCATGTAAATGGAAATTAAAAGAAAGCTAGAGTAGCAATACTCATATCAGATAAAATAGACTTTAAAATAACAAATGTTACAAGAGACAGGAAAGGACACTACATAAAGATCAAGGGATCAACCCAAGAAGGAGAGATAACAATTATAAATATATATGCACCCAGTATAGGAGCACCTCAATACATAAGGCCAATGCTAACAAATATGAAAGAGGAACTCGACAGTAACACAATAATAGTGTGGGGCTTTAACACCCCACTTACACCAATGGACAGATCATCCAGACAGAAAATTAATAAGGAAACACAAGCTTTAAATGACACAATAAATCAGCTGGATTTAATAGATATCTACAGGACATTACATCCAAAAACAGCAGATTACACATTCTTCTCAAGTGCACATGGGACATTCTCCAGGATAGATCACATTTTCAGTCATAAATCAAGCCGTGGTAAATTCAAGAAAATTGAAATCATATCAAGCATCTTTTCTGACCACAACGCTATGAGAATAGAAATCAATTACAGGAAAAGAACTGTAAAAAACACAAACACATGCAGGCTAAACAATTTGCAACTAAATAACCAAGAGATCACCAAAGAAATCAAAGAGGAAATCAAAAAATACCTAGAGACAAATGACAATGAAAACACAATGATCCAAAACCTATGGGATGCAGCAAAGGCAGTTCTAAGAGGGAAGTTTATAGCAATGCAATCCTACCTCAAGAAACAAGAAAAATCCCAAATAAACAATCTAACCTTACACCTAAAGAAACTAGAGAACAAAGAGCAAACAAAACCCAAAGTTAGGAGATGCAGTGAAATCATAAAGATCAGAGCAGAAATAAATGAAATAGAAACAAAGAAAACAGTAGCAAAAATCAATAAAACTAAAAGCTGGTTCTTTGAGAAGATAAATAAAATTTATAAAGCTCTAGCAGGACGCATGAAGAAAAAGAGGGAGAGGACTCAAATCAATAAAATTAGAAATGCAACAGGAGAAGTTACAACAGACACCACAGAAATAAAGAGCACCATAAGCAACTACTACAAGCAACTATGTGCGAATAAAATGGACAACCTGGATGAAATGGACAGTTTCTTGGAAAGATATAACCTTCCAAGACTGAATCAGAAAGAAATAGAAAATATGAACAGACCAATCACAAGTAATGAAATTGAATCTGTCATTAAAAATCTCCCAACAAACAAAAGTCCAGGACCAGATGGATTTACAGGTGAATTTTATCAAACATTTACAGAAGAGCTAACATGCATGCTTCTCAAACTCTTCCAAAAAATTTCAGAGGAAGGAACACTCCCAAACTCATTTTATGAGATCACCATCACCCTGATACCAAAACCAGACAAAGATACTGCAAAAGAAGAAAATTAGAGACCAGTATCATTGATGAATGTAGATGCCAAAATGCTCAACAAGATACTAGTCAGCAGAATCCAACAACACATTAGAAGGATCATCCACCATGATCAAGTGGGGTTTATCCCTGGAATGCAAGAATTCTTCAATATATGCAAATCAATCAGTGTGATACATTATATTAACAAATTGAAGGATAAAAACCACATGATCATCTCAATAGATGCAGAAAAAGCTTTTCACAAAATTCAACACCCATTTATGATAAAAACTCTCCAGATGGTGGGCATAGAGGGAACCTACCTCAACATAATAAAGGCCATGTATGACAAACCCACAGCAAACATCATTCTCAATGTTGAAAAACTGGTAGCATTCCCTCTAAGATCAGGAACAAGACAAGGATGTCCACTCTTGCCACTACTATTCAACATAGTTTTGGAAGTCCTTGCCACAGCAATCAGAGAAGAAAAAGAAATAAAAGGAATCCCAATTGGGAAAGAAGAAGTAACACTGTCACTGTTTGCAGATGACATGATACTATACATAGAAAATCCTAAAGATGCCACCAGAAAACTACTTGAGCTAATAATGAATTTGGTAAAGTTGCAGGATCCAAAATTAACACACAGATATCACTTGCATTTCTATACACTAACAGTGAAAGATCAGAAAGAGAAATTAAGGAAACAATCCCATTTACCATTGCAACACAAAAAATAAAGTATCTAGGAATAAATCTAAGCAAGGAGGTAAAAGACCTGTACTCAGAAATCTATTAGACACTAATGAAAGAAATCAAAGACAACACAAACATGTTCTTGGATTGGAAGAATCAACATTGTGAAAATGACTATACTACTGAAGCAATTTACAGATTCAATGCAATCCCTATCAAATTACCAATGCCATTTTTCACAGAACTAGAACAAGAAATTTTACGATTTGTATGGAAATGCAAAAGACCCCGAATAGACAAAGCAATCTTGAGAAGGAAAGATGGAGTTGATGGAATCAGGCTTCTTGACTTCAAACTATACTACAGGACTACAGTGATCAAGACAGTATGGTACTGGTACAAAAACAGAAATATAGATCAATGGAACAGGATAGAAAGCCCAGTGATAAACTATGGTCAACTAATCTATGACAAAGCAGCCAAGGATATACAATGGAGAAAAGGCAGCCTCTTCAATAAGTGGTGCTGGGAAAATTAGACAGCTACATGTAAAAGAATGAAATTAGAACACTTCCTAACACTATACACAAAAATAAACTCCAAATGGATTAAAGACCTAAATGTAAGGCCAGACACTATAAAACTCCTGGAGGAAAACATAGGAAGAACACTCTTCGAGGTAAATAACAGCAAGATCTTTTTTGATTCACCCCCTCGTGTAATGGAAATAAAAACAAAAATAAATAAGTGGGACCTAATGAAACTTCAAAGCTTCTGCACAGCAAAGAAACTTATATGCAAGATGAAAAGACAGCCCTCAAAATGGGAGACAATATCTGCAACCAAATCAACAGAGAAAGGATTAATCTCCAAAATATATAAACATTTCATCCAGCTCAATATCAAAAAAACAAACAACCCAATCCAAACAAGGGCAGACGACCTAAATAGGCATTTCTCCAAAGAAGACGTACGGATGGCCAAGAGGCACATGAAAAGCTGCTCAACATCACTAGTTATTAGAGGAATGCAAATCAAAACTACAATGAGGTATCACCTCACACCAGTTAGAATGGGCATCATCAGAAAATCTACAAACAATAAATGCTGGAGAAGGTGTGGAGAAAAGGGAATCGTCCTGCTCTGTTGGTGGGAATGTAAATTGATACAGCCACTATGGAGAACAGTATGGAGGTTCCTTGCAAAACTAAAAATAGAACTACCATATGACCCCTCAATCCCTCTCCTGGGCATATACCCAGAGAACACCGTAATTCAAAAAGATACATGCATTCCAGTGTTCATTGCAGTACTGTTTACAATAGCCAGCACATGGAAGCAACCTAAATGTCCATCAACAGATGAATGGGTAAAGAAGATGTGGTACATATTTACAGTGGAATATTACTCAGCTGTAAAAAGCAGCGAAACTGGGACATTTGTAGAGACATGGATGGACCTAGAGACTGTCATACAGAGTGAAGTGAGTCAGAAAGAAAAAAACAAATATCATATATTAATACATATGCAGAGTATAGAAAAGTGTTAACAAATCAACCAGTTTGCAAGGCAGAAATAGAGTTACACATGTAGAGAACAAACATATGGACACCAAGTGGGGAAAGCAGGGAGGGTTGAGGGGGAATGAATTGGGAGATTGGGATACCAAATAGTACATTCTAAATGTATGTAATTTATTATGTGTTAACTGTATCTCAATAAAAGTTCTTAAAAAAAAGAGAGAGAGAGATGGGGACACACAGACACACAAAAACAAAAGTAATGAAAGTGAAAAGCAGAAATCGAAACTTGTAACTATTACAGTCCTTGCTTTTCCCGGGACTGAAGAAATGTGGTAAGTCAGTACATTAGGATATATGCAGTGAGTAAAAAGTATTTATTAAATGTTTCCCCATCTATTATAAATATAGGACCACAAAAGGCAGAGCATATGTGCTTAAATTAATTCATTGATATGCTTGGGTGCATTCACTATATCATATGGGACTGTTGAAAGGCTGTTTCCCTGAAACAGCCATGTGCTGCTGTAAATCATGGTAGGTCAGGTAGAGCACTCTCCTGTGATCACTTTCTCTCAAAGAGAAATGAGAAGCCTGCAGAATTGTTTTGCCCAATTATTGGAATTGGCGAGGCTCATAGGAATGCATCGTGCCAAAGGCCTTTTATTTTTTTTAACTGTATCAGCAAATGTAAATTATGTTAAGCTTTCAAGTTGCTTATGTTTTTGGTTTGTTTTTTATATTAACTCTTTAGTCAGCCCAGATTCATCTTTTATCCTATTCCTTTCCAGACTATCTCACCTAATTTTTTAGCAGAGTATATATTTGTTAAAATCACATTTGTATCAGTCCAACTTTGTGAAACTGTTAACCCCACCAAAATCCTATATATTCTGTAAATGTTCCACAGGGGTTTGTTATTCACTGATGGTTAAATGATTGTCATTTCTCCAGAGAGACAGAGGCATGTTCTTCTCAATCACAGTAATCTCTTCACAACTGTTGAACAGTTGCAGTGACCTTTTGGGAAGTACTAAGCACCAGATGATAGGTTTCTGGGGTGGGAGCTGAAGGCCCTGAGCCCAGGTCTGGGAAGTCCCTGAAGCTTCATCTGTTTAGAGCTATGTCGGTACTGCATGGTCTCCAAGGTCTCAGGTCAGGCAGTCTACCATTTGAAGTTCTTGGTCAACATTGATGGGCTTCCCCACAGAGCTTGCATCAAATCTCTGTGTTCATATCATTTCTCAGGATTGTCCCCTTTGCTTTGCAGACAGTCTTTCTCACCATCCTGATGAGATCCCTAGGGAATAAGAACACCATTCTCCTTGGTTTGGGCTTCCAGATGTTCCAGTTAGCCTGGTACGGTTTTGGATCTCAGGCATGGTAAGCCTCTCCCATGGATTCTCATGAGCTACTACAGATGTATCTTTCAGAGGAGCTCAAATTAGTCAAGTGTGGTGGAAAGAGGCAGGAGTTATTTTACTGGCAAAGTGTATTCAACATTTCAAAAACTGTTTAGACTTAATTTGGGGAAGGGTAGAGCTAAGTAATTTAGGATTATTTGGATAGATTGCTTTTACCTCAGCAGGCTTTCAGTGAGTTGTTACTTAATTGAATGTGTGTATCTCTTCCTCCGACCCTCAAAAAAAAGTTTTATACCTAATTTTTAAACACATTTGCCAGTTTTTGGAGAAAGCACATTATAGTCAAAAACAAAACAAGAAAAGGAAAAAATGACTGATTATGGTGGGATTTACTGCTGTAATTAGCTGAGTGACTTTGGACAGTGACGTAACCTTTATAATATATAGCATATGAGTTAGGTGAACACTAAGATCTCCTCCAAAACTTTGTATACCCTGAGGCAGCTATTACTCCTGACATATTAGATTCCCATTAATAGGAAGGAAGGTCAGATTAAGTCCTGTGGAATAAGAGGAAATGAAAAGAATGTTAAATGCTGTTTTGTTGTGGGACAAGTCTCCCCATGTGCCTGGTTACCGAATACTAGAGTTCATATTTTCATTTGAGTTGGTCCCCATTTTGCAATCATAAATGGATGACACAATTTAGAAGAACTAGAAATGCTTTAGGTGGTCCAGTGATTGATTCTTCTTATTCTTGAAAATCTTAATTTCAGTCCTATGAACTTTGGTTCAGTAGATGATTCAGTTAAACTCATGCTACCTTAGAAAGATTCTGTTGACCTAATGGTTTTTCCCTCTAAGTAAGGATGTGCATGTCATCCCCAAGACAGTCTGGCCAAGCAGGTTTTAAGCCCAGTTGGGGCCTCGCTTTCCTCACGCTTGATACTGACACACACATAGGTCCCTTTCATTGAGAAAAAGGCAAAGATCTACAGGAAGCAGGCTTGGAAGTCTGCAGGATGTCATCCTGAACTTCAGGTCTCTGAAGTGTTGTATGCCACCAACTTTTTTCTCTTGGGGGCACACAACACTTTATCAAGGGATAGAAAACTGAGCAGCTCAGAGCAGTATGGAGGTGAGCCTTTGAGAAGTACAAAGAAAAAAATGGAAAATTGGTGGGGGAAATGTGGTATTTATAGAAGCAAGAAATCCTTTTGCATTCATTGAGCTTGCATCTAAAGATGGTAATAGGGAAACCAGGAAGAAGAACAGATTTTGACAGGTAAAATAAAGAAATAAAACTTTCCCAGCCCGTGAAGTGATTAGTGTTAACAGTGTGATGTATAACCTTCTAGGTTAAAAAAAAAAAAATGCATTTTTAAAGAGGAAAGAAATAAGTACAACTTAACACAAGAAAACGGAAAGCATTTTGTGTTTTTGCCATTGCTTGTACTCCGAACAGCAAGTGCATTGGGGCTGGCCTGTCCCCTGACTATAGCCTGTCCTGTCTTTGCAGGATGATGTGGGCAGCAGGGACTGTGGCTGCCATGTCCAGCATCACATTTCCAGCGATCAGTGCCCTCGTCTCTCGGAATGCAGAGTCAGATCAGCAAGGTGAGGTCACTGCCCCTCACTGGTTTCCCCTTCAGCAGAGACACACCTGCCAGAAGCATGAGCAACTCTGAGCCTCTCTCCATCCACATCCGCAGAGAAGAGGTTATAGCCATGTGGTCCCTGCTCAGCAATCATACCTGTTTTCTTTGGCAGATAGGAAAATTCTGTTTTCCTTCCTTCTTTGATCTTATACTCATATTTTTGAAATCTGGACTCAGCAGGTCAGAATACTAAGAGTTAGAAATACAACCATCCGCTTTCTCTCTTCAGTTTTGATTCCTCTTTTATGTGTTAGCATCAGAATTTACTGGACTATAATCGTATTTTAACAGATGTCTGCTGATAATGATAGTCTGCTGATAATGATAGGCTAGTTAGTAAAACAGTGAGTTCTTTATTTAATCAATGTGATCACCGAAATTTTTTTAATTTGGAATCACTCAAAGTCCATTACTCAATTTAGGAAATGATTCTTTGAGCAGATAAAGAAAACGTAAATCTGAGTAGTTCTTGATAATTGTATGCAGAGTGAGAGACAAAATTAAGATGCCTGTGTTGAGTAGCACTCTGTTTAGACTCTTCTCTTCCTTGTGCCTCTGGCTTCCCTGTCAGGCAGTTCCTGCTGCCAAAATTAATCCTTGCCCTTCTCCATCACTTAATGGCTTGCCTGACTGTAATTCAGGAAGTAGTGAATTTTAGAAGGAAAAAATTTTAATGCCTTAGAGATCTTTAAAAAGTTTCGATAAAAAATTAGATTAGATAGTTTATTTATTACACCTATTTTTCCACATCAGAAATTAGCCATCTTATTCATATCTACTTTTTTTTAATCTTTTTTTTTTTTTTTAAACAGTAGGTCCTTGGTTATCTATTTTAAATATAGCAGTATCATTTGGAGACTGAAAATTTGGTGTGTTACCCTGGTTATGGTAACTTAGCTGAATGTGCATCCTTGGGGAGGTGTTGTTATGGAAGTAAAGGCATGAGCTGTCTGTGAAGGATGAGCATTGCCTTGGCATCTAAGAGACACTATCCTGTCTCTCAGGGCATGAATTTTCTTTGGCTTTTTTATGCTCACATGTATTGATATAGGTGTTTCTAAATGTCAGCATATAAACTTATTAGAACACACTGTATTAGGTTGAATTATATTTGACCATTTTTGACTTACAGAAGTATCCATCTCATGATTCAAGCTGATTATTTACCTGCCACATTAGATAGCAGAGATATCTAGAAACTGGCACCTCTGGGGTTTTTCAGTGCAGATGTATGCGGAGATGGAGCTGGAGTATGGAGGTCACTGCGGAACAGAATCTGAAGGTGCTGGGAGCACACAACATTGGGACCACAGTGGACTCACACATGGGCAGGGATACAAGAGGCAAAGGGCAGATTTTTATTGTAAAAGTACCATTAAATGAGTAGAAGAGGAAAATCTCAATCCACAGAAGAGTGGAAATTGCCTATAAATGGAGAATATAAAAATTTTTCGTTTTTTTATTCCCTGTTTATAGGAAGATCTGCTGTTAGGGGGGATTCAGCCTCATAAGGATTTTAGAAACATTACTGTCGTTTCCTGTCCTTATAGATCTCAGGGCAGGGAGTGAAGACAGCATTCAAAGGACATAGGAAACAAAGGAAACATTCGTGCAATGAAGGAAAATATGATGGGTAAAGTCCCTAAAATCTACTTTCCACAGCCCAGACTACTCAGTCCAGCTGAAGCAATTATTTTGTAGTTTATAAAAAAAAGTGCTTTTAAGTCTCCACTCTTGAGATACTTTTCTGAGAAGACTGGCTCCCATCTCTTTTTTCTGACTTAGGTGTTGCCCAGGGTATCATAACTGGAATAAGAGGACTGTGTAATGGCCTGGGGCCAGCCCTGTATGGCTTCATATTCTACATGTTCCACGTGGAGCTGACTGAGTTGGAACCACAGTTGAATTCTAACCCTGCTGCCCTGCAGGTAATTTGATAATAAGTCTAGTTTTATAACAGCAGTTGTGTCGATTATAGCAAAATCTTCTGACCTTAAATTTGAAAAGTGTTCTTATATTTATACTACTATTGTATTTCACAGTAATAACCGCTATGTTCATTGCTTCTTGGAATTAGGGAGGGATCATTTCAGTGATTTAATATCTTACATAAAAGATTTGTCTTAACTTTGTTTAGATTCCGTTTTCACCTATATAATTACTCTGATCAGAATGCTGTCCTCTGGTGAAGCTCAGGCCAAATAAAGGATGAAATGACCTATAATTCCAGCTAGAAATTGAGCAAGAGTGCTTTTTCCACTATTTATTTGCTATTATTTCCCTCCTTCCAAGCTATATTAATATAGATTTCTGTATAAAACTGGAATTAATGTTCATGTACAGAGTGTGTGATTCCAGGTCACAGGGCAGGATTAGAGATACACAGTTTTGCTTATGTATTTGATTAAGCTGTTGGAAAGTGGTACACAAAGCATTGATTAATTGCCCTCCATTGTATTCCAGACACCAGGCTTTGTTAGAATTTGCTGTGACACTTAGTGAACATTTGCTTATGAGAAAATAACTCAGTTTTCAGTGGTGTGTTTTTTTTTTTTTGGGGGGGGGGGGCGGTCACCCAGGACTAATTTTGATTTGAAAGACTAACCAAGTTCTTCATCATTTGTTTCCCACACCCACAGGGAGCTGCCATCCCAGGCCCACCGTTTTTATTTGGGGCGTGTATAGTTCTCATGTCTTTTCTGGTTGCCTTATTCATCCCTGAATACAGTAAAGGCCGTGGAATTCAAAACCATAGCAGCAGCAGCAGCCTGACCAACCCTGCAGCACGAGGCAATGATGAGGACGTTGAGCCGCTGCTGCGGGACGGAAGCATCTGGGAGTCCTCTTCCTTTGAGGAGCCTGGGAACCAGTGCCCTGAGCTATGACTCTGCAGAAGAGGGTTCTGTAGACGCCATCTCTGAGAGCCATGGGGGAGCCACTCCACATAGAGACTTCATGGTGCTGGAGGGGAGATACAAGTGGACTCCTTCAGGGCTGCGCTTGGGATGTAACCACCTCCATCCCTCTGTCTCCCTCCCCTTCTTCCTCCTCTTCCTTTCTACCATTCTTTTTCTCTCTGTTCATACGTTAGAACAAAAGATTTGAAATACTTTTTTGCAAATAGTATGCAACTCTCAAAGTTATCTGGAGTTCACACTTTGAAACTCAGATAGAAAAAGTCATCTCTGGTAGAAAGAATGACTCTAATAACTGCAGAGTAGAAGTGATCATGCCGTTTTCAGTAGAAGGTGCAAGATTGTAGTACAACTGCCATCTCTGGCAAAATTTGACTTAAAGAATCCCATATTTTCCTCCCTCCTGTTTCTCTGAACTGTGCCCGTTTAGCCCATAGGTGTTTATAAGTGGCCACTCCAAGAGTCACTCAGTATCAGGGATCTTTTACCTTTTTTCAAAGGTCAAGCAAAAATCTAGTCTTACTCTCCTTCTATTCTTGGCTAGAATGAAATTAAGCATATACACCTCTGGACAGTAATAATATTGATTAGTGATAACCTTTACCAGGTGAAGAAAAATTTTTTAATAAATTTAAATCATGAAGGACTAACAATTCAGATTCCTGGACCTGAAGTCTTGATTACATCCAAGGTTATTTTACAGAAGAAAAACACATCAAGCATTCTGGTGGCAACGTAGAAATTGGAGGGTGCTTATGATAAGGTTTTCCACAGTGTGTAAGCATTCCTAAGTGAGGATGAGAGGTAGTAACTGAGTACCAGTGGGGTTTATATCCAGGCTGAGGCTCATGTGACGCATTAGTGCTGTGTACTCCCGCCCCTGTCTCCTGTGCCTGTTGTTCCATGTTTCTCACTCATCACACCCCTGCCTTAACTGCTCTACGTAGACGTGTCTTCAGTCAGACTTTATTTGCATCTGTTTGTCTGCCATTTGAGTCTCATGGGAATATGCACAGCAGATTCATTTCTAAAATATGATGGTTTAAGAAGCTCAGTTTCAAAATAAGTGTCTTGCTAATTTTTTGAGCTGTTTTATGGACAAAGAAAACTTTACAGATTTACATGTATTTTGCTGCACCAGGAGGTGGACCATTAACTAGGGCCTATCTTTAACATAGCACTCCTTTGAAAGTTTTATAGGTATGAAATATATGTAGATATTCATAAGGAGTTTTAATTTTTTTTGTTGGGGTGCTGTGTAAATCTTGTATTTATAAATGTAATAAAGGTATTGACAAAAAATATATATACAACTTTTATAAAGGATTGTGTACTGACTGAACACATTTAAAAGAAAATATATTTTGAAACCTGTTCTGCTATGAACAAAGATAACATATCTTTTTACTATGCTGTTGGTTTTTAAGTTAAGCTTCCTAATGCATAATAAATTTGCAATGGATACTGTTATGTCTTTTGTGTTCCTTTAAAGCAAACAGTACCATGGATCTTTGGGTTCTCTGTTGGGTGATTTTCAACTAAAATAAGTTTAGTCCTTAAGCTCATGCAAAAGATATGTGTAGTTTCAAAAGAAGTTTCATTTCAGAATTTCTCTTCAAAAAGAGAGCACAGCGATTTTTATTTTTTTAAGAAAAGCAGTGATATAGATACTTGTACACCCATATTTATTAGTGTTATTCACAGCAGCCAGAAGGTGGAAGCAAACCAAGTGCTCATTGTTGGATGAATGGATAAAGAAAATATGGAATATATTATACATAAATGGAATATTATCCAGCCTTTAAAAGGAAGGAAATTCTGACACGATATAACGTGGATGAACCTTGAAGATGTTATGCTAAGTGAAATAAGGCAGTCACAAGTACGGTATGATTCCACTTACATGAAATATCTAGTCAAATTGATACAGAAAGTAGAATAGTGGTTGTCAGCAGTAGGGGGAGAGGGTAGTGGGAGGTTATTTAACAGGTAGTTTCAATTTTGCAAGAAAAGTTCTGGAGATGGATGGTGAGGATGGTTGCACAACAGTGTAAATATACTCAATGCCACTGAACTACTTTAAAATGGTTAAAATGATCCATTTTATGTTAGGTATATTTTGCCACAATTTTTAAAAGTTGCTCTCATGGAGTCTTTGTTCTTTACCACTGCTTATCAAAATTGTAGTTTCTTTACCCAGTATAATAAATGTCAATTTTTTAATTAGGTAGATTTTTAAAATTGAGATAAAATTCACCATTTTAACCATTCCAAAGTGTACAATTCTGTGGTTTCTAGTTTATTCACAAGGTTGTACAGCTGTTAGCACTATGTAATTTCAGAACATTTCCATCATCCCAAAAGAGAAACCCCATACCCATTGGCAGTCACTCCCAATTCCCCCATCCTCATCCCCTGGAAACCAGTAATACACTTTCTGTCTGTGTCTATAGATTTGCTGTTTTGGACATTTCATATAAATGGAACCATACAATATGTGTGTCTGGCTTCTTTCACATAGCATGTTTCAAGATTCATCCATGTTATAGCATGTGTCAAATTTTATTACTTTTTAAGGCTTAATATTCCATTGTGTGCATATACCACATTTTCTTTATTCATTTATCAATTGGCAATGTATCTAATGTCAGCTGGCATTTGGATAGTTTTCACTTTTAGATTATTATGAATAATGCTGCTATGAACATTCTTGCCCAAGTTTTTATGTGAACACGTCCTCCTGGATATGTAGCAGCATGTAGAGTTGCTACGTCATGTAGTAACTAAGTTTAAACATTTGAGGAACTGACACAGCAGCTGTACATTTTACATTCCCATCAGTAATGTAGGAAGGTTTCAATTTCTGTATATCCTTGCAAATACTTGTTATTTTCTGTTTTGTTCTTTATAGACCTTCTAGTGGGTTTACAGTGGTATCTCGTGGTTTTTTGTGTTTTCTGTGGTTTTTGTTTTTTTGGGTTTTTATTCTGTTTTATGTTTCAGTGAGCGTTTTTAAAAATTTTTTCATTGGAGTGTAGTTGCTTTACAGTATTGTGTTCTACTCTACAGCAAAGTGAATCAGCAATACGTATACAGATATCTCCTCTTTTTTGGATTTCCTTCCCATTTAGGTAACCACAGCATTGAGTAGAGTTCCCTGTGCTATGCAGTAGGTTCTCATTAGTTATCTATTTTATACATAGCATCAATCGGGTATATATGTCAATCCCAATCTCCCAATTCATCCCACCCCTGCACCCCTCACTCTCCCCTCTTAGTGTCCATACATTTGTTCTCTACATCTGTGTCTCTATTTCTGCCTTGCAAACCAGTTCATCTGTACCATTTTTATAGATTTCACATATATGTGTTAATATACAATATTTGTTTTTCTCTTTCTGACTTCACTCTGTATGACAGTCTCTAGGTCCATCCACATCGCTGCAAATGGCACAATTTCATTCCTTTTAATGGCTGAGTAATATTCCATTGTATATATGTGCCACACCTTTTTTTTTCCCCCACATCTTTATCCATTCCTCTGTTGATGGACATTTAGGTTGTTTCCATGTCATGAGTATTGTGAATAGTGCTGCAGTGAACATTTAGGTGCATGTGTATTTTTGATTTATTATTTTCTTTGGGTATAAGCCCAGTAGTAGGATTGCTGATTCATATGGTAGTTCTATTTTTAGTTTTTTAAGGACCCTCCATACTGTTCTCCATAGTGGCTGTACCAATTTACATTCCCATCAATAGTGCAAGAGGGTTTCCTTTTCTCTGCACCCTCTCCAGCATTTATTGTTTGTGGATTTTTGGATGATGGCCATTCTGACTGACGTGAGGTGATACCTCATTGTGGTTTGACTTGCATTTCTCTAATGATTAGTGATGTTGTGCAGCTTTTCATGCATTTGTTGGCCCTCTGTATGTCCTCTTTGGGGAAATGCCTATTTAGGTCTTCTGCCCATTTTTTGATTGGGTTGTTTTTTTGATACTGAGTTGCCTTAGCTGTTTGTATTATTTGCAGATTAATCCCTTGTCAGTTGCTTCATTTGCAAGTATTTTCTCCCATTATGAGGTTGTCTTTTCATCTTGTTTATGGTTTCCTTTGCTGTACAAAGCTTTGAAGTTTAATTAGATCTCATTTGTTTACTTTTGGTTTTATTTCATTACTCTAGGAGGTGGGTCAGAAAGACCTTGCTGTGAATTATGTCAAAGAGTGTTCTGCTTATGTTTTCCTCTAAGAGTTTTATAGTGTCTGGTCTTACATTTAGGTCTTTAATCCATTTTGAATTTAGTTTTGTGTATGGCATTAGGAAGTGTTTTAACTTCATTCCTTTACATGTAGCTGTCCAGTTTTCCCAGCATCACTTATTGAAGAGGCTGTCTTTGCTCTATTGTATATTCTGGCCTCCTTTGTCATAGATTAGGTGACCATAGGTGTACGGGTTTATTTCTGGGCTTTCTAACCTGTACCATTGAGCTATATTTCTGTTTTTGTGCCAGGACCGTACTGTCTTGATTACTGTAGCCCAGTATTATACTCTGAAGTCAGGGAGCCTGATTCATCCAGCTCAATATTTTTTCTTCAAGATTGCTTTTGCTATTGAAGGTCTTTTGTGTCTCTATACAAATTGTAAACTTTTTTGTTCTAGTTCTGTGAAAAATGCCATTGGTAATTTGCTAGGGATTGCATTGAGTCTGTAGATTTCTTTGGGTAGGATAGTCATTTTCACAATATTGATTCTTCCAACCCAAGAACATAGTATATCTCTACATCTGTTTGTGTGTCTTTCATAAGACACTTTCATCAGTGTCTTATAGTTTTCTGAGTACAGGTCTTTTGCCTCCTTAGGTAGGTTTATTCCTAAGTATTCTTTTTGTTGCAATGGTAAATGGGATTGTTTCCTTAATTTCTCTTTCTGATCTTTCACTGTTAGTGTATAGAAATGCAAGAGATTTCTGTGTGTTAATTTTATATCCTGCAACTTTACCAAATTCATTATTAGCTCAAGTAGTTTTCTGGTGGCATCTTTAGGATTTTCTATGTATAGTATCATGTCATCTGCGAACAGTGACAGTGTTACTTCTTCTTTTCCAATTTGGATTCCTTTTATTTCTTTTTCTTCTCTGATTGCTGTGGCAAGGACTTCCAAAACTATGTTGAATAGTAGTGGTAAGAGTGGACATGCTTGTCTTGTTCCTGATCTTAGAGGGAATGCTTCCAGTTTTTCACCATTGAGAATGTTTGCTGTGTGTTTGTTGTATATGGCCTTTATTATGTTGAGGTAGGTTACCTCTATGCCAACTTTCATCATAAATGTGTGTTGGATTTTGTTGAAAGCTTTTCCTGCAACTGTGGAGATGATCATATGGTTTCTATTCTTCACTTTGTTAATATGATGTATCACATTGATTGATTTCCATATATTGAAGAATCCTTGCATCCCTGGAATAAATCCCACTTGATCATGGTGTATGATGTTTTAGTGTGTTGTTGCATTCAGTTTGCTAGTATTATGTTGAGAGTTTTTGCATCTATGTTCATCAGTGATATTGGCCTGTAACTTTCTTTTTTTGTGATATCTTTGTCTGGTTTAGGTATCAGGGTGATGGTGGCCTTGTAGAATGATCTTGATAGTGTTCCTTCCTCTGCAATTTTTTGGAAGAGTTTGAGAAGGATGGGTGTTAGCTCTTCTCTAAATGTTTGATAGAATTTGCCTGTGAAGCTATCTGGCCCTGGAGTTTTGTTTGTTGGAAGATTTTTAATGACAGATTCAATTTCATTACTTGTGATTGGTCTGTTCATATTTTATATTTCTTCCTGGTTCAGTCTTGGAAGGTTATACCTTTCTAAGAATTTGTCCATTTCTTCCAGATTGTCCATTTATTGGTATATAATTGCTTCTAGTAGTCTCTTATGATGCTTTGTATTTCTGCAGTGTCAGTTGTAACTTCTTTTTCATTTCTAATTTTATTGATTTGATCCCTCTCCCTCTTTCTCCTGATGAGTCTGGCTAAAGGTTTTTCTATTTTCGTTATCTTCTCAAAAAACCAGCTTTTAATTTCATTGATCTTTGCTGTTGTTTTCTTTGTTTCTATTTCATTTATTTCTGCTTTGATATTTATGATTTCTTTCCTTCTACTAACTTTGGGTTTTGTTTGTTTTTCTTTCTCTAGTTGCTTTAGCTTGTTGATTTGAGATTTTTTGTTTCTTGGGATAGCATTGTATTGCTATAAACTTCCCTCTTAGAACTGCTTTCGCTGCATCCCACAGGTTTTGGGTCGTCGTGTTTTCATTGTCATTTGTTTCTAGATATGTTTTTATTTCCTCTTTGATTTCTTCAGTGATTTCTTGGTTATTTAGTAGCATATTATTTAGCATCCATGTGTTTGTGTTTTTTTACAGTTTTTTCCTATAATTGATTTCTAATCTCATAGTGTTGTGGTCAGAAAAGGTGCTTGATAATGATTTCAATTTTCTTAAATTTACCAAGACATGATTTGTGTCCCAAGATGTGATCTATCCTGGAGAATATTCTGTGTGCACTTGAGAAGAAAGTATATTCTGCTGCTTTCAGATGAAATGTCCTATAAATATCAATTATATCTATCTGATCTAATGTATCATTTAAGGTTTGTGTTTCCTTATTAATTTCTGTCTGGATGATTTGTCTATTGTTGTAAAGCGCTGTTAGAGTCCCCCACTGTTATTGTGGTACTGTCAGTGTCCTCTTTTATAGTTGTTAGCATTTACCTTATGTATTGAGGTGCTCCTATATTGGGTGTGTATATATTTGTAATTGTTATTTCTTCTTGGATTGATCCCTTGATCTTTATGTAATGTCCTTTCTTGTCTCTTGTAATAGTCTTTACTTTAAAGTCTAATTTGTCTGATATGCGTATTGCCACTCCAGCTTTCTTTTGACTTCCATTTGCATGGAATATCTTTTTCCATCCCCTTACTTTTAATCTATTATGTGTCCTTTGGTCTGAAGTGGATTTCTTGTAGACAGCACATGTAAGGATCTTGTTTTTGTATCCATTCAGCCAGTCTCTGTCTTTTTGGTTGGAGCATTTAATCCATTTATACTTAAGGTAATTATCAATATGTATTTTTCTATTACCATTTTCTTAATTGTTTTGGGTTTGTTTTTGTAGGTCTTTTTTTGTCTCTTGTTTTCCACCTAGAGAAGTTCCTTTGGCATTTGTTGTAAAGCTGGTTTAGTGGTGCTGAATTCTCTTCACTTTTGCTCATCTGTAAACCTTTTGACTTCTCCATCAAATCTGAATGAGATCCTTGCTAGGTAGAGCAATCTTGGCTGCAGGTTTTTCCCTTTCATCACTTTAAATATATCCTCCCACTCCTTTCTGGCCTGCAGAGTTTCTGCTGCAATATGAACTGATAACCTTCAGGGGATTCCCTTGTATGTTATTTGTTGTATTTCCCTTGATGCTTTTAATATTTATTCTTTGTATTTAATTTTTGTTAGTTTGATTAATAAGTGTCTTGATGTATTTTTCCTTGGGTTTATCCTATGTGTGACTCTGCACTTCCTGGACATGATTGACTATTTTCTTTTCCCATGTTAGGGAAGTTTTTGACTATAATCTCTTCAAATATTTTCTCAGACCCTTACTCTTTCTCTTCATTTTCTGGGACCCCTATAATTCAAATGTTTGTGCACTTAAAGTTGTCCCAGAGGTCTCTGAGACTGTCCTCAGTTCTTTCTATTCTTTTTTTTTTTTTTTTTCATTCTGCTCCATGGCAATTATTTCCACCATTCTATCTTCTAGCTCACTTATCCATTCCTATGACTCAGTAATTCTGCTATTGATTCCTTCTACTGTATTTTTAATTTCAGTTATGTTGTTCATCACTGTTTCTTTGTTTGTTCTTTAGTTCTTCTAGGTCCTTGTTAAATGTTTCTTGTAGTTTTTCCATTCTGTTCTCAAGATTTTGGATCATCTTTACTATCATTACTCTGAATTCTTTTTCAGGTAGTTTACCTATTTCCTCTGTGGGTTTTTAATCTTGCTCCTTCGTCTGCAAGATATTTCTCTGTCATCTCGTTTTGTCTAACTTACTGTGTTTGGGGTCTCCTTCCCTCAGACTACAGTGTCATAGTTCTTTATGCTACTGGGGTCTGCCCCCAGGGGGTGAGGTTGGTCCAGTGGCTTGTGTAGGCTTCCTGGTGGGGGGACTGGTATCTGCGTTCTGGTGGATAGAGCTGCATCTTTTCCCTTTGATGAGCAGGGCTACAGCAGGTGGTGTGTTTTGAGGTGTCTGTGGGCTTAGTACAACTTTGGGTAGCCTGTCTGCTGATGGGTGGGGCTGTTTTCCTGTCTTGTTTGTTATGTGGCATGAGGCATCCAGCACTGGAGCCTGCAGGCAGCTGTATGGAGCTGGGTTTTGGAGTTGAAATGGAGACCTCTGAGAGAGCTCTTGCTGTTAAATATTCTCTCTGGCCCAGAATTCTCTGGCTTTCCAGCATCCTGGACTTGGTGGTCCCACCCCAGCAGCTCAGGCCCGACCCCCAGCCTGGGAACCAAGATCCCTCAAGCCACATAGCTCAGCAGAATAAGGGAGGAAAAAGAAACAGAAGGGGGAAAACAGGGGCAGGATGAAAACAGACAAAAAAACCCACAACAGCAGACAATAACAACCAAACAGCAATAACATCAATTAAAAACAAAAGAAAAAAACCCCAGAGAAATGGTAAAAGCAAAACCAAACAAAAACAAAAAACAAAGAAACCTACATACAAAAAAGGAAAAACAAAAACAGAGAAAACAAAACCCAAGAGAACAACCAGAGAAACAAAAGAACCCCAAAACGAAATCAAACAGTTAAAAAGAAAATCAACAAAACCAAAAGATAAAAAACAAAACAAAAGAAGAATGAAACTGAAGGAAAAAGTGAAGGAAATAAAACAGCATGCAAAAACAGTTTTTAAAAAATAAGCACAAATAAAGGTAAAAATGGTAAAGACAAAATGAAGGAAAGAAAAAAACAAGGAGAAAATAACAAAAAGGTAGAAAATGAAAAATATATTTTAAATGTTTTAAAGAATAAATAAAATTTAAAAAAACTATAAAAAAAGAACAGAACAAAACATTAAAAACATAGTAATAATAATATTTCCTATGGCCTCAGCTGTCAGTGTCCTTGCCCCCACCATGAGTCCCCGCCATCTTCTGCCTCCCCAGGAGGCCCTCTGAAACCTCTAGGTAGGTCTCTGGTCCCTCTGTGGGCACTGTAGGGGCACCTCTGACCCTTATCTGGCCCAACTCCTGTGTCTGCTAGTCCCCAAGGTCCACAGCTGCTAGAGCTAGACCAGTTTCATTTGTGGGAACAATCATTGTCCATTCATGTATTCCATAGATGCAGAGTTTACCAAGCCAATTGCGGGAATTTAATCTGGCTTGTGCAGCTGCTCAGAAAGATTTTTGTTCCTCTTGCTTAGTCGCCCCAACCCTGGGGCGTGACTGTGGTTTTATCCCCACCTCTGCATGTGGGCCACCCACAGGAGTCTGCTCCCAAGGCTGCCCCGGAGCACTTGGGTCTGCCCCAGTGAGGACAGGGAGCAGAGGTGGCACAACTGCCTGGGCCTCAGAGGCCCTGGTGGTGATAGGTGCATGGGAAAGCCAGCGGCCACAGGCACAAGACATTAGGCCCTACCACCTGGCAGCCAGTGCAAGAAGGTCAGCCCTGTTGGGGGCTTTTCTTGGTGTCTGGCAGCAGGCGCAAGAAGACCAACCCTGGTGGGGGTTTTTCTTAACACCTGGCAGGGCAGGGGGCCAGTGCACGGGGAGAGAGAGGCTGTGATGTTGGCTCCACCCCCTGCATGTCACTCAACAGTGGCACCTTGCTTCTATGGCAGTCAGGGTTTCCTCTACAAGCATTCCCAGTTGTGGATTTCCTCCCTCCCATGCACTGGGGAGGTGGGGTTATCAAAGGGAATCCTCAGCTGATTCAAGCATCAAGACCCCAATCCTGGGGAGTTGTGCAGAATTAACAGTGAAAGCCTGATCTCACAACAAAAAACTGGCCTCAGTTTGAGTGACTCCTGGGCAGACTGGGCCTAGAAATAGCAAAGGGAGGCTGCATTGACTTGTCCCAGCCATTGGCAGTGTGCAAAAGTTGTTTTGACTTTTTAAAATTTGTACTTAAGACAGAACTCCTACTGGTTAGGAGACCCACACTTAGAAACGGCAGGTCAGGTCTCTGCTTACTTGTGATTTTGGGGGAAGTTTTACTTCCCAAATAGCTCCTCCTGTTCCCTTCCTTGGCCTTTGCTTGTTGCTGATGTTTAAGAGTCTATCATTTGAGATTCATTCCTTTCTTACATCCCTTGTTTAAAATGCAGGAGCCTGTAGGAAGAGCCCACAGGAAGAATTCATTAGGGTCTACCAAAGGGGAAGTTTTTCAGAGGGAGTCCTGTGAAATAGTGTGTGTGGTCGGTAGAGGAGAGTAGGCTGCTTGGGACAAATTTCCCCCCAAACCCCCTGTTCAGAGTTTTGTCCTGAAGCTGTGTATCCTCAGGAACTTGGATTTACATATAAGTTTCCTTCTCTCCTCACTCACTGATGTAGAGAGGCACTAGCTAGGAGCCATCTTGCCCAGGCTAAACTGTTGGGTTTGCCCTCCTTCAGGTGGTCCAGGCCAAGACAGAGAGGATTGGCTGTGGTGCCCACTTCTGTGAGAAGCTCCAGGGTGTTGAGGAGACCAATATCCACTTGCTGGTTTGCAACCATGAGCCCCCATGAGTGGGGAGGGAGCCCTGGGGCAAGGGGGTGGGCAGAGCCAAGGGGTGGGCTGAGCTGGACACAGTCTAAGAAAGAGGAAGGGGGCCAATCTGGGTCCATACCCTATACCCTTGGGGGAGCTGTGAGGGTGCCCACGGAAGTCTGCTCTCATTGGCCCAGCAAGTTAGTTTAGGGCAAGTAAGACCCTGGGAGTGCTTCTGGACTAGGTGTGTGTATGAGGAATAGGGACAGGGGTTGGCAGGGACCACTCCTCCCCCAAGCATCCTCCTCACCTCCTGCAGGTGGAATGTGAAGGGGCAGAGGCCTTACCAGGAGGGGACTCCATGCTCCCAATGTCCCTTGGGCTACAGCTGTGAAAACTCCGTGTAGTGAGTCCGGGGTGGGGTGGGGTGGGGGAAAGAGGGGGAGGCAGGAGATGCCTACTGTATAGTCTAGAGCCTTCCGTGGCTCCAGAGCTGTGCATGGGCTGGGGGGGAACCCTCAGCAGCCCCACCCCACCCAGGTTCCAAAGCCCGCTTTGCCCACTTTGCCCTCCTTGTACACCACCTTTGGCGCCCTGGCACTCCAAGTTACCAGCTTTCTACCCACCAAGCGGAAGGTGGAGGAGAGTTGGGGGCTCCTGAGCATGGGGGTTGGGGGTGGAGGTGGGGGTCGTGGCCAGATGTGTGGTCAGTGGGACTCCAATGGCTGAGCCTGCAACTTGATGGGTGGTTAGGAACAGGAATCCGGTGGCAGAAATCCCTCGAAAAAGTTTGTGTAGAGATGGGAAGACTTGGACAAGGAGGTGGATGGAGGGTCAAATGTCAGTCACAAGAAATAACATGTATTATTAGTGAGGGATGTTCATTGGAGAGGGTGTGTGCATGTGTGTTTGTGTGTCTTTGTAGGACATTTGGTCACCTCACTTTGATTGTGGTGGGATAAGGGATGCAGGTCTTGCTTGCAGCACTAATGCCAGGCCTTGTCCCTCTTATCAAAACCCATCAGAGGCCCAGAAGAGGCACAGGATTTGCTTTACCTGGTAACTGAGGACCCATAGAGGTGATCACTTCTTCCTCAGCAACGGAACCTCCATCCTATTGGTAACAGAGGTCTCAGGCTCCCTGGCAACAAAGGCTCTACCTGATGTAGAAAGCAAGGCCCCATCTTCCTTAGTAACAGAAGACTCCACTTCCATGGCAACAGGGGCAGCACCTCCCTTCCTTTTTGGCAATTCATGGCCTGCTCTCCTTGGATGAGCCAGCTACCCTCCTCAAATCAACCCATGATCCTACCCCCAAATCAGCAGACAAAGAGGCCAGCAGTACAAGAATGCCCTCCAGGAGCCCAGAGAGTACTCTGCATCCCAAGATGTCCCTGACGGGGACATGAGAGCCACCACCCCACTCCCAGGAGGAGGGTGAGGCTGAGGCCGAGTTGCCTCATTTCAGTGAGATCTTGGCCTCAGTTTTTCCAGCCCAGGAGAAGCCATGTGAGCCACAGGCCACACTGAAGCACAAGGGGCACACCTCCTCCACGTCCCTGTCCAGCTCCCCCAATGCCTCTGCCACCGCTAATGCCATGGGTGGGCGTACCCTGGCCCTGCAGTCCTCCTTGCCAGGTAAGGCCTGTAGTGCCCATCCTACCTTCCTTCCTGGCTCCAGAATGTCAGCACCTTACCTCTAGCATAGATGGTATGGGCAGGGCAGGGCATGCACCCTCCGAGTGGGAGCTTCCTCCCTGGCTGCTGGGCCCCCATGTGCATGCCTAGAAGGGTGGGTGGGAGGCCAAGTAGAGCTGTCTCCAGGCTGAGGCAAAGCCTCTCCCTTCCTGCAGGTGCAGAGGGCCCTGGAAAGCATTGCATCAAGTCAGGGTTGAACGTGAGCCCTGGGTACGTCTGAGGCCTCCTCTTGGGACTGCTGCTACTACTGCCTCCCCTGGTGCTGACTGGAATCTCCTGACCTCATGCCCACTGTGGATTGCCTTTCTCCAATAAGAGACCACAGTTTCCTGGAAGGTCCTCTCTGTGGCCCAGCAGCTCCCTTCATCCTAGCCAGACTCCAGGCCAGAGGCCTTGTGCCCTCAGGAGGCCTCGACAGGGCCAACCCATGGCACTGCCCCAACTGTGCCTCTGCCTTCGGGGAGGTCCACCCCTCAGCCAGCTGCACATTGTTCTGAGCAGTGTTCCTGTGGCCTCATGTGCCCACTCTCCAGTTGTCCTGTGGTCCTGCTCTTCCACAGACAGATCTCAGGGCTTCCCAAGAACCCCTCTGCCCCTTCCAGTCCCCTGGCCTCTTCCTTGAGCCATTGGAGTCTGGGGCTGTTTCCAGGAGTGCTTCCTGCCTTCCCAGGGTGAAGAGGTCAGCTGTCCTCCTGCCATCCCCCCCACCCTGTCCCCAGCCCCCAAAACAAGACGTTTCTTGGCTGAAGTCTCTCTGGAAGGGAAAGGCTGCAGGGCACATGTCTCATCCACACACGTCCCTGGGAGCACGGGGCCTGGCTGCTGAGAGCTCAGGTTGCTGCCCACTGACTGCACATGTGTCTGGACCCCTCCTGCTCCTCCCATCTCAGTCTGGGGGTGGGGGATGGGTGAGGACCCTGGGTGGGTCCCTGCCTGTCTGGCCTTTGGTTGTCTGCCTAGGCAAGGTAATGGTTCTCCCTGAGTGCCCCCCCCCCAACTTGCCTGCTTAGCTGGAAGGCCATGTTGTGAGGCGGATGAAGGACAAGCCCCATCCAAGAGGCCTTCTGTGGGTGGGGCAGTCAGGGACCAGAGAAGGGAGGCAGCCCCTGACTCCTGAGTAAAAGCCTGTGTAAGAGGACCAGTCTCCGTGCTTGTGAGGGGTCGAGGGGCAAGGGAGGGCTCTTTGAGGGGGGCCCTGAGAGGCTCACCTCTTCCCCTACGGACCCATGGCAACTGTTCCCTCTCCTTCACACCCCCGATCCCCCAAACACTCCATTTAGTTCTTTGAGGCACTTTTCCTTTCCTTCCTAACCCACCCCCAAATCTTCAGGTCGCTGGTGGGAAGGGGATAGGTCCAAGGTGAGGCCAAGGGTGCTGGGCTGACCCTCCCAGCTCTGTGAGTGACCAGTGGAGCCTTTCTGGGTTGATGATCCAGAATCAAGGAGTGGCATACAACCTACTCACAGGGGCGCTACTGCCCACACCCAGCCGGGACACAAGGTCAGAAATGTATGTTAGGCATGGCTTTGCCAAACCGTGATGCTTAGAGGAGTCCTGAGAAAGGACCCTTGAGTCCCAGATACCCCCCAGGGAAGCACAGGATTGTCCCGAAGCACTGTGGGGCGGGAAAGCACAAGTGTGTGTGTAGGGTTAGCAATGGTAGGTGATGAGGGCAGCTTGGGATGCAGCTGGGGCTGGTGGGGAGGGGCAGTTAAACAGGAAGCATCCAAATCAGTCCAGGGCTGAGTGCTGCGTGTGTGATATAATGTATCTCTTTTAAGGTATAACTCCTATAACATAAATTCATCCACTTAAAGTATACCGCTCAGTGGTTTTTAGTACATTCACAGGGTTGTGCAGCCATCACAATTTTTTAACAATTTTATCACCCCAAACAGAAACCCCATACCCGTCAGCAGTCACTTCCCATTTTCCCTCCACTCCACAGCCCCCACCCTAAGCAACAGCTAATCTATTGTCTCTATGGATTTGTCTATTCTGCCATTTTGTATAAATAGAATCATATAATATATGTGGCCTTTTTTGTCTGGCTTCTTTCACTTAGCATAGTATGTTCAAGGTTCATCCATGTTGTGGTATGAAACAGTACTTCATTCCTTTTTATTACCAAGTAATATTCCTTGGTATGGAATATATTTTATTTATCCATTCATCAATTGGTGGGCCCGGGTTGTTTCCAACATTTTGACTATTATAAATAATGCTGCTATAAACATTCATGAGAAGTTTTTGTGTGGCCATATGTCTTCATTTCTTTGGGGTACATACTATGAGTGGTATCATATGGCAACTCTGGTTACATAGTAACTCTATGTTTAACTTTTTCAGGAACTGCCAGACCACTTTCCAAAGTGGCTGCACCATTTTACATTCCCACAAACAACCAACAAGGGTTTCAATTTCTCCACATTACCAACACTTGTTATTGTCTGTCTTCTTTGATTATAGTCATTCTAGTGAGTGAGAAGTAGCATCTTGCTGTGGTTTTGACTTTCATTTCCCTGATGGCTAATGACGTTGAGCATCCTTCCATGTGCCTAGTGGTCATCTGTTTATCTTCTTTGGAGAAATATCTACTCAAGTCTTTTGCCCATTTTTTAATTGGGGTATGTGTCTTTTCTTTATTGAGTTGTAGGAGTTCTTTACATATTCTAGATACAGCCCCTTTATCAGATATATGATTTGCAAACATATTCTCTCATTCTATGTGTTGTCTTTTCAGTTTTTCTTGATGATATCCTTCAAACACAAAAGCTGTTAACTTTGATGACTTCCAACTTATTATTATTGTTTTGTTGTTGCTTGTGCTTTTGGTGTTATGTCTAAGAAACCATTGTCTAATCTGAGGTCAAGAAGATTTATGCCTATTTTTAAGAGTTTTATAGTTAATTGTGTGAATTAAAATGTGAATGTTTATTTCTGGACTTTCAATCACATTCCATTGATTATGTATCTATCTTTATGTTAATACCACACCATCTTGATTACTGTAGCACTGTAACAAGTTTTGAAACTGGGAAATGCAAGTCCTCCAACTTTTTTTTTCAAGGTTGTTTAGGCTATTCTAGGTCCCTAGAATTTCCATATAAATTTTAGGATCAGCTTGTCAGATTTCTGCAGAGAAGTCAGCTGAGATCTTGATAGGGATTATGTGACCCACCATTTTAACAATGTTAAGGCTGCCGACCCATGAACATGGGGTATCGTTCCACTTATTTAGGTCTTCTTTACTTTCTTTCAACAATGTATTATAGTTTTCAAAATATGTTTTGTAATTCTTTTGCTAAATTTGTTCATAAGTATTTTATTAATTTTTATACTACTGTAGATGAAATTGTTTCATTAATTTCATTTTCAGTTTGATTGCAAGTGTATGGAAATACAATTGACTTTTGTACATCAATTTTATATCCCACAACCTTGGTGAATTCATTTATTAGTCATAACAGTATTTTTAGTGGATTCCTTAGGTTTTTCAACACAAGATCACATCATCTTCAGAGACAGTTTTGCTTCTGCCTTTCTAACCCAGATAATATTTCATTTTCTTGCCTAATTGCCCTGGCTAGACCCTCCAGTGCAATGTTGAGTAATGGAAAGAGCAGAGCCTTTTCTTGTTCCTGACCTTGTGGCGTGGGGGTACAGGGGGGGAATGGTGTTTCACCATTTGGTATAATATTAATTATGGGTTTTTCATAGATGCCATTTATTCAGGTGGAGAGAACGTTCTTCTCTCTTTAGGTTTCTGAATGTTTTCATCATGAAGGGATGTTGAATTTTATTCCTCTCTCTATTGAGATGATCATGTGGTTTTGTTCCTTCTATGGACAGAATGTATTCCATTAGTTGATTTTCAGATGCTGACCCTGCTTGCCTTCCTGAGGGGGGAAGGGTGCCCCTCCCTTTGTGAGCCTGTCTTTTCAAGCTAGTCCCAAGTCCTATGAGGTGGTCAGGTGAGGTAGTCTCTGGGCAGAGCCAGACTGTGGAGGCCCTAACTCATCTTTCTCAGTTTTGGGGTGGGACCTGCTGGCCTCCTGCAAAGCAAGAACACCTATGTCCAGCCCTCAAGGAAACTGTCATATGAGAAAATCTATCTAAGACCAGCAGCAGGGATCTCTTTGGAAATTTTGGGGGGGAAATAGAAGCCAAGACATGGTACCCCATTTTAGGCAGGGCTGTGGGAAATGGGCAGGGAAGCAATGAGAATGGGAGGGCATGTCCAAAAGGAGGGCAGGGGGCTGGTGCTCTGAGGCCTCGGGGACCAGAGTGGGGCAGGTCTGCTCCTGCACTCTGCTGCATGACTGCCAGGCATCTGGGCACTGGCACAGCAACAAGGGCTGCAGTAGGGCCCTGCACAGACCACCACTGCCACCTCGGCTTCATCACAGAGGTCCCAAAAGTCCTGTCAGAGGACTTTCCAGCTTTATCCACTGGGATTAAGTTTTCTAGGTTTTCTAGGAGGGGAGGGAGGTGACTGGCTCCCCACAAGGTCATTCCCACTCCTGTCAGCCCTCCCTTTGCTGACAGCTCAGCTCCCCACGCCTTACCCCACAAACCCTCCATCCCTCCCTGCCCCCCTCTGATTCAACCCAATCTCCTTTCTCAGATAGGGACCTTGTAACTCTAGTTTCTAGGACTGAGAGGAAACATGCCAGGTGCTGGGGGGGGGTGGGGGGGTGCAGATGAGGCTTCAGCCCTCAAAGAATGAAAGGTCCAGGAAACAAAGGGAGCATTTACCATACATAACACATGTACCTGGATACTGAACTGAAAATGGTTAGGAATGAAACCTGTACTCTGCTCAACTAAAAACCAAGACAGAGCATCAAAGCTGATTTTCTTGCTGTTTCTGAGTGGAATATAACCTGGGAAATGCAGTCAAGACCCTGAAATTCAGAAATCCCAGGGTATCACCTGGGAATGGCACTGCCTCTCCTCAGAGTGACTCGACAGGCCCACCCAGGCTGGCTCTTTACCTTGGTGGCTTCTCCAAACACCTAGGAGGAGGTGGCTGTCAGAGAGAGGGGCTCTTCAGGACCAGCTCAGCTTAGACTCCTGAATCTGGGGGACCACAAGAAGTGGAAAAACAGGACTTGAGAGTGGAGCATTGGGAAGAACAGTTACCCTAGGGCAGCAGTTAGTGCCATGGGAAACCACACGGGGCTAGAGAAATGTCAGGTGCCAGGTGGCAGATACGCCTCTCTGGGGCCTTCCTCCTCTACAGAACTGGTGTCAGCGAGGCCTAGCCTGCTCACCGTACCATGTGCTTTCCCTCCCTGCCACTTCAGCCATCTGGATTGAGTGTGACATCTTAGTGACCCCCACCAACGTACATTTACAGGCTACCTGCACAGGCACACCCTGTGTTCCTGGGGAACAAGGATACATGAGGTAAACTAGGGCAACTGTTCCTAGGCCACTGGGGAAAACCAGTTCTGCAAAAGCATCCCAGGGCCTTCCCTGGGCGTGATCCAGCCTATATCTGTGAGGAAGTATCACCAAAGTCCCAAACCAGCGCTCCAAAGCTAGCTCCCCTAGAGCAAGGGCAGAGAAACACTTGGGGAAGCCAGCTGGCCCTCAACTGGTATGAAAACCCCATCAGCTGGAAGCTCATGGTCTTCAGGGGCCAGTATTTTCCATTTCTAAGTTTCGCCTATTTATAGGCAAAAGCAAATGTTGGGCAGAAGCAAATGAAGGGAGCTTTGGCTTTTCCAGAGAAGGCCAAGCTTGGTGCTTCAACAGAGGGAGCCTAGTCTACCCTTCTGCTGTGACCAACGGACTATGTAAAACCCAACAATGTCACCTGCTAACGGTTCTGAAAGGACAGCTGGGGTTTAGGTGGAACACTTTCTGAAGCTGGGAGGACCTTTAAAGGGCCTGTCTCCCTGAGAAGAGACCTATGCACTAGCTGTTGCTCTGTGAACTGGCATCTCAGCCTAATTCAGAAAACTGCCCAACAACATGAGCCACCATCAGCTCCCCCACCCCACCCTGCCTGGCCAATCTACACCAAGCCCAGGCACTTCTCATGTCCAGGCCAGGCTGCCCCTTACAGCCCCTTCTCACACAACCACAAAGGACTGAGAAAGATCCAGCAGATATCTATGCTCATAAAAATAAGAGACTCCCCACAAAACTCCAAATCACCACTAATACATTTATTTCAGGGTGAAAGGGTTAAATCTTATTAGGAACTTTAAACTGTACAGGACTAGAGACACTGATCTGCCTAACATCTGGGTGTTCACAACTGCACAGGCTGAGACAGCATGTTTTGTTTTGTTTTGTTTTGTTTTAGGTGACTCAGGTTACTCCAGAGCAAAGCACAATCCTGATGACACCTGGTGGAAAAGCAGGCTGCAGCCCTGGAAGAGCTGGCCCTGGATTGGAATGAGCAGGCAGGTCAGTAAAAGGTGAGGTCATGCTTCTCATCCTACCCCAGAACCAGGCCAGTGTAAGACAAAGAAGGGTCCAATATTCATAAGGAATATTGCTGTTTTCTTGTGACATCTCTCTCTGGCTTCAGTAATCCTGGCCTCATAGAAATGAATTGGGAAATATTCCCTTCTCTTCTATTTTTTGGAAGAGTTTAAGAAGGATTAGTGTTGATAACTGCTTTAAACATTTGGTAGAATGCTACAGTATTAGGGTCCCCCACACCAGTTATTTAAATGGAATTTAATATAAGGAATATTTAACTATACTGTTACCCAGGCAACCAAAAGAGTGAAGTGAGAACTCTAAAGCAGTGGGCAGTCGTTCTCAGGCTCTCAAATTTCAGCATGTGTCAGGGTCAATTGGAGTGCTTGTTAAACACATTGCTGCTCACACCACCTGAGCCCCTGACTCAGCTGGTTGGGCAGTGCTTGGGAATCTGCATTTCTAACCAGTTCCCAGGAGATGCTGATGTTGCTGACCCTGGGACCACAGTTTGAGAACTGCTGTTTCAAGTATCATGGGAGTAACAACTGTTGTTTCCCCAGGCTAAAGGAACAAAGAGTACAAGTTTGAATTATGAAAACAGAATCTTTGGGAAGGGTCCTGGTGTGGTTGGGTCTCAGATTTCCAAAGAGGGATTGCCAAATGATCAGCAGTGGTGTTTCTAGGCCTGTGGGGCAGCATATGGGGCTGGCACAGTGTACCTGGGGTTCTGAACATGATGGGAAAACTGCAAGCTGGGTTCAGCTGCTGCTATGGGAAGGAACTGCCACTGTCAGGGTAAAGAAACTGTTGGAATGAAGCTGTGAGAAATGAGAAGAGCATAGGAAGGAGTAGTTGGCCCCTCTTCTTCTTCAGTCTGCAGTTTCCTTCTAGCATCCTTCATTGGCACAGCTAACAGCCAGCTGGCAAAAACAGAGGGGGTATGCCAACTAAAGTGCTAGTTGGAACTGAGAGTCAATAACTGAATCATTGGCACCTTCAATATACCTGCTACACCTGTGTGTGCTCCTATGTGACCACTAACCAACTCCATTTTTGTATTTAATGCGATGTAACTATATTATTTGCAAATGATGTACCCACCCTCTCCACAAAATTAGGAGACACAAAGTCTTAACAGTTCCCTTTCACTGGGCTATGTAGATTACTCCCCCTAATCAATCAGAGTCCCATTTGAAAATTCTCTTACAAAAAGGTATAATTAGCCTCCAATAAAACTTGTATAAAATAAGGAGGGAAAGAAAAGAAAATGCTTACTCTCTCTATATAGACACATACCAGCAAAAGGAAGGAGATGACATATTCAGCTGTTCTGTCCTCTTTTCTGTGACTGGTCACATGGGCTTCCTAGCATTTATAACTTCTGCTTCTACCCATTCCATATTTCTTTGACCTTCACTAGAACTTCAGCTCATTGGGGTTTTCTACCTGACAGGTGACCAAGATCTTCAGTACTAAAGAATCTGCACCCTCAGCAGTTGTGCCTTTTATTATTTATTTATGTTTGTTTGTTTGTTTGTTTATTTTGTAGCTGTAATCTGTAATTATCCACTAACCTTTCTACTAGGCATGGAGCACTAAGAGACACCTCAGAGAACCCCGTGGGCTCTCCTTTCCCCCATTGGCAGCACAACCCATTTGTCTCCTGCCTCATGGCACAAGGAGGACAGGTGGCAGTCTCATCTTCCAGTGCAATGGAAGCATAGTCGTGTCACCTGGTGGCAGCATTATCCCATTATCTCCCACCGGCAGCTCTCAGAGTTGCAAAGATGGGTTAATGCTGTATCCCGGCTCTGAGAGACAGTACCCTATATTGTTTCTCATGCAAAACTATGGAGCTTGGATCTCTTTCTATGTTTTCTTTTTTCTTTCTCAGTTCTGTGATTGAGGCAGAAGGAGTGAGCATCTTGACTAGGTCTCCCTATCGCTTTCTAGCTTGCTTGTGTTTGAAACCTTCTTCTTTTTCCTCCTTTCTTTTTATTTTTAATTTTTATGTGTTTACCTGATCTTCCTTAATGTTGGGCCCAGAAATCTCCTATCTCACAATTCACTCCTACTATCAGCACACCTGCATTGGGGTGTCCTGAGCTGTGAGCTTCTCTGCAATGACTCTCTCATGGCCCCAACTGCACATGTAGGTCTTTGGAAAACTAAAATACTTGGGTATCTAATACTGGCTGTTATGGTTTTAGTTCCAATAACTTGATTTTTATATTTTGGTCATTTGGGGTAAGAAGAATAAAAAGGCTTACATTTTCTAAAATTTTAAAAGGAACATAGGGGGAAGAAAGATGACGGCAAAGTAGAAGGATGTGGAATGCATCCCTCTCCACAGATGCATCAGGAATACACTAAAAGACACAAAAATCCCCACACAGAACCAGCTGAACACCAGCAAATGACCTCAGACACCAGAAAAGACTGCAAAGATCCTGACAGAGGGGAAGAAAAAAAGAAAGAGGAGGAGAAGAAAGGAAAGGGATGGGTCCCACACCCTGGGGTGGGGGGATCTGAAACAGAGGGGAGATTGCTGAATTTGAGGAAACGTCCCTTATCTGATGGGGAAACCACTTCTCCACCTGGGAACTTCCCTGGGTCAGGGGGAGACATTTAGGACTGTTCAAAGAGGGTGAAGTGGCTGAGCTGTGGCAAATGGGAAAGAGTGAGAAACACATGGAGGGTCCACACCACAGCTCAGTGTGTCCAGACTGAGACGTCAATTCAAAGCTGAACAGGGAGTCTGGGAGCTGGAATGTGGGAACCAGAGAACTGTTTCAGGGTGAGAAACATTGTTGACAGTGGGGAGACGGACTGAGAGGACAGTAGAGAAGAAATCCACAGTGGAGAGGGTCTACTGCAGAAAGCTGTGCAGCCATAGTGGTGGCTCAATACCGCTGACTCACAAGCAGCGGGGAGGAGCTGTGGGTGTAGCCTCTCTCTCAGTACCTGCGACAGACAAAGGAAGGATCCTTGTGGGCCTAGCTAATGTACTCAGGGATAACAAAGGCCCCCAGGTGGGACTGGCCTAGAGTGCCTGCAGCCAAGAGCCAAAAGCCTGCAGAGTGGCACAGCTCTGGAGACATTCTGTTTACACCTGAGCCGCCGGCATCCCTCTGCAACAGACACCGCCATGGCTGACTGAGCCACCGTAACCCAGGCAGTACACCCTGGCAGAGTTGTAGCAGAGGGGAGGAGCCATGGTTGGAGTCACTCTCTCGGCCTGAGCCGTCCATGCTGCCATGATCCAGGCAGGGCACCACTGTTCACTCACTCCCAGGGGAAGGAGACACTATTGTACCCTCTTTCTCCCCATACACCAGCACTTACAGACAAATGATAAAGGAAGCTCTGCTGGTTGCAGAATAATACAAAAAGCCCAAGGCGGGTAGAAGGACACTTACAGCTGAGGCCCCAAGGAAACAGAAATATTAGTATTAATGCTATTGATCTGGTCCATTCTGGGGTCAGTTTTAGTTTTTTTGTTTGCTTGTTTTTGTTTTTTTTAATTAGGATCTGAGTCCTAAGGGATCTACACATTTGATAATATTTTTTATTCTATTTTTATTTTTAGCCTTTTTATATATTTCTATTTCTAGCTAAGATTTGTAGTGATGACTGCATCTCTCCTACCCTCTTTTCATCTCTTTTATACATTTCTATTTCTTTTTTTTCTTTTCATATTTCCAGTCACACTATGCTCTTCTCTTGCACTGTCTTCTATCCGTTTTTAGTTTATTTTATCTTAATATACTTATAAGCAATATTATCGATCTGCTCTGTTTCCTTGCTTTTTTATTCTCCAGATGACACACTGCTTTGGTTTTTATTATTAAGTTTTGTCTTAATCTTAGTACTAAGTATAATTGTCTGATTTCATTCTGAGAATATTCAGTCTGACTGGTGGTACTCTTGCTGTTTTTTATTTTTGATGTTAGCTTTCAAAATTTCACTGGATTTGTGTTTGTGTATGTGGCGTTATTTTGTTTGTTTTTTTCTTTGTTTGTTTGTTTTTATTTTGTTCTGTTTTGGTTTTGAATTTCTGTTGGTTTTCTCTTTGTGTGATTGCATAATGTGGATCTTCTGTCAGGTCTTTCTAGTGCCTTATGTTCTATTGGATTCAGTATTTGTGTGTCTTATGCATGTGTGTCTTTCCTTGACTTAGTATTTGTTTGACTCAACACTCTGCTATTAGTCTGGGGCTTCGACAGTCTTCATGAAACCCCATTATTGCTGGGACAAGCAACCTCAGAAGTTTGGATTACTATGAGAAGACAAAGAAACATCATGCAGGCAAAGGAGCAGGAAAAAACCCACAACACCAAATAAATGAAGAGGAAATAGGAAAATTACCTGAAAAAGAATTCAGAGTAATGATAGTAAAGATGATACAAAATCTTGATAACAAAATATAGAAAATACAAGAAACAGTTAATAAGGACTCAGAAGAACTAAAGAGCAAACAAACACTAATGCACAGCAAAATAACAGAAATTAAAAGCACTCTAGATGGTATAGAAAGCAGAATAACTGAGGTAGAAGAATGAATAAGTGAGTTGGAAGATAGAATGAGGGAAATAACTGCCACAGAACAGGAAACAGAAAAAGGAAGCAAAAGAATGGAAGACAGTCTCCGAGACCTTGGTGACAACATTAAGTGCACCAACATTCAAATCATAGGCATCCCAGAAGAAGAACAAAAGAAAGGGTCTGAGAAAATATTTCAAGAGGTTATAGTGGAAAACTTCCCCAACATGGGAAAGGAAATAATGAACCAAATCCAAGAAGCGCAGAGAGTCTCATACAGAATAAACCCAAGGAGAAACACACTGAGGCACATATTAATCAAACTAATGACAATTAAACACAAAGAAAAACTGTTAAAAGCAGCAAGAGAAAAGCAACAAACAACATATAAGGGAAAACCCATAAGAATAACAGCTGATCTTTCTGCAGAAGCTCTACAGGCCAGAGGGAATGGAAGGATATACTGAAAGTCCTAAAAGTGAGAAACCTACAGCCAAGAATACTCTACCCAGCAAGAACCTCATTCAGATTCAATGGAGAAATCAAAAGCTTTACAGAAAAGCAAAAGTTAAGAGAATTCAGCACCACCAAATCAGCCTTACAACAATTGCTAAAGGAACTTTTCTAAGTAGGAAACACAAGGAAAGGAAAACACCCACAAAACAAACCCAAAGCAATGAAGAAAATGGTAATAGGAACACACATGTCAATAATCACGTTAAATGTAAATGGATGAAATGCTCCAACCAAAAGACACAGACTGGCTGAATGGATACAAAAACAAGACCCTTCTATATGCTGCCTACAAGAAACCCACTTCAGACCAAGGGATACATATAGACTGAAAGTAAAGGGATGGAAAATGATATTCCATGCAAATGGAAGTCAAAAGAAAGCTGGAGTAGCAATACTCATATCAGACAGCTTATACTTCAAAGACTATTACAAGAGACAAGGAAGGACACTACATAATGATCAAGGGATCCATCCAAGAAGAACATATCACAAAGGTAAATATCTATGCCTACAACATAGGAGCACCTCAATACATAAGGCAAATGCTAACAGCAAAAAAAGGGGAAATTGACAGTAACACAATAATAGTAGGAGACTTTAACACACCACTTACATCATGGACAGATCACACAAATGGAAAATAAATAAAGACACACAAGCTTTAAATGACACATTAGACCATCTTGACTTCATTGATATTTATAGGACATTCCATCCAAAAACTACAAAATACACTTTCTTCTCAAGTGCACATGGAACACTTTCCAGGATACAGATTCAACGCAATCCCTATCAAATTACCAATGGCATTTTTCACAGGACTAGAACAAGAAATCTTATGATTTGTATGGAAACAAAAAAAACCCTGAATAGCCAGGGCAATCTTGAGAAGGAAAGATGGAGTTGGTGGAATCAGGCTTCCAAACTTGAAACTAAACTACAAGGCCACAGTGGTTAAGACAGTATGGTACTGGCACAAAAATAGAAAGGAAGATCAATGGAATAGAATAGAGAACTCAGAGGTAAACCCAAGCACATATGTTTTTGACAAAGGAGGCAAGAATATACAATGGAAAAAAGACAGCCTCTTCAATAAGTGGTGCTGGGAAAATTGGACAGCTACATGGAAAAGAATGCAATTAGAACATTTCCTCACACCAGACACAAAAATAAACTCCAAATGGATTAAAGACCTACATGGAAGGCCAGACACTATCAAACTCCTAGAGGAAAACATAGGCAGAACACTCTATGACATCCATCAAAGCAAGATCCTCTTTGACCCACCTCCTAAAATAATGGAAATAAAATCAGGAATAAACAAATGGGACCCAATGAAACTTAAAATCTTTTGCACAGATAAAGAAACCATAAACAAGACTAGAAGGCAACCCTCAGAATGGGAGAAAACAGTTGCCAACGAAGCAATGGACAAAGGATTAACTTCCAAAATATACAAGCAGCTCATGTAGCTTAATACCAAAAAAGCAAATAACCCAATCCACAAATGGGCAGAAGACCTAAATAGACATTTCTCCAAAGAAGACATACAGATGGTCAACAACCACATGAAAAGATGGTCAACATCACTGATCATCAGAGAAATGCAAGACAAAACCACAATGAGGTATCACCTCACACCAGTCAGAATGGCCATCATTAAAAAATCTAGAAAAAATAAATGTTGGAGAGGGTGTGGAGAAGAGGGAACCCTCCTGCACTGCTGGTGGGAATGTAAGTTGGTACAGCCACTATGCAAAACAGTTTAGAGGTTCCTTAAAAAACTAAAAATTAGAACTACCATATGATCCAGCAATCCGAATTCTGGGCAAATACCCAGAGAAAACCATAATCCAAAAATAAACATGTACCATAATGTTTATTGCAGCACTATTTACAGTATCCAGGACATGGAAGCAACTTAAATGCCCATTAACAAATGAGTGGATAAAGAAGATGTGGCATGTACATACAGTGGAATATTACTCTGCTATAAAAAGGAATGAAAGGGGAGAAAAAGATCACGGCAAAATAGAGGGACGTACAATGCATCCCTCTCCACAGATGCACTGAGAATGCACCAAAAGACGCAATAATTCTCACAGAGAACCAACTGAACACCACCAGAGGGCCTTGGACACCAGAAAGGACCACAAGGATCCCAACATAACTGGCAGGGAGGCATCTACTATGGCTCAAAGAGGGTGAAACTGCAGAGCTGTGGCAGAAGGGAGGGAGTGAGAAACATACGGAGGGTCCGCACTGCAGCTCAGCATTCCCGGAATGAGACATCGATTCACAGCTGAACAGTGGGTCCCAGAGTGGGAGCATCAGGACCAGAGAGCTGGTTCAGGGTGAGAAAAATTGTTGCCAGAAAGGTGACGGACCGAGAGGACAGGAGGGAAAAGGGCCCCAGCGAGTAGTGCCTGCCCCTGAGATCTGCCCAGCCATGATGACAGCTGGATGCTGCAGGCACATAGGTGGAGAGGAGGAGCTGCAGGCATAGCCTCTCTCTCTTTCTGTGCCTGCAGCAGGAAGTGGAGAGACACCCTGTGGGCCACCTAAGGCGCTCAGGGATAACAATTACCCTCAGGCCCTCAGGTTGGGCTAGCTTAAAACTCCTTGGAACACCGGTAACAGGGAGATTGCCGAGAAAAAAAAAAAAAAAAAAACCCGAGAGAGGCCCAACTCTGAGACTTTCTGTTTACCCTGAGCCACCAGCATCCTTCTGCAACAGGCACCTCCAAGCCTGACTGAAACAACAGTGCACCACTGCTCACTCACTCCCAGGGGAAGGAGCCACTATTCTACCTTTTCCCTCCCCACACACCAATGCTTACAGACGAACAATAAAAGAAGCTCTGCTGGTCACAGAATAATATAAAAAAACCCAAGGTGAGTAGAAGGACACTTACAGCTGAGACTCTAAGGAAACAGGAATCTTAATATCAATTCTATTGAACTGGTCCATTCTGGGATCAGTTCTGGATTTTTTTTCCTTTATTAATTACGATCTTAGTCCTAAGGGATCTATAAGTTTTATAACATTTTTTATTTCTATTTTTTATTCTATTTTTATTTTTTTGCCTTTTTATATACTTCTATTTCTAGCTAAGTTTTTGGTAGTACGGACAATATATCTCTCATACATTCCTTTCATCCCTATCTTTCATACATTTCTCTTCCTTTCTCTTTATAGGTATATTTCCAATCACACTATGCTCTTCTGTTCCCCTGTCTCCATCCATTTTTAGTTTATTTTATCTTAACATACTTATAAGCAACACTATCGATCTGCTCAGATTCCTTGCTCTATTCTCCAGATGATGCATTGCCTTGGTATTTAATATTAGGTTTCTGTCTTTATCTTAGTTCTTAGTACAACTGTCTAATTTCATTCTGAGAATCTCCATTCTGTCTGGTGGTACTCTAGCTCTTTTATATATTTGATCCTAGCTTACAAAATCTCCCTGGATTAATCTTTGTATGTGTAAGGTGGTATTTGTTTGTTTGTTTGTTTTTGCTTTTGTTTCTGTTTTGTTCTGTTGGGGTTGTCAATTTCTGTTGGGTTTCTCTTTGAATATCTGATAACATATTTGGGTTCTTCTGTCAGGTCTTTCCAGAGACTTATGTCCTAATGGATTCAGTAATTGTGTGTCTTATACATGTATGTGTTTTCTAGTCTTAGTATTTGTTTAACCCAACACTCGGACATTAGTCTGAGGCTTGGACAGTCTTCTATAAACACCTCTATCAATGGGACAAGCAACCCCAAAAGTTTGGACAACCATGAGGAAACAAAGAAACACCATGCAGGCAAAGGAGCAGGAAAAAAACACACAAGACCAAATAAATCAAGAGGAAATAGGAAAAATGCCTGTAAAAGAATTCAGAGTGATGATAGTAAAAATGATACAAAATCTTGATAACAAAATAAAATACAAGAACAGTTCATAAGAACTCAGAAAAACAAACAGCAATGGATAAGAAAATAACTGAAATTAAAAATACTCTAGGTGCTATAACCAGCAGAATGACTGAGGCAGAAGAACGAATAAGTGAGTTGGAAGATAGAATGGGGGAAATAAGTGCCACAGAGCAGGAAAAAAAAAATAGAATAAAAAGAATAGAGGACAGTCTCCAAGACCTCAGTGATAACATTAAGTGTACCAACATTTGAATTATAGGCACCCCAGAAGAAGAAGAACAAAAGAAAGGGTCTGAGAAAATATTTCAAGAGGTTATAGTGGAAAACTTCCCCAACATGGGAAAGGAAATAATTAACCAAGTCCAAGAAGCACAGAGAGTCCCATACAGAATAAACCCAAGGAGAAATACACCAAGACACATATTAACCAAACTAACGACAATTAAACACAAAGAAAAAATATTGAAAGCAGCAAGAGAAAAGCAACAAACAACATATAAGGGGAAACCCATAAGGATGAGAGCTGACCTTTCTACAGAAACTCTGCAGGCCAGAAGGGAATGGCAGGATATACTGAAAGTCCTGAAAGAGAAAAACCTACAGCCAAGAAGAATCTACCCAGCAAGAATCTCATTCATATTCGATGGAGAAATCAAATGCTTTCCAGACAAGCAAAAGTTAAGAGAATTCAGCACCATCAAACCAGCCTTACAACAAGTGCTAAAAGAACTTCTCTAAGTAGGAAACACAAGAAAAGGAAAACACTTACAAATAAAAACCCAAAACAATTAAGAAAATGGTAATAGGAACACATGTGTCAATAATCACCTTAAATGTAAATGGATGAAATGCTCCAACCAAAAGACACAGACTGGCTGAATGGATACAAAAACAAGACCCTTCTATATGCTGCCTACAAGAAACCCACTTCAGACCAAGCAACACATATAGACTGAAAGTAAAGGGATGGAAAAAGATATTCCATGTAAATGGAAGTCAAAAGATAACTGGAGTAGAAATACTCATATCAGACAAATTAGACTTTAAAGTAAAGACTATTACAAGAGACAAGGAAGGACACTGTATAATGATCAAGGGATCCATGCAAGAAGAACATATCACAATGGTAAATATCTATGCCCCCAACATAGGAGCACCTCAATACATAAGGCTAATGCTAACAGCCATAAAAGGGAAAATCAACAGTAACACAATAATAGTGGGAGACTTGAACACCCCACTTACATCAATGGACAGATCATCCAAACAGAAAATAAATAAAGACACACAAGCTTTAAATGACACATTAGACCATCTCGACTTCATTGATATTTATAGGACATTCCATGCAAAACTGACAGAATACACTTTCTTCTCAAGTGCACACGGAACATTTTCTAGGATAGATCACATCTTGGGTGATAAATCAAACCTCAGCAAATTCAAGAAAATTGAAATCATATCAAGCATCCTCTCAGACCACAACACCATGAGACTAGATATCAATTACAGGGAAAAACAACTGCAAAAAATACAAACACATGGAGGCTAAATAATTCACGATTAAACAACCAAGACATCATTAAAGAAATCAAAGAGGAAATCAAAAAATATCTAGAAACAAACGACAATGAATACACAACAACCCAAAACCTATGGGATGCAGCAAAAGCAGTTCTAAGAGGGAGGTTTATCACAATACAGTCCTACCTTAAGAAACAAGAAAAATATCGAATAAACAACCTAACCTTACACCTAAAACAATTAGAAAAAGAAGAAGAAAGAAATCCCAAAGTGAGCAGAAGGAAAGAAATCATAAAGATCAGGGCAGAAATAAATGAAAAAGAAAAGACGGAAGCAATAGCAAAAATTAATAAAACTAAAAACTGGTTCTTTGAGAAGATAAATAAATTGATAAAGCATTAGCCAGACTCAGCAAGAAAAAAAAGGGAGAAGATGCAAATCAACAGAATTAGAAATGAAAAAGGAGAAGTCACAACAGACACCTCAGAAATACAAAAGATCATGAGAGACTACTACAAGCAACTATATGACAATAAATTGCATAACCTGGAAGAAATGGATAGTCTTAGAAAAATACAATCTTCCAAGACTGAACCAGGAAGAAATAGAAACTATGAACAGACCAATGACAAGTACGGAAATTGAGGCAGTGATTAAAAATCTCCCAACACACAAAAGCCCAGGGCCAGAGGGATTCACAGGCGAGTTCTATCAAACATTTCAAGAAGAGCTAACACCTATCCTTCTCAAACTCTTGCAAAATATAGCAGAAGGAGGAACACCCCCAAACTCATTCTATGAAGCCACCATCACCCTGATACCAAAACCAGGCAAAGATGTCACAAAAAAAGAAAATTACAGACCAATACCACTGATGAATATAGATGCAAAAATCCTCAACAAAATACTAGCTAACAGAATCCAAAAGCACATTAAAAAAATCATACACCATGATCAAGTGGGGTTTATCCCTGGGATGCAAGGATTCTTCAATATATGCAAATCAATCAACATGATACATCATATCAACAAATTGAAGGATAAAAAACATATGATCATCTCAATAGATGCAGAAAAAGCTTTTGACAATATTCAACACCATTTATGATAAAAGCTCTCCAGAAAATGGGCATAGAAGAAAATTACCTCAACATAATAAAAGCCATATGTGAGAAACCAAAAGCCAACATCGTTCTCAATGGGGAAAAACTGAAAGAATTCCCTCTAAGAACAGGAACAAGACAAGGGTGTCCACTCTCACCATTATTATTCAACATGGTTTTGGAAGTTTTAGCCACAGCAATCAGAGAAGAAAAAGAAATAAAAGGAATCCAAATTGGAAAAGAAGAAGCAAAATTTTCACTCTTTACAGATGACATGATATTATATATAGAAAACCCTAAAGACTCTAGTAGAAAACTGCTAGCACTAATTGATGAGTTTAGTAAAGTAGCAGGATACAAAATTAATGCACAGAAATCTCTTGCATTCCTATACACTAACAATGCAAGAGCAGAAAGAGAAATTAAGGAAACTCTCCCATTAACCATTGCAACAAAAAGAATAAAACACCTAGGAATAAACCTGCCTAAAGAGGCAAAATATCTGTATGCAGAAAACTTTAAGACACTGATGGAAGAAATCAAAGATGACACAAACAGATGGAGGGACATACCATGTTCTGGATTGGAAGAATCAACATCGTGAAAATGACTGTACTACCCAAAGCAATTTACAGATTCAATGCAATCCCGATCAAATTACCAATGGCATTTTTCACAGAACTAGAGCAAGAAATCTTACGATTTGTATGGAAATGCAGAAGACCCCGAATAGCCAAAGCAATCTTGAGAAGGAAAAATGGAGTTGGTGGAATCAGGCTTCCTGACTTCAAGCTATACTACAAGGCCATAGTGATCAAGACAGTATGGTACTGGCACAAAAATAGAAAGGAAGATCAATGGAACAGAATAGACATCTCAGAGGTAACCCCAAACACATATGGGCAGCTTATCTTTGACAAAGGAGGCAAGAATATATAATGGAAAAAAGACAGCCTCTTCAATAAGTGGTGCTGGGAAAATTGGGCAGCTACATGGAAAAGAATGCAATTAGAACACTTCGTAACACCATACACAAAAATAAACTCCAAATGGATTAAAGACCTACATGGAAGGCCAGACACTATCAAACTCCTAGAGGAAAACATAGGCAGAACACTCTATGACATCCATCAAAGCAAGATCCTCTTTGACCCACCTCCTAGAATCATGGAAATAAAATCAAGAATAAACAAATGGGACCTCAGGAAACAAAATCTTTTGCACAGCCAAAGAAACCATAAACAAGACAAGAAGGCAACCCTCAGAATGGGAGAAAATAGTTGCCAACGAAGCAACGGCCAAAGATTAACCTCCAAAATATAGAAGCAGCTCATGCAGCTTCATACCAAAAAAGCAAATAACCCAATCCACAAATGGGCTGAAGACCTAAATAGACATTTCTCCAAAGAAGACAAACAGATGGGTAACAAACACATGAAAAGATGCTCAACATCACTAGGCATCGGAGAAATGCAAGTCAAAGCCACAGTGAAGTATCACCTCATACCGATCAGAATGGCCATCATCACAAACCTGGAAAAAACAAATGTTGGAGACGATGTGGAGAAAAGGGAACTCTCCTGCACTGTTGGTGGGAATGTAAGTTGGTACAGTTGCTATGGAAAACAGTTTGGAAGTTCCTTAATAAAATAAAAATAGAACTACCATATGATCCAGTAATCCCACTCCTGGGCATATACCCAAAGAAAACCATAATCCCAAAAGAAACATGTACCATAATGTTTATTGCAGCACTATTTACAATAGCCAGGACATGGAAGCAACCGAAATGCCCATCATCAAATGAATGGATGAATAAGATGTGGCATATATATACAATGGAATATTACTCAGCTCTAAAAAGGGATGAGATTGAGCTCTATGCAATGAGGTGGATAGACCTACTAGAGTCTGTCATACAGAGTGAAGTAAGTCAGAAAGAGAAAGACAAATATTGTATGCTAACTCACATGTACGGAATCTAAAAATGGTATTGATGAACTCAGTGACAAGACAAGAAGAAGGACGCAGATGCAGAGAATGGACTGGAGAACTTGAGGTTTGTGGGGGCAGGGTGTGAAGAGGAAGCTGAGATGAAGTGAGAGAGTAGCATAGACATATATATACTACCAACTGTAAAATAGATAGCCAGTGCGAAGTTGCTGTAGAACAAAGGGAGTTCAACTCGAGGATGGATGATGTCTTAGAGGACTGGGACAGGGAGGTTGGCGGGGAGCCAAGGGAGGTAGGGAATACGGGGATATGTGTATAAAAACAGATGATTGAACTTGGTGTACCCCCAAATAAATAAATAAATAAATAATAAAAAGGAATGAAATGGATCTCTATGTAATGAGGTGGATATACCTAGAGTCTGTCATACAGAATGAAGTAAGCCAGAGAAAGAAAAACAAATATTGTATGGTAACTCATTAATATGGAATTAAAAAAAATGGTACTGATGAACCCAGTAACAGGACAAGAATAAAGATGCAGATGCAGAGAATGGACTGGAGGACACAGGGTTGGGGGGGGGGCTTTGGTGAGGGGAAGCTGGGATGAGGTGAGAGAGTAGCATAGACATATATATATTACCAACTGTAAAATAGATAGCTAGTGAGAAGTTGCTGTATAACAAAGGGAAATCAACTCGATGATGGGTGATGACTTAGAGGGCTGGGACGGGGAGGGTAGGGGGGAGTCGCGGGAGGGAAGGGGTATGGAGATATATGTGTAAATACAGCTGATTCACTTCGGTGTACTTCATAAGCTGGTAGAAGAGGGTAAAGCAATTATATTCCAATAAAGAGCTTAAAAAAAAAAAGGTACATCACTTGAAAAAAATGTTATGAAAAACCCCATGAGATTTGGGGGGCTGGAGGTGAATGCTATGGAGGTTATTAGTCCCTTCATTCTTAAGTATGAATTGTTTCACCTCCGCCTGAGATTAACTTCAATAAATTGAGTCATTTAGAATGCTCAAGTATGTGAGCATGTAAAGATAATTGTATTACAAGATACTAAAACGCATTAGATGTATTAGAGTACTTCGTTATAGCAGCAATTTTGATTTTGTTTATGGATTATACATTTATAGTTGCTTTAACTGTCATGACCATTTTTTTTTAAAGCTGTTCCTTGTCTCAAAAGAGCGTAATGATTAGTCATTGTGTTCTACAGTACACTGACCACTAGATGGCAGTGGTTAGACAGCAGTTTTCAAAGTTAGGGCCAATGCAGAGCATTGCTAGGTTCTGTTGGAGCCTTTACTCTTTTTCTTTTTTCTTTTAATTAATTAATTAATTAATTTTTAAATTTAATACATCTTTATTGGAGTATAATTGCTTTACAATGTTGTGCTTGTTTCTGCTGTACAACAAAGAACTTTTACTCTCAAAAATTTTTTTTTAAAAAAGGAATTTTGTGAAGATGGGCATTTTTAAATATCTGCATATCAAAATTCTTAAGCAGTAATATTCAGACACTACAAAGTTGTACTTCTAAATTTTCATTGTTCTTACCTGTATTTAGCATCAGTCATGATTTCGTATTAAATGTATATAGTACCTAAAAAGAGTAAAAGGGAAGAGTGTTAATAACATAAAAAGTACACTCATCTATTTTCTTTTCTGACTATGGTGATTCTAGAAGAAAGCATTGTCCTTGTCTATCATGTAAGAGCACTTGAATCTTCCATTTTCTCATCTGGTTTTTCTACCAGTGTGCCAAGCTGTCAAAAGTCCACTTAGGGGAGTTCTAAGTCTGGCCAATTGCTGGTTTCAAAATTGAGACATTAGGATGTAAGCAAGGATACTTAAATACCAAAATTGCTTGTGAATTTTCTGTTGTATGGCTATTGCTTTGTAATTATATAAGAATCCAAAAGCCTTTTGTCTAAATAGACTTAGAATCTACTTTCCTGCAGTTAAAAACAAGAAAGGAAATATTCTTTCCCTCAGAATTGACCAAAATTCAGCTAATTTATTATCATTTTTTTAAATTAGTTTTAATTAGGTTCTCTGACACCATTTGCTTGAATACTGGATGAATGAATATACTTCATCTTTCAGTTGGATGTGAATCCCATGTTCTCCCCTTATTCTTTGTGTAGCACTGATAAGCTCTCATAATTTTGTGGGGAAAAGTGAACCTAACAACAGCAATTCAAGGAAAAATTAGATTATTCCCATACTGAAGAAGGGGACTAGGGAGAAAATGACTCCAACCCATTGCATTGCCCAGGAAGTATGGGCTCCCCAGGAAAAAGAAATCCTTGAACATCTTACCAGTTTACCTAAAGATGAAGAGCACAGGCTGGGCAAAAGGTGGGGCTGTCTCTGGTAATTTTCAGATAAAAGAAAACCTCCAGGGGAAAAAAGTCAACTCCCCAATCCCAGAAAGAAAAACACTTTCATAATCATTCCATGGAGGCCAACAGGTTGCAAAACCAACTGAATAGCCCTGCAAACATAAATGTCCCCTAGACTCCTTAGCTATTATCAGAGTACGTGGGCTCCCAAGAAACTACCCGTAATGCTATAGTGATTCAACCCTTCCCAGGGAACTCACTCAGTCATTTATTCACTTGACTCTGTTATTGAGGGTTCAGTATGTGTTAGGCATTGCTCTAAGGAATAGGGGCACAGGATGACTAGGACAGGGACCCTAATGGGGGGAAAAAAAGCAACTCCTGATGCTCTGTCTCTATGCATCACTCCTGACTGTTCCAGCATCTTCTGAAATACCTGTCACTGAACAGACCCAAGCTAAGCTTAACTTTGATGGGTACAGTGAGTGATGATGATGATTACAAAAAGCAGCTTCCATTTGGCATTTTCTACATTCAGTCATTATTCACTTAATCTTTACAAAAGTTCTGTGAAAGTATTAGAGCAGACAAAGCTGAAAAGATATTTGTTCCAACACACTCCTGAATAGCCAGTTGATTAAAGAAGAAACCGAAAGAGAAATTTTAAAACATCTTGAGACAAATGAAATGGAGACACAGTACCAAAACTTATGGGATGCAGCAAAAGCACTTCTGGAGGAAAGTTTATAGCTATAAACACGCACATCGAGGGAGGAAAATCTCAAGAAAACAACCAAACATTATACCGCAAAGAGCTAGAAAAAAAAGTAAGAAATTAATCCCAAGGTTAGCAGAAGGGAGAACATAATAAAGATTAGAGTAGAAGTAAATGAAATAGAGAACAGAAAAACAATAGAAAATGTTAATCAAACTGAGAGTTGTTTCTTTGAAAAGATAAATGAAATTGACAAACACTTACCTAGACTAACCAAGGAAAAAAGAGAAAAGACCCAAATCAATAAAGTTATAAATGAAAAAGGAGACATTACAACTAATATCACAGAATTACAAAAAATCATAAGAGGCTACTCTGAAAAACCATTTGTCAACAAACTGGACAACCTAGAAAAAAATGGAAATAGTCTTAGAAACATTACAAATTACCAAGACTGCATTAGAAAGAAATAGAAAATCTGAAGAGAGCAACTACTAGAAGGATATTGAATCAGAAGTCAAAACTCTACCAATGAAGAAAAGCCCAGGACTAGATGACTTAATTGGTTATCAAATATTTAAAGAATTAACACCAATGATTCTCAAATTCTACCAAAATATCAAAGAGGAGAGAACACTTCCAAACTTATTTTACAAGGCCAACATTATCCTGATACCAAAGCCAAATAAGGATACTACTAGAAAAGAAAACTATAGGTCAATATCCCTGATAAATATAGATGCAAAAATTCTCAACAAGATACTAGTAAACCAAATTTAGCAGTGCATTAAAAGGATCATTCACCATGATCAAGTGGGATTTATCCCTGGGATGCAAGGACTTTTCAACATACACAAAGCAATCAATGTGATACATAAATAGAATAAAAGATAAAATCATATGTTCATTTCAATAGGTGCAGAAACAGAACTTGAGAAAATTCAACATCTCTTCATGGGGAAAAAAAAAGCTCTCAACAAATTGGGTATAGGAAGAATGAACCTCAATATAAAAAAAGCCATATATAACAAGCCCAAGCCCAATCCCACAGCAAACATTATTCAATGATAAAATGTTGAAAGTTTCTCTTCTAAGGTTAGAAACATCACAAGTGTGTCCACCCTCACCACTCCTTTTGAATATTGTACTGAAATTCCTAGCTAGAGCAATCAGAAAAGACAAGACATCTATATTGGAAAGGAAGAAGTAAAACTGTCTTTATAAATAACATGATCTTAATATAGAAAATCCCAAAGACTCAACCAAAAAAAGAAAGAAAAAACTGTTAGAACTAACAAAAAAATTCAGCACAGTTGCAGGATACAAAATCAATGCAAAAATTTAGTTGCATTTCTAAACAATAATGACAAACTATTTGAAAAGGAAAGAAATAAAATCCCATTCACAATAGCATCAAAAACAATCAAATACTTAGAAATAAATTTTACTAAGGAAGTGACATCTGCACAATTAAAACTATAAGACTTAGGTGAAAGAAATTGAAGAAAACACAAATAAATGGAAAGTTATCCCATGTTCATGGGTCAGAAGAATTAGTGTTGTTAAAATGTCCATACCATCAAAGCAATCTACAGATTTGATGCATTCCCAATCAAAATTCTAAGGCATTTTTCACAATGATAGAACAAACCATCCTAAAATTTGTATGGAACTACCAAAGACCTCAAGTAGCCAAAGTAATCCTGAGAAAGAACAAAGCTGGAGGCACTATAATTATTGATTTCAAACTATACTACAAAGCTATAGTAATTTACAAAGCAGTATAACATTGGCATAAAAACTAACACATAGACCAATGGAACAGATTCAAGAGCCCAGAAATTAAGGAGCCAAGGATATACAATGGGGAAAGGATAGTCTCTTCAATAAATGGTGTTGGGAAAACTGGATATTCACACACAAAAGAATGAAACTGGACCCCTCCCTCCCTTATAGGACTTATAAAAATTAACTCAAATTACATTGAAGATTTGAATATAAAACACGAAACCATAAAACACCTAGAAGGAAATGGGAAAGCTCCTTGTCATTAGTCTTGGAAATGAATTTTTTGGGTATGGTAACAAAAGCAAAAATTAACAAGTGGGTCTACATCACACTAAAAAACCCCAGGTGGCACAGTGGTTAAGACTACATGCTCCCAATGCAGGGGGACCCAGGTTCAATCCCTGGTCAGGGAACTAGATCCCCCATGCACACCACAACTAAGAAGCCTGCCTGCTGCAACTAAGACCTGGTGCAACCAAATAAATAAATACATAAATACATATTTTTTAAAAAGATGAAGCAAAACACATTTAAAAAAATAAAAATTAGAAACCCCAAATCTGATTTAAAAATGGGCAGAGTATTTGATTAGACATTTTTCCAAAGAAGACCCACAGACGTCTTGGCCAGAAAGTACATGAAAAGGTGGCTGACATCACTAATCATCAGGGAAATACCAATCAAAACCACCATGGGGCTTTTTCCCGTGTCCTTCACAGTGGGCAGCAGATCTGAAGGTGCTGACCTTGTGCTGAAGGTTCTAGGCCAAACGCTTTTTTTGGGGACCCCACTGCCACCACCCCACTCCCCCACAGAGAGAAGACAGTGGGCCAGAACAGCACCATCTCAGGCGGGACCCTTTTCATCAGGTACTACATTTACTTTGACTTCAAAAGACAGAGTGACCCCAACTTGAAGAACAGGCTGTGAGAATGAAGAAGGAAATAAACGTCTGCCAAAGAGAGAGCCAGGCTTTCCCAGTTACCTGACCTTAAAGATGCTGAAGCTGTTCAGAATTTTTTCCTCCAAGAAACACAGCTTGGTGAAGCGTTACTAGCCCAAGGTGAATATGAGAAAGGTACAGACCATCTGACAAATAGCAGTTACTGATGTGTGTGGCTCACAACTCCACCAGTGTTCCAGATGCTTCTGACTAAGCTTCTAGCAATTAGAGAATTATAAATGCTCAGAGCTTGACTGAAGATGAAGTGGAATGAGAAACAAATGTCAACATAATTGTCTCAATTAAAATATTTTAAAAATCTTAACTCAGGAGATGCGCAGCTCTGGGAGAATAAGGAAAAATATGCTTGTTTGGGACTGTCCTACACTGAAATCTACCAAAGTTAGTTTTTACTTTGTGTAGAGCCATTTTGTCTGTTTTATTTTTTTTCCCAGCAAAAAGCATATTTCAAGAGAGAGCATTTCATTTTATAAATAACAGTATGTTACTGAAATTTAGATTTTCTTTATTCCTAAACATGCAATTAAAAATATATATATAACATCATACTGTTTACCTTAAAAATACTGTGTTCAATTTTGAAACGTAGGCCAAAAAAGTATAGAAGAAGCTGAAAAATGCAATTTTTAAAGTGAGTACATTTTGCTTTACATCAGAAAATTAGATGGAAAATTGACTGTGTTTATCAACAGTAAGCATTAAAATCTTTAAGAGCTTATTTCTTTCCATTTAATCTCTTAAATACGTGAGATGTGCTGCTGTGCTGTACTAACAATTTCACCCCTACTATGTGTATTAGTCTTGATATGTTTTGTTTAAATAGTGGGCTTAATGTGTTCTGCATAGTTATCTCCTTGTATTTTAGATACAGTGCACTGGGAATTATATCTATGTGCGTCCCTAATCCAGCTGAGTGAGCTTCAGCAGTTAATGTCTGCCCACTTGTCTCATCTATAAAATGAGAGAATCAGTCTGTTAATTCAGAGAAGCCTCTCTTTCAGCTTCTAATTCCTTTGGTTGAGTTCAGTATCTTCAAATCCACCTTCTTCTGAGGGATCTATCTGTTTGCACAACCACTCTTGCATTTTTTAACACTCTGAATTTTACATGCTTTCCTGACTTGGTATTTCTAAACTGTTTTTAAGGTAAAATTTGTGTTGGTTTTCACTGAAATCATGATTCTGTCACTACTTCTTTAAATTAATCTGAAACTTAACCTTCAAGGTAAAAACAAAACAAAACAAAAAAACCCACCATGAGCTATCACCCCACACCTGTTAGAATGGCTATTATCAACAAGGCAGGTGATTACAAATGTTGATAAGGATGTGGAGAAAAGAAAACCCTCTTGCACTGTTGGTGGAAATGTAAATTGATACAGCCACTGTGAAAAACTATATGAAGCTTCCTTTGTAAATTAAAAATAGAGCTACCATACCATCCAGCAACCCCACTTCAAGGTATGTATCTAAAGTAAATGAGGGCTTCCTAGGTGGTGCAGTGGTTTAGAATTCACCTGCCAATGCAGGGGACACGGGTTTGATCCCTGCTCTAGGAAGATCCCACATGCCACGGAGCAACTAAGCCCATGTGCCACAACTATTGAGCCTGCACTTTAGAGCCTGTGAGCCACAACTATTGAGCCCATGTGCTGCAACTACTGAAGGCCATGTGCCTAGAGCCCATGCTCTGCAAAAAGAGAAGCCACATCAATGAGGAGCCCATGCACCACAACCAAGAATAGCCCCCACTCACCACAACTAAGGAAAGCCCACGCACAGCAAAAAAGACCCAACACAGCCAATTAAATAAATAAATAAATTAATTAATTTTAAAAAATCTTTATAAAAAATAAAGGAAATGAGATCACTGTCTTGAAGAGATAGCTGCACCCTCATGTTCATTGCAGCATTAACCTAAGCGTTTTTCAATGGATGAATGGATAAAGATGCAGTGGTACATATGTACAATGGAATACTACTCAGCCATAAAAAAGAAGGAAATTCTGCCATTTGGGACAACATGGATGGATCTTGAGGGCATTAGGCTTAGTGAAGTAAGTTACACAGAGAAAGACAAAAACTATATGACCTCACTTATATGTGGAATCTAAAAACAAACAAAAACAGAATAAAACAAAAAGAACTCAAAAAACAAACAAAAAACCCCCAGATTTGTGGTTACCAGGAGTGGAGGGAGTATGGGGGGGTGGAATATGTGAAGGGAGTCAGAGGGTACAAACTTCCAGTTATAAGATGAATAAATTCTGGGGATCTAATGTATAGCATGGTGATTATACTTAACAATACTTTATTGTGTACTTAAAAGTTGCTAATAGAGTAGATCTTAAAAGTTCTCACCACACACATAAATTAACTATGTGAGGTGATGGATGTGTTAACTAACTTTATCATGGTAATAATTTTACATTATTTACATATATCAAGTTATCATGCAATACATCTTAAACTTATACAATGTTATATGTCCATAAAGCTGGAAAAAATAAATGTCAAAAGAGGATATTTGTTCAGCACAGTAAGGCTGAATAGAATGCTTCTTAATAGATTTTTCCAGAGGCATCAGGCAAAGGCATTTGATCTTCTCTAAGAGGTGTCAGTCTCATATAGAAGGGACTATTTTCATGTTTTGATTTATCTTTCTGATCTAAGGTCTTAGTTTTGCTTATCCACTGGAATATAATTTTTACAGTATTTTATAACTATTTCAGTATAGTTTAATGTACTCTGCTTCAGATACTTGAAACTAATAATGTCATATGAGACTGTCAACCAGGGTGACTACCAATGGACTCTCCAGCACAATCAGCTTATATGGTTGCTCATGACTTAAGAAGAGTGTTCCCAGGAACAAGGCCAATGGTCTTTGAAGATGCAGCCTTTAAAACACAAGGCATCATGTCTGCCATATATATTGTTTGAAGTAGTTACAAGCCCACCTAGATTCAAGGGAGAGGTCATGAAAAATGTATCAAAGAATTTGCAACTGGTTTGAAAACCACCATGAGTGGTAATGAAAGTGTTTTAAGATGGGAACAACTTAGCCAGATTTGCATTTTAAGTGGATACACCTGGCTGGAATGAGGAGAATGAATGTGGGGAGATCAGTTGAGAGAGAAAAACAGTAGTAGTGGAGATGTGAATGGATACAGAGGTGTGAATGGATTCAGGAGATATTTAAGAGCTAAAATCCATGGGATATAAAACAATAATTATAACATCGTCATTTGGCTTATAACATATATGAATGTAATATGCTGACAATAGCACAAAGGAGGAGGACAGAAATGAAGCTAAGCTGGAGTAAAGTTTCTACATTCTGTTGAAATTAAGTTAGCATTAACATGAAGTGGATTGTTGTATAAATTAAGATGCATGTTGCAATCCATAGAGCAACCAACCACTAAGCAAATAACAAAAATTGTTTAAAAATCAACACTGGGATTAAAATGGTAAACTGTAAAATCCTGTTTTTAAAATTAGTAAAGAAAGAATGCAAACCCACAGCAAACATCATTTTCAATGGTGAAAAACTGAAAGCATTCCCTCTAAGATCAGGAACAAGACAAGGATGTCCACTCTCACCACTACTATTCAGCATAATTTTGGAAGTCCTTACCACAGCAATCAGAGAAGAAAAAGAAATAAAAGGAATCCCAATTGGAAAAGAAGAAGTAAAACTGTCACTGTTCGCAGATGACATGGTACTATACATAGAAAATCCTAAAGATGCCACCAGAAAACTACTTGAGATAATCAATGAATTTGGTAAAGTTGCAGGATATAAAATAAACACACAGAAATACCTTGCATTTCTATACACTAACAATGAAAGATCAGAAAGAGAAATTAAGGAAACAATCCCATTCACCATTGCAACAAAAAGAGTAAAATACCTAGGAATAAACCTAACTAAGGAGGTAAAAGACCTGTACTCAGAAAACTACAAGACACTAATGAAAGAAATCAAAGGTGACACAAACAGATGGAGAAATATACCATGTTCTTGGATGGGAAGAATCAACATTGTGGAAATGACTATACTACCAAAAGCAATTTACAGATTCAATGCAATCCTTATCAAATTACCAATGCCATTTTTCACAGAACTAGAACAAGAAATTTTATGATTTGTATGGAAATGCAAAAAGACCCCAAAGAGCCAAAGCAATCTTGAGAAGGAAAGACAGAGTTGGTGGAATCAGGCTTCCTGACTTCAAACTATACTACAAGGCTACATTGATCAAGACAGTATGGTCTGGCAAAAACATGGAAATATAGATCAGTGGAACAGGATAGAAAGCCCAGAGATAAACTAAGGTCAACTAATCTATGACAAAGGAGGCAAGGATATACAATGGAGAAAAGGCAGCCTCTTCAATAAGTGGTGTTGGGAAAACTGGACAGCTACATAGAAAAGAATGAAATTAGAATACTCCCTAACACTATACACAAAAATAAACTCCAAATGGATTAAAGACCTAAATGTAAGGGCAGACGCTATAAAATTCCTAGAGGAAAACACAAGAAGAACACTCTTCAACATAAATCAGAGCAAGATCCACCCCCTAGAGTAATGGAAAAAAGACAAAAATAAATAAGTGGGACCTAATGAAACTTCAAAGCTTCTGCACAGCAAAGGAACTTACAAGCAAGACGAAAAGACAACCCTCAGAATGGGAGAAAATGTTTGCAACCAAATCAACAGACAAGGGATTAATCTCCAAAATATATAAATATTTCATCCAGCTCAATATCAAAGAAACAAACAACACAATCAAAACATGGGCAGAAGACCTAAATAGGCATTTCTCCAAAGAAGACATATGGATGGCCAAGAGGCACATGAAAAGCTGCTCAACATCACTAAGCATTAGAGAAATGCAAATCAAAGCTACAATGAGGTATCATCTCACACTGGTCAGAATGGGCATCATCATAAAATCTACAAACAGTAAATGCTGGAGAGAGAGTGGAGAAGAGGGAATGCTCTTGCACTGTTGGTGGGAATGTAAATTGGTACAGCCACTATGGAGAACAGTATGGAGGTTCCTTAAAAAACTGAAAATAGAGTTACCTTATGACCCAGCAATCCCACTGCTGGGCATATACCCAGAGAACACCATAATTCAAAAAGACACATGCACTCCAAAGTTCATTACAGCACTATTTACAATAGCCAGGGCATGGAAGCTACCTAAATGTCCATCAACAGATGAATGGATAAAAAAGATGTGGTACATATACACAATGGAATATTACTCAGCCTTAAAAAGGAATGAAACTGAGACATTTGTAGAGACATGCATGGACCTAGAGAGTGTCATACAGAGTGAAGTGACTCAGAAAGAGAAAACCAAATATCGTATATTAGCACATACATGCGGAATATAGAAAAATGTTACAAATCAACCAGTTTGCAAGGCAGAAATAGAGACCCAGATGTAGAGAACAAACATTTGGACACCAAGTGGGGAAAGCAGGGAGGGTTGAGGGGGAATGAATTGGGAGATTGGGATACCAAACTGTACACTCTAAATATATGCAGTTTATTGTATGTTAACTATACCTCAATAAAAGTTCTTAAAAAAAAGAAAGAAAGAAAAGAAGAACAAAAGAGACATAAGGCTTATAGAAAATAACTAGCAGGACTTCCCTGGTGGTCCAGCGGTCAAGAATCTGCCTTCCAATGCAGGGGACACAGGTTCCATCCCTGGTCAGGGAACTAAGATCCCACAGGCTGCAGGGCAGCTGATCCCGCATGCCACAGCTAGAGGGCCTGTGTGCTGCAACTACAGAACCAACACACTCTGCTGCCTGCACACCACAGCTAGAGAGAAGCCCACACACCTACAATGAAGAACCCACATGCCACAATGAAAAGATCCTGTATGCCACAACTAACACCTGATGCAAGCCAAAAGTAAATAAATAAATAAATAAATAAATAAATAAATATTCTTTTAAAAAGGAAAATAAATAGCAAAGTGGCAAACATAATTTCCACTATATCAGTTACATGTAGTATGAATGGATTAAACACTCCAAATATAGAGATTATACAACAAACAAAAATTCAGGACCAGGTGACTTCACTGGTGAATTCTACAAAACACTTGAAGAATACAAATCCTTCTCAAACTCTTCCAAAAAAAAAAAAAAATAGAAGAGGAGACACCACTTCCAAACTCATTTTATAAGGGCAGCATTACCCTGTTACCAAAACCATACAAGGATGCCACAAGAAGAAACAAATTACAAGCCAATAACCCTGTTGATAAACATAGATGCAAAAATCCTCAACAAAATATTAGCAAACTGAATTCAGCCATACATTAAAAGGATCATATATCATCATCAGGTTGGTGGTTTTCAGAGGTAGGGGTGGCAAAACAATGGGTAAAGGTGGTCAGAAGGTACAAACTCCAGTTATAAAATAAATAAAAAGTCATGGGGATGTAATGTAGAGCATGATGACAACTGTTAATAATACTTTGTTGTATATCTGAAAGTCGCTAAGAGAGTAAAGCTTAAACGTTCTCATCACAAGAAAAAATTTACTGTGTGGTGATGGATGTACTTAGGTAGCTGATCATTTTATAATAAATACACACACATACGTTAAAGATTACTGTTACTCTGGAAAACAGTTTGGCACTTTCTTATAAAACTGAACATGCAATTACACTCTTGGATGTTTATCCCAGAGAAATGAGAACTTATATTCACACAAACCCCTGTACATGAATGTTCATAGCAGTTTTATTTGTAAGAGCCAAAACTGGAATTAATCCAGATGTTCTTCAATAGGTAAACTGTTACTCTATACCAAAAGCACCACTCATAGGTTAAAAAGGAACAAACTAAAATTCCAGTTTCTACTTCTGCATGTAAGGAGCTCCATCCTAACAAGTAAAAAGCTGAAGAGGCTGAAAACTCAAAAACTGTTCTTGGATCCATAAGAGATGGGAAAACAAATTGCTACCTTCAAGATTGGAGACACAGACAGATAAATACAGGAAGTCACAGCTTATGGGAGCAGATACTCATGAGCAGAAACTGCCCTAGGAACCAGTGCTGGGAGAGGAAGCACTGAATTGTAGTCGATGAATTGCTGGAAGCTCAGCATGAACAACTTTGAGAGTTAAAAACCGCAGGAAGACCCAGTCTTAGGAGGGTCCTCACACTTTCATGAGATTTACCACCAGGAGCTTGAACAGGTTCTCATGGTAAATACTGGGGGAAAGCATTGTGTTTCTGGCCCAGAGAATAGGAGGGAGAGGTGGAGAAGGAAACATTTTAAAATACACCACAGCATTCTGCTCTGCCCTTAGAAGAAATCAGTTAACCAGAGCCTGAACTTCTGGGGTATTACCAGCCTGACTGATCCAAAGGAAGGGAAATAACCCTATTCCAGCTCACTCTATTTATCCTTTCCCAGTTAAGGGGGAGTAAAAACCCTGAGAAACACTTGTGAAATTCACAGCAGAAACAAAGGCTCAGAGAAAGACTGAGACCTCATCATAAGACTATAGAACACCTCCCCTCCTCCCACAACTTACCATCACATTACAAATGGACTATTTAGAGCAGTTCCTCTTACCCAGTAAGTCATGTCCAGCTATCAAGAAAAAAATGTTAAAAGGCATATAAAAAGGCAAAAATTAAAATTTGCAGAGAAAGAGCAAACATTAAACCTGACATAGGAATAAAAGATGGCGGTGAAGCAGAGGGATGTGGAATGCATCCCTCTCCACAGATGCATTGGGAATGCACCAAAAGATGCAATAATTCCCACAGAGAACCAACTGAACACCAGCAGATGACCTCGGACACAAGAAAGGACTGCAAGGATCCCGACATAACCAGTAGGGAGGCATCTACAATGGCTCAAAGAAGGTGAAGCGGCTGAGCTGTGGCAGACAGGAGGGAGTGAGAAACACATGGAGGGTCTGCAACACGGCTCAGTGTTCCTGGACTGAGACATTGATTCACAGCTGAACAGGGGGTCTGGGAGTGGGAGTGTGGGAACTGGAGAACTGGTTCAGGGTGAGAAATATTGTTGGCAGTGGGTATACGGACTGAGGGGACAGGAAGGAAGAGGTCCACAGTGAGAAGTGCCTGCCCCGGAGAGCTGCAGGGCCATGGTGGCAGCTGGATGCTCCTGGCTCACGGGCTGAGGGGAGGGGCCGCGGGCCTAGCCTTTCTCTCTTGGCGCCTGCAACAGGCGGAGTAAGGACCGCTGTGGGCCAAGCTGAGGCACTCAGGGATAACAAAGGCCCTCAGGCCCCCGAGAGGGGCTGGCTTAGAGCCCCGGCAGCTGAGAGCAAAAAAGCCGAGAGAGGCCCAACTCTGAGACATTCTGTTTACACCTGAGCCACCAGCGTCCCTCTGCAACAGGCACCTCCATGTCCAACTGAACCGCCGTGACCCAGACAGTGTGCCACTGCTCACTCACTCCCAGGGGAAGGAACCACTATTGTACCCTCTCTCTTCCCACACACCAGCGCTTACAGACAAACAATAAAGGAAGCTCTGCTGGTCACAGAATAATACAAAAACCCAAGATGGGTAGAAGGACACTTACAGATGAGACCACAAGGAAACAGAAATATTAGTATTAATGCTATTCTGGGTCCATTCTGGGCCATTAATGCTATTCTGGTCCATTCTGGGGTCAGTTCTATTTGTCTTTTTTTTTCTTCTTAATTAATTATGATCTTAGTCTTAAGGGATCTACAAGTTTTATAAAAAATTTTTTATTCTATTTTTTATTCTATTTTTATTTTTAGGCTTTTTATATATTTCTATCTCTAGCTGTTTTCTGTAGTGCAGACTGTAAATCTCTCCTACCTTCTTTCATCTCTCTCTTTCATACATTGCTATTTCTTTCTTTTTATTTTCATATTTCCAGTCACAATATGCTCTTCTGTTGCCCTGTCTTCTATCTTTTTTTAGTTTATTTTATCTTAACATACTTATAAGCAACATTATTGATGTGTTCAGTCTCCTTGCTTTAATCTCCAGATGACACACTGTCTTGGTATTTATTATTAGGTTTTTGTCTTTATCTTAGTTCTTAATATAATTGTCTATTTTCATTCTGAGAATCTCCAGTCTGTCTGGTGGTACTCTAGCTCTTCTTTATATTTGATCCTAGCTTTCAGTATCTCTCTGGATTTGTGTTTGTGTGGTGTTATTTGTTTGTTTGTTTGTTTGTTTTTTCTTTTGTTTCTGTTTTGTTCTGTTCTGGTTTAGAATTTCAGTTGGTTTCTTCTTTGAATGTCTGATAGCATACTGGGGTTCTACTGTCAGGTCTTTCTAGTGCCTTATGTTCTATTGGATTCAGTATTTGTGTGTCTTATACATGCATGGGTTTCCTAGACTTAGTATTTGTATGACTCAACACTCTGCCATTAGTCTGGGGCTTGGACAGTCTTCTCTAAACAATTCTATTGCCAGGACAAGCAAGCCCTGAAGTTTGGACTACCATGAGATAACAAAGAAACACCATGCAGGCAAAGGAGCAGGAAAAGAATCCACAAGACGAAATAAATGAACAGGAAAGAGGAATAATGCCTGAAAAAGAATTCAGAGTAATGATAGTAAAAATGATATAAAATCCTGATAACAAAATACAGAAAACAAAAGAAACAGTTAATAAGGACTCAAAAAAACTAAAGAACAAACAAACAGCAATGCAAAACAAAATAACAAATTAAAAACACTCTAGATGGTATAAACAGCAGAATAACTGAGGCAGAAGAATAAGTGAGTTGGAAGATAGAATGGGGGAAGATACTGTCACAGAGCAGGAACAAGAAAAAAAGAATAAAAAGAATATAAGACAGTCTCAGAGACCTCAGTGATAACATTAAGCCCAACAACATTTGAATCATAGGCATCCCAGAAGAAGAATAACAAAAGAAAGGGTCTGAGAAAATATTTGAAGAGGTTATAGTGGAAAACTTCCCTAATGTGGGAAAGGAAATAGTTAACCAAGTGCAAGAAGAACAGAGAGTCCCACACAGAACAAACCCAAAGAGAAATACACCGAATCGCATATTAATCAAACTAATGACAATTAAACACAAAGAAAAAATATTAAGAGCAGCAAGAGAAAAGGAACAAATAACATATAAGGGAAAACCCATAAGGATAACAGCCGACCTTTATGCAGAAACTCTGCAGGACAGAAGATAATGGCAGGATATACTGAAAGTCCTGAAAGAGAAAAACCTACAGCCAAGAAGACTCTACCCAGCAAGAATCTCATTCAGATTCAACGGAGATATCAAAAGCTTTCCAGACAAGCAAAAGTTAAGAGAATTCAGCACCACCAAACCAGCCTTACAGCAAGTGCTAAAGGAACTTCTCTAAGTAGGAAACACAAGAGAAGGAAAACACTTACAAATAAAAACCCAAAACAATTAAGAAAATGGTAATAGGAACACACATGTCAATAATCACCTTAAATGTAAATGGATGAAATGCTCCAACCAAAAGACACAGACTGGCTGAATGGATACAAAAACAAGACCCTTCTATATGCTGCCTACAAGAAACCCACTTCAGACCAAGCAACACATATAGACTGAAAGTAAAGGGATGGAAAAAGATATTCCATGCAAATGGAAGCCAAAAGAAAGCTGGCATAGCACTACTCATATCAGACAAATTAGACTTTAAAGTAAAGACTATTACAAGAGACAAGGAAGGACACTACATAATGATCAAGGGATCCATGCAAGAAGAACTTATCACAATGGAAAATATCTATGCACCCAACACAGGAACACCTCAATACATAAGGCGAATGCTAACAGCCATAAAATGGGAAATCGACAGTAACACAATAACAGTGGGAGACTTGAACACCCCACGTACATCAATGGACAGATCATCCAAACAGAAAATAAAGACACACAAGCTTTAAATGACACATTAGACCATCTCAACTTAATGGATATTTATAGCATATTCCATCCAAAAATGACAGAATACACTTTCTTCTCAAGTGCACACACAACATTTTCTAGGAGAGATCACTTCTTGGGTCACAAATCAAACCTAGGCAAATTCAAGAAAATTGAAATTATATCATGCATCTTCTCAGACCACAACACCATGAGACTAGATATCAATGACAGGAAAAAACTGCAAAAAATACAAACACATGGAGGCTAAACAATTCACTATTAAACAACCAAGAAATCATTAAAGAAATCAAGGAGGAAATCAAAAAATATCTAGAAACAAATGACAGTGAAAACACAACAACCCAAAACCTATGGGATGCAGCAAAAGCAGTTCTAAGAGGGAAGTTTATAGCAATACAGTTCTACCTTAAGAAACAAGAAAAATATCAAATAAACAACCTAACCTTACACCTAAAACAATCAGAGAAAGAAGAATAAAGAAACCCCAAAGTGAGCAGAAGGAAAGAAATTGTAAAGATCAGATCAGAAATAAATGAAAAATAATGGAAGGAAACAAATAGCAAAAATTAATGAAACTAAAATGTGTTTCTTTGAGAAGATAAACAAAATTGATAAACCATTAGCCAGACTTATCAAGTAAAAAAGGGAGAAGATGCAAATCAACAGAATTAGAAATGAAAAGAGAGAAGTAACAGACACTGCAGAAATACAAAACATCATGAGAGACTACTACAAGCAACTATATGACAATAAATTGGATAACCTGGAAGAAATGGATACATTCTTAGAAAAATACAATCTTCCAAGACTGAACCAGGAAGAAATATAAACTATGAACAGACCAATGACAAGTACGGAAATTGAGGCTGTGATTAACAATCTCCCAACAAAAAAAAGCCCAGGGCCAGATGGAATCATGGGCGAATTCTATCAAACATTTAGAGAAGAGCTAACACCTATCCTTCTCAAATTCTTCCAGAGTATAGCAGAAGGAGGAACACCCCCAAACTCATTCTATGAAGCCACCATCACCCTGATACCAAAACCAGGCAAAGATGTCACAAAAAAAGAAAATTACAGACCAATACCACTGATGAATATAGATGCAAAAGTCCTCAACAAAATACTAGCTAACAGAATCCAAAAGCACATTAAAAAGATCATACACCATGATCAAGTGGGGTTTATCCCTGGGATGCAAGGATTCTTCAGTATACACAAATCAATCAATGTGATACATCATATCAACAAATTGAAGGATAAAAAACATATGATCATCTCAATAGATGCAGAAAAAGCTTTTGACAAAATTCAACATCCATTTATGATAAAAACTCTCCAGAAATTGGGCATAGAAGGAAATTACCTCAAAATAATGAAAGCTATATATGAGAAACCAAAATCCAACATCATTCTAAATGGGGAAAAACTGAAAGAATTCCCTCTAAGAACAGGAACAAGACAAGGGTGTCCACTCTCACCATTATTATTCAACATAATTTTGGAAGTTTTAGCCACAACAATCAGAGAAGAAAAAGAAATAAAAGGAATCCAAATTGGAAAAGAAGTAAAACTGTCACTCTTTGCAGGTGACATTATATTTTACATAGAAAACCCGAAAGACTCCACCAGAAAACTGCTAGCACTAATTGATGAGTTTAATAAAGTAGCAGGATAGAAAATTAATGCGCAGAAATCTCTTGCACTACTACACACTAACAACAAAAGAGCAGAAAGAGAAATTAAGGAAACTCTCCCATTCACCATTGCAACAAAAAGAATAAAATACCTAGGAATAAACCTGCCTAAGAAGGCAAAAGATCTGTATGCAGAAATCTTTAAGACATTGGTGAAAGAAATCAAAGATGACACAAACAGATGGAGGGACATAACATGTTCTGGATTGGAAGAATCAACATCGTGAAAATGACTGTACTACCCAAAGCAATTTACAGATTCAATGCAATCCTGATCAAATTACCAATGGCATTTTTCACAGAACTAGAGCAGGAAATCTTATGATTTGTATGGAAATGCAACAGACCCCAAATAGCCAAAGCGATCTTGAGAAGGAAAGATGGAGTTGGTGGAATTAGGCTTCCTGACTTCAAACTATACTACAAGTCCATAGTGAACAAGAGTGTATGGTATTGGCAGAAAAATAGAAAGGAAGATCAATGGAACAGAATAGACATCTCAGAGGTAACCCCAAACACATATGGGCACCTTATCTTTGACAAAGGAGGCAAGAATATATAATGGAAAAAAGACAGCCTCTTCAATAAGTGGTGCTGGGAATATTGGGCAGCTACATGGAAAAGAATGCAATTAGAACACTTCGTAACACCATACACAAAAATAAACTCCAAATGGATTAAAGACCTACATGGAAGGCCAGACACTATCAAACTCCTAGAGGAAAACATAGGCAGAACACTCTATGACATCCATCAAAGCAAGATCCTCTTTGACCCACCTCCTAGAATAACAGAAATAAAATCAAGAATAAACAAATGGGACCTCAGGAAACTTGAAATCTTTTGCACAGCCAAAGAAACCATAAACAAGACAAGAAGGCAACCCTCAGAATGGGAGAAAACGGTTGCCATCGAAGCAACGGACAAAGGATTAACCTCCAAAATATACAAGCAGCTCATGCAGCTTAATACCAAAAAAGCAAATAACCCAATCCACAAATGGGCAGAAGACCTAAATAGACATTTCTCCAAAGAAGACATACAGATGGCCAACAAACACATGAACAGATGCTCAACATCACTAATCATCAGAGAAATGCAAGTCAAAGTCACTTGAGGTATCACCTCACACCGGTCAGAATGACCATCATCAAAAATCTAGAAACAAAAAATGCTAGAGAGGATGTGGAGAAAAGGGAACTCTCTTGCACTGTTGGTGGGAATGTAAGTTGGCACAGCCACTATGGAAAACAGTTTGGAGATTCCTTAAAAAAATAAAAATAGAACTACCATATGACCCAGTAATCCCACTATTGGGCATATACCCAGAGAAAACCATAATCCAAAAAGAAACATCTACCATAATGTTCATTGCAGCACTATTTACAATAGCCAGGACATGGAAGCAGCTTAAATGCCCATCAACAAATGAATGGATGAAGAAGATGTGTCATATATACACAATGGAATATTACTCAGCTATAAAAGAGAATGAGATGGAGCTCTATGTAATGAGGTGGATAGACCTAGAGTCTGTCACACAGAGTAAAGTAAGCCAGAAAGAGAAAAACAAACATTGCTTGCTAACTCATATATACGGAATCTAAAAAAAAGAAAAAAAATGGTAGTGATGAACCCAGTGACAAGACAAGAATAAGGATGCAGATGCAGAGAATGGACTGGAGGACATGAGTTTGGGGGGGGGAGGGGGTGAAGGGGAAGCTGGGATGAAGTGATAAAGTAGCATAGACATATATATACTACCAACTGTAAATTAGATAGCCATTGGGAAGTTGCTATATAAGAAAGTGAGATCAACTTGATGATGGATGATGACTTAGAGGGCCGGGATGGGGAGGGAGGGAGGGAGTCATGGGAGGAAGGGGATATGGTGATATATATATAAATAGAACTGAGTGAGTCTGGTGTACCTCAAAAACTGGTCAGCCATGAGACGAAGTGAGAGAGTAGCACAGACATATATATACTACCAACTGTAAAATAGTCAGTGGGAAGTTGTTGTATAACAAAGGGATTCCAACTCGCGGATGGAAGATGCCTTAGAGGACTGGGGCGGGGAGGGTGGGGGGGACTCGAGGAGGGGGGAGTCAAGGAAGGGAGGGAATACGGGGATATGTGTATAAAAACAGATGATTGAACCTGGTGTACCCCCCCCCAAAAAAAAAACAAAACAAAACTGGTCAGCCATATAGATCTAGATCTTGAACTTCCAAACTTGAGGTTCAAATAACCCTAACTCTAGCCCTAGTCCCAGCGCTACCAATAACACTAATGTTAACCTTAACCCTAACATTGGCTTCTATCCTAGCGCTAGGTTTAGCCTCAGACCTTATCTTAACCTTAACCATAACCTTAACTTCAAACACATACCTAACTCTAAGCCTAAGTCCAGCCCTAAGCCTAATTTTAAATATGTCACAATGAGATGGTTAGAGTTCAACGTGTGAGAAGGGGCCAATTTTCCTTAAAAAAGGATTCCAAATAATGGATGGATATTCCTATGTCTAGGAGATGGAATTTAATTCCCTTCCCCTTATGTGTAGGTTTGACTTAGTAACTCAATTCCAGAGAGTATGGAAAGAGGAAAATAGCAAATTTACAGTGGAGAAACTTGGTGGGAGAAAGCTTACCCAAATGATCAAAGTTAACATCACCAGCAATGGCATGTTGCTATCACGTATTCCTCATGTGTGATTAAAAGGGGACTATACTTCTGTGGAATTCTTCTGCCAAGCTCATAACTCAAATATAATCATAATAAAGTACCATGCAAACCCAAATTTAAGGACTTTCTACAAAATACGTCATTAGTACTCTTCAAGGTGGAGTCTAAAGTTTATGAGAAAAAAAGGAAAGACTGGAACAATGTTACAGATCAGAGGAGGCTAAAGAAATATGGTGACTAAATATATTGTGGTGTACTGGATAGAATCCTGAAACAGAAAAAGGACATCAGTGAAAAAATTGTGAAACCTAAATAAAACCTATACTTTACTTAACAACATTGCACCAAGGTTAATTTCATAGTTTTGACAAATGTACCCTAGCTATGAAAGATGCTAACTTTAGGGGTAACTGCATGAAGGGAACACTTTGTACTATCTGTGCAACTTTTCTATGAATCTAAAATTGTTCCCCACAAAATGTTAAGGGAATTATTAAGCTTTTATACCTATTAATTATAATTGTAATTATATAATTATATAATTACAATTATATAGTTATAGAATATATATTATATTATATATTTCACATATTATTAGTTATCTATATATAATATAATATATTTTATTATATTATTATCATATATAATTACTATTATTAATATATAAATTATTATATATGATTAATATATAAAAATATACATTATATTTATAATAATAATATATCATGTATTAATATATTTAATTTTAATGTATATATAACATATATTTACATATAAATTTAATATATATTAATAATTTTAATAATATAATATTATTAATTATATATAATTAATTTAGTAATTATTAATAATTAATTATTAATATAGTGATTATTATTGGCTGTTGATATGTTAATAAATATATAATTGATATATTATTAGTATATAATATGTTAATATATGTCAATGTGTTAATATATATAGAACATTGTTTTAATGTTAACATATTAATATATTAATAGAATTATATATATTAATTATAGCTATTAATAACTGTATAAGAGAGTAACTACAGAGATCAAATTGATGAATAACTGCTCTTTTGTATACATAAAATCTAAAACTAGAAACAATGACTGAATTATAAATTCACTGCTGTGCATCTAATGGAATAACTATTTCAAGCAATATCATTAAAAGAAAGTTTAATATTTTCACAAATATTATCATGGATTAACACTTTTCTTTACATAAATCATATAGTAAAGGAACAAAACAAACCAGGGGAGGGAAGGAAAATAATGCAGATCTTTTAGAATGTATTTGAACTTAAATGACTACCAGATTAAAACAGGAAGATGTAGGTATAGGTGAACATGGTAATTCCATAGCAATTACAAATCAAAAACTGACAGTAGACACAAAAACCAGAGAAAAAGGAATGCAAGTATCCCATTAAAGAAAATGATCAAATCACAGTGAAGAAGCTCAAAGAAAAAGAAAAGAACAGAGAAGATTTACAAAACGACCAGAAAACAAGTAATAAAATCACAATAAGTACGTACCTATTAATAATCATTTTAAATGTAAATAGAGTAAATGTTCCAATCAAAAGATTTAGGGTGCCTGTATTTCAAAAAAGACCGATCTATATGCTGCTTGCCGTTGACTTACTTCAGAGCTAAAGAGATGGAAAAAATGTTTCATGCAAATGGAAACAACAGGAAAGCTGGGGTTGCAATACTCACATCAAACAGAAGAATCAAAATAGCCTTTAAAATAAAGTCTGAAACAAAAGCCAAATAATTGTATTATATAATGATAAAAAGATCAATACTAAAAGAGGATATAGCATTTGTTAACATACATGCACCGAACATAAGAGGACCTAAATATATACAGCAAATATTAACGGACATAGAAAAAGAAATTGATAGTAATGGAATAACAGCAGAGGACTTTAACACCCCACTCACATGAATGGACAGATAATTCAGACAGAAAATCAGTAGGGAAATTGTGGTCTTAAACCACATATACCACCTGGACTTGATAGCTGTAGAACATTCCATCCAAAACAGCAGAACATTCTTTTCAAGTGCACAAGATTTCAATTTCAAGATTGAAATTATATCTTTTTTTTACCATAGCAGTATACAACTAGAAATTAATTACAAGAAAAAATAGAAAAAACAAACACATGGAGACTAAACAACACGCTACTTTGAAACCAACGGGTCAATGAAGAAATCAAAGAGGAAATCAGAAAATAACTTGAGACAAATGTAAATAAGGCCAAACCTCCCAAAACCTATGGGACGCAGCAAAGGCAGTATTTAGAGGGAAGATTATAGGAATTCAGGCCTTCTCAAGAAACAAGAAAAATGTCAAATAAACAACCTATCCTACCCTTTATGGACATTAGAGAGAAAAAAAAAGTTAAAAATAAAGATCAGAGAGGAAAGAAATGAGAGAGACCAAAAATTTGATAGAAAAGATCAAGGAAATTAAGAGCTAGGTTTTTGTAAAGATACACATAACTCATATGCCAGGCTCATCAAGAAAAAACGAGAAAGGACACAAATGAACAAAATAAGAAATGAAAGAAGAGAAATTATAACCGATATCACAGAGCTTAAAATATCCTAGACAATACTACAAACAGCTATGTGCCAACAAATCAGACGGTGAGAAAAAATGGATAAATTTCTAGAAACATACAATCTTCCAAGACTGAATCAGGAAGAAAGGGACAACTTGAACACACTGATCACTAGTAGTGTAATTGAAATAGTAATCAAAACACTCCCATGAAACAAAAGTCCAGGACCAGATGGCTTCACAGGGAATTCTATCAAACAACGTAAATTGTAATGTCAATCAGTGCAGCCACTATGCAGAAGGGTATGGAGATTCCTCAAAAAATTTAAAACATAACTACCATATGATCCAGCAATTTCATTCCTGGGCATTTACCTGAAGAAAACAAAAAACACTAATTCAAAAAGTTATGTGCACCTCTATGTTCATTGCAGCAGTATTTACAATAGCTGAGATATGGAAGCAACCTAAGTGCCCACCAATAGATGAATGAATAAAGAAGTTGTGGTATGTGTATATATATATATATATATATTGCAATTCCACACATATTGCAACAACATGGATGGACCTAGGGGGTATTATGCTAAGTGAAATAAGTCAAAGAGAGAAAGACAATAGTTTATGCTCTCATTTATACATGGAATCTAAAAAACAAACATCACAAAATAGAAACACGGTTATAGGTACAGAGAACAAAGAGCTGGTTGCCAGAGGGGAAGAGGGTTGGGAAAGGGGAGAACTAGGTGAGGGTACAAACTTCCAGTTGCAAAAAAAAAGTCATAGGTATGAAATGTACACTGGGGGGAATACAGTTAATAACTAGGTGATATCTCTGTATGGTGACAGGTTGTAACTAGACTTATCATTGAGATCATTTTGAAATATGCAGATGTATCAAAACACTGTTTCGTGTAACAGGAACTAACATAGTGTTCAGGTCAACTCATACTTCAAGAAACAAACATTAAAATCTCATAGAAAAAGAGATCAGATTTGCAATTACCAGAGGTGGGCAGTGGGTGGAGGGGGAGTTGGATGAAGGCAGTTAATAGGTACAAACTTCCAGTTACAAGATAAGTAAGTAGTATGGATGTAATTATAATATGATAAATATAATTAACACTGCTGCATATTGTATATGAAAGTTATTAAGAGAGCAGTCTTAAGAGGGACTTCCCTGGTGGCACTGTGGTTAAGAATCCACTTGCCAATGCAGGGGACACAGGTCCAATGCCCGCTCCAGGCTCCACGAAGATCCCACATGCTGTGGAGCAACTAAGCCCATGCACCAAAACTACTGAACATGTACTCTAGAGCCCGTGAGCCACAACTATTGAGCCCATGTGCCACAACCACTGAAGCCTGCAAGCCTAGAGCCCATGCTCTGCAGCAAGAGAAGCCCCCGCAAAAAGAAGCCCGCGCACTGCAACGAAGAGTAGCCCATGCTCACTGCGACTAGAGAAAGCCTGTGCGCAATAACGAAGACCCAAAGCAGTCAATAAATAAATAAATAAATAAATAAATTTATTTTAAAAAAGAGAGAGAGTAGTCTTGAGTTCTCGTCACAAAGGAAAAAATTATCTATTTGTTTAGTTATTATCTATAATATATGAGGTGATGGATGGTCACTAAAATTTATGGTCATCATTTCATGATGTATGTAAATCAAACCATTATGTTGTACAGCTTAAACTTATACAGTGCTGTATGTCAACTATATCCCAATAAAACTGGAAGAAAAAAAGGAAAAAAATGGATGGAACTCTAAAAAAAGAAAAAAGAAAGATGGGTTATGCCTGGAATTCAATACATAAAAATAAAAAGAAATAAATTATTTGGGCAGAGATATCTATGGTATATAATTTCAAGTCTAGTGTTCAATAGTAAGTTATAAGACGTGAAAAGAAACATAAAAATGTGTTCATACTAGGGTGAAAATAAAACAATAGAAATTGTCTTTAAGTATTCTCAGATATTGTATTTTTCAAACAAAGAATTCAAAGCAGCCTTAAGGGACACCGTCGAGTGGATCAACAATATGCAATATAGTGGTCCCAGGAGAAGAGGCAGAGAAGGGGACAGAAAGTTTATCAAAGAAATAATACCCAGCAAATTTGTCCTTCAGAACTGGAAGGGAAGAGAGAGTTTTCCAGAGAAGCAAAAGCTGAAGGAGTTCATCACCACTCGATCAGTCTTACAAGAAATATTCAAGGGAGCTCTACAAGCTGAAATGAAGAGATGCTAACTAGTAAAAGGAAAATATACCAAAGTATAAAACAACTCCCTGGGACAGGTAAGTATACAGTTAAATTCAGAGTACTCTGATGTTGTAACGGTGGTGAGTAAGGCATTTATATAACATATCCCTTAAAACTCATATAGTATATCAATTATAATTCCAGTGTTAGGCCAAAAGATAAAAGTATTAAAAATAACTATAACTACAAAAGAACTAAGGGAGCCATGTTTGAAGAATTAGATGAAAATATAAGTCAACAGAGAAACTCAATAAAGAGCTACAAATTGTGAAATAAGAACGCAAATATAAATTCTGAAATTGAAAACTACAATAAAGAAAATGAAAAATTGGTTAGAGGGGTTCAACAGTATATTTGAGATGGAAGAAGGAAGAATCCGTAAACTTGAAGGTGGATTAATAGATTTTAATGTAAAAACAAAGACAAAAGATTTGGAGGAGTGTGAGTTATGGCCCCCATTAAGTACAACAGCATGTGTGGAGTGAGTCTCAGAAACAAGGGAGAGAAAGGAGAGGAAAAAAAAATAACTGTAGGCATAATGGCTGAAAACTTACCAAATTTGATGGGAAACATTACAGATTTAGTGAATACCTCTAGTAAAATGAAAGCAAGCAGATCCACTTTAAGACACATCAGAGTCAAAGTGTGGAAAATCCAAGGAAAAATCTTGAAAATGGCAAGAGAGAAACTTTCTCCATGTATGAGGGGACCACAGTAAGATTAGTCACTGACTTCCAATCAGAAACAGTAGAGGGAAGGCTGTGAGGTGACATATTCAGAGAGCTGAAAGAAATAAAACTGTCAATCAAGGATTCAATGTCTAGAAATCCTATCCTCCAAAAAAGAAAGCAAAATAAAAATATTCCCAGATAAACAAAGACCGGGAGAATTGGCTGCTAGAAGTCCAACTTACAGCAATTACTGAAGGAAGACTTCTGAACTGAAAAAACAAAAACAAAAACAAAAAACTTCCTTCCTAGATTTGAAAATGCTGGAATCATTTGTTAAAAGATGTGTTTATCTGTACAGAATGTTCCAAAAGTTTTTGTCCAGTTTATTGATTTCAGAAGCAAGGATGCTGCAAACATGAAAAATTTACTCTGGAGGTTTCACTATTTCAATATGATTTATATTTCATAGCTTTGAAAAATTTGAATAACTATTGATTTAACGTTTAAGTCCCTGCAGCTGAATAGAGTGAAAATTAATTTTTTTAATTTCTTAAATATTTTGAAACTCACATAGCTAAAGAAGTATGCGAGAAGTTTAAATTCTGTGTCTGGGCTAATGCAATGCAGAAACACACTTTGTGTAAACCTTAGAGCTACAGACAAGGGCATCCTGTGAATACAAATTCCTGGGATTCACTGAAATTCCAGGGACAACTCCAGAATTGTAAAAGGTATTGATGGGGGTCAAGTAGAAATCTCAAAGGAACCAAGTATTATCTGAGTTCCAGGTGGAATGAATCAAAGCTTAACTAAGTCTATGTCTAGCAGGATGAGGAGGTAGTTGGGGAAGGCTCAGAGAAGGTAGATGAATGGAGCTGTGGGGCTGGAAGGTTGGGGAGGGGCCAGGGTCCAGGCTTCTCCTCTAATACTCCCTCCCCACCCTCAGGAGCCCTTTGTGACCAGACCACAGCTCTGTGATGTGGGCCTAGGACTTTAGTCCCCAAGTATACACGCTGTGCTCAGTTGCCTGAGAGCAGCAGTGTGATTCACAGGATGGAGAATCTTCTCTTTTCCCTGAAAAGCACTTTTGATACTTGGATGAACTCTAGTTCCACTTCTTGGGCAACTGACATCATCCTTGCCTTGCTGTGTGGACTGGGGCTCTTTTTCCTGTTACTTCCCTACCTTCCCTCCCTACCTCCCTACCACCTCCTAGGAAACATGGAAACATCAGGAAGGTTAGGAACATTTGTCCCAGGACCACGAGCACATGACTCCCTCTTCTTTTCTATTATTATTTCCACTTCTCTGAATCAACTAGAGAGACTCCTGTGATGGGAAAGAATAGGACACCTATTGTCAAGAAAGAACAGAACATCTCCCCTCTATGGACAAGCCAGCCTGGGCAGGGACAGAGGAAACACTAGGATTTCCATCCAAAAATCTCAGACCATTTGTCCAGGTGTGGCCGAGGACTCCAGGGCAAGTCCCAAACTCAGTGACCAGAGGCCCAGGACTGGACACTGAGTTCAATCTCAGCCAGAGGACAGGCCCCTGAGCACTGGGTCACCAGCCACGAACAGGGGTCTTGGATGAGGGCTGATCTGCTGGCAGTGCTGAGGCCATGAGAGCCTCGTGCGGGGGCTGGAGGGGGGCCCTGGCTTCCAGAAGCAGAGACCGACCTGATGGAGCTCACATTGTAACAGAGCACTGCATGGGCAGCCCTTAGCCCTGGCCATTGCTGCTCCCTGTTCCCCTGCACCCAGGTACCAGGCAATGGTTGCTGGGAGACTATTAATGCAGGAGGGTTAGAGCTTGTTAGAGGTCCTGCTCAGCCACTGCTCAGTGCCATAGTGGGCCCCTCCCCCAGCAAGCAACTCTCAATGAACAGCTGTTACTTGGCAGATTCAGCCAATGGTCCCCAGGGAGGTGGTCTTCAGGGGGAGAGCGAGGTAAGAGGAGACCGCGGCCTGCTCCACCCGGGCCCTATAGCTCACCCGGCCACCTGCGAGGTGAGCTGGGCTGCCCAGCAAACAGGCTGGGTGTTGTGTCCAGCAGGGCTCCAGAGCCCTTGCCAAAGCCACCCCCCTGGCCAGGCCCAGGCCTGGAGGCGACAGGGAACCTCTCCCCTCTCCCCGCCTCTGTGACCTGATGGCAGCGGCTGTCTGCCTGACACCCAAGCTGCAGGATCTGACCCCGCCATTTGGGTGGCCTGAGGAACCTGAGGGACAGTTGGGTCCTGGGTACCCAGCTCCCTCAGCAGTGACAGGGGGTAGGTTGTGGGGACCTGGCCCTGAGGGAGCTGCCAACTGAGATCTGCCTCTCCAGCCAGGACCTGGACCTTGGAGGCTGAGAGTTGTGCCTTGGGACCTTGCCCTTTCTTGTCAGAACAGAGAATACCATTTGTCTGTTGGAGATTTATAGGAACATCTTACCTGACCATGACCTGAGTTTAACAACAAAGGATCTGACACCAAGAAGTCTGCAACCACTAACCACATCCCTCCCTCACTTTTCTTGTAAGTAGGCTTTGCTGAAAGCTTTCAGGGAGTTTGGGGTTTTTCAGGCATGAGCCACCCACCTTGCATGGCACTGTAGTAAAACTTTCTCTGTTCCGAACTGCAATGCTCTGGTATTGTTGGGCCTCACTGGGCGATGGGTACACGAACTGTTGTTTTGGTAATGAGATGAGCCCATAGGTCTGAGAATGTGTGCTTCTTGAGCAGATGAACAGTGATGAAAGAAATCCAGGGTGAATCTCACTTTGAAAATCCTTCTTTATGTTCTTCAAAGAGGAAAACAGACAATATTTTTATCTGCTTTAAAAATGAGTGAAAGGAAACAAAAAATATGGAACTCTATTAGTTAAATGTAGAAAGTCATACTATATATGGACAGAGTGTCTGATGCTTCTTTAGACAGGGCACAGTGAGAATAGGGTCCCAGGTCCTCATTTTTTTCTCTCTCGCAGCATCAAATTGAGCTGAGGGTGAGAAGCAGGCACAGAAAGAAAAATGGATCTTTGAAAGGGAAGTTCTGCCGTTCAGCCCTGTGTGCCCCGAGCGTGTGCCCACCTCTCCCGGCCCTGAGGGCCCAGCTCTATGGGCTCCAGTGGCAGGGCCTGTCCCTCAGGAAACAGAACCCCAGGGAGGCTCCTGGGAAGGAGAGCAGAACCCAGATACATCCCAGATTTCAGGTGCAGAGTGAAGCCACGAGGGGCCTGGAAAAGGGTGAGGCCCAGCAGAGGCATGTGGGCTGCAATGGACCCAAAGCTCCTGGACTGGGAGGTGGGACCTCCAGGTCTGACCACGGACAAGTTGCGTAGCTTTACCGAGATACCTCCGTGAGGTGAGCCCTGCCCACTCTCTCCCACAGTGAGGATGTGAGCGCAGCAAGGGGTAATGGATAAGGAAGCACTTTGTAAATGAGAAATCCTTTCATGAGCTTGGCCATCACTGTCAGGGACCATATGGACCTGGAAGCTGGTGGTTGGCCTCCAAACTCCCAATGGTGTCCCCTAAAGGGACCCTGCACTCAGCCTCCTGTTAAGACCCCTAGGCGCCTGCCTTCCCCACCATGACCCAGTCTGCTGATTTCCAGCTTGCAGAGATTGCCTGGAGGAGCTGGAGGAGTTCGAGGCGCTTCTGGACCTCATGGCACTTCTGCAAAGGTAAAGAATCTTCTCCTCCTCTCCTGGGTTCTTCTTCCTCCCAGAGCCTATGATGTCACCCAGGGCTGCAGGCAGCCTGGGGCTGAGCTGGGAGGGGAGCCCTGGGGGCAGGGTATGGCTAAAGCCCTGGGGATAGGGACCGCAGGAGCACTGTGAAGTCAGCATGGGGGCCCTGGAGGGCGGTGGGCTGAAGGTGTCCACCCCTGCCTGGCCGGCCCAGCCCTCCTGGCTGCAGCTTGTGCCTCGTGTCTCCTGCAGCCACATGGGGAGGCTCCCGGACAAGGGCCGCTTTCAACAGCTCTCCTGTCAAGAATCCCAGCAAGGTGTGCAAAGCAGCGGCCACTGCAGCCCACCAGCCATGCAGGGGAGAGACAGCTCCTCTGACTGAGTGGCCTCTACCTCGGGCCTCCACTCTTTCTCTAGGCTCAGTGACCTCCTCAGGTTCTGTTCATAAACACTTATCCCTGAGAACCTCTCATCCACCTGAGTCTTTCCTTCCCCTGGATGGCCTTTCACCCCGGCCACTGGCTCTTTCCCCTTCCCCGCCATGCCCCCCAGATGCAGGGCCCTGCCCTCCACTTCCCACAGCCTCCTCTGCCCCACCCCCACCAGGCTCCATGCTGAGCCTCACTCGGGGTGACTCCACAACACTCCCCCTGGGCACCATCCCACCCACCTCATCTCCACACTCCCCTCCAAGACCGGCCATCTCAGGCCTTGTCCGTTCAAGCTGTCCCACTTCAGCCCCATCTCGGGGGCAGGTGGCTGCAAAATCCTGGAGCCCTGCCACCTTGACACACTTCGAGTCCTGGCAAGAGCACCTTCCCCACCACCCACCAGAGGCCTCTTTTTTGAGAGACCCCACAAACAGGCAGGGAGAGCCTGGTAGCCTCTCTTTTGCCAACCCAGAGGTGCACAAGCTGCTGGAGATACTCATCAGCAAGAGGTTGGAACTGAAGCTTTGGAAGGAGAAGGAAAAGGAGGAGGAGTCAGGCTACCACCTTAATTCTTTGGGGAAGAGCATCAAATCTCTGGGTGACAAGCAGGACACTTCTGGAGCATAAACAGCAAACCAGAACAGCTGCTTGGTCCCAGGAAGCCCCCATACCCTGACCCTTTGGGGGACCATCTACAGAAGACATGCATCCAGCTCTTCTGGGGTCTCCCCTTTCTGCACAGCGAGTCTCTGGTGGCTACAGCCACGGTAGCTGGTTCCCCTCTAGAGTTACGCTCTGTTGCTTTCAATGAAGACACTAATGCAGTACCATTCCATTTTCAAGATAAAGTAACATCACGACTGTCATTGGCTCAGCCCTTGAACCACCCTGGTGCCCAGGCTCCATCTCAATCTTTGACTCCAACAATTCCCCAATGTCAACCACCACCTCAGGCTCACATGGAAACCGAGGCCCGACCCCAACCCTTGATGCCAACCATGCCTCAGTGTCAGCTCACACCTGTGGCTCAGTTGGAGACCACTGCCCATCTCACACTCTGTTTCCCAATCAGTCCATTTTTGTCTCAACCTCAGATTGGGTCCCGTGACATATCTTGCCCTACCGTTCAAAATAAGGCACAATCTTGCTTCCCCAAAACATTTCATGATCTGGAAAATCACTTCTTGAAAAAGAAAATAGAAAGTGGGAGAACTTTACCTTCTATGGTGAAAAGATCTCAGGAAGTCTTTAGCCAAATCACTCCCAACCTTCCCCAGAACAGCAGGTCTTCCCAGGCCCAGAATTCTATCTCCGTCCTTCCTGGGGATTTGATCAGCCCTGAGGTTCGGGAGAAATTGGAGCACCACACTTCAAAAAGGTTCATGCAGCAACAAAGTGGCCTGCCTCACAGAATTCAAGCATCTCAGACACTGATGCAGCCTCAGGATGAATTCCCAAAGCCTTGTCAGGCACAGGACAAAAAGGAGCCCTCAAGGCCCTTGGCAGGCACAGGCAAAAGCAGCCAGGATGCACAGAAGATGGGGGCCAGGTGCCCAGCAAGGATCCCGGGAGGGAAAGACCTGAACCAGGCTGTAGGGTAGAGTGTGGGGAGGATCCTAAAAGATCTGTACATGGCCTCAGCCAGCCCCCCAGAAAAGGTTCCAAGAGTGAAGCCTGAGTCAGAAAGAGAATTGGGCCCAGGCAGGACGCCTCCAGAAGAAGGCTCGGGAGGCCCTGTGGGCAGGAAGGCAGAGCAGACCCAGGAGAGTCAGATCCGTATGCATGTCCACCATCCGGAGCTTGCTGCCTCCCATGTCTTAGACTTTCTTGGAGAGTCACATGCTCATAAGCAAACAGAAGAGTCCTCTCAGGATGGCGGAGCCTCCATGGACACCTCCCACGGGTCTCTTGTCCTCAGTCCTTATATGCAACAGGAGCTGGAAGCACATATTGTAAAGTTTGGGTGAGGCACAGGTGGAGCCTAACCCTCAAGGTCCTCAAGTTCATATGTACCTTGAAGTTGGAAAAGGCTCACCCCATACCCCTTCCAGGGGCCACACTGGAATCTGTGGACCACTCAACAGCCCGGTTAACTGAGGACTTAGAAAAACCTCCTCAGCCCCAACTGGGAGAGAAAGTGATAACAATAGAGGCAGTCCCCCCCCGGGAGAGTCCCTTCCCTGTCCCCTCACAGGCAAGTGAGGAAACCCAGGTGGGCCTGGGAGGACCTCCACCTGGCAACGTCCATAAACCCTCAGAGGCCCCTGTGACTCAACAGGAGGAGAAGCCACTATCTCAGACCCCCTCCTACAACTTTGTGGGCAGAATCTGGCATGATGGGTTTGTTGTGGGGGCTGACAAAGGCAGCCTGGAGCCCAGTGCACGTGCAGCAATGGCCAGGAAGGAGCCACAGGAGGAGGCTGGGGGACAGGCCTCCCCAGACTCTTGCTCTAGCGTGACTGTGGTGGATCTCGATGCAGGGTCCCAATCTGCCAGGGCCCAAGAGGCCCTCCATGGAGGGGGACCCTGCTTCTAAAGTCACCTTTGGACTGAGTACACTCATCAAATCCCAAATCATTAAGGATTTGAGGAGCTCACGATCTCCAAGGGCCAATATAAGCCTCTCATCAAATATAAAGATTTTTGGCTCAAATCCAGAGAATTCATACTCTGAGGCACCGTTTCATAAACTTGAGGTCCAAGGGTTCACAGACCAGCAGAAACAAGCCCCAGGCTGGGCCACCAGCATGCTGCTTCACAACTGTGCCACAGACATGGTTCTCAAAGACTGGTGCTCAAACATATTCACTGCCGCAGACATCTTGGCTTCTCAGGAAACTCGGTCCTGTTCCCAGACCTGCTCCAGTGAAGACATGTCCATTTCCCAGATAGTCTCTGCTCTTACAACCAGTGGAGAGAGCAGCCAGGGGCAGCAGGAGGACCTGAGACGGCAGCCCCAACATAAAAACCAGAGCAGGAAATCTGCCCCCATTAATGGGATAGAGAATTAGAGGAAGCCCAAACTAGGACGGCACAAAAAAGGGGTCGGCAGAACGAAGGGCCTACCGGGCCCATGGGATGATCCACCCTGGCCAGAAAAAGGAATCCGCAGAGTCCCTAGGAAGCAACTTCCACCAGTTAATCATGAAGAACGGCCAGGTTCCTTCAGAAAGCCACTTCAGACAAAGGATTAAGCACCTTCTGCAGTGGATGTTCCCCAGTCAAGGCAAAGGACCAGATGCACCCCTGCAAAAGGGCAAGCCTGCAGCAGCCGCTGCCCAGAGCCAGGCACCCGTCAAAAGCAGGTTGTCTAAGGACAGCAGGGCTGCTGAGGCCCAGGCTCTCATGACAGCTGTTGGACAGATGGCAGGGGAGACGGTGGCACTTCACCATGGACTTCATGCCTCCCAGTTACATTGGTGCAAAGGGGAACTCTGGGACCGATTAGGTCCACACTCCTGCTACCATAGGTTTCTCTCCTGGCAAGAGCAAAGGAGAGTGATGAGAGACAGAGCCCATGAACACCAAGCTACCCCCATGGGCCACAGCTGTCCTCAAAAGAGGGAGTGGACCCGTCCCAGGGAGAGCAAGTGGGCCTTCCCACCCAGGGAGCCAGGTCCCCCCCGTGGGAGGGCCTGCCAGCATGGAGCAAGAGCGGCACGTGTCCCAGGCCATCCCATGTACTGTCCAGGGCACTGTATCCTTGACAAATACACCTCTTCTGCTCAAACAGAACATGCCTGTCACAGCTTTCCTGGTAGGAAAATGCTTCTCCAAAAAAAATGCATACCGTGCAGAAAAAGGCTTTGTTCTCTCATGTTAGCACATCCTCTCTGTGCTAATGGGTTCTTCCCAGCACAATCTTTATTGTTTCCTGAAATACATGTTCTTTCTCATGAGACATGGTGACCTCTGTCTGTTCCCCGCTGGGGGGAGGGGATGGGATCAGGGTCCACTCTTCCCAGGTGCCTGCTTTGGCTTCCAGGTGGGATGGGAGGGAATTTGAGCCCAGCATGGAATACTAAGCCTCACGCCAATTCCCTAACTGTACCTTAAGTATCTATCATAGCAGCACTACAAAAACAAGTAACAGCATTCAGGATGTGTCAAGGTGAACTAACCCTAATGACCTCCCCTCTCAGGATCTGGCTCAGTCCTCTCCTGCTCTCTCTCTACCTTGAACTTGTGTGGCTGCTAGGGGAGGGCTTTGCAGAGGCTGACATGGCCCTCAGGCTCCAGAAAGTGTCAGAGACAAGTTCATCTGTCAGAACAAGGAGGGGAGTTTGGGGGCAGTGCTGACCCCAAGTCCAGTGGTGGGAGAAACCCTGCCCCCATGTCTCAGTGGGGATAGCTGATGTCTGCCCTGAAAGCCCCTCCTCTCCCCATGGAGCTGGGATTGAGATGGGCCGGGAATGTCACCCTCCCTCTGCCTCTCTCTCCCTGGAGCAGTGGGGAGGATGGGGACCATGCAGTCCCAGCGCTGAGGGTGTGAGGTGAGGAGTATACAGGCCCCCAAGGGCCGGTCTATCCCTACTCCGGAGGAGAAGAGAGCGCTGTTCACAGCACCCACTTCCCGCCTGGGGGCTGAGCAGGGGCGTGGCTGTGTGTGCAGTCACCTCACTGTCTGACATGTGCCCCTAGGGTGGGATGCAGGGGAAGAAGGCAAGTGGCAGGGGTGCCCATAAGTGGTGCAGTGACCAAGAAGCCCCTGGGGTCCCACCACCATCTACAGGCTCAGAGGAAAGAAGTTCGGGCCTGGTGGCTCCACCCCAGAGTCTCCCCCACTCCAGCTCCCAGAGCCCAGACAGGTGGAGGCTATCTGGAGATCCCAGGGGACAGGTGGGACATCACAGGCCCAGGGACTGTGCTGGGGTCATAGCACATCTCACCTGCTAGCAGCGTTGCTCACCCCAGAGCCCAGCGAGGAAAGAGGCCAGCAGACAGGCTGTGTCACCCAGAGGCCGGGAAGTGACCTGTAGGGAATGAGGGTGCTGTCAGCTTTCCTCCATGGCCCCATCCACGTGGGAAAGTGGGTAGATAGGAGCAATTCTCTAGAGAGATGCGGGCCTCTGTGCACCAGTCAGTCCCGAGGGGGAGAGTCCTGCTCCAGGAGGGGCCCTGATCCAGGGGCAGCATTAATGGCCCTGCCCCCATGCCTGTCAGGACCCAAACATGGAGGACCAGGACCTGGGTTTGGGGGGGCACTGGACAGAGGTCTGCTCCTGCTGCAGTTTCTCCCTGGAGCCAGGTCCCCTCTCTGGGCCCCATCCTCCAGGGTGGGCACAGCAGTGGGGGCACAGCCAGGGCCCCTGGGAGGGGTGGGACCCAGGGCACAGAGCGCCCTCCAGAGCTCAGTAGAGGCTAGCACAGAGCAGAAACCCTAAGCCTGGCTGCTGCCTGGTCCTCTCAGGGGCACCAAGAGGGGAGGACTGGGGTGGGGGGAGCTGGACCCCTATGGTATCTGTCAGGGGAAGTGACAGAGAAGGGACCTGACAGAACAGCAAGGAACAGCAAGGGGCAAGTCCCTTTGCTCTTCTCCTGCCATGAGGGGCAGTAAGGCCATCAATGGAGGGCCCCCCACTAAGTCCCCACACAGGGGCCCACACTGACCCCCCCCGGCAACCTCCCACAGACCCACATTGACCCCACATAGAAACTGTGATAGACCCACACTTAACCCCCACATGGACCTCTCACCACCCAACACTGACCCCACACAGAGATGATCCTCAGACCCTCTCTTACCCACACAGGGACCACCCACTGACCCACACCGACCCTAGACAGGATAACAGACATAAACACAGTGACCCCACACACAACCTCTGACAGACACACACTGAACTTACCCAGCTGCCTTCTGCAGACCCACAGGGAATCCACACAGTGATCTCTGAGTGTGTCACCGTGACCCCACAGGGGGACCTCCTACAGACCCACACTCACCCCACAGAGACCCTCTGACAGATCCACACTCTGACCCCACCCAGGGACCCCCCACATACTCACACTCAACCCACACAGGCATCTCCTCACACACACACTGAGTCATCTCACCCAGAGACCTCTAGATCATCCCACGGAGACCTCTCCCTGTGACCACCCGCAGAGACGTCACAGGCATTCTGTAGGTTATGAGTAAACACCCATTGATAGGTCCTTCATGGTAGGTCTGATGTCACTTAACACACTGGCTACACAAGAGAAGGACCAGTGACCGTTCCCTGATGCCCCAGAACTCCAAGGCCCCCAGACATTGTCAGCTTTGCCCCAAACGGGGTTCTTTGTTTGGAGAAGTGCTCATGAAACTTTGTCCTTTTCTAACCCTTGCCTCTGAACCGAAGAATTACAGCATTCCAAGTGCAGACCTGAAAAGGTCTTTCCTCCCCAGGTCTTCATTAGCTTGAGCTCTGACCCAGGCCTTAGAGAATACAAACTTTAAATATGAGTAAAATGCTGCCAACCTCTAATGGGAGAATATATCTTATTTGTGCCATTTTAGTCCTCTTCCAGTCAGAAGGTGTCACTATTATACTGTTTTTATTTCCTTGGGGAAACTATCTGACCTCAAGATGGTATTTTTCTTTACTTTGGAAACAAGGTAAAGGCCGGCAGCAAATGGGCTCTAGGAATAAAATAAACCAGCAAAAAGGCATGTTGGGTCTCACCCACCTCCCAGGGGGCTGTGCAACTGACACATTGTATTGCACATCACAGCTTGGGTCAGATGTGTGGGTTTTGCTTTGTTTTTAAATGAAACAGGCTTAAAGTATGTGAAGATGTTTCAAATGAATCATATATCTGGAAATATTCCTTTTTTGTCCTCTGTGGTAAGGCCCTCAAATGGTATTATACATATTTCCATGATATGTCAAAATCTTAATGTCTAGGTAACATAGCTTAAAGTGATGAGCTATTTAGGAAGATTCCTTGATCAAAGTGCACATTAACATACACAAAGTGTACATTCACCATCATACTCCTCACATTGTAGAATCTGCCCTTTCCAAAGGGGAGCTTTCCTGATACTACATGCGTATTTCTCATTGCTCATAACAACTAGTTTTCCTTGCCTTGTTAAAAGCTACTTTAATGATGGCTGTCAACTGTTTATCATTGGTTAAGTCAGATTATCCATTAGGATAACAGTATCATGATCCTTCCTCTAAGAGAAGCAGAGAAGACATGAGGGCTCTTTTGGCCTATTTATTTCAACAACAAAAAACATCCCCTTCTTGTATTCTCCATGATTTACAACGTTATAACTAAGTTTCTACCTTAATTCCTTACAATCTTCCTTGCAATTACCACTGAATGACACCATGATGGAATGTGGTCATGGGTGCCCTATAGTGTTCTATTGGGGGGTATTTGTTTGTAGTGAAAGCTATGCAGGTACGTTTCATGATCATAACAAAATGGGACCAATCAGGAAAAATTCCACATGGGAAGTATTTACAAAGTGTATTATTTCCTTTTCAAGTTGACTATCTTAACAGTATTAGACTGATTGTTATTCAGTCCTTTGAATTTAAGTTGAACAAACTTAAAAACTGAAAACATAGACAAATTTCCATGATAGTTTATTGTGATGTGTGAATGTGATTGTCCCTCATGAGCAATTCATTGTTCAATAAACTGTGCAAAACTGCAATAAACAATGTGCAGTACAGCAGCATTCCCCCTGGTAATTGCACGTGCATCTGTCATATGTTGCCTCAGATGATATGTGTGTCCAATTTCCATGGCATAAATGTGCATGTTTGCATTAGATGAAACTATCAAGGAGATTCCACCTATTTTGAAAACATTGTCAGGATTCCCAGACTTTATAGTCACCTGTATTTTATTTCATTTTTTATTTATTTATTTTTATTTATTATTTTTTTGAGGTACACCAAGTTCAATCAACTGTTTTTATACACATATCCCTGTATTCCCTACCTCCCTCGACTCCCCTCACACTCCCTGACCCAGTCCTCTAAGGCATCATCCATCCTCGAGTAGAACTCCCTTTATTATACAGCAACTTCCCAATGGCTATCTATTTTACAGTTGGTAGTATATATATGTCTATGCTACTCTCTCACTTCGTCTCAGCTTCCTCTTCACCTCCCGCACTCCAAAACCTCAAGTTCTCCAGTCCATTCTCTGCATCTGCGTCCTTCTTCTTGTCTTGTCACTGAGTTCATCAGTACCATTTTTAGATTCCATATATATGAGTTAGCATACAATACTTGTCCTTCTCTTTCTGACTTACTTCACTCTGTATGACAGACCCTAGGTCTATCAACCTCATTACATATAGCTCCATCTCATCCCTTTTTAGAGCTGAGTAATATTCCATTGTATATATATGCCACATCTTCTTTATCCATTCATTTGATGATGGGCATTTCGGTTGCTTCCATGTCCTGGCTATTGTAAATAGTGCTGCAATAAACATTATGGGAAATTTTCCTTTTCGGATTATGGTTTACTTTGGGTATATGCCCAGGAGTGGGATTACTGGATCATATGGTAGTTCTATTTTTATTTCATTAAGGAACCTCCAAACTGTTTTCCATAGTGGCTGTACCAACTTACACTCCCACCAACAGTGCAGGAGAGTTCCCTTTTCTCCACATCCTCTCTAGCATTTTTTTTTCCAGATTTTGTGATGATGGCCATTCTGATCGGTGTGAGGTGATACCTCATTGTGGCTTTGACTTGCATTTCTCTGATGATTAGTGATGCGGAGCATCTTTTCATGTGTTTGTTGGCCATCTGTATGTCTTCCTTGGAGAAATGTCTATTTAGGTATCCTGCCCATTTGTTGATTGGGTTATTTGCTTTTTTGGTATGAAGCTGCATGAGCTGCTTGTATAATTTGGAGGTTAATCTTTGGCCGTTGCTTCTATGGCAACCGTTTTCTCCCATTCTGAGGGTTGCCTTCTAGTCTTGTTTATGGTTTCTTTCACTGTGCAAAAGCTTTTAAGTTTCATGAGGTCCCATTTGTTTATTCTTGATTTTATTTCCATGATTCTAGGAGGTGGGTCAAAGAGGATCTTGCTTTGATGGATGTCATAGAGTGTTCTGCCTATGTTTTCCTCTAGGAGTTTGATAGTGTCTGGCCTTACATGTAGGTCTTTAATCCATTTGGAGTTTACTTTTGTGTATGGTGTTAGGAAGTGTTCTAATTGCATTCTTTTACATGTAGCTGTCCAACTTTCCCAGCACCACTTATTGAAGAGGCTGTCTTTTTTCCATTGTATATTCGTGCCTCCTTTGTCAAAGGTAAGGTGCCCATATGTGTTTGGGCTTACTTCTGAGTTCTCTATTCTATTCCATTGATCTTCCTTTCTATTTTTGTGCCAGTACCATACTGTCTTGATCACTATGGCCTTGTAGTATAGTTTGAAGTCAGGAAGCCTGATTCCACCAACTCCATTTTTCCTTCTCAAGATTGCTTTGGCTATTTGGGGTCTTCTGCATTTCCGTACAAATCGTAAGATTTCCTGCTCTAGTTCTGAAAAATGCCATTGGTAATTTGATCAGGATTGCATTGAATCTGTAAATTGCTTTGGGTAGTACACTCATTTTCACTATGTTGATTCTTCCAATCCAGGAACATGGTATGTCCCTCCATCTGTTTGTGTCATCTTTGATTTCTTCCATCAGTGTCTTAAAGTTTTCTGCATAAACATTTTTTACCTCTTTAGGCAGGTTTATTCCTAGGTACTTTATTCTTTTTGTTGCAATGGTGAATGGGAGACTTTCCTTAATTTCTCTTTCTGCTCTTCTGTTGTTAGTGTATAGGAATGCAGGAGATTTCTGAGCATTAATTTTCTATCCTGCTACTTTATTAAACTCATCAATTAGTGCTAGCAGTTTTCTGGTAGTCTTTAGGGTTTTCTATATATAATTTCATGTCATCTGTGAAGAGTGACAATTTTACTTCTTTTCCAATTTGGATTCCTTTGATTTCTTTTTCTTCTCTGATTGCTGTGGCTAAAACTTCCAAAACTATGTTGAATAATAATGGTGAGAGTGGACACCCTTGTCTTGTTCCTGTTCTTAGAGGGAATTCTTTCAGTTTTTCCCCATTTAGAATGATGTTGTCTTCTGGTTTCTCATATATGGCTGTTATTGTGTTGAGGTAATTTCCTTCTATGCCCATTTTCTGTAGAGTTTTTATCATAAATGGTGTTGAATATTGTCAAAAGATTTTTCTGCATCTTTTGAGATGATCATATGGTTTTTATCCTTCAATTTGTTGATATGATGTATCACATTGATTGATTTGTGTATATTGAAGAATACTTGCATCCCAGGGATAAACCCCACTTGATCATGGTGTATGATTTTTTTACCATGCTGTTCGATTCCGTTAGCTAGTATTTTGTTGAGGAATTTTGCATCTATATTCATCAGTGGTATTGGTCTGTAATTTTCTTTTTTTTGTGACATCTTTGCCTGGTTTAGGTATGAGGGTGATGGTGGCCTCGTGGAATGAGTTTGGGAGTGTTCCTCCTTCTGCTATATTTTGCAAGAGTTTGAGAAGGGTAGGTGTTAGCTCTTCTTGAAATGTTTGATAGAATTTGCCCATGAATCCATCTGGCCCTGGGCATTTGTTTGTTGAGAGATTGTTAATCACTGCCTCAATTTCCGTACTTGTCATTGGTCTGTTCACATTTTCTATTTCTTCCTGGTTCAGTCTTGGAAGATTGTATTTTTCTAAGAATGTATCCATTTCTTCCAGGTTATCCAATTGATTGGCATATAGTTGCTTGTAGTATTCTCTCATGATCTTTTGTATTTCTGCGGTGTCTGTTGTTACTTCTCCTTTTTCATTTCTAATTCTGTTGATTTGCATCTTCTCCTTTTTTTCTTGATAAGGCTGGCTAATGGTTTATCAATTTTGTTGATCTTCTCAAAGAACCAGTTTTTAGTTTTATTAATTTTTGCTATTGCTTCCTTCCTTTCTTTTTCATTTATTTCTGCTCTGATCTTTATGATTTCTTTCCTTCTGCTCACTTTGGGGTTTCTTTATTCTTCTTTTTCTAATTGTTTTAGGTGTAAGGTTAGGTTGTTTATTTGATATTTTTCTTGTTTCTTAAGGTAGGACTGTATTGCTATAAACTTCCCTCTTAGAACTGCTTTTGCTGCATCCCATAGGTTTTGGGTTGTTGTGTTTTCACTGTCATTTGTTTCTAGATATTTTTTGATTTCCTCCTTGATTTCTTTAATGATTTCTTGGTTGTTTAATAGTGAATTGTTTAGCCTCCATGTGTTGTATTTTTTGCAGTTTTTTCCTGTCATTGATATCTAGTCTCATGGTGTTGTGGTCTGAGAAGATGCTTGATATAATTTCAATTTTCTTGAATTTGCCTAGGTTTGATTTGCGACCCAAGATTTGATCTATCCTTGGAAATGTTCTGTGTGCACTTAAGAAGAAGGTGTATTCTGTCATTTTTGGATGGAATGTCCTATAAATATCAATTAAGTCAAGATGGTCTAATGTGTCATTTAGAGCTTATGTGTCCTTATTTATTTTCTGTTTGGATGATCTGTCCATTGATGTACGTGGGGTGTTCAAGTCTCCCACTGTTATTGTGTTACTGTTGTTTTCCCTTTTTATGGCTGTTAGCATTTGCTTTATGTATTGAGGTGCTCCTGTGTTGGGTGCATAGACACTTACCATTGTGATATGTTCTTCTTGGATGCATCCCTTGATCATTAGGTAGTGTCCTTCCTTGTCTCTTGTAATAGTCTTTACTTTAAAGTCTAATTTGTCTGATATGAGTAGTGCTATGCCAGCTTTCTTTTGACTTCCATTTGCATGGAATATCTTTTTCCATCCCTTTACTTTCAGTCTATATGTGTTGCTTGGTCTGAAGTAGGTTTCTTGTAGGCAGCATATAGAAGGGTCTTGTTTTTGTATCCATTCAGCCAGTCTGTGTCTTTTGGTTGGAGCATTTCATCCATTTACATTTAAGGTGATTATTGACATGTGTGTTCCTATTACCATTTTCTTAATTGTTTTGGGTTTGTTTTTGTCGGTGTTTTCCTTCTCTTGTGTTTCCTACTTAGAGAAGTTCCTTTAGCACTTGTTGTAAGGCTGGTTTGGTGGTGCTGAAATTAACTTTTGCTTGTCTGGAAAGCTTTTGATATCTCCGTTGAATCTGAATGAGATTCTTGCTGGGTAGAGTCTTCTTGGCTGTAGGTTTTTCTCTTTCAGGACTTTCAGTATATCCTGCCATTCCCTTCTGGCCTGCAGGATTTGTGTAGAAAGACAGCTGTTATCCTTATGGGTTTCCCCTTATATGTTATTTGTTGCTATTCTCTTGCTGCTTTTAATATTTTTTCTTTGTGTTTAATTGTTGTTAGTTTCATTAATGTGTGCCTCAGTGTATTTCTCCTTGGGTTTATTCTGTATGGGACTCTCTGTGCTTCTTGGGCTTGATTGATTATTTCCTTTCCCATGTTGGGGAAGTTTTCCATTATAACTTTTTCAAATATTTTCTCAGACTCTTTCTTTTGTTCTTCTTCTTCTGGGATGCCTATAATTCGAATGTTGGCACACTTAATGTTATCACTGAGGTCTTGGAGACTGTCCTCTATTCTTTTTATTCTTTTTTCTTTTTCCTGCTTTGTGGCAGTTATTTCCCCCATTCTATCTTCCAACTCACTTATTCGTTCTTCTGCCTCAGTCATTCTGCTGGTTATAGCATCTAGAGTATTTTTAATTTCAGTTATTTTCTTATCCATTGCTGTTTCTTCTTCTGAGTTTTTATGAACTGTTTCTTGTACTTTCTCTGTTTTGTTATCAAGATTTTGTATCATTTTTACTATCATCACTCTGAATTCTTTTACAGGCATTTTTCCTATTTCCTCCTCATTTATTTGGTCCTGTGGGTTTTTTTCCTGCTCCTTTGCCTGCATGATGTTTCTTTGTTTCCTCATGGTATTCCAAACTTTTGGGGTTGCTTGTCCTTGCGATAGAGGTGTTTACAGAAGACTGTCCAAGCCTCAGACTAATGCCTGAGTGTTGGGTTAAACAAATACTAAGACTAGGAAACACATACATGTATAAGACACACAATTACTGAATCCAGTAGGACATCAGTCCCTGGAAGGACCTGACAGAAGAACCCCAGTATGCTATCAGATATTCAAAGAGAATCCCAACAGAAATTGACAACCAAAACAGAAACAAAAGCAAAAACAAACAAACAAACAAATAACACCTTACACATACAAAGACTAATCCAGGGAGATTTTGTAAGCTAGGATCAAATATAAAAAAGAGCTAGAGTACCACCAGACAGAACGGAGATTCTCAGAATGAAATTAGACAACTGTACTAAGAACTAAGATAAAGACACAAACCTTATATTAAATACCAAGTTGGTGCATCATCTGGAAAATAGAGCATGGAGTCTGCGTAGATTGATAGTGTTGCTTATAAGTATGTTAAGATAAAATAAACTAAACATGTATGGAAGAAAGTGGAACAGAAGAGTGTAGTGTGATTGGAAATATGCCTATAAAAAGAAAGGAATAGAAATGTATAAAAGATAGGGGTGAAAAGATGGTATGAGAGGTATATTGTCCATACTACCAAAAACTTAGCTAGAAACAGAAGTATATAAAAAGGCAAAAAAATAAAAATAGAATAAAAAATAGAATTAAAAAATATTTTATAAAACTTTTAGATCCCTTAGGACTAAGGTCATAATTAATAAAGGAAAAAAAAAATCCAGAACTGATCCCAGAATGGACCAGTTCAACAGAATTGATAGTAATATTTCTGTTTCCTTAGAGTCTCAGCTGTAAGTGTCCTTCTACTCACCTTGGGTTTTTTGTATTATTCTGTGACCAGCAGAGCTTCCTTTATTGTTCCTCTGTAAGCATTGGTATGTGGGGGGGGGGAGGGTACAATAGTTGCTCTTTCCCCTGGGAGCGATTGAACAGTGGCGCACTGTTGTTTCAGTAGGGCTTGGAGGTGCCTGTTGCAGAAGGACGCTGGGGGCTTAGGTGTAAACAGAAAGTCTCAGAGTTGGGCCTCTCTCGGGGCTTTTTTTTTTTTTTTTCTCAGCATCCTCCCTGCTGCCAGAGTTCCAAGGGATTTTTAATCTAGCCCTGCCCGAGGGCCTGAGGGTCCCTATTTTCCCTCAGCAACTTAGGTGGCTCCACTGCCTGCTGCAGGCAGCGAAAGAGAGAGAGAGGGTATGACTGTGGCTCCTCCCCCCCGCCCATGAGCCTGCAGCATCCAGCTGTCATCATGGCCGGGCAGCTCTCAGGGGCAGGCACTCCTCGCTGTGGACCTCTTCCCTCCTGTCCTCTCGGTCCGTCACCTTTCTGACAACAATTTTTCTCACCCTGAACCAGCTCTCCAGTTCCCATGCTCCTGCTCCAGGACCCACTGTTCAGCTGTGAATCGACGTCTCATTCAGGGAACACTAAGCTGCGGTCCGGACCCTCCGTATGTTTCTCACTCCCTCCTGTCTTCCACAGTTCCACAGTTTCACCCTCTTTGAGCTGTTGTAGATGCCTCCCTACCAGTTATGTCGGGATCCTTGTGGTCCTTTCTGGTGTCCGAGGCTATCTGCTGGTGTTAAGTTGGTTCTCTGTGGGAATTATTGCGTCTTTTGTTGCATTCCCAATGCATCTGTGGAGAGGGATGCATTCCACATCCCTCTACTTCACCGCCATCTTTTTCCCTCTGTATTTCATTTTTAACAAGATTCACCTACAGCAAATCTTATAAACATTTTACCACTTATACATACCAAACCAAAGTGGATACCAAATAAGATAATGGAGAAAATAACAAAAGAAAGACCTTTCTTTTGACATTCTTCACATGAAAACATGTGATTTTTAATCTATAGATAAAAGCCTGTCTCCACAATATTCAGGATCTATTACACATTTGGTTTTGAAATTGATTTATATTTAAAACAATTCTCATACTGATTATAATGAAGCAGGCATTCTAGAAAACAAATGTGTGGCAATCATGTGATAACTTGTAAAGCTTTTCCAAATGGGCAAACAAAAGAGAAAGAAAACAGAAAAGAAAGAAAAACTAGTCAGTCTACAATGTTAACCCCGAAGAGCTCCCTTGATAGGGTACAATGCTATTTTCAGTTTCATACCCTTTGAGTTTATAACGAACTCCCACAGGAAGAGTTCTGGCAGTGTTTCCACACATATACAGGTGCATTTTCTGCCATGCTCACACCATGGACATGGTAGGGAATGCCAAGATCTGGAAGGTCCAGAAGCTTTACTGCTGCCTCTACCTCTTTGAGGTCTCTCACAATGACAGTCATTCCTGGAACAGGATCCGTCTTTATCACTGGGCCTCTGACATAAGGCCCCGTTACCCAGGCTTGCTGTGGCAGCTCCCTCAGCCTGTGGCTAGGCTGGTGTCCACATAGCACAGGGACCAGAAGAGCCATTTCCCCAAGAATATGGTCTCTGCTCTCCACAGCCATGATCTCCTGTAGATATGCAAGTGGCACCACTGAAAATAGCTTGCAGATTGTGATACCATAGTGCCATGCCAGACCCCGTGCATGAAGGTGCAGCACACACCCTCATCTTTCACAGCAAACCTGGGTGACACAGCTCTCTGACTTGAAGCTTTTTTGTGCTTTCCAGTTTCTCACCCTCACTCACTGCAAGGACATCGGCAGCTCTTCTTTCCTCCTCACAGCCCAGAAGGGAAACTCACCACTACCTGCCCCCTCTGGTTTCACAATCTCTGCTCTTTGTTTCCAATGAACATTACAACCAAACAGACTTCTCTCAGCTCACATATTGCCCTTCAACTTCAGAAGCAAGACCACTATCTTTCCTTTTTATTCCTGCCATAATTTTATGCTGGTGACACTTTCCATGCCTATTTCCAATGTCAATAAATATTTCATACAATGTGTAAACTTATTTTACAGTGTGTGGTCCCTGGAGTGAGACCATATGCTTTTCACCAGTTTTTGACTTGGGCAAGTCACCCAGTGCCTCCAAATTTCATTTCCTTGACTTGGAAAATGGGGCTCAAAGTTAATAGTGTTGCAGTGAAGGGGAAGTGAGTTACAATGTTAAAGTACTTCGTGACTACTTGTGAATCATTTTGCTAATATCCTTTTTATTTTTTCATGTCATTTCCAAGTTAGTTTCTACTTGTTAAAGTACAGACAATTAGTTATTTTTTACAGAATTAAGCTATACAATTCTCTAGGACAAAAGCCAGTTCCTTATATGTATTAAATATTAAAAATCCTTTCTGAGAAAACAAATATTCTTCAAATAATTTGCAAATCATTTCTTGGCACCCAGTATTTCATAGGTTTCTTCTAATTTACTGTGATTTTCAAGGACTCTTTCTGCAATCCCAAAGCCTCTGCTTCCTTCACTTTGAACAAGCTGGGCTCACTGGGTACTTTGTAAACAACTGTTCCCTCCACCTGTTCACACCAGCTTCTTGGTCCTGGTGCCCCTAGCTCTTGGGTGAAATCCAGGCATCCTCTAGTTATCTCCAGTAACAAGAGGAAGTTTGATTTCAGCAATAAAATTATGCTCGAGACATAAGAGTCATAATGCCACACTGAGTTTTACTGCAAAGTTTCTGTCCTGCAGGAGAAGAACCCACCATGGTGCTGCCTGGACTTGGCAGTGCTTCAGAATGGACTTCTTCTCATGGACATTTTATGTCATTTCGTGAGGCCTCACATTCGCAGCATTTTGTCCTGAGGCCCCCCATTCCCCATCATTTGGTAGTACTCATGTGGTTGCCATCTCCTTCCCTCTCAGGGCCGCTCTCTCCAGCTGGGCCACATTAAGTCAGCATGGAACACCTTCAGCCCCAAGGCTGAGAGAGCACTTGTTATGAGTCTAAGCTCATTCTACTCACTGGGTGACAAGCCAATAAATTGGGAGAAGAGCTGTTGGGGCAAGGAATAAGGACTTTATTCAGAAACTCAGCAGACCAAGAAGATGGCAGACTAATGTCTTAGAGAACCATCTTCCTCCAGTGAGAACTCATGCTTCTTTTATACTAAAAGGGGAGGGGGTATGGCTGATTGTTGCAACTTCTCGGTGTAGAATCCTTTGTTATGGCAGGGGTCCACCTACTAAGTCAGAGCTCAGGTCACCATGTTCCTGTAAACCTCCAAGACAAGAGTTATTCCCTGTTCTGCAACTTTTTATCTCTCCATGAATGGGAAAGTGTTATACCCTTAAAGGTCACAACCTTGAGAATGGCTATCCTGTATATTTCAGGCTATAGGTAACATTCTTATCCCAAAGCAAAAACAATAGAATACAAAGGTTATAGGAAAAGAAATAGATCTAAAGTGCAGTCAGATTTGTTCTTCCCTGTTACACACTTACTCCTGGCACTTCTGCCAGCCAACCCCTCCCCATCTCCAGGATGGTCAGACAGTCATGCCCTGGGTTCCCCAAATGCCAAAGAGACACAGGCAGGTTTTCAAGATTGGTTCCTAGAAGCTCCCTGTTGGAGGTGCCCTCACAGGACCGTGCAAACACTCTAAAATCTTACTCCATCCCCATCTCTCTGCACCTTCCTCAGGTTCCTGTAGGCTGTGGGGGTGGGGGCATCACATGAGGGACACATTCTACAGCCCCCTGCTTTCCAGATGCTGCTGGGGTGAGAGAGGGCTTTATTTTCTCATCCAAATCCCTCACCTCCTAAGGCTGCTGTTAGGCCTTTGAGTTACTGTAAAGGCATCTGATTTTGTCACGTTTCTTTCCATTTTCAACTAAGTTTGGTATCAACGTTTACCAGTTCATTTGAAGAATTTCTCATCCCCAGGAAAAAGAAATTAAAATACAAGCTTACAAAATTTTATATAATTTGGAAACTTAGGAACTTAGGCTTGGCTCGTATTTGTTTATGTAATATTGGCCTTTACCTATAAAAATACTTACCTCTTTGTCTTCTTTCTTTCCAAAAAACCCAGAAAATATGTTAAGAATTAGCTGTGAAAATGCCAATATTTAGGCAGGATTTCACTCCTCTATTTTTATGATGAAATTTCTATTTTGACATCCCAAAGGAGAGAGAGTTCCTTGGCGGGGTGGGGGGGCAGCGGTGGTAAATGCCTTAAGGACATACTTGGTTGAAGTATTTATGTTTCAGGGTCACCTTTCAAAGTCACCTGACATTTTCAAGACATGCCTCATGAGTTAGCGAAAAGCTCTCAAAGCTTGGGAACACAAACATATTGAGAATTAAAAGCCAAATCATGAAAATGAAGAGCCATCTGACAAGTTTATGACCCTCTCCTACACCTCTGGTAAGTGGAAACGGTTTCTGTGTGCAGAGCACGACGCTCGGTGCTTCAGGGAAACCAGCAGGAGCACAGGATATCCCCCGAGCTGAGGCCTGTGCACCCCACAGGGCTTCTCCCAGGGAGGTGCACAGGCTTCTGCGAGGTGATGGGATCTCACGAGACAAGGGTGGCTATTATTGCTGCTGTGGGGCTCAGCTACATTTTCCTTCCGTCAATAAATATCATCAAGTTTAGTTACACTGGTATTAAATCACATTCAAGCATGTGTTTACCTGCTGATGGGACCTCAATATTATGGGCCAGATGACATTGGTCCGGGGGAGGTGTTGGCACAAGCAATTCTTTTCTGAGTGACTTTGCAATGATGAAAGTTCATCCAACACAGATGGCTAGGAAAACATTTGTCCTACTAACTTTCTAGGAGGAAGGTCCAACACTACATTTATTTGGGGACAACAATGTGTATTTGTCTTAAAAGAATTTTCGCAAAAGAGCAGGGACTGGAGGAAATGATGCATCTGGGTCTGGTGAGTAATATTCCTCCTTTCCTTTTTTTTTTTTTTTGGCCGCACCTCGCTGCTCCTGTGTTCTTAAATCTCCAGCCAGGGATCAAATCTGGCCCCAGCAGTGAGAGTGCCAAATCCTAACCACTGGGCCACCGGGGAATTTCCCTTTTCTTTTTTCCCTCCTTCACATTTTTGTTGCGGGCTCCCAGGCCTTGTATGTCTGCTGCCATCCTGGTCCTCAGGCCATGAGTCTCATATCAGACTCAGGGCAACCCAGGGAGCACCTGTCCCTTGTTGTGCAGATAGACACACGGCATCATCTCCAATGGAGGGGCTTTGTTTAATGAACTAGTTCTGTTTCATAGGACACAGTTCATAGCGTTGAAGGCATGTTCATTAGTGCCTTTTACAATTTCAGGGCAGAGAAATAGACAACCAACGTGAAAATCATCCTACTTGTATAATAAAGTATGTGATGTTGTTTTTCAGTAACACTGGTCTTAGTTTTGTAGCCAATGGAGTCTAACCAGTGGTCACAGGGATGCAGGATGCAGCAATGACAGTGCTGGGTAACATTATCATTCAGGACCAAAGCCCCTGAGAGTTGGGAGGGTGCAGAGGTCACTCTATAGATTCAAGTCATCTCATAGGATCACAGAATTAAAGATCATCGTGTCCAGGCTGAAGGAGCCCTGAAATGAGAGTGACCTGAGTGGGGAGAGTGGGCAGTGACACGCTGATAGCACTGATGTCCTTTAACTACATCTTCTTGCTGGTTATTTAATTTTGAAATAAACCTTCCAATGCTTTTTAGTAACCAAAGTATATCTACATTTTAATGAGTATAAAACAGTTTTCCCCTCCGTAACTATATGTATGTAATTGATCTCTATTTGGAGAAATCCATAAAAAAGTTATGTCCATGCCTACTGTCAGCCTCTCGTTTTTGGTGAAGGAGAACGTATCCCGTATGTTCTTGGGAATAAATTGTAATTGAATATTTTTGTCTCTATCTTTTTAGAGCAGTTTAAGATTCAGAGAAAATGAAGAAGGCACCCATGTACCGACAGCACTCTCTCACACACACACAGCCTCCCCCAGTATTAACTCCCCGCCAGAGTGCTGAGCTTGTTACAGCTGATAAACCTGCACTGACACAGCACCACCCAAAGCCCACAGTTCACATCACGGTTCACCCTTGGTGTGGTACATTCTGTGGGTTTGGACAACTGTGTAGTGACATGTATCTATCATGATAATATCATGCAGAATAGTTTCACTGCCCTGAACATCTTCTGTGCTGCACCTATTCATCCCTCCCTCCTTCCAACCCCTGTTAACCCCTGATCGCTCTACTGTCTCCACTTTTACCTTCTCCAGAATGTCATATAGTTGGAAGTATACAATATATGGCTCTTTCAGGTTGGCTTCTTTCACTTAGTAATATGCTATTAAGATTCCCCCATGTTTTCTCATGGCTTGATAGCTCATTCAGTATTAGGACTGAAAAACAGTTCACTGTCTGAATGTACCACAGTGTATTTACCATTCACCTAGTAGAGGACATCTCAGTTTCTTCCAGTTGGGGCAATTGTAAATGAAGCTGCTATAAACATCTGTGTGCAGGGTTTTGTGCAGATATATGTTTTCAACTCCTTGGTGTCAATACCAAGAAGTGAGATTGCTGGGGTGTATGGTAAGACTATGTTTACTTTTGTAAAAACCTGCCAAACTGTCCTCCAAAGCGGCTGTTCCTTTCTGCATCCCACCAGCAGTGAATGAAGAGTTCCTATTGCTCCCCATCCTCACCAGCATTTGATGTCACCAATGGTCTGGATTTTGGTCATTCTGACAAACGTGCAGTGTTATCCCATTGTTGCTTTAATTTGCAGCTCTCGTGACACAGAATGGTGAAAACCTTTTCATATGCTCATTTTCCACTTGCACATCTTCTTTGGGGCAGTGTCTGTTCAGACAGTTTCCCCATTTTTAAATTAGGTTTCTTGGGTTTTTTTGTTGTTGAGTTCGTTGTCTATTTTGGATACCAGGCCTTTTATGAGATGTGTCTTTTGCAAATATTTTCTAACAGTCTGTGGCTTGTCTTCTTATTCTCTAGACATTTCCTTCTATAGAAGAGAAGATTTTCATGTTAATGCAGTCCAGCTTATCAACTATTTCTTCTGTGGACTATGCCTTTGGTGTGTCTCTAAAGTCATCACAATACCCAAGGTCATTTAGGTTTTCTCCTATGTTACCTTCTAGGAGTTTTTGTAGTTTTCCACTTTCCATTCAGGTCTATGGTCCATTCTGAGTTCACTTTTGTGAAGGACTAAGGTCTGTGTCCATATCTGCTTTTTTGCATGTGGATGTCCTGTTGTTTCCTGCACCATTGGTTGAAAAGACTGTCTTTGTTCACTGTATTGTCTTTGCTCCTTTGTCAAAGATCAATGGACTATATCTAGGTGTGTCTGTTTCTGCACTCTCTATTTTGTTCCATTTACCTATTTGTCAGTTCTTTTGCAAATTCCACACTGTCTTGATAACTAGAGCTTTAGAGTAAATCTTGAAGTAAAGTAGTGTGAGTCCTCCTCCAAGATTTCATGGACTATTCTGGGCCATTAGCCTCTCTGTGCAAACTTTCGAACCAGGTTGTTGATATTCACAGAATAACCTGGGATTTTGATTGGATTGGACTGAACCCACAAGTTGTGCAGTACTGGCATCTTGATAATACTGAATCTTCCTTTGAGGTATCCTGGAATTTGGTTTATAATAATACGTATAAAATATAGAGCATCATATCATTTGGCAGGGATTTTAACAATTACTACGGAAGGGCCTTTAAAAAGTTGTTCTTACTTTAGGTTTACAGCTTCAGTGTTCTTTAACAAAAGCAATATTTTATGGCCATAAAAACAGCAAGAAAATTATATCTGGCTTCATTTATTAGTAAATTCATAGCCCGGGTCCATATTTAATTCTGGAAAAATAATTGTTATGTTGATTAATAAATGTTCTGATTAATTTCACACACACACACACGATTGATAGATAGATAGACAGATAGACAAAATCTTCCTATCCACTTACAGATTGTACTCAATCTCTTTCTCTGTGCAGTGTTCCCCTCCCCCCACCCCCAACTAATACACATACCTGAACACAATACAATGTGAGGAACTACTCTGTTTCAGGTACTGTGGTAAAACTGGGGTTACTGTGGTGAATTAAATAATGTCTTTATTTCCATGAAACATATAGTCCAGGGTAAAAAGCAGACATGAAACAAATAATGTCACAGCTATAAAATTGCAACTGCAACGAATGACCATAACCATAGAATCAAGTGAAGCTACTGTCAGATCCTTGCCCACGGAGATGCACATTTGTTCTCTTTCAACCCTCAGAACAGTGTGCTACAGGTAAAAAGGCCTGGGAGCAAATCATAGTCTGTTGGGGAGATGGAGGATATCGCTGAGTCTCCCACATCTGAAGTTGTGCAGTTTGGAATGTCAAGAACAAAGCTGGGGAGACAACTCACCCAGAACCTTAACCAGCAGTCTCCATCTCTGCTCCAATAAGCTCCTAATCTTGTGTCCATCCTCATTCCCCTGGCCTGTCACTGAGCTGCCAAAGCGATCACTTCAAATATGAACCTGACTGTATCACTCCTACTCAAATTAGGGCATCCCATCTGATTATAAATGAATCCAGATTTCTTTCCTGTGCATCGGAGTTTTGCACGGTCTGAGGGGAATTAAGCTCTACCTCCTGGAGAATGGACCTTGTGACTAGAGTAACAACATAGTGACAGTGCTTCTTACATTCCCCCACCCTACAGAAGAAACTGGCCCAGTATTTCCTGGATCCCAAACTAGCAAAGGGAACCCCAAGAGGCTCATTCCTCCCTGCATGGAATGGGAGACCTGCTGACAACATCAGGGGAGCCCAGCACCACCAAGACCTCTGCTAACAGAAGGTGGTGAAGGGAAGTGCTCTCTTTTCTCACAGGACGGACACCCCCCTCCCCTCATACCTAGAGACACCAGGTAGTTGGGTGGTACCAGCCAGGGCAATTCTGCCAAAGAAATACCTATCCCATGAAGTGTTCTTGATCCTCACAGACCTGAGACTCCCCACCTAGACTCAAGACACCTGGCATCTAGGCAGCACCAGCAAGGGCCTCCCCCCTCCCCCACCTTAAATCACCCCCCACCCCAGGAAGAGATTCCTCTCCTCTACTGACAGATACCAGATGGCCAGGAGGCACTGGGAAGAGGGATCCTGATACATCAGTCACTCAGCCTGTGAAGCTTTTCCTATTTTCGGCCACAGTATCCCCTAACTAGATACCCAGGGCAGCCTGTTTGGGGAAGCTTCATCCACACTCTCCAAAAACACCAGCAGGGAAAAGTGGGAGCAAGAGTGTTACCAAATAAGCCAAGCAGACTTATAGCATCATGAGAGTTTTGAAAACTGTCATTGGAACAAACATAGCCTACAACAGTAGGTCAGGATCTGGGTGCCAAACCCAAAAACAGAGTGACTTCCTGCTAAAATGAAAGATGTAAATAGGATGCAGTCTCTTACCCTAACAGCTAAATATTCAGGATATGACACAAAAGTAGCCATCATACCAAGAACCAGGAAATCACAATGTAAATTCAAAAAGACAATCAACTGACACCAATACTGGCATGGGATAGTAAAGCAGCCATCATAGAAATGCTTTAAGCAATTATAAGGTCTCTTGACACAAAGGAAAAAGTACAAAACTGCAACAAAAATGTAGAAGTTATACAAAAACTCAGGTGGAATTTATAGAACTACATCATAGATGATTTAAAACTCATTGGCTTGGTCAATGGTAGAGTTGATATGACACAAAATGGAGAGAATCAGAGAATATAAGGACAGGCCAATAGAACTTGGCAAATCTGAGCAGCGCAGAGTAAACACACTGGGATAAAAAAAGAATCTCTGGGACAAGAATAAAAAAAAAGGTAACAATTATGCTATCAGAGTCCCAGAAAGAGAGAGGGGGACTGAAAAAACATTTGCAGAAATAATGGCTGAAAACGTCCCATACTTGGCAAAAGACATAAGTGTGCAGAGTCAAGAAGCCAGGTGACTACAGTATTCAATAAATCCTAAGAGATCCACACTAAGACATCATAAGTAAACTAAAGGCAAAAAATCTTGAAAGCAGCCAGAGAAAAATGACTCATTACTCATGGAAGAAGGAAGACACAGCAATTCAGATCACAGCAAATACCATATGAAACCTCGGAGCTCACAAGGAGATGGCACAGTATTTTTCTTCAAGTGCTGAAAGAAAAGACTATCCACTGCAGACTGTACATCTGGCAAGACTATCCTTCAGTAATGAAGTGCAATGAACATGTTTGCAGATGAAGGAAAGCTAAAAGAATGTGTTGCTTAGCAGACCTACCCTTAAACAATGTCTAAAGGAAGTTCCTCAAATGAGTAAGTAAATGATAAAAGTAGGAATACTGGAGCACCAGGAAGGAAGAAAAAAATGAAAAGAACACAAATATGAGTATATATAATAGACTCTCCTTCTACCCACAAGTTTCTGAAATCAAATCACATGTGATGATTGAAGCAAAATTATAATACCATCTGATACTCTAGAAACTATTTTGAAATGGGAAAGGTAAAGGGACCTAAATGAAAGTAACATTTCCACACTTCACTCCAAGTGGTAATATACTGTGATAAGGCACATACTTTTTGCAATACTCAGAGCAACCACTAAGCAAACTACAAAGAGATGCACTAAAAAACACTAAGAATGAATCCAAATATAATCTTAACCAGTAGAACAATAACCTACAGAAAAACAAGGAAGAAGATACAGAAAAAAATGAGAACCAGAGGAAACAAATGTAAAAATAAATAAGAAAATGCCTCACCCAAGCCCTAATATATCAGTAAGTAAAAGTTCTACTTAAACCATTGGAAAGAGAGATTGTGAGGGTGGATTAAAAAACATAACCTAACTATATGCTGTACATCAAAGTCAATGACATAGGTAGACTGAAAGTAAAAGGGTGGAAAAAGACATATCATGCCATAATTAATTTTAAAAATCAGCAGTATACTAAAGTAGACTTCAGAGCAAAGAAATTTACCAGAGACAAAAAGGAACATTACTTAATGAAGAATCAATCCACCAGGAAGATGGAACATTTCTAAATGGGCACGGACCAGATGAAAAAATGCGTGAAGCAAAAACTGGTAGAGCTGCAAGAGAAATTGAGAAAATTCATTACTATTGACAATTGTTGGCATTGTTCTATCATCAACTGATAGAACTACCGGGACAAAAATCAACAAGAATGTAACAGACCTGGACACCATAATCAAACACCAGGATCTGATGTGTGCATTTGTGTGTGTATGTGTGAGTGTGTGTGTGACTCCACCTAAGAACAGTAGAATACATGTTTGTCTTTCAGGCACCCATGAAACATTCACCGAGACAGTCTATATCCTGGGCCATAAAACACACTTCAACAAATTTAAAAGAGTATATTCTTTAACAACAATGGAATCAACCAGATATAAATAACCGATAACAGGAGAACCTCCAAAGACTTTGAAATTTAACAATACAGAAATAAACCATGGGTCAAACAGGAAATCATTTCACCAGAAATTATTAAAAAATACATAGCACTGAATGAGAATACAATGTATCAAACTTGTTGAATGCTGCTAAAGCCAGGATGAGAGGGAAATTTATAGCACTAAATGCTCACATTATACATAAAGGAATGTTTCATATATGCAGTTTATTGTATGCCAATTGTATCTCAATAACAGTTCTTAAAAAAAGAAAGAAAAACAAATGTTTCATGGACCTCCCTGTTTGTGCAGTGTTTAAGAATCTGCCTGCCAATGCAGGGGACATGGGTTCGAGCCCTCCTCTGGGAAGATACCACATGCTGCGGAGCAACTAAGCCCATGTGCCACAACTAGTGAGCCTGCGTTCTAGAGCCCATGCTCCACAACAAGAGAAGGCTGCGCACCACAACAAAAAGTAGCCCCTACTTGGCACAACTAAAGCAAAGCCAGCACGCAGAAACAAAGACTCAAATGCAGCCAAAAAGGAAACATTTCAAATCAGTAGTTTAAATTCATACCTCAATAAACTTGAAAAAGTAGAGTAAAATAAGCCAACGTTGGTTCTTCAAAAAGTAAAATAGAATTGATTAATCTCTTAAGGATGATAAAAAGAAGAGAGAACTACAAATCATCAACATCAGGAATGAAATGGGATATCACCACAAATCCTGTAGCCATTAAAAGGGTAAGGAGGGATTACTATGAACAATTTTACTATCTTCATGAATTCTGTCTTAGAGAACATGGAACAATTCCTCAAAAACCACATACCAGGAAACTGATTTCATAATTTAAAAATTCTTGAAAAAGAAATAGCCAGGCCCAGATGATTTCACTGGACTATTCTACCAAACATTTGAAGACAGATTAATTTGATACAGTTTTTTCCAGAACACAGAGGAAGGAATATTTCCTAATTTATTTTATGTGGCCATTACTACCTTGATATGACAAACAGACAAAGTGCAAAAATGTAAAAGCATTGACCAGTATCTCTCATGAAGATACATGCAAGAAATCCCCCCCCCAAAAATGGGCAAATTACATTAAACCATTTATAAATAGATTGATACCTTATGACAAAGCAGACTTAATTCCACCTTATGCAAGGCTGGTTCGATATTAGGAACTCAGCAATGAAAAAGAGTGAACTATTGATAAAAACCACCACCTGGATGAATTTCCAGAAAATTAGGGTGAGTGAAAAAAGCCAATCCCAAGAGGTTACATACTATATGAGTCCATTTATGTAATATTCCTGAAGTGACAAAATTATGAAGAAGATAGTAATGGTTCACATGGGTTAAAGGAGAGGTTGCCTGGACAGGAGAGAGGTGGGTGTGATTAAAAGGGCAACATGAGGGATCTTTGTGGTAACGAAACTCTCTTGTGTCTTTACTGGTGAATATGTGGACATAAACATGTGATTAAATTGTTTGGGGTGAATACATACACGCACACGCACATTCATATATGTGACACTTGGAAACCTGAATATGATTGATGGATTGTGTCAATGTGAATATTTTTGTTAAGTTCTTGTACTATAATTTTGAAAGATGTTGACATTGGAGAAAACCATGAAGGGTACACAGGATCTCTATTTTATTTCTTATAATTGTAAATGTACAATTATCTCAAAATTAAAGGTTTAATTTTAAAAAAGAACCAAAGTAAAATTTAAGCCAGAAAAACTCTGTAGAGACTCTTGCTCTAATCTTGCATGTCCTCCACCCCATTGGGTTAGAGCAGAATTTTTAGGACACATTTTAGGCTGCTTTTGCTTTGTGAATTTTACAGTATTTGTGTGAGTTGCAACTCACTTATTCCTGTTACACTGAACACAGCAACCAGAAACAAAGAACAGATTCTTCCTGTCTCCCAACGCCAAGGCCTTTCTCCTCACTCTAATTTTGCAAGATGTTGCCATTGGAGAAAACTATGAAGGGAACACAGGATCTCTACTTTGTTTCTCTATTTAATAAATTTCTCTATTTATACAAAGAGAGCTAACTCTCTTGATGGTTAATTTTATGTGTCAACTTGGCTGGGGCACAGTGCCCAGAATATGTGATCAAACATTCTGGATGTTACTCTGAAGGTATGTTTTGTGTAGATTAACATTTACATTGTTGGGCTTTGAGTAAAGTAGATTACCCTCTGTGACACGGCTGGGCTTCATCAAATCAGCTGAAGGCCTTAACAGAACAAAGGCTGATCTTCCCCAAGCAACAAGGAATTTTGCCAGCAGGCTGCCTTTGGGCTCAAACCGCCACTCTTCCCTGAGTTTCCAGGCCTACTGGCCTCTCCCATCACATTTTGGATTCACTGTGCCTCCAAAATAGAGTGAGCCAGTTCCTTAAAATGAATCAATGAAATGAATCTACACACACATCCTGTTGGTTGCATTTTTCTAGAGAACACTGATGAATACACTTTCTATTTCTGTCCTCTCCCTCTTTCCCCTCCCTTCTCTCCTGGAAGCCCTCATTGCTTTACCTCCCTCTGCACATGGATGCACTGTGGCCTGCTTAGTCTCCAAGGTGATATTCTAGGGCCTTATGAGTTTGCTCTCTCTCTCTCTCCTTTTTTTCTTCCATCCCCTTCCTTACCTTCTTTCAATCCCATGTTCTTTTATTTGTGGAAAAGAGCAGGAAGACAAAAGGGGGGTAGTGGTGAGATTTTTGTTAGGTTTATGAAAAATCCATACGGGAAATTGCAAGGATGTAGACAGATGACAGCAAATGAAATTCTCCATGAATGAGGTGTCTCCACAATCCATGGGTTGGAATCTTATAGCTGGTATGGCTGTGGAAATCTAAGGAAGGTTCGAAGCTACGATAGGCACATAGAGACTTCAGCTGGCAGGAAGGAGAGAGGTCATCACCAAGAGACCTCTCGGTGGCTGACACATGGAGGCTGTTTGTAACCAAACAGCTATGTGCCAGAATGTTCTGACCACCGCCACCTGCCCCGACAGGTGGTGGTTTATTTACCGTTACTTGACAACCTACCTCAGTTGCCTTTCTTGAACATGTGTGTGATGAGAAGACCCTCCAAGAAATTTCAGTTAATTTCACATTGTCCATCATTTTGTCACTCCTGCTCTTCATCCTGCAAAACTAAACAGATAGTGTATGTCACAGAAATTGTACTTAATCGCTTGGGAACACAGCCAGTGCAAAGCAAACTGTAATAAAACCTAAAACCACCACCACCAAAAGCCTGAGGAGTATGGTAACAGGCAGAATCAAAGCACAAAAAGACTCTTGGAAACTGAATGTACACTAGTGAGGCAAAAGTAACCTTATTTTTCCTGAGTATACAAAAGCTAACAATATTTATTTCTATCTTCATATAGAGAACAGCTAGTATACCTAAAATCATAGTTTTCATGTCCTCCCTTTTTTCGTATTTAACCTTTTTTCTTCTCAGCATCATCATTCCGGTGTATGTACGTATGTAGACATTCTATAATCATGCATAATGGAAGATATTTAAAGCTCTCATTTTCAATTGTGAGTAAAATTAAATGTGTCTTATTAAGATAATGTCAATTCTACATTGAGAATGGAAATTCCAGAGTTTAAGCTTTTAAAGATCAAAGATTATGCATACACAGGTTGGCATGTGTCTGCCTGTGGGTCCCATCTGGCACACTACCTGTTTTTGTAAATACAGTTTTGTGGAAACATGGTCACACCTGTTTGTGTGCATGTTGTCTACGGCTGCTTTCATGCTACACCAACAGAGTTTATTATTTGCAACAGAAATGGTACAGTCTTTAAAGCCTAAAATATTTACCGTGTGGTCTTTTACAGAACAAGCTTGCTGACCCCTGATATTTGTAGGAGAGAATAGAAGTAAAATTATTGCATGGCAAATATGTATGTTTGTTTACTCAATTTTAAACTTCTCATTTGCATAGTAAACTTTAGCTAAGACATATTTATTAGTGATTTTCAAGGTTTCAGTCAAAGACCTTAGATGTGAAATTCAAAAGAGTTTTAAAGAACAATGTGTCAATGTGATGTTAAAATCGTCAAGGAACCCATTTTTAGAATTTACAATAGACTTTCTGTACATTTTTATACAATTTTAAAGATTGATATGATGTTAAAGTTTTATATGATTTTAAAGATTTATATGATTTTATGTAAAGGGTTATATGATTTGTACCACTCTCTACAAATTATTGAACCAATGGTTTTCTGATTAGTTTGCATGCATGTTTATATATTTAGATTAAACATAGTTTTTGTTTTATTTGAGCAAAACAAGATATGTAGGAAATTTAAGATATTTTCATTAATTAGGCTTTTTCTGAGAAAGTATGCCAGGTTGCAGATATTATGCTAAGATTACATGTATAGTGTCATAAAATCATGGAGATGACATATTATGAAAATTGTCTCATATTAAAAATGTCTCCCCTTTTACATTTATGGGCCAAGTGTTAAAACTGTTTCAATTGCTTAAAAGCAGCAAACGCACAGCATTTGCTCTTTTGTTGTAATCCAGGGTCTGTGGTCATTCATTTACCTCACTGCTGTAATGTATTCCTCACAACTGCAGCTGCAGAAGGAAAGAACTCCTTTAAGGAGCCATTAGACATGGATTGTTTTCCTTTGGGACATTTGAGTTCATGGACAATTACTGAAGTACTTATTGGTCTGAAAAAATCAGTTGGCACAAGAGCAGCTCTAGATTATGAAAGTTTGTAAACGGATTAATTTTTCTACATCCTGGAAATTTTTATGATAAACAAAGAAACATTACCTTGGTATCATTTTTTATTTCTCCTTTTATTGAGGAACTTCTGGATGTTTAAAACCTTGTGAAGGTTTAGGGTTTCCCAAAGTAGACACTGTAATTCTTAATCACTTTGAGTTCAAATCTGCCACATTACTAGATAGGCACAAAAATGATGATGAACAAACAGTCTAATTACAGGCTGCGTCTCCCACAAGGACAGTGTTAAATGTACTTAAATCAGTCACCATAGTTTATACAGAAGACACTGAATGGCACACCTCTAAGGATGTGCAGTTTACCACTGGCCTTAGACTTTATGCACAGCTGGGAGGATAACCAGCCCAAGGAGAAGGCAGTGGCTGCTTTTCTCCTCCCACCACAGACAAGTCACAGACAAGTAGACAGTAGTGCAATACTGAAAGCTCAGCTGTCAGAACTTTAGAATTACAGCCAAGTATTTCTTGGAAACTGCTAGGCAGAAATGTACATACCTGCCAAGAGATCCAAAAATGTAGACAGCCTAGCTTAACACAGTAAACTCGCTGACAGTTCAATGAGCTGAAGTAGGGACCAACCATGCTGGGACCCCTCATGGCCAAAACTGTATCCTAAGACGGAAAGGATGTTCCCTTTCACAGTGGAAGTCCAACAGGGTCAGCACTTGTGAGTGACTATCAAGGCCATTTCACAGGAGCCGCTTGACCTAGCAACACACACACACACACACACACACACACACACACACACACAGAATGATCTAAGTTTACTGTATAGTTTGCTGAGGAGGAAGTGTACGGGCTTTTACGTGTTAGGAAGGGCTTCCATGGTAGCTATTCTTGTTAGTATTGAAAGCTACTTAGACCAGATGGAATGAGTAATTTTCTGCAAAAGGGTCAGGTAGTAAATATGTGAGGCCTTGTAGCCTTTATGTTCTTTGTTACAACTACTCACCTTTGCTGTTGTATGTGAAAGCTGCCAAAGACACTACGTGGAGATTGTGGTCCAACAGACCTTTATTTACAAAACACCTGGTTCGTTATAGTTTGCTGACCAACATTGTAGGTGGTTCATAAAATACATCTCATTTTTGGTTGATGAAGAAAGAATCATGTAGGTCTGGAAAGGCCTGGCATACTGAGTTTATTTAAGGTTCACGGTCTTTTTCATCAGCTTCAGGTAGATACAAGAAGGATAATGGAACAAGGAATACAAATTTGAGATCTCCAAGAGCCATTTTAGGTGGAGATTTTTCCATTCGCAATAAGTTGTAAAATAAATTATTTGTAATTATTTGTAAAACTCACAAGAGCAGGTGTTGGATATGATTGGGTTCACCAGAAGCCAAAATCCTTTAAGGGGTGACAGGCCCAGACTGTGTCTCTGTGTTTCACTGCCACATCTACACACCGTGGTAGAGAACCCAGCACATAACCCTCTAAGAAAGACTTGTTTTGGATGGGAGAAACACCTTCCAGTTCACTTCCCACATAGTTCTCTCGCCACTTCGTTGGACAGCTGTACCTCACTCACTCAACTGCTGAGAACCCCATGGTATTCGGCCTCTTGGGAGACATGGGAGGAATCCGTGTGTGTTTGTTCTGGACTCTGGTTCTGTGTGAAGGGAGAGTAATATTATAATGGCCTTCCTTCTCAACCCTTCCTAAGTCCTCCCACAGCTGAATGAAAGCCCCAAGCCACACACTCGGCTTCCCACACCACCAGTGAAGGGCATCCTCCCACACCCTCAGCCCTGCAACCCTTGGCCCCATTCTGTTCCCTATGCCTATGCACCAGTGATCCAGCCCCAGGACTCAGGGCCTTCAGCCACACCCTCCCTAGGCCTCTAGTCATGGGCTGAGGATCTGGAGCCCCCACCCTTCTATCCAGTCCAGGGCACTGCCTCTTTAGCCATGCGCCCTCCCTTTAATCCCCAGTGCCCCAATGTCCCAAGTCCTCACAAGGCTCTGTCTGCCTAGGACTGGCCGTGCCCTTCACCTTGGGCACTGAGTCGGTCTACCCAGGCCTGAAGGCTTTGTTGGCTCAGGGGCATTTCCACGGAACAAAGGGAAAGAGTTTTCAGTTTTAGGAAATTAGAAATTCTTGGGTGGATGGATAGAAGAAGAGATGTGTCACTGGCCCCAATACCTCAGCTGGCAGTGTCTAGACCTTGTGTGGACCCTGGGTCAGCTTTGGTGGGGATAGCTTGGCACCACCTGGAGTAGGCACCAGGGCCTCTTAAGTACCATGTTTCTAATGAAGCCTCCTGGCCTCAGCCCCCAGAGCCAGAGCTAAAAGCCACAAGGGAAGTTGTGCGTCTGTGGGATGGTGTGTTCCAGCGTCCAGAAAAGGAAAAGGGCACCTCCTTATTCTAAGCAACTGTGGTGTTGATTCTCTTCCATAGGGAAATAAACAAATGAGCAAAAACCCAGTTGGCTTCTCTTTTAAAATGGTACAAAGAAGGGTAACAATTCTTTTCTGTTAAATCTACATAATCTCTTAGAGGCACTGCAAGGCCTGGCCCATGGTTGGGCCCAGCCAAGCACAGAATAAAGGACTGATCTTTCTAGCCTACTCAGGAAGCTTCTGGGTTTCCTCACCAAGCCACCATTTCTTTTTCCTTGGGTCTCCTTGGACAGTGGGGGATTCGAGTCAGCACGCACCCTGCCCCGTCCCCCTGCTCCATCCCAGAAGGAACCAGCCTGAAGTATCCTGAAGCTTCTCAGAAGAAATGATCCAGGAGGTGAAGAGGTGGCACAAAGGAACATGGATCCTTTGACTGCTGATGAGGAAGTAGAGGCACTGGCCAGTGGAGCCTTTAGCATCCGAGAAGTCCTGTAAAGGACAGGAACTGAGGACGACGGCTTTTGACCGCTGCAGGTTAGTGCCAGTGCTGCTAGAGAGGAGATGATGAACTCCAATCTCCCTTAGGAGAATTCAGAGTATGTGGTCTCTGAAGGAGCTTGGAGTAAACTTTTCTTCCTCACCAGGCTCTCAGCGTCCTCGCATCAGACCAGATGTGACCTGAGTTACACTCACATGCCAGATCCCAGTTTTTACTTCTGGTGCACTCCACACGTAACAATCACCAATGTTTTTTTCTAAACATTTTTAAGCCTGTTCAGCTTTTGCATTTATCAGCTGGCCTCTATGACCTATCTATGCCCTCTTCCCTTAACTGAATTGCCTTGAGGTAACTGTGAAGAGTCCCAGGTATTTGCTTAAGAATGGCTGGGTATCCTCATCTTATTCCCTGCAAATACAGGTCGCAGCCACTCTGTAAACTTTTCAGTTTAGGGTATAGAAGGGGTAGGTGTGGAGAGCATGGAATCTGCAGCCCTATAACCAGGGTTCAAATCCTAGCTTTTGTGTGCGACCCTCAGGGCAAGGGAGTTAACCTCTCTTGGGCTCCACTTACAAATCTCTAAATGGGAGAAGGACACTGCAGATAATGGCACCCATCTCACAGGGCTGTTCTGAGGATTAAATCTGTTAATACATGTAAAGTGCTTAGAATAGTGTCTAGCATGTAGGAAGTGTCATATAAATGTTAACAGTTATTATTTCAACTCACAGAACTCCAATCATGACTCTTGAGTCAGTACAGATTACAGGCTGCAGTTACAGAATGTTTTCTTAGCAAAACTATATTCTATTCTTCCATGTCTTAGACAGACTGATTGGCTGAAGTCTGAAATCATCCCTGCCTTTGAGGACTGAAAGCAAAACATAACAAACCCAAGTTACAATTCTACATGTTTTTCTACCATTTTTCCTTATTCTATATTTTGTGTCCCATGGTAAGTAGGTATCTGTTTGATCACACATTTCCATCACCTTGTAATAAAGAGCTCTAATTGACTTACTTGGGATCACTGAATATTCTCTTCTACCCCAACTCAGCCAATTTTAAATATTAGGGTCTGCACCTTGCAATGCCATTTCCAGGTGGGTCATTCTTTATCACGAGTACAGGAAACTATGCAGCAGGGGCTTAAACATGCTGGAGTTTATTCTTCTCACCTTACAAGAAACACAGGGTTGGAGAGACAGCTCGATGATGTGATGAAGGACCCAAGTAACTTTTATCACCCTGCCCCATCATCTTTGGAAAGCATTCTTTTGCTTTCAAAAATACATGATTGACCTGTAAAGGACAACAAACGTTGGAAGGAGCCACATCAGATCAGGAAAATAAGTACTTTCCCATAAATTCTCAGGTGGTGTCTCATTGGCAAGCATCGTGTCAAACTGTACCTATTTCGTGGCCAGTGTCCAGAACAGAAACAAAAGGGGGGTGGTGCATCAAACTCTAAGTAATTGAAGAGAAACACCTGTCACTTTGTCTCTTTGTATTGCAGCTTAAAGAAAAAGAATACCTCCAGGAAAAACTATATTTAGTTTCACTGTGGGCCAGCATGGAGTCAATGAGAAATCCCTCTTATGAAGTTTTGAAGTTTCACAAGGACATTTTCAATAATGGATACAACATACAGAAAATCCATAAAGAAACTGCTAACTTGAACAGCATTATAAACCAAATGGAGCTAATGGGCATATATAGAAGAGTCCACCCAACAGTTAGACATTATTCTTAATTTCCTCCAAGATACTTCACATATTAGGTCATAAAACAAATCCTAATAAAATTACAAAGACTGAATTATACTAATTATTTTTTCTGTCAACCATGGAATGTAACTAAAAATATAAGAAAAGCTGGAAAATTCACAACTGTGTAGAAATTAAATAATATAGTGTTGAATAAGATTATTTTGTTTTCAACAGGGAAAACAATAGAGGAATTTAAAAATATCTTGAGAAAATTCAAAATGAAGATCGCATACCAAAACATGTTTGGGATATGTCAAAAGCAGTTCTACAAGGGAAGTTTATAGTGATAAATCCCTACATGAAGATAAAGAAAGATCTCAAACAACCTAACATCAGACTTTAAGAAACTAGAAAAAGAAGAACAAACTAAGCCCAAAGTTAGCAGAGGGAAGGAAATAAAGAGCAGAGCAGAAAGAAATGAACTAGAGACTAGAAAACCAATAGAAAAGATTAATAAAACTAAGAGTTGGGTTGTTTACAAAGATAAAAATGGACAAAATTTTAGCTAGAAGAAAACAGAAAAAATAGAGAGACAGAGAAGACTCCAATTAAATCAAATAGGAAAGAAAGAGGGAACAAAAGAGATTCCCCAGAAACAAAAAGGATTATAAGGGACTCTTATGAATAAGTATATGCCGTGAAATTGGATAACCTAGGAGAAATGGATAAATTCCTAGAAACACACAACCTGCAGAGACTAAGTGAAGAAGAAATAGAAAACCTCAATAGATCTATAACTAGTAAGGAGACTGAATCAGTAATCAAAACCCTCTCAGCAGAGAAAAGCCCAAGACCAGATGTCTTCACAGAGGAATTCTATCACCAGTTGAAGAAGATTAACACCAGTCTTTCTGAGACTCTTTCTTGGTCCATTTGGAATACTAGTGCAAAACACCCGTGACTGAGTAGCTTATAAATAATAGCTCACCATTCTGGAGGCGGGAAGTCTGCATTTATGGCATCAGGATGGGTGGAGGAGGGTATTCTTTCTGATTCATATTCGGGAACTTCTCACTGTGTTCTCACATCATGGAAGGAGCAAGAGATATCTCTAGAGCCTTTTTTTTTAAATAAGGGCACTAATCCCATTTCTGAGGGGTCTGCCCTCATGACCTAAGCATATCCCAAAGGCTCCACCTACTATTACCATCATGAATTTTGGAAAAACATGTGATTCAAACCATAGCAAACTCTTGCTAGATACTGAAAAGCTGGGAACTCTTCCAAACCAGTTTTACAAGGTCAGCATTACCCTGATACAAAACCAGACAAAGACACTACAAGAAAATACAGAGTATCCGTGATGCACACTTCTGTTAAAAATCTCATCAAAATACCAGCAATCCAAACTAAATAGCACATTAAAAGAATCATACATATGACCAAGTGGGACTTACCCCTAGGATGCAACACCCATAAATCAATCAATATGATACAGCACATTAACAGAATGAAAGCAAAAACCAACCCCCAAACCCCCACATGATCATCTCAATAGATGCGGAAAAAGGATTTGGAAAAAAATCAATATCCTTTCAAATAAAAATTCTCAACAAATTAGGAAGAGAAAGAAAGTACTTTAACAGCAAGAAAGCCATATATGAAAGGTCCACAGCTAATATCATAGTCTACAGTGAAAAAATGAAAGCTACTCCTTTATAAACAGGAAGTTAAGGATCTCTACTCTTGCCACTTTTATTCAACATAGTTGTGGAAGTCCCAGCTAGATAAATTAAGTAAGGAAAAGAAACAAAAGACATTCAAATTAGAGAGGAAGTAATAAAATTATCTTTGTTTGTAGATGACACGATTTTATTTGTAGAAAGTCTGAAAAACTCCACAAAAACTGAATTCCGTAAAGTGGAAATACACCAAATCAACATACAGAAATCAATGACATTTCTATTCACTAACAATGAGCTTTCTGAGAAATAAATTAAGAAAACAATGCCACTGTCAACTGCAATATAAACAGTAACATACTGAGAAGTAAACTTAACCGGAAGTGAAAGATCTGTTCACTGAAAAGTATTAAAGAAAGATGAGTAAAATTAAAAAAACACACTGAGAATATGGAAAGACATCCCATCTTCATGAATTGGAGGACTTACTGTTGTTAAAATGTACATACTACCAAAGTGCTCCACAGATTCAGTGCAGTTGCTATTATAATCCCAATGGTGTTCAATACAGGAATGGAAAAAGAAATCTGAAAATTCATGTGGAACCACAAAATACCCCAATTAGCTAAACCAATCCTTAGAACAATAAAGCCCAAGGCATCTTTCAAAACATGAATAAGCTACAGTAGTTAATAAAGGGCATATGAGACAAACCCACAGCCAACATCATTCTCAATGGTGAAAAACTGAAAGCACTTCCTCTAAGATCAGGAACAAGACAAGGGTGTCCACTCTCACCACTGTTATGCAACATAGTTCTGGAAGCTTTAGCCATGGCAGTCAGAGAAGGAAAAGAAATAAATGCAATCCAAATTGGAAAAGAAGAAGTAAAACTGTCACTGTTTGCAGATGACATGATACTATACATGGAAAATCCTAAAGATGTCACCAGAAAACTACTAGAGCTAATCAATTAGTTTGGTCAAGTGGCAGTATACAACATTAATACACAGAAATCTCTTGTGTCCCTACACACTAACAACAAAAAATCAAAAAGAGAAATTACGGAAACACTCCCACTTTCCATTGCAACCAAAAGAATAAAACACCTAGGAATAAACCCACCTAAGGAGGCAAAAGACTTGTATGCAGTAAACTATAAGATGCAGATGAAAGAAATCAATGATGATACAAACAGATGGAGAAATATACCATGTTCTTCGATTGGAAGACTCAATATTGTGAAAATGACTATCCTACCCAAAGCAATTTACACATTCAATGCAATCCCTACCAAATTACCAGCGACATTTTTCATGGAAGTAGAACAAGAAATTTTACGATTTGTATGGAAACGCAAAAGACCCTGAATAGCCAAAACAATCTTGAGAAAGAAAAATGGAGCTGGAGGAATCAGGCTCCCTGACGTCAGACTATACTACAAAGCTACAGTAATCAAGACAGTATAGTACTGGCACAAAAACAGAAATATAGATCAATGGAACAGGATAGACGGCCCAGAGGTAAACCCACCCACATATGGTCACCTTATCTTTGACAAAAGAGGCAAGAATATGCAATGGAGAAAAGACAGTCTCTTCAATAAGTAGTGACGGGAAAACTGCACAGCTACATGTAAAGGAAGGAAATTAGAACACTTCCTGACACCAGACACAAAAATAAACTCAAAATGGATTAAAGACCTAAATGTAAGCCCAGACACTATAAAACTCTTAGAGGAAAACACAGGCAGAACTTCCAATGACAAAAATCACAGCGAGATCCTTTTTGACCCACCTCCTAGAGTAACGGGAATAAAAACAAAAAGTAAACAAATGGAACTTGAATCTTTTGCACAGCAAAAGAAACCATAAACACGATGAAAAGACAATCCTCACAATGGGAGAAAATATTTGCAAATGAATCAACAGACAAAGCATTCATCTTCAAGATATACAAGCAGCTCATGCAGCTCAATATCATAAAACCAAACAATCCAATCCACAAATGGGCAGAGAACCTAAATAGGCATTTCTCCAAAGAAGACATACAGATGACTAACAAACACATGAAAAGCTGCTCATCATCACTAATTATTAGAGAAATGCAAATCAAAACCACAGTGAGGTATCACCTCACACCAGTCAGAATGGCCATCATCAAAAACATCTACAAAAAATAAATGCTGGAGACAGTGTGGAGAAAAGGGAACCCTCCTGCACTGTTGGGGGGAATATAAATTGATACAGCCACTATGAAAAGCAGTATGGAGGTTCCTTAAAAAACTAAAAACAGAACTACCATCTGACCCAGCAATCCCACTCCTGGGCATATAGCCAGAGAAAACCATAGTTCAAAAACACACATGCACCCCAGTGTTCACAGCAGCACTATTTACAATAGCTAGGAAATGGAGTCAACCTAAATGTCCATCAACAGAGAAATGGATAAAGAAGATGTGTTAAATAGATAAAATGGAATGTTACTCAGCCATGAAAAGGAACAAAATTGGGTCATTTGTAGAGACATGGATGGACCTCGAGAGTGTCATACAGCATGAAGGCAGAGAGAAAAAAACAAATATCACATATTAATGCCTATGTCTGGAATCTAGAAAAATGGTATAGATGATCTTACATGCAAAGGAGAAATAGAGACATAGATGTAGAAAACAAATATATGGGTTCCAAGGGGGAAAGGGGGCAGCAGGAGGAATTGGGAGATTGGGATTGACATATATATACTATTCTTACTATGTATAAAATAGATAGCTAATGAGAACATACTATATAGCACAGGAACTCCACTTAATTCACTGTGGTGACCTCAATGGGAAGGAAATCCAAAAAAGAGGGGTACAGCTGATACATTTTGATGCACAGTAGAATTGAACACAATATTGTAAACCAAGTATACACCAATAATAATTAATTTTAAAAAGTAAAAAAAGAGAAGAAAAACCTCAAACAATCTAACTTTATGCCTCAAGGAACTATAAAAAAGAAGAAAAAACTAATCTCAACTTTAGCAGAAGAAAGAAAATAGTGAAGAGTAGAGCAGAAATAAATCAGATAGGAAATAGGTAAACAATAAAAAATATAAGCAAATCTAAGTGGTACTTTCTGAAAAGATAAACAAATTTGACAGACTCTTAGCTAGACTAATTAAGAAAAAGGAGAGAAGACAAATCAATAAAATCAGAAATGAAAGAGGAGGCAATACAAGTGATGCCTCAGAAATAAAGGAGTCATAATGGTCTATTATAAACAATTATGCCAACCAATCAGATAACCTAGAAGGAATGAATAAATTCCTAGCAACATACAACCTACTACCACTGAATCAAGATGAAATAGAAAGTCTGAACAGACCACTAACAAATAAGGATACTGAATCAATAATTAAAAAGAAATAGAAAATCCAGGACTAGATGGCTTCACTGGTGTATTTTACCAAACATGTGAAGAAAAATTAATGCCAATCATTGTCAAACTCATCCAAAAAACTGGAGAGGAAGGAATACTTCCAAACTAATTTTACAAGGCCAGCATTACCCCGATACCAAAGCCAGACAAGGACATTACAAGAAAAGAAAATTACAGGCCAATATCTGTGATGCACATAGATGCAAAAATCCTCAACACAATGTTAGCAAACAGAATTCAACAATAAATTAATGGGGCCATACCTCATGATCAAGTAAGATTTATTCCTGAGATGCAAAGATGGTTCAACAAACACAAATCGATCAATGTTATACACCACATTAACAAAATGAAGGGGAAAAATCATATGGTTATCTCAATAGATGCAGAAAAGGATTGCACAAAATGAAACATCTTTTCTTGATAAAAACTAAACAAATTGGGTATAGAAGGAATGTACCCCAACACAATAGCAGCATATATGAAAAGACCACAACACACATACTACTTAACAGTGAAAAACTGAAAGCCTTCCCTCTAATACAAGGAAGAAGGCAAAAATGCCCACACTCACCACTTCCATTCAACACAGCACTGGAAGTCCTGGCCAGAGGAATTAGGGAAGAAAAAGAAATAAAATGCATCAAAATCAAGAAGAAGTAAAATTACCTCCGTTTGCAGATGACATGATCATATATGTAGAAAATCCTAAAGCTTCAACAACAACAACAACAAAAATAGTTAGAATTCATAAAAGAATTTAGTAAAGTTGCAGGATATAAACTCAGCATATAGAAGTCATTATACAAAAGCAATGAACTACCCAATAAAGAAATTAAGAAAATGGAAGAAAATATCTGCAAACCATATATCTAATAAGGGGTTAATATCCAAACTATAGAAGGAACTCCTTCAACTCAATAGCAAAATAATATTAATTAAACAATGGGTAAAGGACTTGAATAGCAATTTCTCCAAAGAAGATAGGCAAATGGCCAACAGGTGTATGAAAATGTGCTCAACATCACTAACGGTCAGAAAAATGCAAATTAAACCACAGTGAGATATCATCTCACACCTGTTAGAATGGCTATTAACAAAAAGACAAAAGATAACAAGTATTGAAGAGGATGTGGAGAACCCCATTCTGAGCCCCATTCTCTTCATGAGTTAGAGGACTTACCATTGTTAAAATATCCATACTACCCAAAGTGACCCACAGATTCAATGCAATCCCTATTAAAATCCCAATGGTGGGGACTTCTCTGGTGGTCCAGTGGTAGAGAGTTCATCCCGCAATGCAGGGGACGTGGGTTCAATCCCTGGTCAGGAACTAAGATCCCATATGCTGTGGGGCAACTAAGCCTGCACACCACAACTACTGAGTCAAAGTGCCTCAACTAGAGAGCCTATGTGCCACAAACTACAGAGCCCACATGCCCTGGAGCACAAGCACCACGCCACAACTATGAAGCCCATGTGACTTGGAGCCCACACGCCACAACTAGAGAAGAGAAAACCCCCATGCCACAACTAGAGACAAGCCGACGTGTGCTACAACGGAAGATCCTGCATACCACAACGAAGATCCTGTGTGCTGCAACTGAGACCCAAGGGAAAAAAATCCCAATGCTGCTGTACTTTACACAAATAGAAAAAGCAATCCAAAATTCATATGGAACTACAAAGGACCGCAAAGAGCCAAAGAAATTCTGAGTAAGAAGAGGCTGGAGTCATAATTGCTGATTTCAAGGCTACAGAAATCAACACCGTATGGTACTCATATAAAAACAGACATAGAGACCAATGGAACCAAGTAGAGAGCCCAGAAATAAATCCATTCATCTATAGTCAATAACCTTTGAGAAGCATGCCAAGAACTCACCATGGGGAAAGCATAGTCTCTTCAATAAATGATGATGGGAAACCTGAATAGCCACATGCAGAGGAGTCAAATTGGACCCTTATCTAACTTGATGGACAAAATAAACTTAAAATGGATAAAGGACTTAATGTGAGACCGGAAGCCATGAAATTATTAGACGAGAACATAGGGGAAAAACTTGTTAACTTTGTTTTTGGACAATGGTTTCGGGATATGACATCAAAAGCAAAGGCCACAAAAACAAAAATAGACAAGTGGATTTGCATCAAGCTAAAAAGCTTGTGCACAGCAAAGAAACAATCAGCAAGTGAAAGGCAACCTATGTAATGGAAGAAAATATTTGCAAACCATATATCTAATAAGGGGTTAATATCCGAAATACGTAAGGAACTCCTTCAACTCAATAGCAAAATGATATTAATTAAACAATCTGAAAGGACTTGAATAGAAATTTCTCCAAAGAAGACATGCAAATGGCCAACAGGTGTATGAAAAGGTGCTCAACATCACTAATTGTCAGAGAAATCCAAATCAAACCACAGTGAGATAGCATCTCTCACCTGTTGAAGAATGGCTATTAACAAAAAATCAAAAGATAGCAAGTACTGATGTGGATGTGGAGAAAAGGGAACCCTCATGCACTGTTGTTGGGAATATAAGTTGGTACGACTAAGGAAAACAGTATTGAAGTTCCTCAAAAAATTTAAAACAGAACTACCTTATGATTCAGCAATCCCACTCCTGGGTCCACAGCCCAAGGAAATGAAATCAGTATCTCAAATAGATACATGCACTTCCATGTTCACTGCAGCATTTTTCACAGTAGCCAAGACATAGAACCAACCTAAGTATCCACAGATTCATGAATGGATAAATAGAATATGGAATATATACAGGCATACTTCATTTTATTGTGCTTTTAGAGGTTGCATTTTTTAGATGTTACATTTATTTATTCCTTACTATTTTTTTGGCTGCTGTGGGTCTTTGTTGCTGCGTGTGGGCTTTCTCTAGTTGAGGCAAGCAGGAGCTACTCTTGGTTGCAGTGTGACGGCTTCTCATTGTGGTGGCTTCTCTACTGCAGAGCACGGACTCTAAGCGCATGGGTGCAGGCTCAGTAGTTGTGGCACACGGGCCTAGTTGCTCTGTAGCACGTGGGATCTTCACGGACCAAGGATTGAACCCATGTCCCCTGCATTGGCAAGTGGATTCTTAACCACTGCATGACCAGGGAAGTCCCTGCATTCTACAAATTGAAGGTTTGTGGCACTCCTGCATTGAGTTAGTCTCTTGGTGCCATTTTCCCAATTAGCATTCTTTTAAAATTAAGGTATGTGCATTGGCTTCGTAGACATAATTGTACTGCACATTAGCAGACTACACTATAGTATAAACATAACTGTTATATGCACTGGGAAATCAAAACATTCATGTGGCCTGTTTTGTTGCAATATTTGCTGTATTTTGGTGGTCTGGAAGCAACCTGCAATATCGCCGAGGTACGCTTGTATACAATAGAGTATTATTCAGCCTTTAAAAAGAAGAAAATCCTGCTGTTTATGACAACATGGATCAACCTAAAAGAGATTATGCTAGTGAAATAAGCCAGATACAGAAATACAAATACAAATATTGCATTATGTCACTTTCATGTGGAATCGAAAATAGTCATAGAAGTGGGGTGCAGAATGGTAGTTGACAGGAGATAAGGGGATGGGAAAATGGGCAGGTACTGATCAAGGGGTACAAAGTTTCAATTATGCAAGATGAATAAGTTCTGGAAATCCAGTGCACAACAATGTGAATATAGTTAACAATACTGCACTGGATACTTGTAATTTTCTAAGAGGGTAGATCTTAAGTGTTCTCACCATTAAAAAAAAAAAAGAAAAGAAAAGAAACTGGCAGTTATATGAGGTGATGGATATGTTAACTGGCTTGATTGTGGCAATTATTTAAAAAATGTGTCTGTACATCAAAACATCAAGTTGTATATCTTAAATATATATTTTTATTTGTCGATTATAACTCACTAAAGATGGAAGAAAAAAGAAATGAGGTACTGCTACATACTACAATAGGGGTGAACCTTGAAAATTATGCTATGTGAAAGAAGCCAGGCATCAATGGTCACATACTGTATAATTACATTTATATGAAATATCCAAAGTTATATCTATAGAGACAGAAAGCAGATGGGTGATTGCCCAGGGGTTAGGTGGAAGAAGGAATGGAGTGTAACTGCTTCATGGGTAGGGTTTCCCTCTAAGGTAATAAAAACATCTTTGAACTAGAGAGAAGTAAGGGTTGCACAGCAAGGTGAATGTACTAAATGTCATTGAATTACACAAGTTAAAATGGTTAATTTTATCTCAGTAAAAAAATAAAACTTCCCCCAAGTTACTTTTAGTTAATTTACTGTCATTACAAGTTTTACTATGAATCATATCTTTAAAGAATAAACAGCCTCAATTCACACCAAATAAATACTACGTTTAGCAAGCTATCTGTTTTCTAATCGGTTATTTACTTTAATATCCTAACTCTAGCATACTCCCCCGTCCTTTTGGTGTGGTAGGGTAAATGGCATGAACCACAGATGGAAAGGCTGCACGTAGGAGAACCTCAATCGGACCTTAGAACGGCAACTGAATTTTTGAGACAAAGCAACTGGGGGATATACATATTTTTGTTTCAACACGTTTGTACCTACAATTTCTTATTTTGTTCGACCTGACTTTTTAAAATCTGCAATTCGTTTATCTTAAAATACGTAAATTGTTTATTGAAAACAAGTAAATGTTTATGTACTGCTAGAAAAGATAACTGGATGATGCGCTTTCTCTTACTCCTATTTTATACTGTTAGAAGAATGATGCCATCAACTGAATTCTGTCCCTCCCAAGTTCAGATGTTCAAGCTCGAACAAAGTGATGCTATTTGGAGATGAGGTGTTTGGGAGGTAAAGATTAAATGCTATCATGAGGATTGGGCTCTCATGATAGGACTAGTGCTCCTATCAGAAGAAACCAGAGATGTTTTTTCTCTCTCTCCCTACCATGTGAAAACCCAGTGAGAAGACAGCTGACTGAAAGCCAGGAAGAGAGCCCTCACCAGGCACTGAATTGGCCGGCACCTTGATCCTAGACTTTCAAGCCTCTAGAACTGTGAGTTGTTAAAGTCACCCAGCCTATAGTATTGAACATTATGTTAGGGAAGCTTGAGCTAAGATAAAAGATTACTAAATGGAAGAGACATGGAGGAACCTTAAATGCATACTGCAAAATGAAGGAAGCCAAACTACATACTGTATGATTTCAACTATATGACATTCTGGAAAAGGTAGGGCACTGAAACTATTCTGTATAATGGTCAATGTTTGTCAAAAATTTGTCAAAACCCATAGGATATACAACAGAGTAAACACTAATGTAAACTACGCTCAATAGTTAAGAATAATGTATGGACATCGGCTCATCAATTGTAACAAATGCCCCACACTAATGCTAGATGTTAATAACAGAGGAAACTATGGTTTGGGGGTGAATGTGAGGGGGTGTATAGGAACTTTATACTCTCTGCTTAAATTTTCTTTAAACTTAAAACTGCTCTACAAATAGTCTACTAATTTATTTTAAAAAATAAATCTAAATTGCCTCATCATTTTGTGAGCTTACTACCACCTTACAGGTTTTCTATTTGACCTACTTCTTTTATGTTCATTTCTATCTTCTTTCATCCTTTTAGAAAACACATCAAATGTTTCATAGTATTTCACTTCTCCGCCTATTATTGTTTTAGTCATATGTCTTTCACAAAGTGTTTCATTAGAAACTACATTATGTATCCTTGACTTACTACATCTATGCCCATCAGCATTTTCATCACCTCCCTAGTGATGCTTGAACCTTGACCATGACCCACTCTCCTCGCTGGACAAACAGTTTCTGCTCTGTTTTCTGTCTTCTTTCCTTCTGGGCCACTTCGGTCTATCATCATTACCCAAAGAACTGACCCACCAGCTTCTACATGCCAGCATGTAAGACTTGCAGTGTTTTAACAAGTATCCCAACTTTATGATGATGATTTGGGATCATTACCAAGGCACTTTGGAGCATACGTGTTATTTTAAAGTAGTTTTATAGGACAATGCACATTGGTTTTCTTCTCCTATTAGTAGAGTAGGAAATTGTGGGTTGATTTACAGTTAGTTTGATTAGGAAAGCAGGATATGTACACTGCGTCTTTGCTGGGGAGTTTGGCACTGCTCCTTCTGCTGCTGGGATGTATTTTGTGCCTTTACAGCCTGGCCTCTGGCCGTGCTGATCAGGGTAATGTTTGCTTTACCATATATGTTGCCAGTTTGATTGATATTCTGGTCCATACAGGATACTTGGTCATGACTTCTCACCTGTGAGCCTCAACTTTACCACCTGCAAAGCGCACCTGATAACATATCCACCTGGTGGGGTTTTATGGGTTTGGCAAGAGTCACAGTGCCTGGCACATGCCGGAGACTCAAGTGATACAGTAATGACTCAAATTTGCATTTTCAGGGGATCCTGCCCACTTGGAGAAGGTGACTCTTGAGCTCACAGCCTCGGGGAGGAAAAGCAGGACAAACAGCAAGGGCAGCGTGGGCCAAGTGCAGGAGGTGAGAACTGATGTGCAGGGAGCCTCATGCTGGTGTCACCAGAGGGCCCATGGTGCGCTACAACGTGGGGACAGAATGGCCGGCCAGCAGGACCAGGCCAAGAAGGGCCCTATGAGGGCTACGCCAGGGGCCTTAGCTTTTACCTTGTGGTAGAAGCCATCCAAAGGAGAAAGTAGAAGCTGGGTAGGTGCAGACTTCTCCCTTAGGAATTGTTTCCAAGGTCTGTTTACCTACTGGCAGGGTCCGTTCGATGAGTTGGCCCCTCCAGCACATTCTAGAGAGGACTGGCCATGTCTTCTGGAGAAGAAGCCCTGACTTCCTGGCCACCTCACTAAGGAGAGGGCTCACGGGGGAGTCAGCCTCACTCTGCATCTGTCCACCAGTCCTGGACCCTGCACTCCAGGACCGCTCACTTGCAAGAGGCACGTCCAGCTGCCAGAAGTGACATTTCCAGACTCATCTGGGTAAGAATGAGCAGAATATCGCTTATCATTCCAGGGAAGTGGGTGCCACAAAAGATCAGGATGGGTACAAATCACAGAAGGTCAGGGACTTCCCTCATGGTCCAGTGGCTAAGACTTCACTTTCCAATGAAGGAGTTGCAGGTTCAGTCCCTGGTCAGGAAGCTAAGATCCCACATGCCTTGCAGCCAAAAAACCAAAACATAAAAAAAAAAAAAAAAAGCAATATTGTAACAAATTCAATAAAGACTCTGAAAGTGTCCACATCAAAGAAAAAAAGAAATCTTCGAACCAACTGATGATCAGAAGGAACAAAGGTCAGTCCATATGGGAGTCCACATGAGAGCCGCACAGTCACCAACACGCCCTCGAGTCTCCCTTCCAGCCCAACACACACTGCACTGGCCACACTGACCCGTGACACCATCACACAGCCTCACAGAGCTCCAAACATCCTCAAACACACACACTCCCTACCTATAGTCAGATGCATGATTGTGTGCCCAGAACTCTCCTGCCCCAAAATGCAGGGACTACAAACCTCAATAAAATCCACAGCTACAGTCTTGAGTACAAAACACCCCCCACAAAGGCCTCCAATAATCAAACACTTAAATCCTCATATCCTACAAAAATCCACCCAACCCACGCAGTCCTACAAAATAACCCCCCACGCAATCACACAAACCCTGCAACAATACACAAAGTCATTCACAAAAAACTCACAAACTTCTTATTAGACACAATTCCAGACCCAAATATAACACATGCAGTCCCCAGAGCTGTGAGTATCCACGTACGTGCAACACCTCAGAAGCTGACAAACACAGAAATACCATCAGATTGACACAGACAGTCCTTCCCACCTTCTTGTAAATACTCGCCTCAAACACATGATGACCTCACACCCCCAATACATACACCCATCCCCCTCTTGAGAATCTCTAAACAGCATCTGTCACATCCCCTGATCATACACACACAGCGAGCAACACCAAATACACAGACAACCCCAATCTCTGCAGAGTCCTCCTCACCAAAAATGCACTCCCTACCTTCCTACCCCGACAGGATACGCGAATGTATAATCACTCTACTCTGAACACACGCAAATCCAACACACAGTGCATTAAACTACCTCTTCTCAAATGCTCGCACACAGAGCCTCAAAAAACCTAGAACCAGCCCCACCACCCAGCCGCACACACCATGCTACACCAATTGTCTACTCACACAGGCACTCATGCCCCTCGGCTCTCCCCAGGTCACACATACAGTCTCCACACATCTTTAATATTACCCCAAACCTTCCTGTACCCCAAACATACATCCATGAGATCCCCACACAGCCCTAGCCCATGACAGAGGCAGCTCTACCAGGGGCATCACGGCACCCCGGGGGGGCAAGCACGGCTGAGGCAAGTGCCTCCTATGTTGCTGCACTTCTTGCTGCTGTTTCAGATCGTCCCCTGACCCCACCAAGGTTGACTGGGACACTCTACACAGGAAATGGCAGCATATGAGTCAGGGAAAGGAAACCTCCACTCCAGGGGTTCCCTGTCACCAACCATCGCACCAAAATATCAGAAGACCAGCGTGAACAAGAAACAGAGACAAGTAACTATACCATGGTAGAAATGCAATTTTTTCTACAAAAAATTGCCCAAGGGAAGGGGGGGGAGGAGGGTGTTCCCCCTAATTATAAAGCCATGCTGTTACAATTCAAAGAATTGTCAGACACAGACTGCAACCGTGTTGTAGCTAGACATGAAAAAGATGGTTTTTCTGAGGCCCCAAATCTTGCTTGCCAGTAAAAGCAAATGGGCCCCACTGCCCCAAAAGCCAGGAACCCAACAGAGGGTCCTTAAGGGATAGAGGGACTTCCAGGCCCCTTATTGGTCTCCACCAATGGGTGGTACCTTGATATAGCTCCTTCCTTCATGAGATGACTAACAGACCTCCCCGTACTGGCAGCTCTGGAGATCGGGAGGCCCTAATGACATAATTTTGTGACAGCCCAAACGCAAATCAGAAACTTGTGCTCAGGTGCTGCAGGCTCTGCAAGAGAGTGGAGAGATGGGCAGCTGTCACCTCTCGGAATCCTGTACCCTGACCTCTGCCAAGGCCTCTGCCTTAGGGACCTCGCAGATCCCTGGAGCATGTCCCCCCTCTGGGACATGTGCCATATACGTCTCTAATTATCCACTGGGACACACATAAACAACTTTTTATGGCTGCCATTGACAATGGAGCCCAAATTACAATGCTCCGTGGGAACCCCTCCAAACATAGACAGGGGCCACTCTTTACATTACAAAGCATAACAGCCAGGAGAGTAGAAGGCACTCAACTTCCACTGAATGTCACCACTGAAACAATCTTTATTAACAATCCTTTAGTGGCAGTGCCCCTCTGGCCCTACCCTTTCCTGTGATAGGTATGGATGCCCTGATGTGCTGCAGTGCCATTTGGAACAAACTCTAACTCCTGGCCTTCCTGGTAGAAGCTGAATATTGGGAGCCCGAAGACAGTAAATATCCCCCAGTATCATCTATGACAGGGGCCTGTGGGATAGTCACAAAGGCACACATTCTAAAAGGAAGGCACACATTATTGAAGGAAGAAGTCATTAAACACATCGTTTCTCCTTTCAGGTCCCCATGTGGCTGGTAGTAAAGCCTGCTACTAATGAGTGGTGACTTAGAATCAACTACTGAGCTATACATGCTGATCCCCACTATGAAGGCTCCCATTCCCAACACTGTCCAGCTGATTAAGGACACCCAAAGGGCTCCAGGGGAGTACTTGGCTGTGACAATCTAGCTCTTATGTTCTGTTCAATAGCAATGACTAAGAGTTGCAGCCGCAGTCTACTTTCACTTCAGAAGGCCGCCTGTTGGCTATCTTTACAGCTCAGTTATTGCCCACAATCTTTGCAGCAAGACCTGGAGTCCCCTTGCACCATCTGGCACTATACTGGTGACATTCTAACCCAAAGCCCCTCAGAAGATGTGGTGCATGAGGCCCTTACGTGGTTGGTGACCCACTTACAACATAGAGGTGGGCTATTGCCCCACAGCAAATTCAAGGGCTGTCCACAGCGATAACATTTCTGGGCATTCACTCATCCTCTAAAAGCTAGGAAATTCTGCTTGCTGTTAAACCTCAATGGTTAACTATTCAGTCCCCCACCACACTATGGCAAGCCTAACACGTCTTACTTAGATGTCTTCACATTTTGGAGGCAAACACCCCACTTGTCCATCATTCTTAGTCCAATTTGTGCAGCCATAAGCAAACCCTCCACATTTTCCTGGGGAACAGCTCAGCAATACGCTTTCTAGTTGACACAAAGGTTAATTAATCAAGCCCTTCCCCCTGGCTGCTCCATCTGGGTGGAGGCACGGATCAGCATGGACTCTGTGTCCTGGAGCCTTTGGACTAAACAGAGCCCCTCCTAGCTGCCTGTGGGCTTCTGGGCCAGACAGCTGCTCTCTACACCTACGACACCCCTTCGAACATCAAAATCTGCCACTTTGGGGGCTTTTGTTACAAACAGAGGCCCTCATGGGATGAAGCTTGTTCTCCTGGGCACTCACATTCCTACTACCTCACGGGTAAGGGGCGCCTCCTAAGAGTGACCCAGCAGGGCCACAAATGCCTCTTGGCTAAAACGGAAATAGTAGCACCAGAAACAGGCTCAACCAGACATAGCAGGTTTTTCAAACTGCAGGAGGATATGACGTCCCTGCTTCCCAGCCCCCTGCCAGGGGACCTTGAGGAACGGGTGCTGGCACCCCCACTGCCTAAGTGTCTGGTGATCTGGAGTGGCCCCTGGGATGGCAGCTCCACCCCTGCACACGGGAGAACCTGGTGCAGAGCAGCAACGTGCCAGCCTGCCAGCAGCAGCGTACTTATCAAAGATGGCACGTCGGGCTTGGCTCGGCTTGCTGAGCTGGTTGCAGTAACAATGGCTATGCAGACCACTGCTACCCATGACAAGCCTCTTCTCCACATTTTCACTCCCTCACAGGTGGTTGCTAATGGACTAGCAGTCTGGTCAGGCTGATGGCAGCAGGGCAATTTTTACACTCAAGGCCATCCTGTCTGGGGTGCCCCAATTTGCAGGGACACTGCCCAGGCACTGGCCACAATTAAGATTACCCACGTTTCAGTACATACAAATGCTTCCATGTCAGAGGCTATCTTGAACCCCAAGGTAGATGCTCCTGCCTCAGTCCAGGTTACCACCTGTTAGGGACTCTCAACTCAATCCTGACTCCCCCATTTTGGCCTTGCTCAGTCACCACTTCGATACTCCTTACTCCCTGGCTAATTGGTCCTACAGCTCTTCCGGTCATGGGGGAGCTGCTGCCACACTGGCCAAGGCCTGCCCTCAAGGAAATTCCACTTACTGCAGTCCTTGAAAGCACGTGGTTTTGAATTGCAAATTATGCCTCCAAACCAAACACTGGAAACTGCTCTGTCACCATTTGCTTTGTGAGCACACTGTCCATTGTAGCTGCTGGCAGGGAGATTTCATAGGCCTTTCCTTCCATAAGCACGACCTGTTTCACCATTACACACTTTTACCAGCTGGCTGTTTGCTACACCCACCAGGAACATCTCTGCGAAGCAGGTGACCTCTTTCTTTTCTAAGTATATCCTGCCCCCATTCGGCCCTCCTGACATTACTGACTCAGATCAAGGATCTCCCATTACTTCTCATGAAACATAGCACTGAGCTGTCCAACAGGGGATCCAATGGAATTTTCATCTCTCATACTGGACATAGGCCTCTAGCATTATTGAACATAACAAGGTATTTTAAAACCTCTGATCCTTAAACATGACAGGGCAATAAATGGACTTTTGAATGGACCTACTTGGTACCACTTTGAGCTCTAGGCCATACCTCCGGCCACCATTCTCCTCACACCAACTGGGCTCGAGCAGACATGCTGCCTATGATTGTTACCATGAAGACTCTGATGCCTTCATCGTATGGGATAATATCACCAACATTTGCCCCAACAATTTTTAGTTCCCTTACAGACTGAGAATGTCGATCCTCTCCAGAGAGGAAATAAATAAAACAGAGATTTACAAAAACAGAAAAAAGTAAATAAAACCAAGACCTGGGTTTTTGAAAGGATAAACAAAACTGACAAACCTCTGGCCAGGTTCACCCAGAAGAAAAGAGACAGGACCCAAATGAACAAAATAAGAAATGAAAGAGGAGAAATAACAACCGGTACTGCAGAAATACACAAAATCATAAGAGAATACTATGAACAGCTATATGTCAACCAAATTCACAACTTAGAAGAAAAGGACACATTTCTAGAAACATACTACCCACCAAAACTGAATTAAGAAGAAACAGATGTGGGACTTCCTAGGTGGTGCAATGGGTAAGAATCCACCTGCCAATGCAGGGACATGGGTTCGATCCCTGCCCCAGGAAGATACCACATGCCACGGAGCAACTAAGCCCGTGCGCCACAACTATTGAGCCCATGTGCCGCAACTACTGAAGCCCACATACCTAGAGCCCGTGCTCTGCAACAAGAGAGGCCACTGCAAGGAGAAGCCTGCACACCACAATGAAGAGTGGCCCCCACTCGCCGCAACTAGAGAGAGCCCGTATGCAGCAACGAAGACCCAACACAGCCAATAAAATAAATAAATAAATAAATAAATAAATAAATAAATAAATAAATAAATTTATTAAAAAAAGAAGAAACAGATGATTTGAACAGACGGGTCACTAGAAGTGAAACAGAACCTATAAACAAACAAACAAACAAACAAAAAACTCCCCACAAACAAAAGTCCAGGACTGGATGGCTTCACTGGGCAATTCTACCAAACATACAAAGAAGAACTTATACCAATCCTTCTCAAACTTCCAAAAGCTTGACAAGGAGGGAACACTCCAAAAGTCATTCTATGAAACTACCATCACCCTGATACCAAAACCAGACAAAGATACCACTAAAAGAGAAAATTACAGGCCAATATCTTTGATGAACATAGATACACAAATCCTCAACAAAATATTCACAAACCAAATCCAACAATACATAAAAAGGATCACATACCATGACCAAGTTTGATAAATCCCAGGGTCACGAGGATGGTTGAACATATGCAAATCAATCAATGTGTTATACCCTAACAAAAGACAGAAACCACATGATCATCTCAATAGATGCATAAAAAGCATTTGATAAAATTCCACATTCATTCATGATAAAAATTCTCATCAAAGTGGGTATAGAGGGAACGTATCTCAGCATAATAAAGGCTATTTATGACAAACCCACAGCCAACATAATACTTACCGGTGAAAAGCTGAGAGCCTTCCTGCTAAATTCAGGTACAAGACAAGGATGCCCACTCTCACTACTTCTATTCGACATAGTATTGGAAGTCCTAGCCACAGGAGTCAAACAAGAAAAAGAACTGAAAGGTACCCATATTGGAAGGCACGAGGTAAAACCGTCATATGCAGATGACATAATACGCGATATAGAAAACCATGAAGATTCCACACAAAAACAATTAGAGCTCATAAACAAATGCAGCAAGGTAGCAGGATTAATTCAGGTAGCAGCAAGATACAAGATTAATATACAGAAATCTGCTGCATTTCTTTATAACAATGAAATATTTTTATAAACATTTTTTTAACTTTCTGTTAGAAACAGAAAGTAAAAAAAAAATCCTGCTTAAATTTATGTCAAAAAATACCTAGGAATAAACCTGACCAAGGACATGAAAGATTTACACGCTGAGAAATATAAAATGTCGACAAAGGTAAATGAAGATGATTCAAACAAATAGAAAGATATCCCATGCTCCTAGGTTGGAAGAATTAATATTGTTAAAATGGCCATATTATCCAAAGCAATCTGTAGATTTAATGCAGTCCCTATCAAATTATCCATGACTTTTTTTTACAGAACTGGAACAAACAATCCTAAAATGTATATGGAACCACAAAAGACCCAGAATTACCAAAGCAATCCTGAGGAAAAACAACAAAGCTGGAGGCACAACCCTCCCAGACTTCAGACAATACTACAAAGCTGTGTTCATCAGAACAATGTGATAGCAGCACAAAAATAGGCAAACAGATCAATGGGACGGAATAGAGGGCCCAGAAATAAACTCACACACCTACGGTCAATTAATCTGTGACAAGGGAGGCAAGAATATACAGCGGAGAAAAGACAGTCTCTTCAGCAAATGGTATTGGCAAAGCTGGACAACCACGTGTAAATCAACGAACACTCCCTCACACCACACACAAAAATAAACTCAAAATGGCTTAAAGCCTTAAATATAAGACATAACACCATAAGACTCCTAGAAGAGAACATAGGTAAAACATTCTCTGACATAAATTGTAGCAATATTTTCTTAGATCACTCTCCAAGGCAAAAGAAATGAAAGCAAAAATAAACAAATGGGACCTAATCAAATGCACAAGCTTTTGCACAACAAAGGAAACCATAAACAAAACAAAAAGACAATCTATAGTTGGGAGAAAATATTTGCAAATGATACAGCCAAGGGCTTAATTCCCCAAATATATGAACAGCTCACATAGCTCAATATCAAAAAACAACCCAATCAAAAACTGGGCAGAGAACCTAAATGGACATTTCTCCAAAGAAGACAGACAAATGACCAACGGGCACAAGAAAAGATGCTCAACGGAGCTAATTATTAGAGAAATGCAAATCAAAAGGACAATGAGCTATCAGCTCAGACTGGGCAGAATAGCCACCATCAAAAAAGTCTACAGATAATAAACGTTGCACAGGGTGTGTAGAAAAGAGAACCCTCCTGCACTGTTGGTTATGTAAATTGGGGGAGCCATTATGGAGAAGAGTATGGAAGTTCCTTAAAAAACTAAAAATAGAGTTACCATATGATCCTGCAATCCCACTCATGGGCATAAATCTGGAAAAGATGAAAACTCTAATTCAAAAAGATACATGCACCCCAGTGTTCATAACAGCACTATTTACAACAGCCAAGACATGGAAGCAATGTAAGGGTTCATCAACAGAAGAATGAATAAAGAAGATGCACGAGTGTGTGTGCACGCACGTGTGCGTGCATGCGTGCAATGGAATATTACTCAGCCATAAAAAAGAATAAACTATTGCCATTTGCAGCAACATAGATGCACCTAGAGATTATCATACTAAGTGAAGTAAATCTGACAGAGACAAATATTATATCATATCCCTTATACGTGGAATCTAAAAAAAAAAAATACAAATGAACTTATTTATAAAACAGAAATAGACTCACAGACACAGGAAACAAACTTATGGTTACCAGAGGGGAAAGGGTGGAGCAGGGATAAATTAGGAGTTTGGGATTAACAGATACACACTACGATATATAAAATAGATAGACAACAAGGACCTACTGTATAGTACAGGGAACTATATTCAATAGCTTGTAATAACTTTTAGTGAAAAGAATCTGGAAAAGAATATGTATCTATAACTGAATCACTCTGCTGTATACCTCAAACTAACACAATATTATCAATCAACTATACTTCAATTAAAAAAATAGTCAATTGTCTCTGCTTCCAACAATCATTGGCGAACAGATTTTGTGGTTAGCTGTGATCCCCTGCTGATAGATAGTCCTGGCCCATTCGAAGAACACAGATGCACTTTGCGGCTGCCAGACCACACTGACGCACAACTTGGAACTTCTAGCTGAAATTCCTATGTATAGTGGCTTTAGCAGATAGCTCATTTCTCCTAACCATGCCTCCCCATAGGAAGTGGAAGAATTGTACCTGGGCCCACCAAGGGAATAGTGTGGATCTCTGAAAGGGGAAAAGAGGTATTCTGGTTGGTTGACACTAGCAACATTAGAAGATGACAGCATGACAAGGCAACTACAACCCTTAGCCCTGCCCCACTTTGAAGGAGGCTACCAACAAGCCGCTGACCCACAATGACCCCATAGTTTCCCTCCACATGGGGCAGCCAGTGGACAGATGTAAAACTATAAAATGATGGTCGCTGCTTCTGGCCTTACTCTGTTCTTTTTGTGCCATCTGGGTCCTAGGGCTTCTCCTCGACATGAGAGAAGCAACACTAGAAAGTTGCTTGATTGGCACAGCAGTCACCCAAAATCGCACCCCAGGATTTGGAGACGCTGAGTATTGGAAGCCAGCCCTACAGGGGCTGTACCTGAAATGCCTCCAGCTGTGGATACTAGCCAGGCAATTCAAGCCCTGGATCTTAAATGGGACCAGTGACACAAATGCATCAAGGCCACCAGCCCTGTCCAAATAATCACCAACCTCCTGGCATCCGGGAGCTGGCCATTACATTGCCCTAATTTCAATCCTAATAGTTTGATAGGCCTGTGCAGTTCAGACCTATCTGTAGTAATTCAAGGCCAAACATTAGATCCTTGAGAACATGTAACTAAATTGTCCTTAGCCAAGGCTACACATGTGCCTCCAACCTTTACTGCTTATGGAAGGAGACCTGCTATGCCTCAGAGGAGTACACCACCCAATCATTTGCAAGGTAAACTCCCAAGGACCCTCAAAATTTACTGAGAAGCTGTGATACCAGGAGATGCTCCCGACAGGGCAAGCAAACCTTAATCAGGGCTCTGTGACACCCCCTGGCCCCTCAGTTCCCCTCCTTGCTTGCTCCCTAGCAGAGCCATTACGTTCGGAGCCTCTGGGACGGCTCCCTCCACCTGTGACAACACTGGAGCTGCCACGCCCCAGCCCACAAAAGTGTGGGGCGTGACAGTCTGAGAGATGACAACATGGATGGATTGGAACATGAGAACTCAAGATATGATAACACCCCAGCTCATGACACCAACGTCATCCCTAATGCTGCCTCTACAAGCTTCCACTGTAGCAGAGAGAACACCAAGGAAGACACGGCACTGGGACTTGGCTGCTGGATTGAATGTTTATTTATCTACATTCCCTGCTGATGACCACCCTGAGTGGCATTTCCAGAGCTAACTATGTGTTTCCCCAAAGGAACCCTTGCTCACTTACTATAATGCTTGCTGCTTGAGTATGAGATGGTACTGTGATTGCCAGGCTGCTCTCTGCTGTGCCTTTGAGCTTTGGAAGGCCAAGGTACGTGTCAAGTCTCATAGCCACATGGAGGCCCTTTTAAACACTTCATGTAGGTGCTGGTCCTCACCACATCCATCAGATGGGTTCACGTTATGCATCCTACTGGGGATTAGTACATTTAATTTCTGTTGGGAGGACCCTGACCTGGCTGCAGTGCTGCTGCCACCACAGCACCCCTCCCTATAACCTTCAGGATCACAGCCACAGAGTCCCCTCAGCACACCACCCTGAGGGCACCCTTTCCCATGGTAACCACTCAGGGCTCCAGAGGCCTCCCTTCAAGCTCTGCAATAGTCTTAATATTTTTATACAATGGGCAGAAACCAGAGCTCATTTTTTGGGCCACCACCATTGCTGGACATGTGACTGGGCTCCAAAAAGGCTTTTCCCCTAAATTCATGTCCTATCAGGCTGATTTATGGACCCTGCCCCCATCTGCCCAACAGAAGGCACCCCATGTGTCCCTGCAGCTTCCGCAGCCACTCTCAATGGTACTCGAGTGCTCCACGCAGGACCCTTGGTAATAACAGTACGGAGCACCCAGCAGGAGCCCCCACGCCCCCTTTATACTCCTCTATACCTGCCCAGACACCACCAACCACCACGTGGATGAACATGACCTGCACCTCACCCTATAGAGCACAGTCTCCACAGTCCTGGGCCTCAAGGCCCGGCCACCAGCGGGAACCCCACTTACTCTGGCCTCCTCGATCTAACAGTGGGTGCCTACGGTGGGTCCAGTGCTCTGGAGCTGTCATACGTGTGTACTTCTTCACACGTGTACTTCTTCCCTCAACCTCCAGTGCACCTGACCTTGCCGGTGCCTGAGAATTTTTAGTCTGCCTGAGACAGCCCTTACACATCTCTGAGCAGGACCCCCAACCTGTCTCTCTTTCTGCCCTTCAGGTCAAAAGCATCCAGTACCCACCCCCATTATGTTGGGAGCAGGGCTGCTGCTCTCCTGCCTGGGTCTGGCTTCGGAGCCGCTACAATGGGCACGCAACACTGATTATGAAGGCAAACCCCAGCCCGTCAGCCACGCTGGCTGCACACACTGGGCTGTTACACCACAGCCTAGCCTTCGTGCAACAACCACATGATTCTTTGGCGCAGATGGCTCTGATTAACTTTTGAGCTTTAGATTACTTATCGGCCCAGTAGGAGGTGAACTGTGCTGTAAAGGAGGCCACCTGCTGAATTCTGGACAAATTCAGCCAAACATACAAAAGATTGCCCAATAGGTACAAGTATTCCATACTCTCACCCAACTTTTAATCAAATACCCACCTTAACCTTATCCAAGGGCTGTGATTTAGTTTCTTTTCTGGACCCCAAAACTAGGGGGGATTGTTATGAACAGGATTTGAAACTGCCATCTGTCTACTGATCATGTTGATTGGCGCGTCTGCTGTGCTCAATGGTTCACCTGCTGTGTGACCGAAACCCTGTCAGCGGGCTTTAATACGGTCACTGTCCTGACCGTGCCTATGATTCCCCTGAAGATTAATGTCTAGGCATCAATTGTGATGATAAAACAGCTATTCTGAGCTGCTGTCTAGGCATTTTACCGTGTGATAACCCTGCTCACACCTGAGCTCAGAATTCTCGCCCCAAGTTCAGTTGTGCTTTTCCTGGGACACCTTGTAACGTAACCCCTCACAGTTGAGCCCACCACAATTTACGGACCTCCACCCCGACCATGTGATCATTAAGAGATGACGGCTACCCTGCTTTCTAGCTCCTGCCTGCTTGTAACGTGGGCAGAGGACGGCCTTTCCCCAGCTCCTTGCCCAACCACCCCCCGCCACCCCCCCGTTCCAGTGGCTGTAAATAGTACATCTTGTGACGTCACTTCCCTTGTGTGTGTGCACTGAAACTGTGCCTTCAGTCAAAGCAACACGAAGGTTCTCATCTCCTGAACACGGGAGTTTGGATGCTGAGGGAGCTCCCTGCCAGTTCCTTGTGGGTCTTGTGCCCCCTCCCTCTACACATGCCTAATTTAATACACCAGCTGTGTGCCCCCCGCCAAGCACACTGCACCCAAACATACAAGGGCCGTCCCAACCTCCCTCACACACAAGCACAGCCCTCCACACTCCCTGACTTCACACATACAAACCACATGTATACACACAAACACACCTGTGACACACACACAATTTCCACCACGCTGAAGACACAACTACACACGCAGAATTTCTGTGAAAAAACAGCTTTCCGCTGTAAAGGGGATGAATTTGGTGACAATGACATGTGCCACCTGGATCTCTCTTCAGGGAAGGCTTTGTGTCCTGAGTTGACGAGAGTGTGGCTGGGAGGCAGCGTCAGCTCCCAGATCCTTCAGGGACTGCCGAGACTGCAGAGAGCTGCCTTGCCCAGAGTTATCCCCTTTCCAGGACAGCTCGTATCCCATAGACTGACAGAGGCAGAGTTAGAAAGGCCTGGCTGACTCCTTCTAACTGAGGACAACTCTGAAGAGACAGTCTGGCTCCTCAGCTCCGGTGGGGTAGGCTGAGGCTGTTTTGGCACCTGGATCAGAGGTCAACTTTCCCCCTGCCCAATCCTTTCTTTTTCTACCCCCTCACAGGTGCTGTTTAGTAAACATCTTGTTCCCTAAACATGTTCTCTGCATCTGTTTGCCAAAGAGTCCAAACTGTGAACACAATCACCATTTCTTCATTCCATTATTTATCAGGCGTCAATGAACATGGTCAAGACCCCTCTCATGGATATTACAATTGAGCGGAGGAAGCAGACAATCAACACATAGCTATATCAGGAACATGGACACAGGCACGCATGCACTGCATTAGGAGAGGTTACGTTAGCCACTTAAGGGTGCCTGATCTACTGGACTCTGCAGATAGGAGTGGGGGAGGGTGCGAACAGCTGCGTGTCATTGAGAAACAGTACTGGGCTGGCCAAAAAGGTCGTTCGTTTTTTCCGTACGATGGTTCTAGTAGTGCTTAGTTGTCTTTAACGTCATTCAAAAACATTTTGTTAGAGTGTATTGTGATAACTGTCATATCAGTGTGCATTTAAAGAAAAACATCAAAATGGGTGAATTTTTGTGCAGCCATTTTAACACCGAAGGTGGAAGAAGAAAAGCCACATTTTCAGCATATTATGCCTTATTATTTCAAGAAAGGTAGAAACGCAAATGAAACAAAAAAAAAGATTTGTGCAGTGTATGGAGAGGTGCTGTGACTGATCGAACATGTCAAAAGTGGTTTGCGAAGTTTCGTGCTGGACGATGCGCCACAGTCCAGTAGACCAGCTGAAATTGATAGCGAACTAATGGAGACATTAATTGAGAACAATCAGTGTTATACCTACCACTCAGGCGATAGCTGATATACTCAAAATATCCAAATCAAGCATTCAAAACCATTTGCACCAGCTTGGTTATGTGAATCACTTTGATCATGGGTTCACCATTCTTGACCGCATTCCTGCATGGGATTCTCTACTGAAACATAATGAAAACATTCCATTTTTAAAACAAATTGGGATGGGCAATGAAAAGTGGAAACTGTACAATAATGTGTAACAGAAGAGATCGTGGGGCAAGCAAAATGAACCACCACCAACCACACCAAAGGCTGGTCTTCATCCAGAGAAGGTGATGTTGTGTATATGGTGGGATTGGAAGGGAGTCCACTACTATGAGCTCCTTCCAGAAAACCAAACGATTCATTCCAACTACTGCTCCCAGTTAGACCAACTGAAAGCGGCACTTGGCAAAAAGCATTCGTAATTAGTCAACAGAAAATGCATACTCTTCCATCAGGATGACGCAAGATCACAAGCCTCTTTGATGACCAGGCAAAAACTGTTACAGCTAGGATAAGTTCTGATTCATCTGCTGTATTCACCAGACACTGCACCTTCACATTTCCATTGATTTAGGTCTTTACAAACTTCTCTTAATGGAAAAAATTTCAATTCCTTGGAAGACTATAAAACGTACCTGGAGAAGTTCTTTGCTCCAAAAGATAAAAAGTTTTGGGAAAATGGTATTATGAAGTTGCCTGAAAAATGGCAGAAGGTAGTGGAACAAAAGGGTGAATATGTTGTTCGATAAAGTTCTTGGTGAAAATGAAAACTGTATCTTTTATTTTTACGTAAAAACCAAAGGAACATATGACCAACCCAATATTTCTGATTAGGTCTCTGAGCTGTTCCCAGAGAAGAGGCTCTGGACTTTCTTCCTTACATACTGCAATTCTAATCTGGGTACACCAGGGACAGGATTGTTGTTTAAAGCATGAGAGAGCCATGGGAAGAACCTAGACCACTGACCTCCAAGCTGACGTTCCCTCATTGTCCCCTGTTACTTGCAGCCACAGGAGGTGAGTCTGGCCACTGAGTGAGGGGGAGGGGACTCTCAAGTTGTGGGCGGGGGACTTTATATCCCAACATGCTACCTCCACCTCTTCCTTTTGTGAAGAGTTTGCATAGGACTTTTGAGGACACCTTTTTTCGCTGTGTCCTAATTGATTACAAATGAAACATCACCTTTGGGTCATCGAACTGTTCGCAGACCCCTAGGAGGTTGTAATGGGGGAGGCCCAATTGTTATTTTGTGTCTCTTGCCTTGGAGCTGTTGTAACTGTAAGGCTATTAGCTTGGGGGATTTCTGTTTGTCATCTTGCTCCAAGGTCCTTTCCAAATGCTCCGCTACAGTCACGAGTTCAGTCAGGCCTATGGCCTCTCACCCTCTTTTCTGCCTTTTTATCAACCCACTCATCTCAGAAGATGATCCATTTATACAAAGAGGGCAGCTTAAGCAGGCTGAGGGGCCTTTTTATTGCTTGGAACCCCAAATGCTGTAAAAAGAGAGCTTGCAAACTGGCTCTAACGTCTTCCACAGACTCACCCCTCTTTTGTCTGTATGACTGAAAAACAGACCAATCAGTGTGAGCAGGGAAGATTTGAGGAATGGCTTATAAAAGGTTCGTTGTTATTTTGCAAGCTCTTTTAGGCTGAGCATCTGGAATATTATCCTAGGGCTTTTGCCATTTTGCTTCCCACATCCATCATGAGGCTTCCCCCAGGCCTACTAACATATGCACAAGCTGATCTAGCAGTTTGGGGTCGTAGGCCCTGACAATGACTCTAAATTCTTCAAAAATTTTGGGGGACTCCACCATAGGTTTAGCGAATTCTTTGACTATAGCTCTCAGTTCAGTCTTTGGCCAAGGGGTAAGGACACCTGAGAGGGCTCACCTTCAACCTCGGGTAGTTTTAGTGTGAATGGCAATTGTTAAATCTTCTCTTTGGAATAGAAAAGTATTTCAGACAGAGACTTAGTAAAACATGAGTACTCAGGTGAAAAAGCACAGGGAGGGGCAGTGAGGAATTAAGTCTGTAATCACATCCATCCTATGGTCTTTTGTTTTAGGTGTTTAGAGACAAAAGTCTCTTTGATTTTTCACTATCTTTTTGTATTAAGTCTCTACATGAAGCTATTTTGGAATCTTGAAGCCTTCTCTAAGCTTCTACATACCAATTAAAGTAGACTCCTCATTCTCCCTGATCAATTTGGGATCCCTCGCTCTCTAGTGTTTTCCTTAAATGAACAATCTTGTCTAGTTGGAACCTTCCCCCACAATGACCATTGTCATTCTAGATCAATATTAGTAACATTTTGCCATCTTTCTAGATAACTACAGCCTCCAGGGCTATAGTTCTTAAATATAAAATAACCAGCTGTGCCAGAAGGCGGCAGGCTCAACTTGCTGGCGATAAAGGATCTCATTTCCTCAGCTAGCTTTTGTCAACCCTAAACAAGAAAAGCAAACCTGTGCCTTAATATATCAGCAGTAACCAAGAGATGTTATTATGTCCTGGCCAAAAGAAGGCCTGGTGTGCATCACCACCAATTCCCAGCAATCCTTGGACTGGGGGAAAGGATCGAACCAGCAAATCCCAAGGAATGGGGACTGCAAACCGATTCCAAACAAAATGGAGAACTATAGCTGCCACCAGCAGTTCCCAGAATGGAAACTGGGGGCTGATTCCAAGTGCATGGGGAAGTGCAGACTCAATTGTCAGCAGTTCCCAGTGTGGAATCCAGGCAACAAACTCAGGGGCTAGGATTTACCACGCAAAAATACATTGGCAATAACCAAAAGATGTTACTGTGTCCTAGGAATTTTGATCTGAAAAGCTAGGGGTTTGGCCTCTGGCAGAATCCTCTACCAGCCACACTGACCTGCCCTGTAAAGGAAAGCCAATCACACTGGAAGCACAAATGCAAAGAGAATGGCGCTCAAACCAAGAGGAGCTTACCAACAACCTTCAGGAATGGTGAGAAGGACAGTGAACTCAAAGGATTTGTGGGCACCACACCTGTTTCTCCTTGTCCCCAAATGTTATCAGAAAATTGCTTCCCATCCTATTACTGCCACCAATATATGAAAAACAAAATTTAACTGAGTAAATGTGAAACTTTACTTTGATTTGGAATACATGGGTTTTATTAAATGATTCATGGTTCAGGCAGCATCTCATCTGATAGAAAGCGAAATACTCCAAGGGGTTACACAACATGGAAGCCTTTTCTTTCTTTCTTTCTTTCTTTCTTTCTTTCTTTCTTTCTTTCTTTCTTTCTTTTTTTTTTTTTTTGGCCACACTACGCGGCATGTGGGATCTTAATTCTCTAAGCAGGGATTGAACCTGTGCCCCCTGTAGTGGAAGTGGAGTCTTAACCACTGGACTCACAGGGAAGTGCCAGGAGCCTTTTATAGTAAGGCGGGTGAGACAAGGAAAGAAAGTCATCAGCAAGGGAAAAAAAATGAAAGTTCATTGGAGGAAGGTAAAAGTTCAGGTGACCATGGCTTCTCATTCGCTAAACTGTGGAATTTTCTATTAGCTGGGCTTGTTGCTGGCCAAGAAGGAAGTCTTCCCTCCTCCAGCTGGGGTAGTAAAGTGGCTGCACTTCCTGTTTGGGGGGGGCAAGGTCTATCTCTTCCTGTTGGGGTCAGTTAATGACCTCCTTCTTTTGGGGTAATCGATGATGAGTGATAGGGCATAAGAGCTCCCTCTACAGCCTTCCAGACTCCAATTCTAGTTGAGATTTCCTTTTATGAACTTTTACAGCATGTTTTGTTGGCGGCAGGATTCCCAACGAGGGAGAAAAGGCCACAAGACTCACCGCAAAGAAGGCTCAGGAATTCTTGGGTGGCTCCAAGGGAGGCAGAAGGTGGCTGTGGGATCAGCTGGTGGCCACACTGATCACATGGCTCCCTCTGATGGGTTTGCAGCTGGATGAGGAATAGTGGGAAAAAGGGTCAGTGCATCCTATCAGAGTAACATGAAACTGAGATGAGCGTCCCACTGCTAGAAGCATCTGGAGCCTTCAGAAAAGAGCAGAGAACACATCTAAAGGGTTTGGGAACATCAGAGCCATATCTCCTCAGAGCGGGACTCCCGAGTCTCTCCAGCTCTCAGTCCCTAACTTGCCCTCAGGGATAAAGCCTCCCCATCCCTGTCCTTGTCAGCTCACTGATCCCTAGAGGTCCTACCTATCCCTGAGGACTTCCTTCCAGCACATTCCATACCTTTTCATTTGAATATGTGCACACAGTCCACTTACACCCCAAGTAGGACCCTGAGCTCCCACCAGACATAGAAGCAAAAGGACACCACATATATATATATATATATGTGTGTGTTTGTACATATACCTATATATTCTGAGCGCACATGTACATTTCTACCCTCCCCATGAATAAATATACACACAGGTCACTTCTTACTACCTACATTTTCACAGACAAAACCCTATTCACCCTGAATATTCACATTCCACTCTTACAACTATAAATACCCACATAACATGGGCCTGAAAACAAACGTGTGCAACCAATATGCCACCCAGATGTACACACTGAATACCTACACACACAGGCTCACCTAGTACACAACTGTCTCATGTACAACTCCAGAAAAGCACTCTATGCTATCCCAGAGCCCTAAAATACATACACTCCAGGATTCCTGCACACACACATAACCTACATAGTCTATTGGTTTCCAAATACACAAACTGAACTCTCACATCCCCCAGGATACATGCCCCAGATGCCCCAGGAACCCAAACACACACAGCCATAAACAACCTATACTTATCAAATACAGCTCACCCTTGAAGAACTGGGGGATTAGGGCACCAACCCTCCACGCAGTGGTTCTGCATCTATGGATCATGTGGTAGTAATGCAGTATTTACGGGAAAAAACCCACTATAAGTGGACCCATGTGGCTCAAACCCATGTTGTTCAAGGGTCAACTGTGCATATAAGTCCACCACACTAATACTGAGAACACACACACAAGCAACACCACTAAATTCTTCAGGCATTACATTTCAAAATAGACACAAAGAGGACTCCAAGCCTCCCGATATACACACGTCACAAATACACACACCCACAAACTACTCATGCGTACACACCCCAGATGCTCACACACACACACAAAACACAAAAAACACTGACAATCTCTGCACTAATACACATACACAATTCCCACACACCTATGGACATACACGTGCAGATATTCCCAACCTCTTAACATACAGATCCCCCTCAAACACTATACATTATGCTACCTCTCCAGAATACAACCTCCCCACTGCTCCCCCAACAAATAAACAAAAGGACACTACATATGTGTGTGTGTGTGTGTGTGTGTGTGTGTATTTCTACCCTCACCCTGAATATACAGGCAAACCACCTCTTACTACCTACTACCAAACACATGTATAAACACCCTCACATTCTCCAAAGAAACACACTTCAAACACTCCTAACAATTCCACACCTTATGAACACACTCTGATAAGGCATGCACCTGAGGATGGACATACACACAAATTAGAATACACAAGTAAGACACACGGAAACATCTCCAGCCAACCATGGATGAAATAACTTCCATATATCAAAGTATCCCTAGCTAACAGGAGCCAGCTCATACATCTGCAAATACTAACAAATATCTATCACATATTTCTAATACATATAAATGCACTTCTCTGACTCCCCTGTAGAAACACAGAACCCCACCTCTCCAACAAATACACACATTCTCCCTTCCCAAAATATAAAAGCCTAAGAGGCCCCCACTGAGAAATACAAATGCATAGCTCTGGTAAATATTCCTCCGAAAGCCCACACATCTTGAATACACACACAAACTCATTATACACACAACTCTCCACAAGTCCCAAATATAAACACAATTACCCAGTAACTACAAATATGCAAAAACATCACCCCATATACCCTTTGTTCCAAATACACATACCATAACACACTATCTGCAGATACATAACCCCACATTCCCAAAGGCTCACACAGAATTCACTCTTCCATCTTGCAGAATTCAGAATCATACAAACACAACACACCTACATATACAACATCCACCAATCCCCAAAGTCACAGACTTTGCCCTCTACACTGCAAAATATACATAGACAGCTCCTGAAAACCCCCATACACAGAAAACCACATAACCATAGAACATGCCCTGAATTCACAAACGATCATCCTACATTCCCCAAATATATGAAACAGACTGTACACCCAAACTAATATACATCAGCATTTTTCCTAGCGTTGCCCTTATGCATAGGCAGATAATCCTTCCAAATCCACCATAAGGCACACACAAATCCCCAAATTCATGGGTGAAAAAAACACACATAAAAATATTCCCCAAACACCAAATCGCGCACCCCCAACTCCTTGAGGATGCCTGCGTTACATCTCAACACCCTCCAAACACAACACTCACCCTGAAACAAGCTCACAAAAACACAGGCACGACCTCCCCTTAAACACAAATACCCAAAGACAAAACCAACCCACGCATGTGACTACGCATCCGAGTCCCACAACCAATTACATAGGTACAAACCCCACCTATGTTTGCAAATCAATCACGATTTGAGAACAGACGACAAATAGATATTTATTACCACGTTCAGCAAAGTTGCTCCCGTCATTGACAGAAGAGTACAGTTTGAACACAAGTGCGCATGGCTGTCTTTATGTGAAAAAGTTACTGGTGAAGCGACGACGCTGTTGGTTAGCTCGTCCCTCGTTCTCCAGTGACCTGAACCAGATGAGGTTTCCAGTGGGAAGCGCTTGCCTCCGGCGCCGGTTCTCCTCACAAGGCGCAGACCAGAGGCGCCTGTGTAACCTCACACACACCGTCCACCCCCCACTGCAGGCCCCGCCGTCCCCGCACCGGCCACGCAGCCTGCTCCCCAGCGGAGCCAATACTCCTGGTGTAAACCCCTCGGGGACTCGGGCTCTATGGGGGCGTGAATCCACAATGCGGGGAGTCTCCCTGCAAGGACAAGGGCACACATGACCCACAGGGTGAACAACCGCGCGGAGCAGTCACACCTGGGGGGTGAAGAGTCCCCACATCCCCTACCTCAGCTTTCACATAACTGACTCCACTGGCTGCCACGAGAGGCCCCGCCCCCAGGCGGGAAGACCGTTGGGGCCCCACCCTTCACGCTCCAGCCTGCGCTGCTGTCTTCCCTAGCCGAGCATATCCACTCAACAGATGCCCGCCTGTTCGAGGACAGCCTTGCACATGCCCGAGAGCCCGCCTCCAGTGGCCATGCGCATGCGTGCATGCACAGGGCAGTCAGGGAACCGTCCCAGGAGGTCCCTGCAGAAGAGGAGAGAAATCAAGGGTGGGGTTGCGCTGGGGAGCTTGCTTGGCAGTGTCTGCTGGCCTGCAAGCTTCATGGTGGTCTCTTGACACGTGAAATCCATGCACTTACATGCAAAGAGTTTTCCAGAGCTGCACAATATCCTCACATTGGGGCAAGTGAGTTCTTGCCCTTTGCACTGCAGTTGCCTGGTACTTGTCTGTGCCTTCCAAAAACCAGTAGGTCCTTTTTCCTAGCAAGACTGAAGTTTCCGTTAAAGAACTATCTAGCAAAGAATTTCAGACCTGGGACACACTCTGAGATACTGTCTCTTGACCTCCATTCTGAGAGGTTTTCCAAATGCGTTTACTCTACTAGAATATTTTTTCTTGGTGTGTGTAATACTTGGAGGTTTTTGAATAAATGTTGATTTCACAGGTGCTTCCTTTGGAAGCTTTTTGTTACAACTTTGAGCAAGATGTGACAATCTGGGCGGATATCAACACAGCAGGTAGTATGGGAAGAATTTTACTCTTCCTGTCTCCTTTGTTGTAATATATTGCCGAATTTCAGCTGGCAATAAAAATAATACATAGTAGCAGGACCAACTTATTGACCTGACTTTGTCATCCTTCCCAAAGAAACTTCAGTCATCAGATCCTCTTTCTGGTCAATTGCAAGATTAGAGCCTTTCTCACTCAACAGGGTGCCTCAGCACACCCCTCACATCTAACAGCACTAAGAATGCACAGATCTGAAAACTCCAAGAGACACCAACATGGTATCTCTTCGTTTCTTTAATGTTTCGTGATTGAGTGAAAGATGAACTATCTTCTGAGCCTTGTGATCCATGTCCAGAGGTGTTTTTTTCTCCGTAGTCGATACCTGCTCCCAACATCTCTGCAGGAATAATCAGAGATCACGATCCAAAGGACTTTCAGTTGCTCCCTTCCGTGACTGGTCTTCCCAAATTCCATTCGGGCTAATTTGATTATCTCTGTCTCTGGGGTATAGGATTTTGAAGTAGTACAAAAATGATCGCAGTGTTGGGACTGGATAATTGCCCCACAACGCAGTTTTTGTATCAGTGGCCCTGAGAAGACTCACTCAGATACTGTGTCAGAGTTATGAGTGCGAATCTTGTAAATTATTGGTTGAATGACTGAACGAGGGAAGGAAGCAACAAGGAAGCCTGCCTTTCTTGAGTGCCTGGCTACAATATTTTGCCTCACCATCCCTCTAGTATGAAGTTATTGGTTGAAAATCATTTGTTTTCCTTCATGATCAACGCTCAAGTACTGAGCAATATTTCCAAGTTGTTTATTTTTTTCAGTCCCCAACAGGAGTTTCTTTATCTAAAGTTCACCAAGATATTGCTTGAAACACTCTCACCTCACCTTCCCATCTTTTTTTGAGTCCATTTTTCCAGACAAGGGGCAAGGAACTTCTTAAGCACCAACAGGAGTCTTTTTCACAGTGTGGAAAAGTCCTTCTAAACCTTTCTTTCCTTCTCCAACACCCCACAATCTGTAGGAATTCTACTGCTGCTACAGCAGCGAGGGACTCTTGTCTCCCAAGAGATCTGGTTGCAATCCTCTGAGGTTTTCACCCTTCATCTCCCTTGAGAAGTTTCTTAACAATCCTCTCTTCTCACAACACAGAACATGAATACTCTTTCTTATCATTTTGACAGTGATAAACTGACTCTGACTCTCCGTATGAAAATAAGAACCAACCAAGCTTTTTAAAAAGGGATGCTACCATGATTCCCATGCGTATGAGACCATCCCTGATGAGCCTTGATTCGAAAGTGCAAGGGTATGTAATGCAGACAGGAAATGCACAAGCTTATAAGCAGGGCTTGCAGGCTAGGATTTAGATGGAAGTGGGTTTGTGTGAATGGGAGTTGAACATTGGTGGATAAATTCTTGGCATTATCTCAAGGTGCACATCCATTTGATGGGTAGTGGGTTTTCAACACCTAGAAAAACCAGGGCTCTAGGATGTCCCTTTAACATAAAGAACGAGAAGATATTCTCTGCCTTTTTGTTCCTTACTTCTGTCCGTACCCCTACTAAGCCTAGACATTCAATGCTGTATGATGGCTCCTCCAAATCCATTTCATCCAAAGAGCCTGCAGATTGTGTGTGTGTTTGCAATGGGATTTCATGTTGGACCCAAGATGCACACTTGAGTCTCTTCACTCCAAGTTCTCTCTCTCATAAGGATAAGTAACTTATAAGAGCTTAGTATATTATAGTTTTTGGTAGCGTTGCCAGATAAAATACAGATTATGAGTTTAATGTAAATTTCAGAGAAACAGGGGACGAATTTGCAGTAAAACTATGTCCAAAATATTGCGTAGGACACAGTTACACTAAAAAACTCATTCATTGTTTTTGTGATATTCAAAAATCAAATTCAATTAGGCATTTGCTATTTTTCTTTGCTAAATCTGGACACCCTATTCTTTCAAGTACTTGGAAATTTAAGAGACTGTAGAAATTCTCATTCTAGGGAACTAGTGCAGAAACAGAGGAGCCACGATACCAGTACAAAGAGAATCATTGGATTTATCCTCAGATATTTTGGACCATATATGAATTTCAACCAGAAAAAAAAAAAACCAAAAACAAAACCGAAGGCATTTTTAAAAATGAAAATAGATTGCATTCGTATTCGGTTGCACAACTTATCTCTGGAAAGACTGTAATGAAACACAACACTGCTTTCCTCTGAGAAAGAGAATTGGGTTGACAGGGGAAAGATGTGAGAGGATGCATCACTGCAAGTTCCATTTTGCACACTTTGAATTTGAACCAGGCAAAGGTACTACTTGTTAAAATATTAAATTTTTAAAAGGTAAAAGGTATTTAACAACAATGTAATACCATGAGAAACACAGTTAGTGAATTCTGGTCTTAGACATGTGGGCTGCATGATGGTTTTTTTGAGGGGGTTTTCCAACACAAAGGAGCATTAGTAAGGCTGGTCTTGCTGGATATTGGTTGGAGCACAAGGACCGCTTCCTTGGGAATGATGTGCATAGAGCAATCCACCATGCTGCATCTGCTGAGACAATCCTAATCTCAAACACTCAGTTCCATGTGGCCATAAATACCAAAGGGTTTATCAGACTAAAAGTTCTGAATTTTGTTCAGAGGGTCAAGTCTCTGTTGAAGTACAACAAGAGCCAGGTAGGAAGCAGAGTGGGTTGAGGGACACAAAACTAGGCTGATGGAGAAAGAAGTGAAATGAAGAGAACATCAAGTCCAACCTTGGTGCTGTGACTCTAAAAAGCAATTTATAAGTTGCCCAAAGAGGCACATAGCAATTGTGTTGCCACTGTGTCATGTGGAAGGAACTTCTGGTTCTTACCTACCTGCCAGAGCCCTCATGGAATATCTCCCCACCCCACCCAGGCCCACCTGCCCTCTGCCCCTCCCCTGCTGCAGAATGTTTCAATCCCACATTCTACTGTTCAGATTCAAACTTTTCCCTTAGCTGCCAGAGCCAGGAGTGGTGCAAGAGAACTTACATTGTAACTCATGACCTGCTGGAGGCTCAACTTAAATGAGCTTGAGAGTTAAAACTCCAGGGGGTTCAGTTGCATAAGGCCCCACACTTTCAGGAGTTTTTCCTACAGCAGCCTTATTAGTTTCTCAAAGTATAGATCAGAGAAAATCTCCTCCTGCTTCTGGGGGCGGGGTGGGGGGGGGGAGAGGAGGATGTAAGCATTTTGAAGTGTGCCCTGAGCATTCTGTTCTACTTAACAAAAGCCTGCCCTCAGGAGAAACTGTTCTTTTAACCTTTCTTAGAGTATAACTGCTTTACAGGATTGTGTCAGTTTCTGCTGTACAACAAAGTGAAAGAGCCACATGTATACATGTATCCCCATATCACCTCCCTCTTGAGCCTCCCTCCCACCCTCCATATCCCACCCCTTTAAAGTCTTCACAAAGCATCAAGCTGTTCTCCTTGTGCTCTCTAGTAGCTTCCCACTAGCCATCTATTTTACATCTGGTAGTGTGTGTTTGTCAATCCTACTCTCTCACTACATCCCAGCTTCGCCTCCTCCCAGTGTCCTCAAGTTCTTTCTCCACGTCTGCATCTCTATTCCTATCCTGCCAGTAGGTTTATCAGCACCATTTTTCTAGATTCTGTATAAGAGTTAGCATATGGTATTTGTTTTTCTTTTTCTGGCTTACTTCACTCTTTAGGACAGACTCAAGATCCATCCACCTCACTACGAATAGCTCAATTTCATCCCTTTTTTTGGCTGAGTAATATTCCATTGTATATAATGTGCCACATCTTCTTTATGCATTCATCTGTCAATGGACATTTAGGTTGCTTCCATGTCCTGGCTATTGTAAATAATGCTGCAGTGAACATTGTGGTATACGTATGCTTCTGAAGTATGATGATCTCCGGGTATATGCCCAGTAGTGGGATTGTGGGGTCATATGGTAGTTCTAGTTTTAGTTTTTTTGAAGAGGAAAATTAGAAACTTGCACTCAGCTAAAAATAACTGTGTGCTCATTCTGCTTTCATACAATATGCTTGCTCCGTGTTCTGCTTTTGTAAAATATGCTTGCTGCGCTGAAAAGGAAAAACAAAAACAGGATGCCCTAGCAATCGGATGTAACCATAGGATGTTTTGCTAAATATGGAATGTTCTGCACCTGCTCTTGTAAGTTTCTGTTTGGAAACTTCCGTGCTCTGTAAACCAACTCACCAATCTACAATGCTAACTGTAACCATCTGCACTGACCCCTATAAAAGTAAAGCTCACCCTGAGCTCGGGGCCCGGAACTTTGAAGCGTTAGCTCATCTGGGGCTGCTGGCTTAATATAGCTGGGTTCTCCAGCCCTCCAAGTGTGGTGCTTGGTTTCTCAATGGACCAATTTCTGCAACATTTCTGGAGGCCCCAGTGAAATTCCAACCACGCTAGCCCCTTGAGCCACCGGACCGGTAGCTGAGGCGAGTCGGAGGGAAGGAGCTACGAGATGAACGAGGAGGCACGCCACCTGACAGGATTCCAGGTTCTCTTTTGGACCAGTGCTCTGACTCTCTGTATGGCTGGGCCCCGACCAGACTCATTGGAGGGACAAACCAACTCACCAGGAATGGCCACAGGATCAGGTAAGGCCCTGGGGCACTGAACCCAGTCAGGTCCCGTCTCCGGATGGAAGAGGAGCTTGATCACCTCCTATGATCTTAAGTAAGAAGACCACCAGTTAGGGACCTTCCCAGAGGGGGAAGGCACTGTGATGAACTCTGGTCCAAATGTGCATGTGAGTGAGAACCCTGGTTCCTCCTCGTTCCAGGGCGACTGTGTGGCTCCATGGCCTTTGTGACTGAGTCTGAGTGGGCCTTAACCTGTGGTTTCGTGGTGACCTCATATGGCTCAGGGTGGTGTCTGTCTCTGGGGGACCCAGTCCCTCCCTGTGAGTCAGATCCAGGCCAGGAGTTTACACTGGCCTGCCAAAGCTAAGAGGCACCTAATTTCCCCATGGGGACACAGCCAGGCAGGCACCTGAATGGTGTCCTCTTTTTAGGGGGCACCCACCTTTGTTTTTGTGACACCAACACAGGGCAGGATAGATGGGGGCAGGGGGAGGAGTCAATTGATTCCTGATTTGATTTAAAATTGTGCATGTCCAAATGGCACTCTGCCCTAAGGACCTCCACCAAGATTATTTTCTTAAAAATTTGAAGGCTCACTCTCCCTTTCCGTCAGCTGACTCATGGAGCCAATTTATTGAGGAATTAGGTTATCCCTGAAAGACTTGTCCCATTTGCCAGACAGATCTGTACCTCCCTCCCTCTTGGTCCCCTGGACCGGTCCGTGTAGAGCAGCACACTCTGACGTGTTCTTGGACACTTTCGGATTCTCATTTCGAGGCTGCCTTCCTCTGTCACCTTTCCTTCATAATCCTCTAATTCCCCAAGGATTTCAGGCTCTTCACGTAGGTGAGGAGTACGCACACTTGCTCCCTCTGCCTGCTCAGTGCCCTCAAGAGGGTCAATCACCCCAGACCCCCTCCAGAGCCCCACCTAAAGTTACTCCTCCAGAAACCCCCATTACAAGAGACAGCCTCCTTTCAGCCCTGTCTCCCTGAGACATGTAACGATCAGGGCCATCTTCAAGGAGGCACGTACTTGTGCTGTCTGGGAACACTGGGCTTTCCAGGAGTAGTGACATTAGCACTATCTGGGTGAAAAGGCCCTAACAAGGTCCTTCCCTTGAGTGCCCCTCTCCTCCCTGGTCAAAGAGGTAGACTGCACTTGTCAACCTGGGCGGAAGTTCCTCCAAGCTGACTGTTCTGGATTGTATGATGAAAAACTTTAACAAAGGTTTTCCTGGAGGCTATGGGGTTAAGATAACCTCGAGAAAGCTCCGCACGCTGCGAGAGTTAGTATGGCCGACCTTTCGGTGAGATGGCCCATGGAGGGTACTTTGGACCTTCCTATGGTTAAAGCTGTGTACCGAGTGGAGACGGACCTCCGGGTACCCAGACCAGTTTCCATACGTAGATTCCTGCTTACAAATTGCCGTTCAGCTCCCTCCTTGGGTTTGGTTCTGTGCAATAGGCAGGGACAGTGTAGGATCTCTATGGCCCAACCAGCTCCAAGGGAAAGCAAATATAAACTGACAAAGGTTATCCACCAAGACGACCCCAAAGAAAAGCCCCCTGTGCCTCTGCCCTATATGCCAGCTGCTCCACCGGTTCCCAGTCAGCCTCCTCACCCTTTACCAGATGGCCCTCCGCCACCTGTGTCTCCATTGCCTCCAAATCCAGAGCGCCCTCCAAGCCTGCGGAGACTTCGCTCAGCCAACCAACCAACTCAACAGCCCGCAGCCCTGCAGATGCCCTTGTGAGAGGCCTGAGGCCCTCCCCAGGTCAATGAGGATAGTTCCTTCCAGCCAGGACTCCCAGTCATTTATTATCAGCCCTTCAGCACCACCAACCTTCTCAACTGAAAACACCACACCCTGTCCTATCCGGAGAAGCCACAAGCAATGACTGACCTCCTTGAGTCCATTTTTCACATCCACCAACCTACTGGGATGACTGTCACCATCTCCTCCTGACTCTCATCAACACCGAGGAATGCTGCCAGATCCTGTCAGAGGCATGGAAATGGCTCTAAGGGCAGGCACCAGCTGGTACAGTAGATCCTGCAGCCTGGTCCCTGGGGGCTGCACTGGATGGTCGAACCAACTGGGACTTCAACACGCCGGACAAGAAGGGCTCCCTTGATAAATATTGATAAGCCCTGCCACAGGGATGGAGAGCAGGAGCTAGAAAACCAACCCACATGTCCAAGACAACAGAAGTGCACCAGAAGCCAGATGAATCACCCATGGAATTCTATGAGAGACTGTGTGAGGCGTTCTGGGTGTATACCCCTTAGGACCCTGAAGTACGGGAAAACCAATGCATGGTTAATGCAGCATTCATGGCCTAGTCTTATGCTGACATCCGCCATAAGCTTCATAAGCTTCAGGGCTTCACTGGAATGAATGCCACCCATTTGCTGGAAGCTGCAAACAAGACGTTTGTGAACCACAACCAAGAAGCCCAAAAGGTGGCTGACAAGCACATGAAGCAGAAGGTGTCCCTGAAGGCCGCTGCACTTGGGAACTCAGATCGAGTAAAGCAGACTGCTCCCCCGCAGAAAGGGGAAGCCAAGAGGAGACCGCCACTATGACATGACCAACGCAGCTATTGCAAAGAGACCAGACACTGGAAGAAGGAATGTCCCCATCGCAGAGGGATATCTGAAGGGTCAAAGAAGGTCAATCAACCCAGCAGAGGAAGGTACCAGCCTGAGCTAGCCATCCAAAACCTTATCAGCCTGGCCAGAGTAGAACTGGAGTAAGGAGGACCGGGAGCCCTGATCCTGGGCCCCCCGGAGCCTACGGTCACAATTAAAGTAGGGGGCCAATCAATGACATTTATGATGGACACTGGAGCTGAACGCTCTGTGGTAACCACACCTGTGGCTCCGCTCACAGGTCAAACAGCAACTATCATTGGGGCCACAGCGGACAGGACTGCCCGCTCATCCTGCAAGGCCCGCTCATGTCAGCTAGGGGGCCACCTAGTGACTCATGAATTCCTGTACTTACCAGAGTGCCCCATTCCCTTGCTGGGCAGAGACTTGCTGACAAAGCTTGGGGCACAGATCACCTTTGTCCCCAGGAAGCCCGCAAGCCTCACCCTGGGGAGCCAACCAGCTCTGATAATGGCTGTGACTGTGCCCAGGGAAGATGAATGGCATCTCTATTCTTCAGAAAGAGAACAAACGAATCCAACTAGCCTGCTAGAAGAGTTCCCTGCTGTCTAGGTAGAAAAGGGGCCCCCAGGTTTAGCCAAAACCCATGCACCTATCGTGGTGGACCTGAGGCCAGGGGCCACTTCTGTCAGGCAGAGGCACTATCCAGTACTGCAAGAGGCGCGTCTGGGAATCCAGGACCACATCCAATGCCTGTGTGATGCTGGAATTCTGATCGAGTGTCAGTCTCCCTGGAACACTCTGCTTCTACCAGTCAAGAAGCCTGGAGGGAATAACTATCGCCTGTCCAGGACCCCCGCACCATCCACAATGCAGTGATCACCATCCATCCAGTGGTCCCGAACCCTTACACCCTTCTGAGCCTCTTACCCACCCAAGTGAGCTGGTTCACCTGCCTCGATCTCAAGGATGCCTTCTTTTGCCTCTGGCTATCACCAGCCAGCCAGCCCTTGTTTGCCTTTGAATGGGAAGACCCACACACTGGGAGAAAGACACAGCTGACTTGGACCCGACAGCCACAAGGCTTCAAAAACTCACCTACCTTGTTGGCTGAAGCACTGGCGGAGGATCTTGCTGCCTTCCCCTGAAAAGCTTTGAACTGCACCCTACTCCAGTACGTAGATGACATGTTGCTAGCCAGTCCCACCCAAGAGGACTGCTGGAAAGGCACCAAAGCCCTATTGGCCCTACTCTCCACAAGGGGGTACAAAGTGTCAGAGAAAAAGGCTCAGATCTGCAGACAGGAGGTCAAGTACCTTGGGTTTGTCATCTTGAGAGGGCATTGGGCGCTCAGACATGTGAGGAAGCAAACCATCTTTTCAATACCTCAGCCAAGCACCAAGAAAGAGGTCCATGAGTTCCTCAGGGCTGCTGGATTCTGCCGGATCTGGATACTGGGTTTCTGTGAAACTGCCAAGCTGTTGAATGAGGCCATGGCAAGGTCTGGTAAGGACCCCCTAGACTGGGAGCCTAAACAAGAAAAAGCCTTCAAGGAGAGAAAGAGACTCTTAACCAGCGTTCCAGCATTAGGGATGCCAGATGTGACACGGGACTTTAACCTCTTCGTGCATGAGAAAAATCATACTGCACTGGGGGTCCTCACACAAACAGTTGGGTCATGGCAGTGCCTGGTCACATAGCTGTCCAAAAGACTGGATCCTGTGACTGCGGGATGACCGCCGTGCCTCTGGGCAGTAGCTGCTACAGTGGTCCTGGTCAGAGAAGCAGACAAGCTTACACTGGGGCAGAATGTAAATGTAAAAGTCCCCCATGCTGTTACCACGCTGATGAACAGCCAGGGACATAAATGGCTGACCGATGCCAGAATGACTCACTATCAAGGACTGCTCTGCAAAAACCCACGGGTCTGCCTCGAGACTGTGCGGACGCTGAATCCTGCCACCTTCTTACCTACAGAGGCAGGATCACAACTGTGCAGAAGTCCTAGGTGAAATCTACTCGAGCAGGCCAGACCTGATGGAAACTCCCCTCCAGAACCCAGAACTGGAATTGTTCAGTGACGGAAGCAGTTTTGTCTGGGAAGGACAACGCAAAGCAGGCTATGCAATAGCAACAACAGGTGAGATGATAAAGGCTGAAGCCTTGCCACAGGGGTGGTCGGCACAACAGGCTGAGCTGTGGGCACTCATCCAGATGCTGAGGCACACCGAAGGGAAGCGAGTCAGCACCTACACAGACTCAACTTATGCCTTTGCTACTTTGCATGTTCATGGAGCCATCTATAAAGAAAAGGGACTGATTCAGCATCGGGCGCTGAGCTTCTGCACACTGCCCGCCTGGCCGGGGTACCAGCTCAGCTGTGTCACACAAGGAACTCTGGCCTGAAGCACCCGCTGAGAGGCATCTGCCCGGGGCACCCTATGAGTGAGTGAAACCAGACAAAGCACAAAGGAAAAAAAAAAAGGAGAGAGAAAAGATGGCGGCAAAGTAGAGAGATGTGGAGTGCATCCCTCTCCACAGATGCATTGGGAATGCACGGAAGGACACAGTAATTCCCACAGAGAACCAGCTGAACACCAGCAGACGGCCTCGGACACCAGAAAGGACTGCAGGGAGCCCGACATAGCCGGTAGGGAGGCATCTACTGGCTCAAAGGGGGTGAAGCGGCGGAGCTGTGGCAGACGGGAGGGAGTGAGAAACATACGGAGGGTCCGCAGCGCAGCTCAGCATTCCCAGACCGAGAGGTCGATCCGTGGCTGAACGGAGGGTCCAGGAGCGGGAGCGTGGGAACCGGAGAGCTGGTTCAGGGTGAGAAACATTGTTGCCGGTAGGGTGACGGGTGACGGACCGAGAGGACAGGAGGGAGGAGGTCCGTGGAGAGGAGTGCCCGTCCCTGAGAGCTGCCTGGCCATGGTGGCGGCTGGAGGCTGCAGGCTCAGGGGCTGGGGGGAGGAGCCGCGCATGCATAGCCTCTCTCTCTCTTTCGGCGCCTCTGCAACAGGCAGTGGAGAGACGCCTGTAGGCCACCTAAGGCGCTCAGGGATAACAAGCACCCTCAGGCACTCGGGCGGGGCTAGATTAAAACCCCTTGCAACGCCAGCAGCAGGGAGTCTGCCGAGGGAAAAAAAAACAACAACAGCAACAACAACAAAAAAAACCCTAGACAGGCCCAACTCTAAGACTTTCTGTTTACGCCTGAGACACCGGCGTCCCTCTGCATCAGGCACCTCCAAGCCCGACTGAAACAACAGTGAGCCACTGCTCACTCACTCCCAGGAGAAGGAGCCACTATTGTACCCTCTCCCTCCCCACACACCTACGCTTACAGATGAACAATAAAGGAACCTCTGCTGGTCACAGAATAATGCAAAAAAACCCAAGGCAAGGAGAAGGACACTTACAGCTGAGACGCTAAGGAAACAGAAATAGTAGTATCAATTCCTATTGAACTGGTCCATTCTGGGATCAGTTCTGGATTTTTTTTTTCTTTTTCTTTCTCTCTCTTTTTTTTTTTTTTCTTTATTAAATACGATCTTAGCCCTAAGGGATCTACAAGTTTTATAACAAAATTTTTTAATGATTTTTTTTTGCCTTTTTTTTTTTTTTGCCTTTTTTATATACTTCTATATCTAGCTAAGTTTTTGGTAGTACGGACAATATATCTCTCATACTTTCCTTTCATCCCTATTTTTTATACATTTCTAATCCTTTCTCATTATTTGCATATTTCCAACCACATTACGCTCTTCTGTTCCCCTTTCTTCCAGCCTTTTTAACTTTATTTTATCTTAACATACTTACAAGCAACACTATCGATCTGCTCAGACTACTTGCTCTATTCTCCAGATGATGCACTGCCTTGGTATTTAATATTAGGCTTTTGTCTTTATCTTAGTTCTTAGTAGAGTTGTCTAATTACATTCTGAGAATCTCCATTCTCTCTGGTGGTACTCTGGCTCTTTTCTATATTGGATCCTAGCTTACAAAATCTCCCTGGATTAATGTTTGTATGTGTAAGGTGTTATGTGTTTGTTTGTTTGCTTTTGCTTTTGCCTCTGATTTATTCTGATTCAGTTGTCAATTTCTGTTGGGTTTTTCTTTGAATATCTGATAGCACACTGGGGTTCTGTCAGGTCTTTCTAGAGCCTTATGTCCTAACGGATTCAGTAATTGTGTGTCTTATACATGTATGTGTTTCCTAGACTCAGTATTTGTTTAACCCAATGTGCAGACATTAGTCTGAGGCTTGGACAGTCTTCTATAAACACATCTATTGCAAGGACAAGCAACCCCCAAAGTTTGGACAACCATGAGGAAACAAAGAAACACCATGCAGGCAAAGGAGCAGGAAAAAAACCCACAAGACCAAATAAATGAGGAGGAAATAGGAAAAATGCCTGTAAAAGAATTTAGAGTAATGATAGTAAAAATGATACAAAATCTCAATAATAAAATAAAGTACAAGAAACAGTTCACAAGAACGCAGAAAAACAAACAGCCATGGATAACAAAATAACTGAAATTAAAAATACTCTAGATGCTATAACGAGCAGAATGACTGAGGCAGAAGAACGAATAAGTGAGTTGGAAGATAGAATGGGGGAAATAACTGCCACAGAGCAGGAAAAAGAAAAAAGAATAAAAAGAATGGAAGACAGTCTCAGACACCTCAGTGATAACATTAAGCGTACCAACATTCGAATTATAGGCATCCCAGAAGAAGAAGAAAACAAGAAAGGGTCTGAGAAAATATTTGAAGAGGTTATAGTGGAAAACTTCCCCAACATGGGAAAGGAAATAATTAACCAAGTCCAAGAAGCACAGAGAGTCCCATTCAGAATAAACCCAAGGAGAAATACACCAAGGCACATATTAATCAAACTAACGACAATTAAACACAAAGAAAAAATATTAAAAGCAGCAAGAGAAAAACAACAAACAACATATAAGGGAAAACCCATCAGGATAACAGCTGACATTTCTACAGAAACTCTGCAGGACAGAAGGGAATGACAGGATATACTGAACGTCCTGAAAGAGAGAAACCTACACCCAAGAATACTCTACCCAGCAAGAATCTCATTCAGATTTGAGGGAGAAATCAAAAGCTTTCCAGACAAGCAAAAGTTAAGAGAATTCAGCACCACCAAACCAGCCTCACAACAAGTGCTAAAGGAACGTCTCTAAGTAGGAAACACAAGAAAAGGAAAACATCTGCAAATACAAACCCAAAACAATTAAGAAAATGGTAATTGGAACACACATGTCAATAATCACTTTAAATGTAAATGGATGAAATGCTCCAACCAAAAGACACAGACTGGCTGAATGGATACAAAAACAAGACCCTTCTATATGCTGCCTACAAGAAACCCACTTCAGACCAAGCTACACATATAGACTGAAAGTAAAGGGATGGAAAAAGATATTCCATGCAAATGGAAGTCAAAAGAAAGCTGGAGTAGCAATACTCATATCAGACAAATTAGACTTTAAAGTAAAGACTATTACAAGACACAAGGAAGGACCCTACATAATGATCAAAGGATCCATTCAAAAAGAACACATCACAATGGTAAATATCTATGCTCCCAATAAAGGAGCACCTCAATACATAAAGCAAATGCTAACAGGTATAAAAGGGGACATCGACAGGAACACAATAATAGTGGGAGACTTGAACACCCCACTTACATCAATGGACAGATCATCCAAACAGAAAATAAAGACACACAAGCTTTAAATGACACATTAGACCATCTCGATTTAATTGATATTTATAGGACATTCCATCCAAAAACAACAGACTACACTTTCTTCTCAAGTGCACACGGAACATTTTCCAGGATAGATCACATCTTGGGTCACAAATCAAACCTCAGCAAATTCAAGAAAATTGAAATCATATCATGCATCTTCTCAGACCACAACACCATGAGACTAGATATCAAATACAGGAAAAAAACTGCAGAAAAGACAAACACATGGAGGCTAAACAATTCACTCTTAAACAACCAAGGAATCACTACAGAAATCAAAGAGGAAATCAAAAAATATCTAGAAACAAATGACAACGAAAACACAACAACCCAAAACCTATGGGACGCAGCAAAAGCAGTTCTAAGAGGGAAGTTTATAGCAATACAGTCCTACCTTAAGAAACAAGAAAATTATCGAATGAACAACCTAACTTTACACCTCAAACAACTAGAGAAAGAAGAACAGAGAAACCCCAAAGTGAGCAGAAGGAAAGAAATCATAAAGATCAGAGCAGAAATAAATGAAAAAGAAAGGAAAGAAACCATAAGAAAAATAAATAAAACTAAAAGCTGGTTCTTTGAGAAGATTAACAAAATTGATAAACCATTAGCCAGACTCATCAAGAAAAAAAGGGGAGAAGAGGCAAACCAACAGAATTAGAAATGAAAAAGGAGAAGTAACAACGGACACCTCAGAAATACAAAAGACCATGAGAGACTACTACAAGCAACTATATGCCAATCAATTGAATAACCTGGAAGAAATGGATAAATTCTTAGAAAAATACAATCTTCCAAGACTGAACCAGGAAGAAATAGAAACCATGAACAGACCAATCACAAGTACGGAAATTGAGGCAGTGATTAAAAATCTCCCAACACACAAAAGCCCAGGACCAGATGGGTTCACAGGCGAATTCTATCAAACATTTCGAGAAGAGCTAACACCTATCCTTCTCAAACTCTTCCAAAATATTGCAGAAGGCGGAACACTCCCAAACTCATTCTACGAGGCTACCATCACCCTGATACCAAAACCAGGCAAAGATGTCACAAAAAAAAGAAAACTACAGACCAATATCCCTGATGAATATAGATGCAAAAATCCTCAACAAAATACTCGCTAACAGACTCCAACAGCACATTAAAAAAATCATACACTATGATCAAGTGGGATTTATCCCTGGGATGCAAGGATTCTTCAATATACACGAATCAATCAACGTGATACATCATATCAACAAATTGAAGGATAAAAACCATATGATCATCTCAAAAGATGCAGAAAAAGCTTTTGACAAAGTTCAACATCCATTTATGATAAAAGCTCTCCAGAAAATGGGCATAGAAGGAAATTATCTCAACATAAAAAAAGCCACATATGAAAAACCAAAAGCCAACATTGTTCTCAATGGGGAAAAACTGGAAGAATTCCCTCCAAGAACAGGAACAAGACAAGGGTGTCCACTCTCACCATTATTATTCAACATAGTTTTGGAAGTTTTAGCCACAGCAATCAGAGAAGAAAAAGAAATCAAAGGAATCCAAATTGGAAAAGAAGAAGTCAAATTGTCACTCTTTGCAGATGACATGATATTATATATAGAAAACCCTAAAGACTCTACCAGAAAACTGCTAGCACTCATTGATGAGTTTAGTAAAGTAGCAGGATACAAAAGTAATGCACAGAAATCTCTTGCATTCCTATACACTAACAACGAAAGAGCAGAAAGAGAAATTAAGGAAACTCTCCCATTCACCATTGCAACAAAAAGAATCAAATACCTAGGAATAAACCTGCCTAAGGAGGCAAAAGATCTGTATGCAGAAAACTTTAAGACATTGGTGAAAGAAATCAAAGACGACACAAACAGATGGAGGGACATACCATGTTCCTGGATTGGAAGAATCAACATCGTGAAAATGTCTGTACTACCCAAAGCAATTTACAGATTCAATGCAATCCCAATCAAATTACCAATGGCATTTTTCACAGAACTAGAGCAAGAAATCTTACAATTTGTGTGGAAATGCAAAAAACCCCGAATAGCCAAAGCAATCTTGAGAAGGAAAGACGGAGTTGGTGGAATCAGGCTTCCTGACTTCAAACTATACTACAAGGCCATAGTGATCAAGACAGTATGGTACTGGCACAAAAATAGAAAGCAAGATCAATGGAATAGAATAGAGAACTCAGAAGAAAGCCCAAACACATATGGGCACCTTATCTTTGACAAAGGAGGCACGAGTATACAATGGAAAAAAGACAGCCTCTTCAAGAAGTGGTGCTGGGAAAATTGGACAGCAACATGTAAAAGAACGAAATTAGAACACTTCCTAACACCATACACAAAAATAAACTCCAAATGGATTAAAGACCTATATGGAAGGCCAGACACTATCAAACTCCTAGAGGAAAACATAGGCAGAACACTCTATGACATCCATCAAAGCAAGATCCTTTGTGACCCACCTCCTAGAATCACGGAAATAAAATCAAGAATAAACAAATGGGATCTCATGAAACTTCAAAGCTTTTGCACAGCAAGAGAAACCATAAACAAGACTAAAAGGCAACCCTCAGAATGGGAAAAAATAATTGCCTATGAAACAACGGCCAAAGATTAACCTCCAAAATATACAAGCAGCTCATGAAGCTTAATACCAGAAAAGCAAATAACCCAATCCACAAATGGGCAGAAGACCTAAATAGACATTTCTCTAAAGAAGACATACAGATGGCCAACACACACATGAAAAGATGCTGAACATCACTAATCATCAGAGAAATGCAAGTCAAAGCCACAATGAGGTATCACCTCACACCAATCAGAATGGCCATCATCACAAAATCTGGAAACAACAAATGTTGGAGAGGGTGTGGAGAAAAGGGAACTCTCCTGCACCGTTGGTGGGACTGTAAGTTGGTACAGCCACTATGGAAAACAATTTGGAGGTTCCTTAAAAAACTACAAATAGAACTACCATATGATCCAGTAATCCCACTCCTGGGCATATACCCAAAGAAAACCATAATCCCAAAAGAAACTTGTACCATAATGTTTATTGCAGCACTCTTTACAATAACCAGGACATGGAAGCAACCTAAATGCCCATCAACAAATGAATGGATAAAGAAGATGTGGCATATATATACAATGGAATATTACTCAGCTCTAAAAAGGGATGAGATGGAACTGTATGTAATGAGGTGGATAGAACTACAATCTGTCATACAGAGTGAAGTAAGTCAGAAAGAGAAAGACAAATATTGTATGCTAACTCACATATACGGCATCTAAAAATGGTACTGATGAACTCAGTGACAAGAATAAGGATGCAGAGACAGAGAATGGACTGGAGAACTCGAGGTATGGGAGGGGGCGGTGGGTGAAGGGGAAACTGAGACGAATCGAGAGAGTAGCACAGACATATAAATCCTACTAACTGTAAAATAGATAGTCAGTGGGAAGTTGTTGTATAACAAAGGGAGTCCAACTCGAGGATGGAATATGCCTTAGAGGACTGGGGCAGGGAGGGTGGGGGGTACTCGAGGTGGGAGGAGTCAAGGAAAGGAGGGAATACGGGAATATGTGTATAAAAACAGATGATTGAACCTGGTATACCCCCCAAAAAATAAAATTAAATTAAATTAAAAAAAAAAAAAGAAAAGAAAAGGGACTGCTTGCAGCACTATTTACAATAGCCAGGACATGGAAGCAACCTAAATGCCCATCAACAAATGAATGGATAAAGAAGATGTGGCATATATATACAATGGAATATTACTCAGCTCTAAAAAGGGATGAGATGGAGCTATATGTAATGAGGTGGATAGACCTAGAGTCTGTCATACAGAGTGAAGTAAGTCAGAAAGAGAAAGACAAATATTGTATGCTACCTCACATATACGGAATCTAAAAATGGTACTGATGAACTCAGTGACAAGAACAAGGATGCAGATGCAGAGAATGGACTGGAGAACTCGAGGTTTGGGAGGGGGCAGGCAGTGAAGGGGAGGCTGAGACGAAATGAGAGAGAAGCATAGACATATATATACTACCAACTGTAAAGTAGATAGCCAGTGGGAAGTTGTTGTATAACAAAGGGAGTTTAACTTGAGGATGGAAGATGCCTTAGAGGACTAGGACGGGGAGGGTGGGGGGGACTCGAAGAAGGGTGGGAGGGGAGTCGAGGGAGGGAGGGAATACGGGGATATGTGTATAAAAACAGATGATTGAACTTGGTGTACCCCCCAAAAAATAATAAATAAATAAAAACTTAACTAACGTCTATGTGTACCAGGAGGAGGAGGTAGTTGGGGAAGGCTCAGAGAAGGTAGATGAATGGGGTTGTGGGATTGGATGGTTGGGGTGGGGCCATGGTCCAGGCTCCTCCTCTATAACTCCCTCCCCACCCTCAGGAGCCCTTTGTGACCAGACCACAGCTCTGTGACGTGGGCCTAGGATTTCAGTCCCCAAGAACACACCCTGTGCTCAGTTGCCTGAGGGCAGCAGTGTGATTCACAGGATGGAGAATCCTCTCTTTACCCTCAAAAGTACTTTTGATGATTGGTTTAACTCAGTTCCACTTCCTGGGTGATTGATACCATCTTTGCCTTTCTGTGTGCACTGGGGATCTTATTCCTGTTACTTCCTTACCTCCAGAAGAATCCATCCTTACCACCTCCTAGGAAACATCAGGAAGGTAAGGAAACTTTGGCCTCAACCCACAAGCACATGATTCGCTCATCTTTTCTATCATTATTTCCACTTCTCTGAATCAACTAGAGAGACCCCTGAGATGGGAAAGAATAGGACATCTATCCTCAACAAAGAACAGAGCATCTTCCCTCTGTGGACAAGCCAGCCTGGGCAGGGGACAGAGGGAACACTAGGATTTCCATCCAAAGATGTCAGACCAGGTGTCCAGGTGTGGCCGAGGGCTCCAGGGCAAGTCCCAAACTCAGTGACCAGAGGCCCAGGACTGGACACTGAGTTCAATCTCAGCCAGAGGACAGGCCCCTGAGCACTGGGTCACCAGCCATGAACAAGGGTCTCGGATGAGGGCTGATCTGCTGGCAGTGCTGAGGCCCTGAGAGCCTCATGTAGAGGCTGGAGGGGGACCCTGGCCTCAGGAAGCAGAGACCGACCTGATGGAGCTCACATTGTAACAGAGCACTGCATGGGCAGCCCTTAGCCCTGGCCATTGCTGCTCCCTGTTCCCCTGCACCCAGGTACCAGGCAATGGTTGCTGGGAGACTATTAATGCAGGAGGGTTAGAGCTTGTTAGAGGTCCTGCTCAGCCACTGGTTGCACCACAGTGGGCCCCTCCCCCAGCAAGCAACTGTCAATGAGCAACTGTCAATGTCAGATTCAGCCAATGGTCCCCAGGGAGGTGGTCTTCAGGGGGAGAGTGAGGTAAGAGAAGACCACGGCCTGCTCCACCTGGCACCCTATAGCTCGCCCGGCCTCCTGCGAGGTGAGCTGGGCAGCCCAGCAAACAGGCTGGGTGTTGTGTCCAGCAGGGCTCCAGAGCCCTTGCCAAGGCCACCCCCTGTCCAGGCCCAGGCCTGGAGGCGACAAGGAACCTCTCCCCTCTCCCCGCCTCTGTGACATGATGACAGTGGCCGTCTGCCTGGCACCCAACCTGCAGGACCTGGCCCTGCCATTTGGGTGGCCTGAGGATCCTGAGGGCCAGTTGGGTCCTGGGTGCCCAGCTCCCTCAGCAGTGACGGGGGGTAGGGTGTGGGGACCTGGCCCTGAGGGAGCCACCAACTGAGATCTGCCTCTCCAGCCAGGACCTGGACTTTGGAGGCTGAAGCTTGTGCCTTGGGACCTTGCCCTTTCTTGTCACAACAGAGAATACCATTTGTCTGTTGGAGATTTACAGGGACATCTTACCTGACCACAACCTGATCTTAACAACAAAGGATCTGACACCAAGAAGTCTGCAACCACTAACCACACCCCTCCCTCACTTTTCCTGTAAGCAGGCTTTGCCAAAAGCTTTCAGGGAGTTTGAGGTTTTCAGGTATGAGCCACCCACCTCCTTGCATGGTCCTGTAGTAAACCTTTCTCCGTTCCAAGCTGCAATGTTCTGGTATTGTTCAGCCTCACTGGGCGACAGGAACACGAACTGTTATTTTGGTAACAAGATGGGCCCATAGGTCTGAGAATGTGTGTTTTTCCTGAGCAGCACAGTGATGAAAGAAATCCACAGTGAATCTCATATTGAAAATCCTTCTTTATGTTCCTCAAAGAAGGAAAACAGACTATTTTTATCTGCTTTAAAAATGAGTGAAAGGAAATAAAAACTACAGAACTCTGTTAGTGAAACGTAGAAACTCATATTATATAAGGACAGAGTGTCTGATGCTTGTCTACAGAGGGAGAGTGAGACTAGGGTCCCAGGTCCTCAATTTTTGTGTCTCTCAGCATCAAATGGAGCCAAGGGGGGGAAGCAGGAGGAGGAAGCAGAGGGGAGCTTTGAAAGCTACGTTCTGCCATTAGGCCCTGTGTGACCCGCGTGTGCGCCCACCTCTCCTGGCCCCAAGGGCCCAGCCCTATGGGCTCCGAGGAGGCCAGTGTCAGGGCCTGTTGCTCAGGAAACAGAACCCCCACAGAGGCTCCTGGGAAGGAGAGCAGAACCAAAATATTTCCCAGGTTCCACATGCAGAATAAAGCCATGTAGGGGCTGGAAAATGGTGTGGCCCAGCAGGGGCATGTGGGCTGCACTGGACCCAAAACGCCTGGATTGGGAGGGGGGACCTCCACGTCCGACTGTGGACAAGTTGTGTAACTTTGCTGAGATTCTTCTGTGAGGTGAGCCCTGCCCATTCTCCCCCACAGTGAGGTTGTGAGGGCAGCAAGGGGTAATGGATATGGAAGCACATTGTAAATGAGAAAACCTTTCATGAGCTCAGCCATCACTGTCAGGGACCAAGTGGCCTTGGACGGTGGTGTTTGTGGTCCAATCTCCCTATGGCGTCCCCTAAAGGGACCCTGCACTCAGCCTCCTGTTAAGACCCCTAGGCCCCTGTTTTCCCCACCATGACCCAGTCTGCTGATTTCCAGCTTGCAGAGATTGCCTGGAGGAGCTGGAAGAGGTTCAGGACCTGATGGCACTTCTGCACAGGTAAAGACTCTTCCCCTTCTCTCCTGGGTTCTTCTTCCCCTCCAGAGCCTATGGTGTGAGCCAGGGCTGCAGGCAGCCTGGGGCTGAGCGGGGAGGGGAGCCCTGGGGGCAGGGTATGGCTAAAGCCCTGGGGATAGGGACCGCAGGAGCACTGTGAAGTCAGCATGGGGGCCCTGGAGGGTGGTCGGCTGCAGGCGCCCACCCCTGCCTGGCCAGCCCAGCCCTCCTGGCTGCAGCTTGTGCCTCGTGTCTCCTGCAGCCACCTGGGGAGGCTCCCGGACAAGGGCCGCTTTCATCAGCTCTCCTGTCAAGAACCCCGGCGAGGTGTGCAAAGCAGCGGCCACTGCAGCCCACCAGCCATGCAGGGGAGAGGCTGCTCCCGCCATGTCCCCGGCTCCTCTGACCGAGCGGCCACTACCTCAGGCCTCCAGCCTTTCTCCAGGCTCAGTGACCTCCTCAGGTTCTGTTCATACACACGTATCCCTGAGGTCCTCTCACCCACCTGAGCCTTTCCTTCCCCTGGACAGCCTTTCACCCCGGCCACTGGCTCTTTCCCCTTCCCCGCCATGCCCCCCAGATGCAGGGCCCTGCCCTCCACTTCCCACAGCCTCCTCTGCCCCACCCCCACCAGGCTCCACGCTGAGCCTCACTCGGGGTGACTCCACGACACTCCCCCTGGGCACCATCCCACCCACCTCATCTCCACGCTCCCCTCCAAGACCGGCCATCTCAGGCCTTGTCCATTCAAGCTGTCCCACTTCAGCCCCGTCTTGGGGGCAGGTGGCTGCCAAAGCCTGGAGCCCTGCCACCTTGACACACTTTGAGTCCTGGCAAGAGCACCTTCCCCACCACCCACCAGAGGCCTCGTTTTTGAGAGACCCCACAAACAGGCAGGGAGAGCCTGGTAGCCTCTCTTTTGCCAACCCAGAGGTGCACAAGCTGCTGGAGATACTCATCAGCAAGAGGTTGGAACTGAAGCTTTGGAAGGAGAAGGAAAAGGAGGAGGAGTCAGGCTACCACCTTAATTCTTTGGGGAAGAGCATCAAATCTCTGGGTGACAAGCAGGACACCTTGGGTCACCAACACTTCTGGAGAATAAAGGCAAACCAGAACAGCTGTGGTACCATTCCATTTTTAAGATAAAGTAACATCACGACTATCATTGGCCCAGCCCTTAAAACCACCCTGGGGCCCAGGCTCCATCTCAATCCTTGACTCCAACAATTCCCCAATGTCAACCACCACCTCGGGCTCACATGGAGAGCAAGGCCCGAGCCCAACCATTGACACCAACCATGCCTCACTTTCAACCACCACCTCGGGCTCACATGGAGACCCAGGCCCGAGGCCAAACCTTGACTCCAACGATGCCTCACTTTCAACCACCACCTCAAGTCCACATGGAGACCCAGGCCCAACCCCAATCATTGACTCCAACATGCCTCACTTTCAACCACCACCTCAGGCTCACATGGAGACCCAGGCCCAACCCCAACCCTTTACGCCAACCATGCCTCACTTTTAACCACCACCTCGGGCTCACATGGAGACCCAGGCCTGACCCCAACCATTGACTCCAACCATTCTTCAGTGTCAGCTGACACCTCAGGCTCAGCTGGAAACCACTGCCCAGCTCACACTCTCTTTCCCAATCAGTCTAGTTTTTTTCTCAATCCCAGACTGGGTCCCGTGACATATCTTGCCCTACCGTTCAAAATAAGGCACAATCTTGCTTCCCCAAAACATTTCATGATCTGGAAAATCACTTCTTGAAAAAGAAAATAGAAAGTGGGAGAACTTTACCTTCTATGGTGAAAAGATCTCAGGAAGTCTTTAGCCAAGTCACTCCCAACCTGTCCAAGGAGAATAGATCTTTCCAGGCCCAGAACTCTCCCTCCATCCTTCCTGGGGATTTGCTGAGCCCTGAGGTTCAGGAGAAATTGAAGTGCCACATTCCAAAAAGACTCATGCAGCAACAAAGTGGCCTACCCTGCAGAATCCAAGCATCTCAGAAACTGATGCAGCCTCAGGATGAAATCTCAAGGCCTTGTCAGGCACAGGACAAAAAGGCGCCCTCAAGGCCCTTGGCAGGTACAGGCAAAAGCAGCCAGGATGCACAGAAGATGGGGGCCAGGTGCCCAGCAAGGATCCCGGGAGGGAAACACCTGAACCAGGCTGTAGGGCAGAGTGTGGGCAGGATCCTAAAAGATCTGTACATGGCCTCAGCCAGCCCCCCAGAAAAGGTTCCAAGAGTGAAGCCTGAGTCAGAAAGAGAATTGGGCCCAGGCAGGAAGCCTCCAGAAGAAGGCTCGGGAGTCCCTGTGGGCAGGAAGGCAGAGCAGACCCAGGAGAGTCAGAACTGTGCACATGTCCACCATCCAGGGCTCGCTGCCACCCATGTCTTAGACCTTCCTGGAGAGTCACATGCTCATAAGCAAACAGAAGATGCAGCCTCCTCTCAGGATGGGGGAGCCTCCATGGACACCTCCCATGTGTCTCTTGTCCTCAGCCCTTATATTCAACAGGAGCTGGAGGCACATCTTATAAGGTTTCGGGTGAGGCACAGGTGGAGCCTAACCCTCAAGGTCCTCAAGTTCCTATGTACCTTGAAGTTGAAAAGGCTCACCCCATACCCCTTCCAGGGGCCACCTTGAAAACCACCTGTGAATCTATGGCCCACCCAAAAGCCCAGTTAACTGAAGCCTTGCAAAATCCTCCTCAGCCCCATCCGGGAGAGAAAGTGATAACAACAGAGGCAGTTCCCCCCCGGGAGAGTCCCCTCCCTGTCCCCTCATGGGCAAGTGAGGAAACCCAGGGGGGCCTGGGAGGACTGCCACCTGGCAACGTCCATAAACCCTCAGAGGCCCCTGTGACTTGACAGGAGGACAAGCCACCATCTCAGACCCCCACCTACAAGTTTGTGGGCAGAATCTGGCGTAATGTGTTTGTCGTGGGGGCTCACAAAGACAGCCTGGAGCCCAGTCCATGTCCAGCAATGGCCAGGAAGGAGCCACAGGAGGAGGCTCGGGGACGGGCCTCCCCAGATTCCTGCTCTAGCGTGACTGTGGTGGATCTCAATGCAGGGTCCCAATCTGCCAGGGCCCAAGAGGCCATGGAGGGGGACCCTGCTTCGAAAGCCACCTTTGAACCGAGTATGCTCATCAAATCCCAAATCATTAAGGATTGGAGGAGCTCACGGTCTCCAAGGGCCAATATAAGCCTCTCGTCAAATATAAAGCCTTTTGCCTCAAATCCAGAAGACCTATACTCAGGCACAGTTTCGTAAACTTGAGGTCCAAGGGCTCACAGACCAGCAGAAACAAGCTCCAGGCCGCGCCACCGGCGTGCTGCTTCATGACTATGAAACTGGCGTGATCCTTCACGACTGTGCCACAGACACGCTTCTCAAAGACTGTTGCTCAGACATGTTCCTTGCCGCAGACATCTTGGCTTCTCAGGAATTTCGGCCCTGTTCCCAGACCTTGTCCAGTGAAGACACGTCCATTTCCCAGATAGTCTCTCCTCTTACATCCAGTGGAGAGAGCAGCCAGGGGCAGCAGGAGGACCTGAGACGGCAGCCCCAATATAAGAGCCAGAGCAGGAAGTCTGCCCCCACTGATGGGAGCGAGAATTACAGGAAGCCCAAACTAGGACAGCGTGAAAAAGGGTTGGCAGAACGGAGGGCCTACCAGGCCCGTGGGATGATCCACCCTGGCCAGAAAAAGGAATCCGCAGAGTCCCTAGGAAGCAACTTCCACCAGTTAATCATGAAGAACGGCCAGGTTCCTTCAGAAAGCCACTTCAGACAAAGGATTAAGCACCTTCTGCAGTGGATGTTCCCCAGTCAAGGCAAAGGACCAGACGCGTCCCCACAAAAGGGCAAGCCTGCAGCAGCCGCTGCCCAGAGCCAGGCACCTGTCAGAAGCAGGTTGTCTAAGGACAGCAGGGCTGCTGAGGCCCAGGCTCTCATGACAGCTCTTGGACGGATGGCAGGGGAGACGGTGGCACTTCACCATGGACTTCATGCCTCCCAGTTACATTGGTGCAAAGGGGAACTCCGGGCCCCATTAGGTTCGCACTCCTGCTACCATAGGCTTCTCTCCTGGCAAGAGCAAAGGAGAGTGATGAGAGACAGAGCCCACGATCACCAAGCTACCCCCATGGGCCACAGCTGTCCTCAAAAGAGGGAGTGGACCCGTCCCAGGGACAGCAAGTGGGCCTTCCCCCCCAGGGAGCCTGGTCCCCCCCCAGGGAGGGCCTGCCAGCATGGAGCAAGCGTGGCACAGGTCCCGGGCCGTCCCCTTCACTGACCAGGGCACTGTGTCCTGGACAAATACACCTCTTCCGCTCAATCAGAACATGCCTGTCACAGCTTTCCTGGTACAAAAATGCTTCTGCAAGAAAAAATGCATACCGTGCAGAAAAAAAACTTTGTTCTCTCATGTTAGCACATCTTCTCTGTGCTAATGGGTTCTTCCCAGCACAATCTTTATTGTTTCCTGAAATACATGTTCTTTTTTCATGAGACATGGTGGCCTCCGTCCGTGCCCTGCTGGGGGGAGGGGATGGGATCAGGGTCCACTCTTCCCAGGTGCCTGCTTTGGCTTCCAGGTGGGATGGGAGGGAGGTTGAGCCCAGCGTGGAATACTCACCCTCACCCCAATTCCCTCACTGCACCTCAAGTTTCCAAAATACCAGCACTACAGAAACAAGTAACAGCATTCAGGACGCATCAAGGTGAACTAAACATAAAGACCCTCCTCTCAGGATCTGGCTCAGTCCTCTCCTGCTCTCTCTCTACCTTGAACTTGTGTGGCTGCTAGGGGAGGGCTTTGCAGAGGCTGACATGGCCCTCAGGCTCCAGAAAGTGTCAGAGACAAGTTCATCTGTCAGAACAAGGAGGGGAGTTTGGGGGCAGTGCTGACCCCAAGTCCAGTGGTGGGAGAAAGCCTGCCCCCATGTCTCAGTGGGGATAGCTGATGTCTGCCCTGAAAGCCCCTTCTCTCCCCATGGAGCTGGGATTGAGATGGGCTGGGAATGTCACCCTCCCTCTGCCTCTCTCTCCCTGGAGCAGTGGGGAGGATGGCAACCATGCAGTCCCAGCGCTGAGGGTGTGAGGTGGGGAGTATACAGGCCCCCAAGGGCCAGTCTATCCCTGTCCCAGAGGAGAGGACAGCCCTGTTCACGGCGCCCACCTCCCGCCTGGGGACCGAGCAGGGGCGTGACTGTGTGTGCAGTCACCTCACTGACATGTGCCCCTAGGGTGGGATGCAGGGGAAGGAGGCAAGTGGCAGAGGTGCCCATAAGCGGTGCAGTGACCAAGAAGCCCCTGGGGTCCCACCACTGTCTACAGGCCCAGAGGAAAGAAGTTAGGGGCCCGGTGGCTCATGGTGGCCCCACCTGAATCTCCCCACTACTCCAGCTCCCAGAGCCCAGACACAGGGCGGCCACCTGGGGCCTTCCACAGAGGGCCAGGCTCCCAGAGCAGCAGAGCCTCCAAGCAGGGAAGGGTCACTTCTCCACAGTGTATGTCATCAGTTCTCACAGGACTGGGAGCTGGGAACAGACTCGTGGTCTGTGACCTTTACCTACACATGGGGCCCAAGGAGGCTCCCAGGGGGCAGGTGGGACATTACAGGCCCAGGGACGGTGCTGGGGTCGTAGCACGTCTCCCCTGCTATCAGCCTTGCTCACCCCAGAGTCTGGTGAGGAAAGAGGCCAGCAGACAGGATGCGTCCCCCAGAGGCTGGGACGTGACCTGTAGGGAATGAGGGTGCTGTCAGCTTGCCTCCACGGCCCCGTCCACAAGGGAAAGTGGGTAGATAGGAACACTTCTCTAGAGAGATGCGGGGCTCTGTGCACCAGTCAGTCCCGAGGGGGAGAGTCCTGCTCCAGGAGGGGCCCTGATCCAGGGGCAGCAGGGATGGCCCTGCCCCCATGCCTGTCAGGACCCGAACATGGAGGACCAAGACTTGAGTTTGGGGGGGGCACTGGACAGAGGTCTGCTCCTGCCGCCGTTTCTCCCTGGAGCCAGGTCCCCTCTCTGGGCCCCATCCTCCAGGGTGGGCACAGCAGTGGGGGCACAGCCAGGGCCCCTGGGAGGGGTGGGACCCAGGGCACAGAGCGCCCTCCAGAGCTCAGGAGAGGGCGGCACAGAGCGGGGACCCTGAGCCTGGCTGCTGCCGGGTCCTCTCAGGGACACCGAGAGGGGAGGGCTGGGGTGGAGGGAGCTGGACCCCCAATGTGCCTGTCCGGGAGGTGACAGAGAAGGGACCTGACAGAACAGCAAGGAACAGCAAGGGGCAAGTTCCTTTGCTCTTCTCCTGCCACTGGGGGGAAGTAAGGCCAGCAATGGAGGGCCCCCCAGTAAGAGTCCCCACACAAAGCCCTCCCACAGACACTGTCCCCAACACAGGGACCTCCCACAGACCACACGGACCCCCACCCCCACACATGAACTTCCCACAAACCCACACGGACCTCCCACAAAGGAATCTCCCACAGCTGCCCTCTGACCCCCACACAGGCACCCCCCACAAACACACAGGGACCTCCCACACAGGAACCTCCCAAAGAACCACACGAACCCCCCCCACAGGGACCTCCTACAGACCCACACTCAACCCTCACAGGCACCTCCCGCACACCAACACTGACTCCCAACAGGGACAGCCCACAGACCCACCCTAACCACCCCGCAACAAGAACCTCTCACACACCCGCACGGACACAATACAGGTACCGCACAAAGACACACACTGAACTCACACACACACACTCCCCACACAGGCACCTGCCAGAAACCCACAGGAATTCCACACAGGGTCCATCCCCAGACCCACTCTCACCCCACACACAGGGACCTCCCACAGACCCACGCGGACCGCCACAAAGGGGGCTCCCACAGACCCACACGGACCCCACACAGGGACCTCCGACACACCCACACGGACCCCCACCCAGGAACCTCCCACAAGCACACACTGACCTACACAGGGACATCCCACACACCTATGCTGACCCCACACATGGACCTCCCACACACCCACACGGACCACACACACAGGAACCCTCCACAGGCCCACACGGACCTCCCACACAGGGACATCACACAGGCCCCCACGGATGCCACAAAGGGACTTCCCACAGGCCCACACGGACCTCCACAAAGGGACCTTCCACAGAGCCACACGGACCGCACACAGGTGCCTCCCAGAGAGCCACGCTGACTGCACACAGGGACCTGCCACAGACCCACCATGACCCCACACACAGGGACCTCCCCAAATCCAAACGCACCCCACAAAGGGACCTCAACACAGACCCACACGTACACCACACAGGGACTTCCTACACACCTATGCTGACCCCACACAGGGACCTCCCACAGACCACCCGTCACGGCCAGCTCAGAGTCCTGCTCTGGGATCTGCCCCTGATATAGGTGACTTCAGGAATGGCCCTGCCGCCAAGCCTGTCTGGTTCCAAGTCCTGTGGGACCAAAACCTGCGGTTGCATGTTGGGGGGTGCTGGTGGGGTTTGGAGGGTTTTGGATCGGGGGGGTCGGAAGCGGGCAGAGCCCTGCTCCTGCCGCCGTTTCTCCCTGAAGTCAGGCCCCCTCTTTGGGCCCCACCCTCAGGGTGGGCACAGCAGTGGGGGCACAGCCAGGGCCCCTGGGGGGCCAGGGCAGCGCCCAGGGCACAGAGCGCCCTCCGCAGCTCAGGAGAGGGTGGCACAGAGTGCGGACCCTGAGCCTGGCTGCTGCCGGGTCCTCTCAGGGGCACCAAAAGGGGAGGGCTGGGGTGGGGGAGCTGGACCCCCCATGTGCCTGTCAGGGAAGTGGCACAGAGGCACCTGACAGAACAGCAAGGAACAGGGAGGGACAAGTCCCTTTGCGCTTCTGCTGCCATGAGGGGCAGTTAAGGCCAACAATGGAGGGCCCCCTGCTAAGAGTCCCCACATAGGGACCCACAGGGACCCCACAAGGGGACCACCGACAGACCAACAGTGAGAAATCTCACCCAGAGACCTCTCAGTTCATCCCTCAGAAACCTCTATCTGAGACCACCCACAGAGGTCTCACAGGCTTTCCTTATGATCTGAGTGTCCACCCACGGATAGGTCCTTCGTGGTAGCTCTGATGTCACATAACACACTGGCAGCGCAGGAGAAGGACCAGTGACCTTGCCCTGACCCCCCAGAACTCCAAGGCCCCCAGACCCTGTCAGCCTTGCCCCAAATGGGTTCTCTGCTTGCAGAAATGCTCATGCTGTTTGGTCCTTTGGCAAAGGTCTTTCCTCTGCAGGTCTTCACTAGCTTGAGCTCTGACCCACAGGTTAGAGAATCACAAATTTTAAATATGAGTAAAATACTGCCAACCTCTAGTGGGAGAAAATATCTTACTTGTCCCATGTTAGCCCTCTTCCAGTCAGAAGGTGTCACTATCATAGTGTTTTTATTTCCTTGAGGAAAAGATCTGAACCCAAGACCATATATTTCTTTACTTTGGAAACAAGGTAAAGGCCGGCAGCAAATGGGCTCTAGGAATAAAATAAACCAGCAAAAAGGCCTGTTGGCTCTCACCCACCTCCCAGGGGGCTGTGCAACTGACACATTGTATTGCACATCACAGCTTGGGTCAGATGTGTGGGTTTTGTTTTCTTTTTAAATGAAAGGGGCTCAAAAGTATGTGAAGATGTTTCAAATGAATCCTGTATCTGGCAGTATTCCTTTTTTGCCCTCTGGCAAAAACATGCTTTTTTTTCCCCTTAAAATGTGGTAATGCCCTCAAATGGTATTATGCATAGTTCCAAGATATGACAAAGTCCTAATGTCCAGATAACATAGCTTAAAATGATGAACTGCTTAGGGGGAGTCATCTTTTCAATGCTTCTTTGAAAGTGTACAATTTCCAAGACTCAGGCAGCCTCCATTTTAGATTCCTTATAGGCCTAAATAAGAACACTTTGCTTCAAATAGTGTGGAGTCTTTCAAAAGATATCTTTTAACCTACACTTGATATGTACACCTGGCCTTATAAAATTACCAGGAGGGACTTCACATCTGATTTGAAGAACGTGTACATACGAATCAAAGTGTACATCAATGATCAAAGTGTACATTAATTTACACAAAGTGTACATCAGTCATCAAAATCCTCACATCGTATATTCAGCCCTTTCCAAAGTGGGCATTTTAGTGATACTACATACATATTTCTCATTGCTCATAAGCAGCTAGTTTTCCTTGCCCTGTAAAAATCTACCTTAATGATGGCTGTCAAATGTTTATCATTGGTTAAGTCAGATTATCCATTAGGATGACAGTGCCACAGTCTTTCCTCTAAGAGAAGCACAGCTGACATACAGCTCTTTTGGCCCATTTATTTCAACAAAAAGTTCCCTTCTTATATTCTCCATGGTTTTACAAATTTATAACTAACTTTCTACCCTACTTCCTTACAGTCTCATTGAATCGCAGCATGAGGGAATGTGGTCGTTGGTGTCCTGTAGGGTTCTATGGGGGGGGGGGTGTTTTTTGCAGTGAAAGTTATGCAGGTAAGTCTCATGATCATAACAAAATGGGACGAATTAGGAAAAATGCCATACAGGAAATGCTTTACAAAGTGTACTTTTTCCTTTTTAATTGACTGTTGTAACAGAATTAGACTGATTATTATTCAGTCCATTGAATTTAAGTTGAACTGAAAGCTGAAAACATAGATGAATATCCATGATAAATAGTTTATTGTGATGCCATGTGGATGTGGGTTGCTCACTACAATTCACAGTTGAGGAAGCTGTGCAGAGCTGCCATGAACAATGTGCAGTAAAGCAGCGCTCCCACCCGTCACTGCACGTGCATCTGTCATACGCTGCCTCACATGATCTGTGCATCCAATGTCCATGGCATAAACGTGCACCTTTACCCTACATGAAACAATCAAGGGGATTCTATCTATTTTAAACTGCTCTTTTGTTTGTTTGTTTGTTTATCTATTTCCTTATTTACTTAGGCTGCTCTGGTTCTTAGTTGAGGCATGAGGGATCTTTGGTGCAGCATGTGGGATCTTTTCATTGTAGCGTGTGGGCTTCTTAGTTGTGGCACGTGTGTGGGATCTAGCTCACTGACCAGGGATCAAACCCGGGCCACCTGCATTGGGAGCATACAGCCTTACCCACTGGGTAAGAGGGAAGTCCCTCTGTCTATTTTACAAACATTGTCAATGTTTCCAGAATTTATGGTCACCCATATTTTATATTGAACAAGTTCACCTACAGCAAATCTTATAAACATTTTACCATTTATATATACCAAACAGAAACGGATACCCAAAAATAAGATAATAGAGAAAATGACAATTGCAAGTCCTTTGTTTTTGACATTTTTCACATGGAAATGTGATTTTTAACCTCCAGATAAAAGCCTGCCTCCATGATATTCAGGGTCTACTATAAGTTTGGTTTTGAAATTTATTTATATTTAAAACAATTCTTACACTGCTTATAATGAACCAGGCATTCTAGAAAAAAAACAAAAAAACAAAAAATGTGGAGGGCAGCAATTATATGATGACTTATTAATACTCCAAGGGGTAAAGTGACCAAACTCAAGGTCATTGAAATTCTCTCCTATGTTGTACTTTTGCATTTAGGTCTATAACCCATTTTAAATTAATTTTCATAAAGAGTGGCTAGGTTCATATTTTTGCCTGTGGATGTCCAGTTGTTCTGGCACCATTTGTTGAAGAGACCATCTTTGCTCCACTGTGGGCTTCTGGGCTGTTTATTATATTCCATGGATCTATTTGTCCATTCTTTTACCTTAAAAAGGGCTGCAATTCTGACACATGCTATAACATGGATGAAACATGGAGATATTATGCTAAATGAAATTAGCCAGACAAAAAGAAGCAAATATTGTATGATTCTACTTATAGAAAACATATAGAAGGGGCAAATTCATAGAGACTCAAAGTAGACCAGAGTTTATCAGGGACAGAGGTGAAGCAAAATGACAAATTATTGCTTAATTAGGATAAAACTTGTGTTTGGGGAAATGGAAAAGTTTGAGAAATAAGTAGTATAATGGTGATGTTTGCAGAGCATTGTGAAAGTAATTTGTGCCGCTAACCTCCACACTTAAAATGAATAAATACAAAATTTTATGTTATGTATATTTTACAAGAAAATCAATAAGGAAATACCTAAATAAAGCTCATGTGTGACAGAAATGACATCACAAACTGTTAGGGAAATGATAGACTAGTCAATGAATGGGACTGGGACAACTAACTCTCATGGTATCGTGGTGGCAAGAGTTTGATTCCTACTTCACAGCAAACAAAAGATATAATTTTCTGGTGATTTAAGGACCTCAATGCAAAAAGCAAAACGTTACATCTTTTGGCACTTTGGGAACAGAAGGATATTATAGATTTCTGAGGAATCAATTTAAAAGCTCAAGCAATAAAAGACTGATAAATGTTAGTAATGAGAATTTAAAACCTCTGCATGACAAAATGAAAGCAATAATTAGATACCACTTCATACCCATCAGAATTACACAATTTCAAATGTCTAGCAGTGGCAAGACATGCTGCTAAGCGAGAGTGGAAATTGGTTTTTAATAACTCTATTGCCCAGCATGGAAGTCCTAAATAGACATTTCTCCAAAGAAGACATACAGATGGCCAAGAGGCACATGAAAAGATGCTCAACATCACTAATCATTGGAGAAATGCAAATCAAAACCAAAACGAGGTATCACCTTCACACGAGTCAGAATGGCCATCATCAAAAAATCTGCAAATAATAAATGCTGGAGAGGGTGTGGAGAAAAGGGAACCCTCCTGCACTGTCGCTGGGAATGTAAATTGATACAGCCACTAAGGACAACAGTATGGAGGTTCCTCAAAACACTAAAACTAGAACTACCATATGACCCAGTAATCCCACTACTGGGCATATACCCTGAGAAAACCATAATTCAAGAAGATCCATGTACCACAATATTCATTGCAGCACTATTTACAATAGCCAGGGCATGGAAGCAACCTAAATGCCCATCAACAGATGAATGGATAAAGAAGATGTGGCACATATATACAATGGAATATATTTTTTAAACTCCTTATTGGAATATATTCGCTTTACACTCTTGTACCCATCTCTGAGCTACACCAAAGTGAACCAGCTGCATCTACACACATATACCCATATCCCTTCCATCCCTGAGTAATATTCCATTGTATATATATGCCACATCTTCTTTATCCATTCATTTGTTGATGGGCATTTAGGTTGCTTCCATGTCCTGGCTATTGTAAATAGTGCTGCAATAAACATTATGGTACATGTTTCTTTTGGGATTATGGTTTTCTTTGGGTATATGCTCAGGAGTGGGATTACTGGATCATATGGTAGTTCTAGTTGTAGTTTTTTAAGGAACCTCCAAATTGTTTTCCATAGTGGTTGTACCAACTTACAATCCCACCAACAGTGCAGGAGAGTTCCCTTTTCTCCACACCCTCTCCAACATTTGTTGTTTCCAGATTTTGTGATGATGGCCATTCTGATTGGTGTGAGGTGACACCTCATTGTGGCTTTGACTTGCATTTCTCTAATGATTAGTGATGTTGAGCATCTTTTCATGTGTTTGTTGGCCATCTGTTTGTCTTCTTTGGAGAAATGTCTATTTAGGTCTTCCGCCCATTTGTGGATTGGGTTATTTGCTTTTTTGGTATGAAGCTGCATGAGCTGCTTGTATATTTTGGAGGTTAATCCTTTGTCCGTTGTTTCATAGGCAACTATTTTTTTCCCATTCTGAGGGTTGCCTTTTAGTCTTGTTTATGGTTTCTTTCGCTGTGCCAAAGCTTTTAAGTTTTATGAGGTCCCATTTGTTTATTCTTGATTTTATTTCCATGATTCTAGGAGGTGGGTCAGAAAGGATCTTGCTTTGATGGATGTCATAGAGTGTTCTGCCTATGTTTTCCTCTAGGAGTTTGATAGTGTCTGGCCTTCCATGTAGGTCTTTAATCCATTTGGAGTTTATTTTTGTGTATGGTGTTAGGAAGTGTTCTAATTGCATTCTTTTACATGTTGCTGTCCAATTTTCCCAGCACCACTTATTGAAGAGGCTGTCTTTTTTCCATTGTATATTCGTGCCTCCTTTGTCAAAGATAAGCTGCCCATATAAGCTTGGGTTTACCTCTGAGTTCTTTATTCTGTTCTATTGATCTCACTTTCTCTTTTTGTGCCAGTACCACACTGTCTGGATCATGGTGGCCTTGTAGTATAGTTTGAAGTCAGGAAGCCTGATTCCACCAACTCCGTCTTTCCTTCTCAAGATTGCTTTGGCTATTCGGGGTCTTTTGTGTTTCCATACAAATCGTAAGATTTCTTGTTCTAGTTCTGTGAAAAATGCCGTTGGTAATTTGATCGGGATTGCGTTGAATCTGTAAATTGTTTTGGGTAAGATAGTCATTTTCACAACATTGATTCTTCCAATCCAAGAACATGGTATGTCCCTCCATCTGTTTGTGTCGTCTTTGATTTCTTTCATCAGTGTCTTATAGTTTTCTGCATACAGATCTTTTGCCTCCTTAGGCAGATTTATTCCTAGGTATTTTATTCTTTTGGTTGCAATGGTAAATGGGAGAGTTTCCTTAATTTCTCTTTCTGCTCTTTCGTTGTTAGTGTATAGGAATGCAAGAGATTTCTGTGCATTAATTTTGTATCCTGCTACTTTACTAAATTCATCTATCAGTGCTAGCACTTTTCTGGTAGCATCTTTAGGGTTTTCCATATATAATATCATGTCATCTGCAAAGAGTGACAATTTGACTTCTTCTTTTCCAAGTTGGATTCCTTTTATTTCTTTGTCTTCTCTGATTGCTGTGGCTCAAACTTCTAAAACTATGTTGAATCTTCTCCCTTTTTTTCCTGATGGGTCTGGCTAATGGCTTATCAATTTTGTTCTCTTCTCAAAGAACCAGCTTTTAGTTTTATTGATCTTTGATGTTGTTTCCTTCATTTCTTTTGCATTTATTTCTGATATGATCTTTCTGATTTCTTTCCTTCTGCTCACTTTGGGGTTTTTTTGTTCTTTCTGTAATTGTTTTAGGTGTTAAGGTTAGGTTGTTTATTTGATATTTTTCTTGTTTCTTGAGGTAGGACTGTATTGCTATAAACTTCCCTCTTAGAACTGCTTTTGCTGCATCCCATAGATTTTGGGTTGTTGTGTTTTCATTGTCATTTGTTTCTAGGTAGTTTTTGATTTCCTCTTTGATTTCTTTAGTGATTTCTTGGTTGTTTAATAGCATATTGTTTAGTCGCCATGTGTTTGTATTTTTTACAGTTTTTTTCCTGTAATTGATATGTAGTCTCATGTCATTGTGGTCAGAGAAAATGCTTGATACGATTTCAATTTTTTTGAATTTACTGAGGCTTGATTTGTGACCCAAGATGTGATGTATCCTAGAAAATATTCCATGTGCACTTGAGAAGAAAGTGTATTCTGTAGTTTGGGGATGGAATGTCCTATAAATATTCATTAAGTCGAGATGGCCTAATGTGTCATTTAAAGGTTGCATGTCCTTATTTATTTTCTGTTTGGATGATCTGTCCATTGATGTAAGTGGGGTGTTCAAGTCTCCTCCTATTATTCTGTTACTGTCGATTTCCCCTTTTATGGCTGTTAGCATTTGCCTTATGTATTGAGGTGCTCCTATGTTGGGTGCATAGATATTTACAGTTGTTCTATGTTCTTCTTGGGTGGATCCCTTGATCATTATGTAGTGTCCTTGCTTGTCTCTTGTAATAGTCTTTACTTTAAAGTCTAATGTGTCTGATATGAGTATTGCTACTCCAGCTTTCTTTTGACTTCCATTTGCATGGAATATCTTTTTCCATCCCTTTACTTTCAGTCTGTATATGTCCCTTGGTCTGAAGTGGGTTTCTTGTAGGCAGCATATGTAAGGGTCTTGTTTTTGTATCCATTCAGCCAGTTTATGTCTTTTGGTTGGAGCATTTAATCCATGTACAATTAATGTGATTATTGACATGTATGTTCCTGTTCCCATTTTGTTCATTGTTTTGGGTTTGTTTTTGTAGATCTGTTCCTTCTCTTGTATTTCCTGCTTAGAAAAGCTCCTTTAGCAATTGTTGTAAGGCTGGTTTGGTGGTGCTGAATTCTCTTAGCTGTTGCTTGTCTGTAAAGCTTTTGATTTCTCCATGGAATCTGAATGAGATTCTTGCTGGGTAGAGTATTCTTGCCTGTAGGTTTTTCTCTCTCAGGACTTTCAATATATCCTGCCACTCCCTTCTGGCCTGCAGAGTTTCTGCAGAAACATAAGCTGTTATCCTTTTGCGTTCTCCCTTATATGTTATTTGTTGCTTTTCTCTTGCTGCTTTTAATATTTTTTCTTTGTGTTTAATTTTCATTAGTTTGATTAATATGTGCCTGAGTGTATTTCTCCTTGGGTTTATTCTATATGGGACTCTCTGCACTTCTTGGACTTGATGAATTATTTCCTTTCCCATGTTGGGGAAGTTTTCCACTATAACCTCTTCAAATATTTTCTCAGACCATTTCTTTGTTTTTCTTCTGGGATGCCTATGATTCGAATGTTGGTGGGCTTAATGTTGTCACCAAGGTCTCGGAGACTGTCTTCCATTCTTTTTATTCTTTTTTCTTTTTCCTGCTCTGTGGCAGTTATTTCCCCCTTTCTATCTTCCAACTCACTTATTCATTCTTCTGCCTCAGTTATTCTGCTGTTTGTAGCATCTAGAGTATTTTTAATTGCGGTTATTTTGTTATCTATTACTGTTTGTTTGTTCTTTAGTTCTTCTGAGTCCTTATGAACTGTTTCTTGTATTTTCTCTATTTTGTTATCGAGATTTTGGATCATCTTTACTATCATTACTCTGAATTCTTTTCCAGGCAATTTTCCTATTTCCTCTTCATTTATTTGGTCTTGTGTATTTTTACCTTGTTCCTTCATCTGTGACATATTTTTTGGTCACCTCATTTTTCCCCCACTTTGGATGGGTGGGATTGTGTTCCTCTCCCACTGGGTGTTTGGTCTGAGGTTTCAAGCACTGGAGTTTGTAGGCTGTTGAGTATAGCTGGGTCTTCGTGTTGAGTTGAGAACCTCTGGGAGACCTCACTCAGATGAATATTCCCTGCAAACTGGGTTTCCCTGCTAGTCCAATGTTTTGGACTCAGAGCTCCCACCTCAGGAGCTCAGACCTGACCCTGGGCTTGTGAATCAAGATCCCACAAGCCATGTGGAGCAGGAAAATGAAAAAAATTAAAAAAAAAGGTAGGAGAACAGCAGAACAATAGCAAGATAAAAAATATGATAATAGGAACCTAACAGATGTGTTAGAAAAAATTAAAAAAAAAATGGAGCAACAGCTGGAAGGTAAAACAACTGCAATAGCCTAAGTGAGGAGGTGGAAAGAAAAAAAAAGAAAACAAAAAGCCAGAAAAGGCCTTGGCTGTGGGGGTGGGGCTTAGACAAGGGATGGGGGGAGGAGTTAGGCAGTGGGCAGGGCCTACACTTCGAAAAGGCCTTGGGGGTGGTGGGGAATGGGGCTTAGGCCCAATGAGGCAGAGGAGCCCAGGAATGCCTCTGGTCCTGCGGGCAAAGGACCAGGTCAAGGTACCCAGTGGGCTCCCTGGGCCCGAGTTGGTGGGAGAAATGCTAGGCACCTCCCCTAGTTCTCCAATCTTGGAGGGTCGCTCCCCCTTGGGTTCTCTTCTTCCTCGCCCCCTCTCTTCTATTCCCCTAGGACCCTCACAGCTGCAGGGGGCACTGAAAGGCAGGAGACCAGACTCTGATGCCCAACAGGCTTCTCAGGGCCAACTGGGCTAGGATAACGCCTGTGGCACTTCCCCAGATCTCCCAGTCTCCTAAGGTTCCTGTCTGCCTCTCTTCCTCTCCCCCACCCCCACTCTCCTCGGTCCCAAGCAGCTGGAGGGGGCCTGGAGTGTGAAAGACCAGGTCTGTGAGCCTAGCAGGCTTCCCAGAGCTAGTAGGCAGGGGAAATACCTTCTCTGCCTCCCTTGATCCTCCAATCCCAGAAGGCCCCCTCCCCTGCCTGCCTCTCCTCTTCTTCCCTGCTTTCCTTCTACACCCCTAGGACCAGTGAGACCAAGAGGGGCCCCTGGAGGACTGAAGACCAGGCCTGGGGGCGCACCAGGCCTCCCGGTGCCAAGTGGGTAGGGAGATTTCCCGCAGTGTCTACCCCTGATCCTCTGGTCCTGCAAGGTCCCCCCCACTGCTGTCTGCCTCTCTTCCTCTTCTCCTCTCCTCCCTCCCTCCCAGGCTTGTATGACCCACTCAGCCAGAGAGACCGAGGGACCAGACTCAGGAGCCCAGCAGGCTTCTTGGGCCAGTGGGCAGCGGAAATGCCTTCCACTCCTCCCCTGATCCTCTGATCCCAGAGCATCCCTCCCCTCTTCTGTCGCTCTTCTTTTCCCCCCACCGCTTCCCTCCTGTACTTCTAGGATCAACGGCCTGGAGGAGCCTTGGAAGGTGGAGGACCCGCCCAGAAGAAATACCCAGCGGTGCCTCCCCTATTCTTCTGACCTGGAGAGATCCCTTCCCACCCCCACTGTCTGCCTCCCCACCCCCCACCCCCCCAGGATCCTCGTGCCGGAGGGGGGCCTGGAGAGTAAAGGACCAAGCCTGGGAGCCCAGTCGGCCTCCCTGGCAAGGAGGGCAGGCAAAGTGCCCTCTCGCCTCCCCATCCCCCATTCTCAAGGCCCCCACCCCACCTGTCCGCCTCTCCACCTCCTCACCCCTCCTCCCTCCTTCGCACACCCCCAGGACCCAGGCAGCCCAGCGGGGACCTTGGAGGGTGGAGGACCCTTTTGGGGGGCCCAGCAGGCCCTCAAGCTGGGGAGCTCAGCAGGCCTCCTGGCCTCCTGGGTGGGAGAAACCCAGTTGCAGTTTCCTGATCTCCCCAGCCCTCAATGGTCCCTCCAGACCTCCCCCAGCCACCCCCCAGGGGCGCTGGTCCAGTGTGGCTTCCCCTTCCCCGCCCCCCTGACTTGCCCCAGGTCCTACCTGGTTGCTGCGGGGTTCCCGCAGTCTGCTTGGGTCTCAGGTCCCCCGCTGGCATCTGGCAACTGATCTATTTGTGGGGAGATGTGATCTCTGCGTCTTCCCAGGCTGTCATCTTGACTCTGCCCCCTTCATTAATATTTAAATAAAATATTAATTAACATTATATCATTATGAACTCAGGATCAATGAACAAGTGTAGGATTATGACTTCCTTTATACTTGTACAAAATTCCTGGAGGCCTTTATATTTCCTCCTTTTATTTCCCTACCCCTTGTCTTCCCACTCTATTACAGGAGATTGAATATGGTTCCCTGTGTTATACAGTAAGACCTTGTTGTTTATCTATTTCATATATAGTAGTTTGTATCTGCTAATCCCAAACTCCTAATTTATCTCTTCCCCACCCACTTTCCCCTTTGGTAACCACAAATTTGTTTTCTATGTCTATGAGTCTGTCTCTGTTTTGTAAATAGGTTCATTTGTATCATATTTTAGATGCCACACGTAAGTAACATCATATGGTGTTTGTCTTCCTCTTCCTGACTTATTTCACTTAGTATGATAATCTCCAGGTCCATCCATGTTGCTTCCAATGGCATTATTTCATTCTTTATCACGGCCCAGTAAGTATTCTATTGTATACATGTAGCAGATCTTTATCTGCTCCTCTGTAGATGGACATTAGGTTGCTCGCATGTCTTGGCTACTGTAGATAGTGCTGCTGTGAACATTGGGGTGCGTTATCTTTTCAAATTGCAGTTTTCTCTGGATAGAGGCCCCAGACTGGGATTGCTGGGTCACATGGCAACTCTATTTTTAGTTTTTCTAAGAAACCTCCATACTGTTTTCTAAAATAGCTGCACCAATTTACATTCCTACCACCAGTGTAGGAGGGTTCCCTTTTCTCCAGGCCCTCTCCAGCATTTCTTATTTGTAGCCTTTTTTTCCTTTTTTTTTAAACCTTGAAGAACACCATGTTTAAAATTTATTTATTTATTTATTTATTTATTGGCTGCATTGGGTCTTTGTTGCTGGGCCCGGGCTTTCTCTAGTTGTGATGAGCAGGGGCTGCTCTTCGTTGTGGTGCGCAGGCTTCTCAGTGCAGTGGCTTCTCTTGCTGCGGAGCTCAGGCTCTAGGCTGGCAGGCTTCAGTAGTTGCAGGGTGTGGACTCAGTAGTTGGGGCGCACGGGCTCAGTTGCTCTGCGGCATGTAGGATCTTCCCGGACCAGGGATTGAACCCGTGTCCCCTGCATTGGCAGGTGGGTTCTTAACCACTGCGCCACCAGGGAAGCCCTGTCGACTTTTTAATGATGGCCATTCTGACTGTTGTGAGGTGCTACCTCATTGTATTTTTGATTTGCATTTCTCTAATAATTAGTGATATTGAGCATCTTTTCATGTGCCTGTTGGCCATCCGAATATCTCATTTGGAGAAATGTCTATTTAGGTACATGGACACATCTTTATCATCCAGAGTTCATAGTTCACATGAGGGGTTATTCCTGGTATTACACATTCTGTGTGTTTAGATGAATATATAATGATATGTATCCACCATTGTAGTATCATACAGGGTGTTTTCACTACCCTAAAAACCCTCTGTGTTCTGCCTCCCTGCAATACTGTCAGCGACTGATTTTTTGATGTCTCCATGGTTTTGCCTTTTCCAGAATTCAGGTAGTTGGGAGGGATCATCCAGTGTGTAGGCAGCCCTTTCAGACTGGCTTAGTTCACTTAGTAGTATGTGTTTAAGTTTCTTCCATGTCTTTTCATGAATTGGTAACTCATTTTTAGCACTGAATAATATTCCATTGTCTGTTTATACCACAGTGTATTTATCCATTCACTTTCTAAAGGACATCTTGAATGCGTCCAAGTTTTGGCAGTTATAAATAAAGTTCCCGTAAGTTTCCATGTTCAGGTTTTCATGTGGACATAGATGTCAGCATTTGAGTACATGCCAAGAACAGTGATTCCTGGATTGTGTGAGATGAGTATGTTTAGTTTTGTAGGAAACTGCCAGACGGTCTTCCAAAGTGGCTGCCTCATTTTGCATTCCCACTAGTAGTGTATGAATTTGTGTTGCTTTGCATCCTCTCCAGTATTTGCTGTTGTCAGTGTTTTGGATTTTGGCCATCCTAAAAGGTGTGTGGTGGTATCTCATTGTTTTAATTCTCAATTCCTGGGACTTCCCTGGTGGCACAGTGGTTAAGAGTCTGCCTGCCAATGCAAGGGACATGGGTTTGATCCCTGGTCCAGGAAGATCCCACATGCCACGGGGCAACTAAGCCCATGTGCCACAACCACTGAGCCTGCACTCTAGAGCCCGCCAGCCACAACTACTGAGCCCATGTGCTGCAAGTACTGAAGCACCTAGGGCCAGTGCTCTGCAACAAGAGAAGCCACTGAAATAAGAAGCCTGGGCACCACAACAAAGAGTAGCCCACCCTTGCTACAGCTAGAGAAAGCCCTCGCAGCAACGAAGACCCAATGCAGCCAAGAATAAATAAATAAATAAATAAATTTATAAAAAAATCTCAATTCCCTAATGACATGTGATATTGAACACCTTTTCACATGCTTACTTGCCATGTGTATATCTTCTTTAGTGAGGTGTCTGTTAAGACCTTTTGCCCATTTTTAAAAATTAGATTCTCCATTTTCTTATTGCTGTTTTAAGAATTCTTTGTAAATGTTGAATGATAGTCCTTTATCAGATATGCCTTTTGCAGATATTTTCTCGTAACCTGTGGCTTGTCTTTCCCTTCTCTTGACATTGTCTTTTGCAGAGCAGAAGTTTTTAATTGTCATGAAGTCCAGTTTACCAATTATTTCTTTCATGGATTGTACTTTGCTGTTGTATTTAAAATATCATCATCATACTTGTCACCTAGATTTTCCTCTGTGTTATCTTCTGGGAGTTCTGTGGTTTTGCATTTTAGTGTGATCCATTTGAGTTAATGTTTGTGGAAGGTGTAAAGTCTGTGTCTAGATTCATTTTTTTTTTGCGTGTGGATGTCCAATTATTCCAGCATCATTTGTTGAAAAGACTATCCTTGTTCTACTGTCCTTTGCTGCCTTTGTCAAAGATTAATTGTCTATGTTTGTGTAAGTATTTCTAGGCTCTGTATTCTGTTTCATAGATTTATTTTTTTTATTCTTTTATGAATATCATACTGTCTTGATCACTGCAGCTTTATAGTAAGTTTTGAAGTCAGGTGGAGTCAGTCCTCAGACTTGCTTTTCTTTACTTAAAAGTCTGTTGCTAGTTGCTCCAAACCTGTACAACTACTTTATTTCAGTGGGTTCATGCATATCTATTTTTTAATCCTTCCTGCTCTTACGAAGCCTATCCTGACCACCTTATCAGTCACTTCACTTTCTTTGTTTATTTAATAATTTATATTGAAATTTGTAGCTAGTCATCTTTTCTTTTTTTTTTAATTTTATTTATTTATTTATTATTTTTTGGGGGGTACACCAAGTTCAATCATCTGTTTTTATACACATATCCCCTTATTCCCTCCCTCCCTTGACTCCCTCCCCCACCCTCCCTCAAGTCCCCCCCACCCTCCCTGTCCCAGTCCTCTAAGGCATCTTCCATCCTCGAGTTGAACTCCCTTTGTTATACAACAGCTTCCCACTGGCTATCTACTTTACAGTTGGTAGTATATATATGTCTGTGCTACTCTCTTGCTTCGTCTCAGCTTCCCCTTCACCCCCCGGCCCCTCCCAAACCTCGAGTTCTCCAGTCCATTCTCTGCACCTGCGTCCTTGTTCTTGTCACTGAGATCATCAGTACCATTTTTAGATTCCGTATATGTGAGTTAGCATACAATATTTGTCTTTCTCTTTCTGACTTACTTCACTCTGTATGACAGACTAGGTCTATCCACCTCATTACATAGAGCTCCATCTCATCCCTTCTTAGAGCTGAGTAATATTCCATTGTATATATATGCCACATCTTCTTTATCCATTCATTTGTTGATGGGCATTTAGGTTGCTTCCATGTCCTGGCTATTGTAAATAGTGCTGCAATAAACATTATGGTACATGTTTCTTTTGGGATTATGGTTTTCTTTGGGTATATGCTCAGGAGTGGGATTACTGGATCATATGGTAGTTCTAGTTGTAGTTTTTTAAGGAACCTCCAAATTGTTTTCCATAGTGGTTGTACCAACTTACAATCCCACCAACAGTGCAGGAGAGTTCCCTTTTCTCCACACCCTCTCCAACATTTGTTGTTTCCAGATTTTGTGATGATGGCCGTTCTGATCGGTGTGAGGTGACACCTCATTGTGGCTTTGACTTGCATTTCTCTAATGATTAGTGATGTTGAGCATCTTTTCATGTGTTTGTTGGCCATCTGTTTGTCTTCTTTGGAGAAATGTCTATTTAGGTCTTCCGCCCATTTGTGGATTGGGTTATTTGCTTTTTTGGTATGAAGCTGCATGAGCTGCTTGTATATTTTGGAGGTTAATCCTTTGTCCGTTGTTTCATAGGCAACTATTTTTTTCCCATTCTGAGGGTTGCCTTTTAGTCTTGTTTATGGTTTCTTTCGCTGTGCCAAAGCTTTTAAGTTTTATGAGGTCCCATTTGTTTATTCTTGATTTTATTTCCGTGATTCTAGGAGGTGGGTCAGAAAGGATCTTGCTTTGATGGATGTCATAGAGTGTTCTGCCTATGTTTTCCTCTAGGAGTTTGATAGTGTCTGGCCTTCCATGTAGGTCTTTAATCCATTTGGAGTTTATTTTTGTGTATGGTGTTAGGAAGTGTTCTAATTGCATTCTTTTACATGTTGCTGTCCAATTTTCCCAGCACCACTTATTGAAGAGGCTGTCTTTTTTCCATTGTATATTCGTGCCTCCTTTGTCAAAGATAAGCTGCCCATATAAGCTTGGGTTTACCTCTGAGTTCTTTATTCTGTTCTATTGATCTCACTTTCTCTTTTTGTGCCAGTACCACACTGTCTGGATCATGGTGGCCTTGTAGTATAGTTTGAAGTCAGGAAGCCTGATTCCACCAACTCCGTCTTTCCTTCTCAAGATTGCTTTGGCTATTCGGGGTCTTTTGTGTTTCCATACAAATCGTAAGATTTCTTGTTCTAGTTCTGTGAAAAATGCCGTTGGTAATTTGATCGGGATTGCGTTGAATCTGTAAATTGTTTTGGGTAAGATAGTCATTTTCACAACATTGATTCTTCCAATCCAAGAACATGGTATGTCCCTCCATCTGTTTGTGTCGTCTTTGATTTCTTTCATCAGTGTCTTATAGTTTTCTGCATACAGATCTTTTGCCTCCTTAGGCAGATTTATTCCTAGGTATTTTATTCTTTTGGTTGCAATGGTAAATGGGAGAGTTTCCTTAATTTCTCTTTCTGCTCTTTCGTTGTTAGTGTATAGGAATGCAAGAGATTTCTGTGCATTAATTTTGTATCCTGCTACTTTACTAAATTCATCTATCAGTGCTAGCACTTTTCTGGTAGCATCTTTAGGGTTTTCTATATATAATATCATGTCATCTGCAAAGAGTGACAATTTGACTTCTTCTTTTCCAATTTGGATTCCTTTTATTTCTTTGTCTTCTCTGATTGCTGTGGCTCAAACTTCTAAAACTATGTTGAATCTTCTCCCTTTTTTTCCTGATGGGTCTGGCTAATGGTTTATCAATTTTGTTCTCTTCTCAAAGAACGAGCTTTTAGTTTTATTGATCTTTGATGTTGTTTCCTTCATTTCTTTTGCATTTATTTCTGATATGATCTTTCTGATTTCTTTCCTTCTGCTCACTTTGGGGTTTTTTTGTTCTTTCTGTAATTGTTTTAGGTGTTAAGGTTAGGTTGTTTATTTGATATTTTTCTTGTTTCTTGAGGTAGGACTGTATTGCTATAAACTTCCCTCTTAGAACTGCTTTTGCTGCATCCCATAGATTTTGGGTTGTTGTGTTTTCATTGTCATTTGTTTCTAGGTAGTTTTTGATTTCCTCTTTGATTTCTTTAGTGATTTCTTGGTTGTTTAATAGCATATTGTTTAGTCGCCATGTGTTTGTATTTTTTACAGTTTTTTTCCTGTAATTGATATGTAGTCTCATGTCATTGTGGTCAGAGAAAATGCTTGATACGATTTCAATTTTTTTGAATTTACTGAGGCTTGATTTGTGACCCAAGATGTGATGTATCCTAGAAAATATTCCATGTGCACTTGAGAAGAAAGTGTATTCTGTAGTTTGGGGATGGAATGTCCTATAAATATTCATTAAGTCGAGATGGCCTAATGTGTCATTTAAAGGTTGCATGTCCTTATTTATTTTCTGTTTGGATGATCTGTCCATTGATGTAAGTGGGGTGTTCAAGTCTCCTCCTATTATTCTGTTACTGTCGATTTCCCCTTTTATGGCTGTTAGCATTTGCCTTATGTATTGAGGTGCTCCTATGTTGGGTGCATAGATATTTACAGTTGTTCTATGTTCTTCTTGGGTGGATCCCTTGATCATTATGTAGTGTCCTTGCTTGTCTCTTGTAATAGTCTTTACTTTAAAGTCTAATGTGTCTGATATGAGTATTGCTACTCCAGCTTTCTTTTGACTTCCATTTGCATGGAATATCTTTTTCCATCCCTTTACTTTCAGTCTATATATGTCCCTTGGTCTGAAGTGGGTTTCTTGTAGGCAGCATATGTAAGGGTCTTGTTTTTGTATCCATTCAGCCAGTTTATGTCTTTTGGTTGGAGCATTTAATCCATGTACAATTAATGTGATTATTGACATGTATGTTCCTGTTCCCATTTTGTTCATTGTTTTGGGTTTGTTTTTGTAGATCTGTTCCTTCTCTTGTATTTCCTGCTTAGAAAAGCTCCTTTAGCAATTGTTGTAAGGCTGGTTTGGTGGTGCTGAATTCTCTTAGCTGTTGCTTGTCTGTAAAGCTTTTGATTTCTCCATGGAATCTGAATGAGATTCTTGCTGGGTAGAGCATTCTTGCCTGTAGGTTTTTCTCTCTCAGGACTTTCAATATATCCTGCCACTCCCTTCTGGCCTGCAGAGTTTCTGCAGAAACATAAGCTGTTATCCTTTTGCGTTCTCCCTTATATGTTATTTGTTGCTTTTCTCTTGCTGCTTTTAATATTTTTTCTTTGTGTTTAATTTTCATTAGTTTGATTAATATGTGCCTGAGTGTATTTCTCCTTGGGTTTATTCTATATGGGACTCTCTGCACTTCTTGGACTTGATGAATTATTTCCTTTCCCATGTTGGGGAAGTTTTCCACTATAACCTCTTCAAATATTTTCTCAGACCATTTCTTTGTTTTTCTTCTGGGATGCCTATGATTCGAATGTTGGTGGGCTTAATGTTGTCACCAAGGTCTCGGAGACTGTCTTCCATTCTTTTTATTCTTTTTTCTTTTTCCTGCTCTGTGGCAGTTATTTCCCCCTTTCTATCTTCCAACTCACTTATTCATTCTTCTGCCTCAGTTATTCTGCTGTTTGTAGCATCTAGAGTATTTTTAATTGCGGTTATTTTGTTATCTATTACTGTTTGTTTGTTCTTTAGTTCTTCTGAGTCCTTATGAACTGTTTCTTGTATTTTCTCTATTTTGTTATCGAGATTTTGGATCATCTTTACTATCATTACTCTGAATTCTTTTCCAGGCAATTTTCCTATTTCCTCTTCATTTATTTGGTCTTGTGTATTTTTACCTTGTTCCTTCATCTGTGACATATTTTTTGGTCACCTCATTTTTCCCCCACTTTGGATGGGTGGGATTGTGTTCCTCTCCCACTGGGTGTTTGGTCTGAGGTTTCAAGCACTGGAGTTTGTAGGCTGTTGAGTATAGCTGGGTCTTCGTGTTGAGTTGAGAACCTCTGGGAGACCTCACTCAGATGAATATTCCCTGCAAACTGGGTTTCCCTGCTAGTCCAATGTTTTGGACTCAGAGCTCCCACCTCAGGAGCTCAGACCTGACCCTGGGCTTGTGAATCAAGATCCCACAAGCCATGTGGAGCAGGAAAATGAAAAAAATTAAAAAAAAAGGTAGGAGAACAGCAGAACAATAGCAAGATAAAAAATATGATAATAGGAACCTAACAGATGTGTTAGAAAAAATTAAAAAAAAAATGGAGCAACAGCTGGAAGGTAAAACAACTGCAATAGCCTAAGTGAGGAGGTGGAAAGAAAAAAAAAGAAAACAAAAAGCCAGAAAAGGCCTTGGCTGTGGGGGTGGGGCTTAGACAAGGGATGGGGGGAGGAGTTAGGCAGTGGGCAGGGCCTACACTTCGAAAAGGCCTTGGGGGTGGTGGGGAATGGGGCTTAGGCCCAATGAGGCAGAGGAGCCCAGGAATGCCTCTGGTCCTGCGGGCAAAGGACCAGGTCAAGGTACCCAGTGGGCTCCCTGGGCCCGAGTTGGTGGGAGAAATGCTAGGCACCTCCCCTAGTTCTCCAATCTTGGAGGGTCGCTCCCCCTTGGGTTCTCTTCTTCCTCGCCCCCTCTCTTCTATTCCCCTAGGACCCTCACAGCTGCAGGGGGCACTGAAAGGCAGGAGACCAGACTCTGATGCCCAACAGGCTTCTCAGGGCCAACTGGGCTAGGATAACGCCTGTGGCACTTCCCCAGATCTCCCAGTCTCCTAAGGTTCCTGTCTGCCTCTCTTCCTCTCCCCCACCCCCACTCTCCTCGGTCCCAAGCAGCTGGAGGGGGCCTGGAGTGTGAAAGACCAGGTCTGTGAGCCTAGCAGGCTTCCCAGAGCTAGTAGGCAGGGGAAATACCTTCTCTGCCTCCCTTGATCCTCCAATCCCAGAAGGCCCCCTCCCCTGCCTGCCTCTCCTCTTCTTCCCTGCTTTCCTTCTACACCCCTAGGACCAGTGAGACCAAGAGGGGCCCCTGGAGGACTGAAGACCAGGCCTGGGGGCGCACCAGGCCTCCCGGTGCCAAGTGGGTAGGGAGATTTCCCGCAGTGTCTACCCCTGATCCTCTGGTCCTGCAAGGTCCCCCCCACTGCTGTCTGCCTCTCTTCCTCTTCTCCTCTCCTCCCTCCCTCCCAGGCTTGTATGACCCACTCAGCCAGAGAGACCGAGGGACCAGACTCAGGAGCCCAGCAGGCTTCTTGGGCCAGTGGGCAGCGGAAATGCCTTCCACTCCTCCCCTGATCCTCTGATCCCAGAGCATCCCTCCCCTCTTCTGTCGCTCTTCTTTTCCCCCCACCGCTTCCCTCCTGTACTTCTAGGATCAACGGCCTGGAGGAGCCTTGGAAGGTGGAGGACCCGCCCAGAAGAAATACCCAGCGGTGCCTCCCCTATTCTTCTGACCTGGAGAGATCCCTTCCCACCCCCACTGTCTGCCTCCCCACCCCCCACCCCCCCAGGATCCTCGTGCCGGAGGGGGGCCTGGAGAGTAAAGGACCAAGCCTGGGAGCCCAGTCGGCCTCCCTGGCAAGGAGGGCAGGCAAAGTGCCCTCTCGCCTCCCCATCCCCCATTCTCAAGGCCCCCACCCCACCTGTCCGCCTCTCCACCTCCTCACCCCTCCTCCCTCCTTCGCACACCCCCAGGACCCAGGCAGCCCAGCGGGGACCTTGGAGGGTGGAGGACCCTGCTGGGGGGCCCAGCAGGCCCTCAAGCTGGGGAGCTCAGCAGGCCTCCTGGCCTCCTGGGTGGGAGAAACCCAGTTGCAGTTTCCTGATCTCCCCAGCCCTCAATGGTCCCTCCAGACCTCCCCCAGCCACCCCCCAGGGGCGCTGGTCCAGTGTGGCTTCCCCTTCCCCGCCCCCCTGACTTGCCCAGGTCCTACCTGGTTGCTGCGGGGTTCCCGCAGTCTGCTTGGGTCTCAGGTCCCCCGCTGGCATCTGGCAACTGATCTATTTGTGGGGAGATGTGATCTCTGCGTCTTCCCAGGCTGTCATCTTGACTCTGCCCCCTTCATTAATATTTAAATAAAATATTAATTAACATTATATCATTATGAACTCAGGATCAATGAACAAGTGTAGGATTATGACTTCCTTTATACTTGTACAAAATTCCTGGAGGCCTTTATATTTCCTCCTTTTATTTCCCTACCCCTTGTCTTCCCACTCTATTACAGGAGATTGAATATGGTTCCCTGTGTTATACAGTAAGACCTTGTTGTTTATCTATTTCATATATAGTAGTTTGTATCTGCTAATCCCAAACTCCTAATTTATCTCTTCCCCACCCACTTTCCCCTTTGGTAACCACAAATTTGTTTTCTATGTCTATGAGTCTGTCTCTGTTTTGTAAATAGGTTCATTTGTATCATATTTTAGATGCCACACGTAAGTAACATCATATGGTGTTTGTCTTCCTCTTCCTGACTTATTTCACTTAGTATGATAATCTCCAGGTCCATCCATGTTGCTTCCAATGGCATTATTTCATTCTTTATCACGGCCCAGTAAGTATTCTATTGTATACATGTAGCAGATCTTTATCTGCTCCTCTGTAGATGGACATTAGGTTGCTCGCATGTCTTGGCTACTGTAGATAGTGCTGCTGTGAACATTGGGGTGCGTTATCTTTTCAAATTGCAGTTTTCTCTGGATAGAGGCCCCAGACTGGGATTGCTGGGTCACATGGCAACTCTATTTTTAGTTTTTCTAAGAAACCTCCATACTGTTTTCTAAAATAGCTGCACCAATTTACATTCCTACCACCAGTGTAGGAGGGTTCCCTTTTCTCCAGGCCCTCTCCAGCATTTCTTATTTGTAGCCTTTTTTTCCTTTTTTTTAAACCTTGAAGAACACCATGTTTAAAATTTATTTATTTATTTATTTATTTATTGGCTGCATTGGGTCTTTGTTGCTGGGCCCGGGCTTTCTCTAGTTGTGATGAGCAGGGGCTGCTCTTCGTTGTGGTGCGCAGGCTTCTCAGTGCAGTGGCTTCTCTTGCTGCGGAGCTCAGGCTCTAGGCTGGCAGGCTTCAGTAGTTGCAGGGTGTGGACTCAGTAGTTGGGGCGCACGGGCTCAGTTGCTCTGCGGCATGTAGGATCTTCCGGACCAGGGATTGAACCCGTGTCCCCTGCATTGGCAGGTGGGTTCTTAACCACTGCGCCACCAGGGAAGCCCTGTCGACTTTTTAATGATGGCCATTCTGACTGTTGTGAGGTGCTACCTCATTGTATTTTTGATTTGCATTTCTCTAATAATTAGTGATATTGAGCATCTTTTCATGTGCCTGTTGGCCATCCGAATATCTCATTTGGAGAAATGTCTATTTAGGTACATGGACACATCTTTATCATCCAGAGTTCATAGTTCACATGAGGGTTATTCCTGGTATTACACATTCTGTGTGTTTAGATGAATATATAATGATATGTATCCACCATTGTAGTATCATACAGGGTGTTTTCACTACCCTAAAAACCCTCTGTGTTCTGCCTCCCTGCAATACTGTCAGCGACTGATTTTTTGATGTCTCCATGGTTTTGCTTTTCCAGAATTCAGGTAGTTGGGAGGGATCATCCAGTGTGTAGGCAGCCCTTTCAGACTGGCTTAGTTCACTTAGTAGTATGTGTTTAAGTTTCTTCCATGTCTTTTCATGAATTGGTAACTCATTTTTAGCACTGAATAATATTCCATTGTCTGTTTATACCACAGTGTATTTATCCATTCACTTTCTAAAGGACATCTTGAATGCGTCCAAGTTTTGGCAGTTATAAATAAAGTTCCCGTAAGTTTCCATGTTCAGGTTTTCATGTGGACATAGATGTCAGCATTTGAGTACATGCCAAGAACAGTGATTCCTGGATTGTGTGAGATGAGTATGTTTAGTTTTGTAGGAAACTGCCAGACGGTCTTCCAAAGTGGCTGCCTCATTTTGCATTCCCACTAGTAGTGTATGAATTTGTGTTGCTTTGCATCCTCTCCAGTATTTGCTGTTGTCAGTGTTTTGGATTTTGGCCATCCTAAAAGGTGTGTGGTGGTATCTCATTGTTTTAATTCTCAATTCCTGGGACTTCCCTGGTGGCACAGTGGTTAAGAGTCTGCCTGCCAATGCAAGGGACATGGGTTTGATCCCTGGTCCAGGAAGATCCCACATGCCACGGGGCAACTAAGCCCATGTGCCACAACCACTGAGCCTGCACTCTAGAGCCCGCCAGCCACAACTACTGAGCCCATGTGCTGCAAGTACTGAAGCACCTAGGGCCAGTGCTCTGCAACAAGAGAAGCCACTGAAATAAGAAGCCTGGGCACCACAACAAAGAGTAGCCCACCCTTGCTACAGCTAGAGAAAGCCCTCGCAGCAACGAAGACCCAATGCAGCCAAGAATAAATAAATAAATAAATAAATTTATAAAAAAATCTCAATTCCCTAATGACATGTGATATTGAACACCTTTTCACATGCTTACTTGCCATGTGTATATCTTCTTTAGTGAGGTGTCTGTTAAGACCTTTTGCCCATTTTTAAAAATTAGATTCTCCATTTTCTTATTGCTGTTTTAAGAATTCTTTGTAAATGTTGAATGATAGTCCTTTATCAGATATGCCTTTTGCAGATATTTTCTCGTAACCTGTGGCTTGTCTTTCCCTTCTCTTGACATTGTCTTTTGCAGAGCAGAAGTTTTTAATTGTCATGAAGTCCAGTTTACCAATTATTTCTTTCATGGATTGTACTTTGCTGTTGTATTTAAAATATCATCATCATACTTGTCACCTAGATTTTCCTCTGTGTTATCTTCTGGGAGTTCTGTGGTTTTGCATTTTAGTGTGATCCATTTGAGTAATGTTTGTGGAAGGTGTAAAGTCTGTGTCTAGATTCATTTTTTTTTTGCGTGTGGATGTCCAATTATTCCAGCATCATTTGTTGAAAAGACTATCCTTGTTCTACTGTCCTTTGCTGCCTTTGTCAAAGATTAATTGTCTATGTTTGTGTAAGTATTTCTAGGCTCTGTATTCTGTTTCATAGATTTATTTTTTTTATTCTTTTATGAATATCATACTGTCTTGATCACTGCAGCTTTATAGTAAGTTTTGAAGTCAGGTGGAGTCAGTCCTCAGACTTGCTTTTCTTTACTTAAAAGTCTGTTGCTAGTTGCTCCAAACCTGTACAACTACTTTATTTCAGTGGGTTCATGCATATCTATTTTTTAATCCTTCCTGCTCTTACGAAGCCTATCCTGACCACCTTATCAGTCACTTCACTTTCTTTGTTTATTTAATAATTTATATTGAAATTTGTAGCTAGTCATCTTTTCTTTTTTTTTTAATTTTATTTATTTATTTATTATTTTTTGGGGGGTACACCAAGTTCAATCATCTGTTTTTATACACATATCCCCTTATTCCCTCCCTCCCTTGACTCCCTCCCCCACCCTCCCTCAAGTCCCCCCCACCCTCCCTGTCCCAGTCCTCTAAGGCATCTTCCATCCTCGAGTTGAACTCCCTTTGTTATACAACAGCTTCCCACTGGCTATCTACTTTACAGTTGGTAGTATATATATGTCTGTGCTACTCTCTTGCTTCGTCTCAGCTTCCCCTTCACCCCCCGGCCCCTCCCAAACCTCGAGTTCTCCAGTCCATTCTCTGCACCTGCGTCCTTGTTCTTGTCACTGAGATCATCAGTACCATTTTTAGATTCCGTATATGTGAGTTAGCATACAATATTTGTCTTCTCTTTCTGACTTACTTCACTCTGTATGACAGACTCTATGTCTATCCACCTCATTACATAGAGCTCCATCTCATCCCTTTTTAGAGCTGAGTAATATTCCATTGTATATATATGCCACATCTTCTTTATCCATTCATTTGTTGATGGGCATTTAGGTTGCTTCCATGTCCTGGCTATTGTAAATAGTGCTGCAATAAACATTATGGTACATGTTTCTTTTGGGATTATGGTTTTCTTTGGGTATATGCTCAGGAGTGGGATTACTGGATCATATGGTAGTTCTAGTTGTAGTTTTTTAAGGAACCTCCAAATTGTTTTCCATAGA